>NC_134864.1:27553802-28198802 GCF_049852395.1 Peromyscus maniculatus bairdii
GATAACAAGAAATGGGAAAACCATTCATTTTCACCATATTAGATTATACTTGGTGATGCATAGATGGAACAAATTAATTCAGGGAGAAAATTCATAAGGGACAAAAGAGAGTGTTTAAATTTAGATATTGTTTATTCATTAATTGTTTTTTAAAACAGAACTCATGGTAATTAAAGAATGAACTTAAGTCAACCTAAAATCATATGGCTGAATTTATGGCAATTTTTTAGCATGGCAATGAGAATAAGTGTATTTGGGGAAATTACTCAGATAATGCCCACAAATAAGAAACAAACCCAGTTCTTGTAGTTTGCAGGTGACCTGCCACTGTGTCTCTGCTAAGACATCTAACTATAACCAACCCTGTTTTTCTGTCAAGTGGCAGAAAAGTAAATATGTTACCTTTCTTCTCTGGTGTGTATGTACTAATAAACTAGGGATCTGGGAAATATTATTGATTTCTGTATCTAAATGCTATTTATAAATAAATTATATCTCATTTTGAAATATGTATCCCTGTTAAGCTGTTTTCTGCATGCTCTAGTTTGACTCATATTATATGTGGCTCTTACTTGCATAAAAGGCTTTCCAGAGGAATGTGTCTTCAAACTCGTCCATACCATAGGCAGAGTAGGTAATTACTTAATGTTTCTTTACCTTGACTAATGATAGCTTTGACTATGGAGAAGAAGTGTACTTATTCTTTTTTTTTTCCTTCAAGACAGGGTTTCTCTGTGCAGCCCTGAGTGCCCTGGAACTCTGTAGAGTAGGCTGGCCTCGAACTCACAGAGATCCACCTGCCTCTGTGCCCCCCAGCCCCCGAATGCTGGGATTAAAGGCATGCACCACACTGCCTGGCAAGAAATGTACTAAGAAGTGGATAGCAAAAGTAAGGAGATCTGGCTTGTCAAGTGTTGATTTCGATTTTCCTGGGGGTGGAAATTCTGAAGCAAAGAATAGTGGTGCTGATTTCTGAGAGGACAGAGTGAAGTGGAGTTACCAGAGCCTTCACGGGTATGCGTGGTATGAAGCGATCTATGGCAATCCAGTCATAAGAATCAACGTGGCTGGTGTGCTCTTACTTCACCCTCAGTGCAATGATATGGCTATTTATTGGGTTTCACAAGGGGATTGAGGGGCTTGATGTTGCACAAATTTGCAATGATTTCCACTGGGCTGCTGTCATAAGCCAATACTCGGCTCTGTTTTCAGAATTGTGGGAACATTTGTTTAATGTCTTTTATGACCTGGATTTACTCCACACAGGAGTTTTCCAGCTCTGTGTGTTCAGCTGTTCACCCCCTGGCCTGCCTATCTCCAGGACAGAGCTAAAGAAAGAAATCCTTTCAGGTGGCTTTGCTTTTCTGTAAGCATCTCTTCAGTACAAACATTTTTGCAAATAGACACAGAACAACTTACTGGTTTCCTGGGCTTCATTCTTCATGACCTCCCCACTTCTTTAAAGCATTCAGTTGCTTCGGTTTTTTTTCCATTATGGGATTTTAGGTTGCTAATACATGAAGGAGATATTTTAAAATCATTGAATTTGTGCTGTTCAATGAACAAGGACCTGGCTGGTTTTCAAGGTGGTTTTAGGACATCTGTGATAAAATAATACAGAAGAAAGGAACTATGGATTTATCCATTGGAGTAGCTATTACAGAAAATAAAATCCCTGACAAAGGTAACTCATTTAACACCTGTAGTGCCCATACAGATGGAAAGAACTGGTATTTGAGCAAATTTCTCCTGTAAGAGAACTTGGCAATAGAAACAACATCTTCTCTTTTGAGTTTGCAATGTTTTCAGGAATGTATGACCACCTGTTACCTTGTTTATCTCCCTTCCACAACCTCACAATAAGATTCAGGAAGAGAAAGATTTTTACAAGGTCTGAGAGGAATTAATATAAGTGGAAGAAGTGAGCATTTCTGGTCTTGAGAAAGCAGAGACCACCAAGCTCAAACTGAATATTTGAATCAGTCAAAACCCGCATTTTAGAAATATCTGTGTTAAGATGGAAGAGTAAGATAGTTTTACAGAATACTTTTCTGAATAAATAAATGAAAACCAAGATAACAAAGGAACAACAAAACTATTTGCCAGTGGAAGAAGCCCAATGCCATTAACCTCAAACAATGGCAGCTGAAATCAGTCAGCCATATGTTGCTATGATGAAATACTCAATGCAATTAAGTTCTAAGGACAAAAAATTTATTTAACTTATTATATCAGAGGTTCCATTTCAAGACTGAGTGTCACATGGCTTTGGAATCCTGCTAGTGGTGGCATGCTGTTTCAAGAGCTTGAGATCCGGCACACCAATGACTCTGATCCAGGGAGCAGAGGCACACTGGTAGACCAAGGTTTCATAGCCTATTTTAAGGGATTGTTCCTGATGACTCAAATACTTACCACAAGGATCCACATTCTAAAGACTCTACCACCTTCTGGTAACATCACCCTGAGGACCAAACCTTTAATGCATTGGCTTTTTTAGTCATTCATCGGAACCATACTGTTATCATGGAAACAGGAAATACCAGAGGACAGGAAGTGCACCCATTTTCCTGTCTGTTAGAAAACATATCTGTTTGCACACAGTATCACGAGTCTGAAGTGAAGACATTAGGGTGATTTTGCCCTTTGTTCTTGTTACAGTGTCATAGAAAAGATCACTGGAAAGAAATATGTGAAGCAGAAGAGACCGGTTTCAGGCAAAAGTGGCAAACTCATCTAATAAAAAGGAAAATTGAAAGAAAAGAGAAAGACATAGGTATATTTCTAGAATAGATGATATGCTAGAAAAATATATGCAAAATGATCAATAGCAATACTACCAGAATATAAGAAAAATTAAAATTTAAAATTTGTGGGCTGAGATGGTCAGAGGCCAATTTCCAGACTGGAATCAGGTGTCTTTGGAATGATGTTCAATGCCCCAACACAAGAGTGAAAGACAATCAAAGGACAGGGTGAAGTTAGTCATTATTCACAGCTAGGATGTCACTTTATAATAAAAGCAAACATGAAAAGTCTTAGTGGTCACTGTGCTCATGATCCTCTGTGCAAACAAATTTCTCACTATGAATATGAAGCTGGCAAATGACAAATGGAAACCAATCTGTAAAGAATGGCATAGTGGTTTGAATAGGTTTGGCCTCCATAGACTCTTGTGTTTAAATGGTTTATCCATAGAGAGTGGCACTATTAGGAGATATGGTCTTATTGGAGTAGATGCTTGTGGGAGGAAGTGTGTCACTGTTGGGGCAGGCTTTGAGGTCCTATATACTCAAGCTCTGCCCAGTGTGGAACACAGTCTCCTTCTGTTGCCTGTGGATCAAGATGTAGAACTCTCACCTCCTTCTCCTGCACCATGTCTGCCTGCATGCTGCCATGCTTCTCACTGTGACAATAATGGACTGAACCTCTGAAACTGAAAGCCAGCCCCAATTAAAACTCCAATTTTTATAAAGGCATTTCCTTCCACTATAAAAGTTGCCGTGGTCATGATGTCTCTTCACAGCAATAGAAACCCCGCTCAGACAAAAGGAGAGGTTGTATCGAAAGGATGAGTAAAATAGAGAGGTTATATCAAAAATAGGAGCAAAGAGCAGTGCTCTCACTTCAGTATAGAATGGACAAAAGAGAATTGTGACAATTACATCACAAAGGAAGAATATAAATTGGTATGTCTCAATGGCATGGAAGGATTATTAACAGAACTCAGGACATGGGTAAGGGAAATGACATCATGCTAATGATTTCATCTGCTAAGGATTTATTTATATGGCTTCAACTAGAATGATCCAGTTCATAAATCCAAAGAGTTCCAGTCGTTTACTAGATTTTATAGTTCCTTCTAAACCTTAGAGCAATGCATCAGAAAATAACAGAATAGGAAAGAGTTATGCAAAATTGAAGTAATTCTTTTAGCTTCCACTTCTTTTTACCTTTCCAATAAATTCAGAAGAAATCAAGTATAATATATGTGAACTTTGTTCATGTCTTTTGCCGGGGGAAGAATCCCTTGATGAGCAGGATGAATTTTGCTGGATAGGAAGGCCAACGGTACCTTTGCAGAGGAAAATATTTCTTTTGAGCATTAGAATTAAGCTGAAGGTTGTCCACAGTTTAAGTAAAGAATGCTCTATTCCTATACTATTCTCCACTGTTGAAAGCAGTTGCTAGTGTGGTCTCTACCGTCTTTCAGCTGAGTTTTTATTTAACCGAGTAAGTACCTAGACCACACCCCTGGCGCTCGTGTTTAAAGAATAGCTCCCTTGCATGCTCTCCCATGAACACTTCACTAATTGAGTTGTGTGTGTGGTGACACAGCCGCCATCTCTCCATATGTCCTCAAATTTGCCATTTCTCTATGCACAGATGGCGTCGTCCTGCTGCAAAGGCTGTCATTTTTTCCTGCGGGATTTTTCTACCTATAGCTGTGTTCTCAGCCTCCACAAGGGGCCAGCTGGAAATACAGGAGAGCTAAGGCCCCAAGAGAGGCCCCAGGCATTGATGAATGGGAGCTGGGGCATAAACACTCCAGCTTTCCTACCGGTCAGGTGAACCAACTCAGAAAGCCATCTCCCAGCTTCCCAGCTGTTGGTTTCGGATGGAGGCATAACCCTTTACTCCTCCTTCTCCTGTCTCTCCTGCTTTCCTTTGGTGCTTCCTAGGAGGAGCTCTTGAATCAGCCAACCGTGTTTACTTTGATGCTGTCTCACCATCTACTTCAGAAGAGTGGTGTTGCCATGCTTCTGCCAAAGAAAGCTGAGACTATTCATGATTTGTGCCTTGACGCATGGAAACAGGAGGAGCCTTTCTACGCAGCCAATCAGTGCCAGCCAAATAAGGAGCAGTGGCTTGTCATTCAAGTACGGTGAAGAAGTCAGATGTGTGGTGTGTTTTAATTTTAATACAGATGTCTTTGTCATCTCAAGATGAATTTATGTTGGATGAATTTATGTTGGCTCTGTTTTCTAAGCTGGCTCATTGAGAGACATTTGATCCACACAGACATCAAATCAACAGGCACTGGAGGATGCTCTCCTAAGGGAGGTGGCAGAGAGACGATTGCCAGCTCATATAACTTGCAGATCTCAATAGAAGAGTGCTGGTGTATAGAAATCAAATTTCAGGAGCAATAATTTCATCAGTGTATTTTATGCTGAAATAGAATATTTATGAGGAAAGTCCTGGGGCAGAGACATCCCTTAATTTATTAGGTTGGCTTTTGAAATATTGAGAAGTTACTCCATTATAGGCCTATAGATTTATTTTTCAAGTTTACAGATTTTGGAAAAAAAGGTAGGATGGGTGGATTCAAGAACACAGAACTCCGAGAGCCAAGGATCTGTCTTTAGTTTCAGGATTACTTGCTAAAAACATCCTGTGCTCCTCATTCACATTCACAACATTAACGGAACAACGTCAACTAGGCAGAAACTCGAGTCAGATGGGAAGAGGAAACCCCAGTTGAAGAACTGATTCCATCAGAGTGGCCCGGGGGCATGTCTACGGGACATTTTCTTGATTAATGACCAATGTGAGAAGGATTATCCCACTGTGGACTATGTGCCGGCTGGGAAGATAGTCCTTGGTTGTATATGAATAAAAGCTGAGCAAGCCATGGAGAGCAAGTCAGTAAACAGTGCTCCTTTGTGCTCTCCACTTCGGTTCCTGATTCTAGTTTTCTGATGAACTGTGTAACTGTAGCTCCTAAGCTAAAGAATTCCTTTTTCTCCTGAGTTGGTTTTATCAGAGCAACAGAATGCAAACTAGGATGCTATCTTTCCTGCTCCACTTGTATAAGTGTATGTGAATACAGCATGTGAACACAGCAAAGAGTAAGCCGCCAGTGAGTTAACACTGGATACATTATCCACACGAGGTTAACTAGTTGAATCAGCTTTGCCACTGGTCTCCTCATCTGTGGAATCCAAGCTAGCAGAGACTATTGAGTTTCTTTCCTGTTTTTTTTTTCCCCCTGAGATAGGGTTTCTCTGTGTAGTTTTGGAGCCTGTCCTGGATCTTGCTCTGTAGACCAGGCTGGCCTCGAACTCACAGGGATCTGCCTGGCTCTGCCTCCTGAGTGCTGGGATTAAAGGCGTGTGGCACTACCGCCCAGCCATTTCTTTCTATTTCTAAAGGTAAATGATTCCGTGTGTTCCATCTTTTTTGCAGAGGCGTCACCAAATTATGTAGCTTGATAACTTTTTATTTATGTATATAACCCACATATCCACTATACATTTCTCCAAACAAAATAGTGGCAGGACTTACATAATTATAGAACAGCTTTACTCATTTTGAAATTCATATGACTAGAATCATAGTGTATGCTCTTCTCCACTCAATGAGAGATTTCATCATGGCATTGAAACCTATGGTAACTTGTTGTCTCTAGTGTATGAATGTATGGCTACTTATTTGTTTACTCTAATATTGAAAATTAAGTTATCCCGATCTTGCTTATCATAAATATAGCTTTTTTTAAGTGTTAGCACTAGACTTTTATTGATTACTGAGGTTTGAATCCTGAAATACTAAACATCTCTATGGTTTTGTCCCTGCAAATTCTTAAACAAGCAATGCTTCAAGGGCCAAGTTCACACATGGAAAGACATGGGAATGTTTTGAAGATCTGTTGTGACTTTTGGAATTACAAGCTTTTGCTAGCAGTGCTGATGTCACTGAACTCTTCTTCCTCTTCTGAAGAGGAAACACTTGGTTCTTCACTCCTATGTGGTATTCCATACTTATTCCGAAGACAAATGAACACAAAGAATGGAAAAATAACAAGAACCGGAATAATACTCACCCAGTTATTTTTCTTGGATTTCATTTGTTTTGGAGGTGGAGGTGCAGCTGCAGGTGGAGTTTGAGTTGGAGGTGCAGGTACAGGTGGAGGTGAAGGTGGAGGTGGAGGTGCAGGTGCAGGTGCAGGTGCAGGTGCAGGTGCAGGTGGAGCTGAAATTGGAGGTGGAGGTGGAGCTGTAGTTGGAGGTTGAGGTGGAGGTGCAGGGCCACTGTCCACATTCCCCCCAAAGCCATGGGCCAGGCAAAATGGTGGCTGCCAACCAGAGTTGCAATGGCAGTGGTCTAAATTGTTACAGACCCCTTGCATATTGCATGTCTCTGGTGAGCAACGACTTACCCAAATCAACTTATTGACACACTTCCTATTAATGCACACGTGCTCTGGACCACAGTCTGTGCCATCTTTCACGTGGCCAATGTCAGGTATTGTCATCCCAAAATGGTAGTCAGTCCCCCAACAGGTGACACCATTGAGGTGTGTCCAGTGAACACTGGAATGGTCTTTCAAAGAAGGAAGAGCTTTTACATTCTCACATTGCACTCTCCCACAGAGGATGTCTGAGTCCTTACATCTTAAGTATGTACTCCTGAATAGACCACAGTTGCCAAAACGGTCACCTTGGCTGTTGATTTCCCTGTAGCATCTCTGAGCTGCGCTCCTGGCTTCTTTGCCAAAGATCTGCTGACACTGTACATCTTGGTGTTACATCTCTTTTCATAGCAGTGGCCACCATCTTTACAGGAGCTCCCATCAAGCAAATACACATCCTTAGGGCACTCATGTGAATGTCCATCGCACCATTCTGGAAGGTCACATTCATTCTCCTTTGCTCTGCACACTGTGCCAGATGGCATGATCTGGCTATCTTTGCAGCAAAGCCCAAAAGCACAGGCAGCCCCACGTTTGAGGGTACAGCCCATAGTACAACATGGATCTTCTGTACATTTTTTCCAAGATCCACAATCACACTGCTCTCTATCATCAACCACACCATTCCCACAGGACTTTAATTTGTATATACTTATTGGCTTTTTTTCCTTGCGCATACAGTTGGCAGTAGCATAGACTTTCCAAAAGTCAGCATAACTACAGTTACTGAAATTGAGGGTGCCACTGTCTGTTGGAGCCATTAAGCATCGTTCCATTCCACAGGTACATGAACCCTCATCATGCAGCATACCCAAATTATGACCCATTTCATGTGCTGTAATTTGTCCAAAATGAAAAAGATTATCTCTGATCAGACAATCAACTCCACAATTATCCCATGGCATACAAACAGTTCCAACATAGGCTAAACCAAGATACCGTTAAAAATCATATAGCACAAAAAAATGTGCAATATCATTTTGAATACAATTATTAAGGCTGATAGCTTTCCAAAAACAAAAGTCTGTCAGGAGATCATGTATGTTATTCACTGTTATTGGATTTCCTTCATTCCACATCTCAACTCCAAGCAAAACTACCTCAACATCCAGTGTAAGGTAAATCTCATTTATTAAACCAACAATGATCAATATTTCCTGTAACACACGTGACTGATTGCCATTCAGATAACAAATTCGCTCATGGTCAACAACCAGTGCCAGCTCAAGAAAACTCTTGTGGGTCCACCAGCCCTCATAGCCACTTTGCATCAGTGTGGGGCTATCATTCCTGTGGAGCTTCATTTGCCTTGCTAGCTCCTCTTCTGTCAATGCGCACCTCATGGAGAGTAATTGTGTCTCCTCGCTGTGTATCTTGCGAACCAAATGTTCAAATGTGGAAGAAAGGTTCTTGGGCTTGATTTCATATACTGTCCCATTTATCTGTAATATTCCTTGAATGCCTCCAAAACAGGTGGTAAGAGCAACCATGGAGTCTGGGTCTCCATCCATATAGCCATGGTAGTAGCAATCCTTCTGGACAAAAGGCTGGTCCTTGTGTAGAGCACCTTGGTCAGTGTGAAAACAGAGAGCTGTCTTGATATGAAAGCCTTTTTGGCTTTCATGTAGATAAAATGTCTCTGACCCCCAAAGTGCAGACTATAGGTCAGCCATCCCATAGACCACGTTGTTCTGTTGCCTGTGACCCATAAGGGTATCACTACTTCTGGGAGGCTAGTGTGTGTTGAGCTTCTGTGTGTAGCTAGTGTGTGTAGAGGCTTCTGGTGTGTTGAGCTTGCTCAGTCACAAATATAGCTTTTTATAAATATCCTTATGCATATATCTGGTTATGTCTAAGACATATCCCTTGGGTAGGTATCCAGGGACAGAATTTCAGGGTTGCGGTGCATATACATTTAATTTGCAGGACTCTGCTGAAGTGTTTCCCATGAGGTAGTACATCTTCCCACTATTATTAGATGCAGTCCCCCATCCACCCACCCAGTCCTTAAATGAAAGAATTGAGCTGAGAAATAGTTGAAGCAAAAGTTGACTTAGCAAAGCAAACCCCATGTGCCTGAGGAGATTCAAGGTGGGCAGACGCAAGGTGAGAAAATAGCCAATGGTTCTGGATTGTGGAATTTTAAGTTTTTTTTTTTCAAGACAGAGTCTCTCTGTGTAGCTTGGGAGCCTGTCCTGGAACTCCCTCTGTAGACCATTCTTTTTCTTCTTTTTTTAATGGTTCCCCTCATTGCCGTGACAGCATTGTTAACTTTTTACCCCTAGATATATCATCTTTGTTTCAGTCCACTCTACTGGGCATGCTCTGGAGTTGGGAATGTCCCTGTGGCTTGCTTCCCTGCTTATCAGGATGTTTGCTGGTGGACACGTGTGACCATTTTAGAAACTGCCCTGGGACCTTAAATTTCTGATTTGGTGGAAGAACCTAGCTGCAGCTTTAAGGATGGTAAGCCACAAAGGGGCATTTTAACCACCAGGGGCACAGAACCTAAGGCAGAGCTATGGCTTCCTTGAGTGGCTCACATCAAGCTACCTGCCTACTTAGGCAGGGTGTCTTAACCAGAAAAGAGATGGTTGTCTATGACACCATCTACCCCACTGCCAGTCTGTCTAGCTACCTACTCCATCTTTGCTTGTAAACAGCATAAAGTTCTGGGAAATTTCTCTCTCCTTTTCATAGTCCCTGGATCCTAGTTCACATGTACACTGCCACACACAACTCAACAGACATCTTTAGGGGAAAAAACTGACTTCGCTTCAGGCATTTTGAACTCATCAGTCTGCCCAAATCCTCGCTCACTTCATTTCCCGTCATTCTCTGGCATGCGTGAGCTGACACACCTGTTCCCTTTTCCTTTGTAAGAAATCAGTTGCTGCTCACTCGCTGTTGAGGGGCCACCCTGGGTCTGTCTTCCAGCCCACCCCAGTCTTACTGTGTACACACCCCCTGTGTGGTATGAATCACGCTTTTTGTAAATTTTCTGCTCATTTTGAAGTTCCTGCAATGAGAGTATTGAGGTCCATCATTCTCAGAATGCACTGCTGTATTTTGACATTGAGATAAAACACAAGTACAGAGACAACTTCGATTTGTTTTAGAATCATAACGTTTGGAGCACTCATATTCCACTGACGTCTTCTTCATGAGGATGTAGGATCAAAGTCAGTTAAAGTTATGCTTGAAGTACCAGACACTCAGAATTATTACCTAACAGCTCTTCTTTCATCCGTCTTCCTCCTGTGGCTCTCTTCAAATCCTTCCGTGTTTCCTCTCCAGCAAGTCTTTCCTTACCTCCACCGATCTTTCTCACCGTCATCCCCAAACGATTTAGAAGATAACAGTAAAAGGAAAAAATGGTGAAGAGAAGAAGAGGGCCAAAAGGCTGAGATGATCGTGGAGAGGAGTGTGTTGTTTTATGTGTGTAACACAGGGTGTGTGCGTGCATTTAATTTCTAAATCAAAACACATAGGCTTAGGCTGAAATGAGTAACTCTTTTTGAGCTTGGTTCTAGGTGAAAAGGAAGCTTATTTTGTAATAGTTTGTAAAGATCTAGATAATTTATACAAAGACACCATGGCTTGATCTCTTCCTCATGCTGGGTCGATGGCATCAGAAAAATTAAAAGTAATTCTCTTTAGACATAGATTTCCTAGGAACTTGTCCGCCAGACTTCCAAAGGAAATTCTCCCTTCTTCACTTCACCTCAAAGAGGCCTTGGACATGCTAGGTAAGGACTTAACCGTGGAACAAACCCTTTAGTGCAAGAATTACTTTCCTGAATTGCTCGATAGAATTCAAATCCTGCTATTGTTTTAGGAAATAAAGCAAAACCATCATAAAAACAACAGAAAATCCGGAAACAGAAACCCTCTCTATTATTTTTAGAAGGCTATTTTCCTTCTAGGGGAGATGGAGATCCTGATTTGCCTCAAATATTTTTATTTTTTTCTGAATTAAGAGTTGACCATTAGAGTTCATGTTGAATTCATGTGATCATTAAACTATTATAAATGACCGTGTTGACATTGGTTCACAACTAATTGGATTTGTGACCTTAAGCAAACGAACATTTGTTTACTGTCTTTTGTTTTCATTATTTCCAAAAGAGGATTATTATACCAATTCCATTTGCTGTCAGTCAGCGAGGTATGGTATTGGCATCAGAATGTTGCTATTATTAAATTAGGCCTCGAGGAGTCCCAAGGACTAATGAATGGAGAGCTGTGTAAGCGAATCACCTTTAATACTAGCTAGATAGAAATGCCAGTCCACTCTGGTTTCTCTTTCTGGGGCAGGACAAGTCTTTTTTAATAGAAGAAGGCCTTTCTGCTGATTATACCCTTGGATTTGTGCCCTTTACATAACTTTCCATCCCTCCCACCTGCCTTCTGAGGGTGTGTAATCCTAGGCAAGGTCTCCCTCTGCCAGATGCAGGAAAGGGGGAGCCATCAAAAGGCTGTACCCATGCAAGAGGAAAAAAAGACAGTCCAGTTCTGCTTTTTCCCACAAAGCTGCACACAGTCTTTTAGAAGATGCATCTTTTGGCTAGAGATCTAGATTTAGATTTAAACGTTGCCTTTTGCTCTTGGTCCATAAAAACATCTTTAGTGCAGGAGGAAGAATGTCAACATCCCTCTGAGGGTAAAGGTATGTCATTCATGCGACTTTAAGGGATTTGTTCACAGAAAGCTGCATGCTTTGAAAAGCTGAAGGCACCACATAGCGTAAATAAGGCAGGAAGAACTGTGTGGAAACTCTCATGTTGCAGATGGATTTGTTACCAGGGGTTTTGCAGCAGAAGCCAGGCACTGGCAGCCCTAACAGACTAGACCCCCACTTCCCAAAACACCCATTGAAGACATCAGTAATTCCAAAAAGCACAGAAACAGATTTATCCACTGTGGCTACACTGGGAGAGGAACAGAGGAACCTAAGAGCTACTTTGGCGAACGGACATGAGCTTTAGGTTTAAACAGAACACAGCAGGTGTGCACAGTTAGCTGTCCTGGGCTACATGTGTGGTCTCCCCCAACACCGAGTGGTGTGATCTGTGCTGCAAGCATTTTTGGTAAGTTGCGAAACTGGTGATTTGTTACCGAGGTACATCCCCAACACTCAGAAAGCTGTCCACTCGGGGCGGGGAGGAAGTCTGTCCCGGGAGGTTTGGGTCTTCCCAGAATTCAAAGTGACTGAAGAGAAAGGTTAAGGATTGTCATCTCTGCACCTTCGACAATGTGTGGACCCTAAATAAAGGCAGGGCGCGGCTCCTGGCTTTCATCCTGCTCTTACTCGCCTGAGGGAGGGAGTGCGGTGTAGCCGCTTTTATTTATTTGTTTGTTTGTTTGAAGCAAATGCGGCTTCCAGAGTGCCTGTCTGGGGCTGAAGGTTTGGTATGTGGAAGTGAAGGAAGGCACTCGAGGCTAATGCATATCGTAAAATAGAAACTAACAGGCTCACCAGGTTACAAAACAGCGGAGAGCCCCGGTGGCTTACCCACATGACCAGAGACTAGTCAGAAAACTGGAGGAAATCGGTTGTTTTGATACGCTTTCCTATCAGATTTCAAAACGACATTTTTCACATACAATACTGTAAATGTTAGTCTTCCGCCTGTGTAGCTCCATACCTACCATGCCCCACCTCCCACATTATCCTAGGGTACCTTAAAACGCTCACAAAATCTCTGCCCACCTTCACACCCCTGTGCCTTGACCACACCCTGTTCTCTTCCCATATCATTTCCACCAAGTTTTTTTTTTTTTTTAAAGCTTTTACTTACTTTTAAGTGATGGAATTTGATTACTTTTGTTTGTTTGTTTGTTTCTGGTTTTTCGAGACAAGGTTTCTCTGTGTAGCTTTGTGCCTTTCCTGGAACTCAATATGTAGCCCAGGCTGGCCTTGAACTCACAGATTAACCTGCCTCTGCCTCCTGTGTGCTGGGATTAAAGGCTTGCGCCGCCACTGCCTGGCTGGAATTTGATTACTTTTAATCGTAACACAACTCTTTTTTTTTTTTTTTTTTTTTTTTGGTTTTTCAAGACAGGGTTTCTCTGTGTAGTTTTGGTGCCTTTCCTGGCTCTCTCGCTCTGTAGACCAGGTCGGCCTCGAACTCACAGAGATCCGCCTGGCTCTGCCTCCCGAGTGCTGGGTTTAAAAGTGTACGCCACCACCGCCTGGCAGTAACACAACTCTTAAGAGGTATATGAGGACTAACGTTTATATTGTCCTTGGATGTGAACTCCTTATGTTAGAAGTATTTAATAGGAGCTCATGCCTCAAGTAAATAATTAAAATAATTTTAAAGTGTCAATTTGTCTCATTAAAAAAACAATCCCTTTAATGTAATTTGCCATTGAGATCACTCCCCGCTCCATTTTCTTATTAGCAGCCTGTAAGTTAGATAGTTCTTGAAGATGAGGATTCTGTTTTATTTCACTTCTGGTAACGTTGGCTTTCCCTCTATTGCTCTTGACTACCCCACTGTCTCTGCTCTTGTTAAAAATCACCCTCGATGGCCGGGTGGTGGTGGTGGTGGTGGTGGCGGCGGCGGCGGCGGCGGCGGCGGCGGCGGCGGCGGCGGCGGCGGCGGCGCACGCCTTTAATCCCAGCACTCGGGAGGCAGAGGCAGGCGGATCTCTGTGAGTTCGAGGCCAGCCTGGTCTCCAAAGTGAGTTCCAGGACAGGCGCAAAGCTACACAGAGAAACCCTGTCTCGAAAAAAAAAAAAAAATCACCCTCGATGACTGAAACATTGCCCTGTTACAGAGGAGAAAGTCGCCACCAAGCAGAAGGTGAACATTGCTAGGATGGAGCGGCCCAGTCAAGGTTTGTAATAAGGTCCCTCAAGATAGAACTCAACTGAAGGCTGAATTGAAATGAGTCTGTTGGGGTCAGAAAAACATACCCACAAACCCAAGACTGGGGTGCTTTATGATGTGCAGTGGTGTTTCGTGCCCTCTGATGTAGCTTACATGTTCCCCCCATCACCTTTAGATTTCAAGATAATAGTTTAAACTATTCATTAAACTTAAGTGGAATTATAGAGGTTCTGTCCCCAGGAAGTCAGTTTGAAGAGGTGAAGTTTTGGAAAATAGGACAAATATTATTAGAAAGTGGAATAAGCTTAGTAAGTCTGAACACTGCCGTTATCTTCTAAAACTCTGATTAACTTAGAGTTATCTTACCCTCTCCCATGAGGCCCTACCCTCCTGGTTTATTCCTCCTCTTCTGCTTTGTAGTTTCTCATCAATAGCAACAATAATTATAACAACAACTGCTAAAGAGTCCACAAAGGTCACAGCATGGAGTCCTTTGCTTGTCCCAGAATGAGTACCTGATGAGTACATGCATGACTATTAGCACCTTTAACTCATTCACTAATTTGAATTTCCTGTACACCACACTCTGGTTTCTTTTCTTCACTACCCAGTCAAATCCTCGGTTGTTTGCCAAGAACAGCGCAGCTCACATTCTTTCTTTGCAAACTAGAGGGGAACTTATCGACCCCCAAGTCACTCCTCTAGCCAACAGGAAGACCAGAGCTGAAGAAAAGTTCCCTGTAAATTGCAGTTTGTGATCACAGTTCAGCGTGGGGCTGTGTGTGTGTGTGTGTGTGTGTGTGTGTGTGTGTGTGTGTGTGAAATGCCCCAAGTGGAGCCACAAACTAATCTTGCTTTCCTCAGCACCCGAGCTTCCAAGCCAGAGTTTTTCCTCTTCAGTGTGGACAATGAACGACCTTCTCCCTGCATTTTTACTGGATTATTACAAGGAATGGATACAAGAGTACAAGGAAACCTTTAAAGTGTTACAAAAAGCACGTGAAATCAGTATGTTGGCTCTTCGTATCCATAGATGTGACTTATCTAGATCCAATCAATTAGCACCAAAAAATAAAAACAAACAAACAAACAAACAAACAACAAACAACCAACCTTCTCTGTAGAAGCAGCATGTGTATTTAACCACTGAGTGATCTCCAGTCCCTAGAGATGATTGAAATGTGCAGATGGAAGCATGGATTATGCTAACACAGTAGGGATGTGAGTATCTGTGGCTGGTGGAGGGGAGGGGTCCTGGAATTAGTTTGGATTCTGAAGAACAGCTTTATTTATAGGAAGTTGAATGTAGAGATGTCTGGAAAAGAAGCGGAGGCGCTTCGGAAAGGCTCTGTAAATGCAGATGAAGAATGACAGAGGAGAAGAGGTTACTCTCTTTCTGAGTAGACTGAAAGGAGAGCCCCGAGGGCCTGAGCCTTAGATTGCCTTGGACACCTTGATTAGAGTCTAGGGTACTAAGAGGAGGATGCTGTGAAAGGAGAGAAAGTTTTTAAAAAGAAAAGGAAAGAGAAGCAGAAAGGTTGGTATTTGCAGCATCCAATTGAACACAGGAACATCATAAATGCCAGGTGGTTGTAAGCTCTCCTGATGCTTCAAGTCATCTTGTTAAAAGCTCGTATGCACACAGTTGTGATTTAAATGTGTCTTGGGGCTGGGTCCACTTACAGGAAAGAATGGCGCACCTGCTCCTATTTGTTTCGTATCGCGTCTGTAGCACTTCTCAGTGTTCCTTTCAAATATGGGACAAGCTAAAAGGCCTTTCTCTTATCTTATTAAGGTTGTGAGATTGGCTAACTGAATTGTGGAGGGGCCCCTGACTGTTCCTCGACCTCCTCCTGCTTCTTTCTATAAGTCGATCAACATACAATTAAATTGGATGCATGATTGCCCATCAGAAGATACACTTTGCTAGCCCAGAATAACAACTAACAGGGAAATAAGCTTAACTGAAGCCAGCGTTGCTTTGGAAATTAGTTTGAAACTGAATTTTGGGTCGTTTAATGTGTAAATTTCACAATTAGAAAAGTAATCAAATCCTAAAGTTGTTTCTGTGCTCTTTGTGGTGAAAATGTTCCACCCCATTTATAAACTGTGGGCTTCAGTTGTAGCAACTACCCAGCATTCACTTCTGTGGTTTATAGTTGACCAGCTCTAACCATGAAATACCGATGTTGAGAGCCATTTTAGATAGTGTTTAGAGAGAACTCTACAATATCCTTGAAAATGTTGCAGTCAATCAGGTTGGAAATTTATTCTTCGGCTGGTAAAGTTGGAACACTGTAACATGAATCTTAAAAGGTCTTATTAATAAAAACAAACCCAGGGCCAGGTATTGGGGTGAATGCTGAAAGATCAGAGAAGCAGAACAAGCCACAGCCACCTCACCTTGCCAATTCTTCAGATGATCCTGTTTCCTTTGTCTGGAGGCCTCTGAGTCCTCCCTCATCCAAATGAATCTCAGCTGAACTGCTGCTCAAAAGCCTAAAAGCTTAACCAGGCTCTAGTTCCTGGTCCTCACGCCTTATATACCTTTCTGCTTTCTGGGATTAAAAGCATGTGTTACCATGTCTGGCTGTTTCCGGTGTGGCTTTGAACTCACAGAGGTCCGGATGGACCTCTGCCTCCAGATCTCTGCTTTCGGAATGCTAGGATTAAATGTGTGTGTGCCACCATTTTTCTGGCCTCTGTATCTAGTGGCTGTTCTGTTCTTTGATCCCAGATAAGTTTATTAGAGTGCACAATATTTTGGGGAACACAATATCACCACAGAACACTGTACATGGTAGCCCACTCTTGGAAACTGACATTGAGCTTGTGATATGCGTGGACCCTGAGATGTAACAAAACCCATTGCTCTCTGTTTCATTGACAGGATCCCTGATATATTTCACCACATACATAGATGTGCACAGTTGTTATGGCCTAGTTTTAGAGAACACATGATTACTGTTGGTAATTATCTTTTTATGAAAGTGTTCACAATTCCTCTCTGTAATATTTCTAAAATATTTTTGGTCAAATCCCTTAGTCTAACTTGAAACAGCTCTGTAGTTCCCTGACTCTTAAAAATTGTTTTGACTTCCCAAATATTCACAGTGATTTATAATACATATTCAAGGGCTACGTAATGTAATTTGGTTTGCATATTTAAATATTTTAAAGCAACAGGTTACTCTTATACTAATACTTTATACATCTTGGTTCATTTTTCCCTTTATTCTTTGTTTGACCCTTCCAATTTTTAGTTGCAAAAGAAACAAGGTAGAACATTGCTTTATGACGTTTTGATCAATGTGGTGATATATAGCAACATTAATGATGTGTAATTAATTCAATATGTGTGTGTATATTAGCCTTTTAAGCTTTAGAAAACACATTAAAATTTAAAGATGTGTTTCTAATGTGTCCAAAGCATTAGTTAGCTTTGTGCTAGTATAGCAAAGTCCTGAGACAATGAGCATTTCCAGGGGAAAAAAGAGTATAAGCCAAATAAATCCTGAGCTCCCTGCTTAGGAGAGACCAGGACCTCTAACCTGCTTTGTTCTTTATCTGCAAGAAGGCAGCCCCTGGTGGTGGAATGCTGTAAAACAAAACTGCTTGTCTTCTGACAAAGGAAAAGACAAAAGGAGGGCCTGGGGCTCAGTACTCCCTGCAAGGGCAGACCTCTAACAACCTAAAGGCCTCCCATTAGCCCCCATCTCCTAGTAGCAACATCCCGGGGATGCAGGCTTTACCACACCTATGATCAGCAAACATGTAAGATCCAAATTATAATACCACAGTTGATTATAGCCCCGTGGCATTTCCAGGTTTTTGTCTTGAAAGGTTATCACACACTGGATTAATTTTTGATTAGTTTAATATATTTCTATCATTATTACCTGTCTTGGCTAGTTTTATGTCAACTTGACACAAGCTAGAGTCATCAGAGAGGAGGGAGCCCCAACTGAGAAAATGCCTCCATAACATCAGGCTGTAGGTAAGCCTGTAGAGCATTTTCTACATTAGCGATTGATGGGGGAGGGCCCAGCCCATTGTGGGTGGTTCCATCCCTGGGTTGATGGTTCTGAGTTCTATAAGAAAGCAGGCTGAGCAAACCATGATGAACAAGCCAATAAGCAGCACCCCTTCATGGCCTCTGCATCAGCTCCTGTCTTCAGGTTCCTGCCCTGTTTGAGTTCCTGTCAGGACTTCCTTCAATGATGAACAGTGATATGGAATCATAAGCCAAATAAACCCTTTCCTCCCCGAGTGTTTTGGCCATTCATTACAGCAATTGTAATCCTAACAATGACAAGTTGGTACAAAGGATGGTGGGGTATTGCTGTGGCAGACCTCACTATGTTTGGGGGAGGATTGCGAAGAACTTTGGGCTGGAAACACTACTCAGTGTTGAGACCTCAGTGGGATAATTTGTAGGAGCCTAGAAGAGAAGAATGTTTAGAGCAGTGTAGATAATGGGGGTATGGCTTGTGAAGTTTCAGAGGGATGTTTAATGACTTCATCAGGGCCATTTGCTATTTTGAATTGAGATTCTGTCATTCTGATCAGCTGGGGCTGCAGAGTCAGCCATGATTAATAAGGGACTGGCAACATTGTGGTGAAACCTTTGCATTACTGGGGCATTGATGCTGGTCTGCTGGAGCTGAGAAATTGGCGGTGATTAAGAAGAAACCAGCATTGTTGAAGTGAAATCTTCTGGGAAGTGTTTCCTTGAGAACACAGAGAGGCAGTGTTCCAAGGTGGCCACAGTTGTATCTTGTGCTATCAGCCTGACTTGGTAATGTGTAAGAGTCACCCAGGTGGTAGTGGTTTTGGAGGCATGAAAGGGTCATGGAGAGCAGCTGGGACTTGGCACTGAGAGGCCAGGAGAGGCCACTGGTGAAGATACAGCCTCAGTGGCAGTTGAGAGCCCAGGACTGAAGGGGTCATGCAAAGAAATTGAGGCTTGGCACCATGAAGAGAGCCCATGAGAGGCTATTGGTGAAAGTGTAGCCCACTTGCAGCAGAAGACTCCAACGTTTTGGAGATGGCAGTTCCATGGGATGACCACCAAGAACAGCAGCTGTGGTGGAGTGGAGTCTGCCAGAGCTTAGAAGATAAGCTGTGTGTGCTGCAGAAGCTGGAGCCAGAGAAGTGATCCAGTCCCTTTGGAGGAGCCCAGAAAACTGTGAGTGGATCTCAGACATTGGACATGAGTTATTTATACTATTGGAGTTTGGCTTGGCTTTGCTCAGACTGTGACTGTGCCCTGGTTCTTCCCTCTTGAGATAAGAAAGTGCTTGATTTATTTTTGATTTTACAGAGGCCATAGGTAATTTTAAACAGACAACTTTTAAAGTGTTTTGATTTGTGAGGCTGTGGCACCTTTTTAAATTTGTAAAATGTTCTATATTGTGATGTCTTTATTAAGGTGGGATCCTAGGGATGAAAAAGAAAGAGAAGGTTGTGGTTTAACAGTGAAGCAGTTTTATGTCAGTTTGACACAACCATTGGTATCAGGGAGTAGGGAGCCTCCACTGAGGAAATGCCTCCGTAAGACTGGGCTGTAGGCAAGCCTGTGGGACATTTTCTTAATCAGTAACTGATGGAGGAGGGCCCAGCCCATTATGGGTAGTGCCATCCCTGGGCTGGTGGTCCAGGGTTCTAAAAGAATGTATAGGCTGAGCAAACCATGTGAGCAAGCCATTAAGCAGCATCTCTCCATGGCCTCTGCATCAGCTCCTGCATCCAAGTTCCTGCCCCATTTGAGTTCCTGTCCAGACTTCCTTCAGTGATGAACAGCGATGTGGAAGTGTAAGCCAAATAAACCATTTCCTTTCCCAATTTGCTTTGGTCATGGTGTTTCATCACAGCAATAGTAACCCCAACTAAGACAATACCCAACAAAATCAAAGCGATCCTGTTGAAAACAGAAATAGTAATATATAAATAGCAGCAGTCAGTAAAAAAACTGGGGTGCTTGAGAAATTCTTAATCCTTTGCTACAGACACACCAGAGCTGAGAAAATTTCTACAGTAACAGTATAAGAATTTGGAGAGGCCAGCCTCAATGACACCAGGAGAGAACTAAGGCAGAGCAGAGCTTTGAGCAGGCTCTGTATGCATATCAGTTCTGAAGCTTTCCTCAGTATAACAGAATGTTTACTGTCTGACTTACCGGCTGAGGGCCAACCTTCCAGAAAAGCTGAGGGCGTGGCCTCATGAAGGTTCCATTCTGTGTGAAATGATGATGCTTGGAAGCCTGAGAAATGAGATGGCAACACATGGGAAGGAGGTGGGAAGAACTGTGGGTTTCCAGACCCAGATTTTAATCAGCAGTTAGTTTGATATCTCTCCGATGTAAGGATAGGAGTTAGAGTTATCAACTCAGGCAGTGACGAGAAATAAAGAACACTACAGGAATTTTCGGAGTGTACTTTGGTTTCATTTACATCACAGCCACATGACATCATTGCTCTCATACAGATGCTAACACTAAGACTTAAAGAGGGTAAATAGATTTTTTTTGAAAGTATTAAAAGGTGACAGAGCAGGGATTTTCATTGGTTTGCTTGTTTCTGGAGTTCAGCACCTTAACCCAACCTGCTACTGGTTTAGTGTATTAGTGTCCAGGCAAGCTGTTGACCCTGACTGCCCAGGGCATTTGAATAGAGAGATTACATTCCTGGGAGCCCTTGAACAAGTATCCATTCAGCTACCACATCCTGAAATTAAGGTTTGGTGTGACATGCCAAGGTTACAAGGAGTTAATCATAACACTGCACCAGAGAGGTCTTGACTTAGAAGTGCTTATGATTTGAATAGTGGGAGAGAGGATTAAGACAAGAGCTTGAATGTATTCTGAAGAGGTGCATGCTTCTAGATTCCTACAGACTTCACCATGGTTTTGTGACTTGATTTACCGGTATTGAATATATCCTTGACCCTTAGGACATCAGTTAGAAACGTTATACCGGAATTTGCTGCACAGGAGAGGGACTAGAAATGTTTGAGTAGAGGAGATGATGGCTGGGAAAGATGTGTGACATTATCTGATGATTTGATACTCGTGAATATTGTTCCTCTTACCCAAGTGTGTATAATCCAGTCCTTATTTTAGCCTTCTATTTACCTAATTTATGAAACAATAACATCTGCTGGTTCTCTTATTTATTTGTATGATAGCCTTTTGTAAAAACCTTGTGCTGTCTTTTATTACGATGTAATAAAGTGCTTACAAAACAGAGTAGAAAACCCCTTAACTACACTGCTCACCGGGAAATACTACTGTTCCTAAGGTCTCACCAACCCTGTTGACTTTGGCAATTTTATTTAATCTCTAAAAAATCAGTTAGAATGTTCTATATCTGATGTTTTTAACGTATTTCCCCACTTAGCAAGATAGCATCTACACTTTCCTCTGTGTGAATAACCATTCCAAACCCTGAGTCACACAGAACTCCCTTAAAGGCTTTCTTATAATTTAATGCATCTTATATTGAAGAGTATTTCTGGACCTCAGGCTAAATATTTTTTTTAAATCTACTCTTAACTTGAATTTACAAGTGAACGCCACTCTCGTTCTGAATGATAAGAATTAAGTTTCTCCATGGTTCCTGACCTATCCAGGTCTGATGGCTTTATCAGTAGTGCTTAGAACTTTCTGTCCTAGATCCTTCTGGGAAAGGAGGAGCCTGTGAGTGAGCAGTTTAATCTGGAAGGTAGAGAAACTAGGGAAGAAACAAAGAGAATCTGTTCAGGTGACACCTAGGACTGGATGCACTTCTCCAGGTTGGCACTAGATGACGCCCTAGAGGTTAAGAAGAAAAATTCCAGGTGGTTCTCTCTCCTTCAGAGTGACATTCAGGATTTCCAGTGATGATTACTTATTTTTTTCCCCCCTGCATTGTAAGTTTTCTCCAATTACATGAGTTGGTAGACATACACTTTGACTGGGTTAAACATAATAGTTCATTTCTGCCTTTTCTTGCCTACTTGGGGAAAAAAATCCCAAATATTAGGGTTTTTTTTTCTTCCTCTCATCTGTTAGTCTGAGGCAAAAACAAAAACAAAAGCCCAAAGAAGAACATGAAAATCAGCTGTTCAAGCCACTGTCTGAAAACCACTGCACAGTAGTTCAGAAGAGTGCTGATTTAGCTGTAACTTAGTATACACACACACACACACACACACACACACACACACACCACCCTTTCCTTTTCTAATAAGCCATAAAATGTGAACTTTCAAAAGCCACGCTTACCTGTTCCATACGTGCCGATGTTATGTAGGGCAGCATCAAGACCTGTCCTGGCCAAGTTCACTGTATCATGAAGTGCCATGTGCCCGTGTGGGCTTGTGTAGTCATGGTTGCCTAGCAATGGGAATGCCATCGGTGACTATGAAGATCGTAGAGCACACTCAGATCAGGATGGTGAGGTCCAGCTGCATGACATCTAGGTAGATATATGGTATAGGCTTTTGTTCCTCAGATAAATAAAACACTGTGAAATCAGATCATGCTCCAGAGGAAATGAGTGGATCTAGAAACACAGTAAACTC
Source organism: Peromyscus maniculatus bairdii (assembly GCF_049852395.1). Taxonomy (NCBI): domain Eukaryota; kingdom Metazoa; phylum Chordata; class Mammalia; order Rodentia; family Cricetidae; genus Peromyscus; species Peromyscus maniculatus. Next base: position 27,576,399 of record NC_134864.1, read on the forward strand.
AAGTGGCCTGCCTCTGTCAGTGTAACGTGGCTTAACATCCTAGCCACGGTAAACTGTTTTCATAAGTAGAAAGAGTGTATTAATTGAAACTCTTTCATAATTAGGAAGAGAGTATTAATGGAATGCTAAAGCATAAGATTGTAAATACCTTAACCAGTAACATATCCATTTAGTATCAAATGATGTGCACTGTGCGTAATTTTATGAGTTGTGACTTCCTCTGAGGGGCAGCATAGTGGGTTTCCTTACATTGGCACCACTCGAACACACAAGTGAATGGTGGTCTGCTTTGTAATGGGACAGTTGGAGTGTCACTAATGATGTGAGTTTCTCATTCCCATTGTGATATGGAATCGCTGTTCATTGAAGGGCCGTCATGCAAACCCCTTTCTATATATGAAGAGAAAAAACCTACTCCAGGAAGATAATAAAGGACCATGCATGAGATTAAGTTTCATTGATTACTACAAGTGGCTCATTTCTTGAGTTGCTAGTTAATTAAAAGTAATGTCAGAAGATCTTAGTAGAGGGATGTAGCTCAGTGGTGGACAGCTTGCCTAGCATACACAAGCCCCTGACTTCTATATGTAACACTGGGGAAAAAAGCGGCTAATGGACACACACACACACACACACACACACACACACACACACACACACACACGAACACGAAGTTAGGTTGAGCTTGACATTGATGAACAAACCAATCTCCCAGCCTGTCTGCTTGCCTCTTTTAATAGGATAGCTTCACTAATTCCAAGCATTCAGGGAAATGAATGTCTTTGTGGTGAAGCTTTATTTTTTTTCTAAACCATTCTTTCTCAAGGATAAGACTTTCGAAACAGAAATACCAGGTCAAGAAGAGTGAGCATCCTTAAGGAACTCAATACATACCACCAATTTGTTCTGGAAACTCATTGGTGCTTCCTGTGGAAGGACCATTAGTATCCTCTTCCTGCTTAGCTACGCTTCAATCACTCACAGCAGCACCATTCAGAGAGGCGGTTTTCCTCTTTTAGTGCAGATTTATGGCCTCTCTTTCTGAGAAAATGAGACTGTCTTCCTCTGCGTCGAGTGCAGCGGTTTCCAGTTAATTGTGAGGCTTTGATGAACTTACTCCCTTGTTTTCTTGGAGCTTGTGCCCGCCGGGCCTGCTGACTGACTCTCCAGCCATCTTCATAGAAAGTTTTCTTTGCAAGCTTTTCCAGCCTTTGCTTCTGTGAGTTAGAAAGCAGACTTGAAATATTAGCAGGAAACCAATTCTTTAAATTACTCTGGTCTGATTTCATTCGCTATTTAATTCATAGATATGGAGACCCAGGTACTCTTCTCGGCTTTTTGAGACTCATCCTGGATAAGCTCTGGGTTGGCATCACTGAAAAAAATGTATTTTAAAATGACTATAGTGAAACTCTTTAGACTCTGAATAAAACATATATATTTTTAATAATTATAGTGAAACTCAGACTCTGAGTCATAAACTGGGATTCTGAACTTATAATCAAATTATGAGTCTGTCTTTTTGAGAGAACCTGGTTTGTTCCTCTGATGGTTTGCAATCACTTGTGGAACATATTGCAAGAGAAGCTGTATAATATAGTGAAGAAGCAGATGCTGCTGCCTGGTTGGACAACTTCCATAGCAGATGCTACTCTAACCTGAGTTTTGGTGTTTTTTTTTTTTTTTCCCGGTTTTTCGAGACAGGGTTTCTCTTTGTAGCTTTGGAGACTGTCCTGGAACTTACTCTGTAGCCCAGGCTGGCCTTAAACTCACAGAAATCCACCTGCCTCTGCCTCCTGAGTGCTGGGATTAAAGGCATGCATCACCATCACCACCACCACCACCACCACCACCACCACCACCACCACCACCACCACCACCACCCAGCACTAACCTGAGTTTTAAGAGTAGGTACATTTACCTTAAAAAGCCTCACTGCTGAACTAGTGGCTACAGATAGATTTTGAGAGAAGGGAAATCAATGTCTTTAGCTGTGTACCCACTGAGGTGCTCACCCCACTCCAGTGACATGTTTCAATCCACAGCTACACAGACGTCCCTGGTTAAATTCACTGGATCACAAACCAAACTAAAGGCATGAACGTGGAAAAGGGACATGTAAGGTAGGGGGCATTGGTGGGAGGGAGATAAAGAGGGCAGGTATGAGAGCCATCAGAATGCATTGTATATACGAATAAAATTGTCCAGGGGCAAATTTAATTAACAGAGAAGCAAGCTATTAATATGTGATTAGTTTTATACTAAAATTTTGGGGCGAAGGCAAGCATAAGAATATATGTCAGGGATCTTTTGTTCTTTGCAGTAGGCACTTAGTTCAATTACAGACTAAATTACAGACAGGAGGTTGAGCCACTGATGAACTTTCAGGCAAAATGAGATCTAGTGGTGATGCCTATGCTGGAGCTAAGGAGGGCACTGTGTGTGCAGAGATGTTCCTCTTGGAAGACTCTCCCGAACTAGTCTGGTTTTCTCAGATGGTATTTTGAATTTCCTAAGCCTTGGCCACATGCCGAAAGACTATCTTCAAGAGGGAAACGATATGATTTATATTATAATCTCAAAAAAAGAAAGTGGCACACAAGACTGAGGAGATGGTCTGAGGGTTAAAGTGCTTGCTATACAAGAACCAAGTAAATGCCTGGCGGGTGGGTGTGGCAACTTCTACAGGACAGAGAGTAGAGTCTGGAGGATCCCAGGGGATAGGGTAGCTAGCAAGACTAGCTAGACTACTGTCCAGCTCTACTGGCCAGCTCTACTGGCCAGGCTTGGTTTTGATAGAAAGATCCTGCAGCAAAAGAAGATGGTAACATATGATGGAGGAGGATTCCCCATGTGGTAGTGGTTTGAACAAGAATGTCCCAAAGCCTCTTACATTTGAATGTTTGGTTCCCAGTTGGTGGCATGTTTGGGAATAATTAGAAGGTGTGGCCTTGTTGGAGGAGGAGTGTCACTGCAGGGCAGGGTGGGGGAGTAGTGGGGACAGCGTTGAGGTTTCAGAAGCCCAAGCCACTCTCTGCCTTGGCTCTCATCTTGCTGATAAGATGTAAGCTCTCAGCTCCAGCTCCATGCCTGCCTCCCACCATGATGATCATGGACCAACCCTCTTCAACTTCAAGCAAGCCCCAAATTAGATTTAAAAATAAATAAATAAATAAATAAATAAATAAATAAATAAATAAATAAATAAATAAATAAATTGCTTTGGCCATGGTCTCTTCACAACAATAGAACAGTAACTAAGTCATCCAACATTGACCTTGGGCCTCTACATACCTACACACATGCACTCAGAGGAAAAATGGGCAAGATGACTAAGACGGAGATGAGGTCACACAACAGCTCCTGGTCAACACTGACTTCTCCAACTGATAGGACCCCTGCAGGGGAAAATAGCAGTGTGCCTTCATCTGTGTTCCCATTTGAATGGGTACTGCAAATTAGACTGAAAAGGGCAGGTTAACTGGAGAAAACCCAGTTTCATTAGCACGTCGTATCTCACAGACACACTCATGGGCAGTGATGTACTCAGCCCTGTCCAGAACTCACCCTTGTGACAAAGGGAGACACAAGACAAGGTCTTTGAGTTTCTAGAGTGGTCAACTACAGGAAGGCAGACATACATGGGAGTCCATTGGAGGTAGGGGCCAGCTGGCAAGGTCCCTATGCAGTTGCTTTGGAGGCACCTCAGGTGAGGGTCTAGAATTGTCTGTGTGATTAATCACTTTCTATGCTTGCTGATTTAGGAGGGAAGAGGGGGCACTTTACACATTTATTTCCTGCTTTTAGGCAACTAGCAGAAAGGAGGGAGTTTTTCTCATGCCTTCTTCTTCTTCTTCTTCTTCTTCTTCTTCTTCTTCTTCTTCTTCTTCTTCTTCTTCTTCTTCTTCTTCTTCGGTTTTTCGAGATAGGGTTTCTCTGTGTTGCTTTGCACCTTTCCTGGAATTCGCTTTGGAGACCAGGCTGGCCTCGAACTCACAGAGATCCGCCTGCCTCTGCCTCTCGAGTGCTAGGATTAAAAGTGTGCACCACCACCACCCGGCATCTCCTTCTTCTTAGTTGTCCTCATTTCAAAATAATGAACTGCTGAAGTGATGGGTTTTGTTGGTGTGTGAGCTCTACTGATTATCCAAGAGAGGAAGAGAAGACCCATTTCTGGATGGATCAAGTGCAGGTCCTGGGTGTCCCTTTAGAGCGTCACTAGCTAAGTTGTTTGTCAGGGCCCTGTGGCTGGACCCAGGGCCAGCTATATGCTTCTTTGAATTCAGTGATGGATGAGAGGAGTCCATGCACCTGACGTTCATGAAGTGAGTTACCCATGACAGAGGGGGATTGGCTCATACCTAAGATCAGGGGAAGGACCATGTCCTGGGTGGAGGTGACAGCAGGTACTCTTAACTGTTAGCTGAGTAGGTGTCAGCAGGCTTGGTGACCACTGGGGCTGAACAAATGTTGACTTCATAGTCATCAAGTGATAAAGGACTGGGGCAGTAGGAATGACATGAATAGGAGCCATGGTTGTGACCCGGGTGACATTTTTGGCTCTGGAAGAGGCATAATGCCCTGGTTGCCTGGAAGGCCATTGATAGCTATCTGATCCTGGTGCCAGCAGTCTGCAAACTTGCTAAGATCACCGTGTAGCTGAAGACTTCCTGGTGAAGAACAAAGACATATCATTCTAGAATATGCATCATGGGGCTCTTGTGGTAAGAGTCAGTCCAGCTAGATCTGTATATGTTCTGGGCTATGAACCCGACTTTTCCCATTAGAGTTCTTCAACACTATCCTCTGGTCCCGGTGTCCTATGTTGTCATCACTGCACCTGACCAGATGCATGCACTTGTGGTTTCTTCGGGGCAGTGACTGCTGCATCTTGGTCCTCCTTGTGTTTTACCCAGCATCCACCACACTGATGTGCAGTAGATGCAGTGAGAAAATCAGAATACTTGACATAATTCTTGCTGGAGGGTCCCAAGCATCGCTTGTCTTCAAGATGAGCAACTCCAAGATGTTCATGCCATTTCAGCAAGAAAACAACTTCCTGTCACATGATTTCTTGGACAGTCCTTCCCAGAGGATGGGACTAAGGTTGGAATGGTCCAGAAGCAGCAGGCTCAGCATCATCTGTTCCCCTTTCTCAGCCTATGGACTTTAAATAATTTGATCATTTGTGCTCCTGACTCAGTGGTGGATCACTCATCAATGCCATTTTCTGCTTTGGTGGTTCTTCATAGGCAGGAGAGAATTTAGGAATAGAGTCGAGGAGGGTATGCTTGGGGGGAAGAGTGAAGGGAGGAAGTGTGCAGGAAGAAGACACATGCACACACACACACACACACACACACACACACACACACACACACACAGAGAGAGAGAGAGAGAGAGAGAGAGAGAGAGAGAGAGAGAGAGAGAGAATCTTGTACACTGTAGATGAGGGTAATAACTTATGCTCTGTGTCCAATAGCAATGTGGTGAAATGACATTCTATGACTTTTCCTCTGGAGTTTTCTGGGGATGAAGCGGACTTGACGTGGATGGTTCTTAATTTCTTTGATGGGTAGGTGGTTCGCCAAACCTGCTCCTTTTCTGCTCTGTGCTCTGTGAAATTTGAGCTGGGTTAGTCCCAAAGATGGAATGAGACTGCATTAAGTGGAGAGGCCCTTCTTTCGGGCCCTTTGCTGCTGTTCGTGTTGAAGAAAGCAAATGTTTGTTAAGCTGCTTAACTGTAAGGCATGGAGCAGGTTTTCCAGGGATATTATATATGGGTACTCCTGTATCAACACAGAAAACCTTGCTGCAGGCTAATCTTACAATGCCTGGAGTAGCTGCTCTTGGGTATGGATAGTTTCAAGCAGTAAATAAGCCCATGTGAATGATGAGATGTCTACAGAAATACAGAAGTCCACAGTCCCCCGGCCTCCACCAGTGATGAGGTGTCTACAATACAGAAATCTGCCTTTATGGATATCAGGTTTTAATTGAGCTACGTGGGGCCAAACCCTAGACCTTTGATCCCCCCAGTTTTGTCATTTTGGGCCACTGATTAATGCCACAGTGGTGCTTTGGGGGCTCATCTAAATGGTGAATGGATAGCTAGCTTCTATGCTGTAAAGGAAACCCACACAGTGGGGTCGTTGAACCGCCTCCGTGTGTAAGGACGCCTGCTGCTAAGCCTGGCAAACTCCATCTGCAGGACCCACATAATGGAATGGAAGAATTAACTTCCATAAGTAAGTTGTCCTCTGACCTCCACACCCATGCTGCAGCAAACAAAATGTAATTTACAGAAGAAAAGGAAACCGACATGGTTGCTTTTTGTTTGCTTCACGCCATCCCAAGAGGATCTCTTCCCTTCTTAGTGTCTTAGCTGCACAAAATTGCACCATTCGAAATTGCAGAAGTGATCCCTACATTAGAGTTCTGTAGAGAAGTGTCGTCCCCCCCCCCCCGCACTTCTCTCTCTCTCTCTCTCTCTCTCTCTCTCTCTCTCTCTCTCTCTCTCTCTCTCTCTCTCTCTCACACACACACACACACACAGATGAGAGGGAAGAAGTGAGGCAGAGGCAGAGACACTGAAGCTACTTTAAAGAGCTGGTTCATGTGAGGGTGGAGGTGTGGGAAGTCGGAAATCTGTAGGACAGGCCAGAAACTAAGGCAGGATGTCAGAGTCACCACGTGGAGGTACAAATCCTTCTCCAGGGAACGTCAGTCCTTGCTCTTAGGCCTCCAACTGTTTGCACGTGGCCTGCCCACCCACATCATCAAGGTTTATCTCTTTTATTTAAAGTTAGTCAATTGTCCATATTTTTATTTTATTTTCCCCTCGAAATTCTTTGAGAATTTCATACATGTATCCAGGAAAGTGTAATTATATACACCTCCCATGCCCTGCCAACTCCCTTTGTGTATCCCCAACACCTACTCCTCACAACTTCGTATCTTTTTTTGTGTTTTTGTTGACATACAAAACACAATGGAAAGTTAGTGCTTTCCATTCCTGCACAGATGTGAGGCCATCTGCTGCAGCATAGGAAACCTACCAGTGGCCACAGCCCCAGAAAAGAACGATTCTCTCTTTCTCAGCAGCTGTCAGCTGCCCACAGCTCCTTGGTAATGGATGCCACCTAAGTGCACCTCCTGGATCTACACACAGTCCCTTCTCAGCACTCTGGCCTGTTTTACATCTCTGCATTGACTGTTGCCCCCTACAAAAGAAGCATCTCTGACGAAGATAGAGTGCAGCCCAGGTTCTGGGTCAGAGTCAGTCCCTCCTACCCTGGGTCAGCACCTTCTGCTGAAGCCACGTTGAATTGTGGAACTCCCTGTGCCCGATTGTCCATGTTAATAATGAATACCAGATGGCTCTCCAAAACATCTGTGCTGTGCCAAATGTCTGTGCCCTGTGCCCTTACACCTTCACACATAATGAATGGCCACCACGCAAGAGCCCACTTCCTAAATGGTTGCTTCCCATTCATTCCTCATTCTCAGTCAGACACATTCCAGGACATATTGGGACATATAGGCAAAGTGCTCATCTGGTCCAAACCTCTTGGAGTGTATGCACAGTCAGGTAAACTGTCCTCTGAGTAAATCTTATGCCTATGCATGAGTAGGCATACATTAACATCAGATGCATCATGGGAAAGGACATAAGGCTTATAATCTGAACCTATTAATCAAAACTGAAGGACCACCTACAAGCGCTCCCAGGAACCAGATCTTCTTCCCAGACTTACTAAAGGCAACTCCAGGTGGGAGAAGGAGGGGCTCTAGCTGCGTGCTTGGTTAACTGCTCTCTTGCTGTCTATCCGACCCACAGCATGTTTTCTTTGCTTCTGAGTACAATTCTTTGTCTCTGCTCTCAGTGAATTTTTCCTTAGTGTTTTGAAAGAGGTGCAAGAACCTGGAGACACTCAGTCCACACAGAGATCTGCCATAGCTGTGATGAGACAGCTAAGCCTAGGCAGCAGATAAGCTTTGGGCACCGAGAACCCTGCACTGTCTAGCAGCAGGTGTGGAGCCTCCATGACCGACAGGCACTAAAGGCCTGTGGATTTGGAACCTGGAGTCTGTGGAGCTACCTATTCATCCACAGTTCACTACTGTTTGCTCCCAACTTCTTATTCTCTTTCTTGACCTATCTTATATAAGTGTTTCTCTCATTTAATTAGAAGCTTCTTTGAGACCACGGCTGAAATTATTTGCTTTATTCACACTGGTTCACTGGTTTCCAGAACAGCTTCACAGCTCTAGGAGCTCCTCTCCGGAGGCTGAGAGAGCATGGACTGAAAATGCGAGCTCCCCGCTCCCCCAAACCTTTCTTCTCTTCCACTGTTCTGCAGGCTGTGTGTCTGTGCGTCACAGCAATGGGAAGCTAACGTGGCTTACCCGTTTTATCAGCTCAAGAAGGCAAACCAATCTGGGCTCTGCACATTCTTTCTGTCCAGTGTGATTGTTGCATTATGAGGTCCCATGGGCCTATATGGGTTTAAAATTAAATTTCCCAACCTAATTCACTACATTTCCACTAATTTGCTTTTCCTGTTTCTAGTGAACTAGGTATTTCTGGAAAAAAATTACCCTCCTGACAGAAAATATTTTTTTTTCTGTATGCACAAGGATAACAATGAAGATGAAAAGGTGATACATTATAATACAATGAAGATGATACATGATATCATATGGCCCATAGGCTTATGTTTTCACAGAGAATTATTATAACATACAATACTCGTCGTAGCCCACAATCATAAGGACTTATTTTATAACCAATCAGGAGTTGCTTGTTGTAGCTTTTTCTAAGTCCTTGGACTTCAGCCTCAATTTTTGGAATCAGAAGAACCCTGAATTTTATGTCCTGCCCTGTCACTTACAAGTGGTGTGTCCTTGGAGAAGTGGCAATTACTTAGAGGCTCTCTAAAAATAAGGACACTATTGTTTAAGCCAGAGTTAAGAATAATAAACAATAAAACAATAAAACGCTGTGGAGTTAGTGTGACTAGGCCTTACAAGTATCTTATGACTTGTCTCTGCTTTCTTTTTTATGGGTCATTTGGGGTGTCATTTATTAAACAGAGGGTTTCTACCCCAGGTAGGCAGAGAAGACAAGGGACAGCACACTTGTGTCTCTGCCACCTCTACTACAGGAGAATTTAGATCTTAGAGGGAGATTGGACAATTCTGACACAGGAGGTAGATACACAATAGGGAAAGGTTCCCAGGAGCACAGACAGCAAGATTGACTTCCCAAGTCCTTTCCATCCAGATCTAGTCACTCCACCCTTGACTTTGGGGTATCCCATAGTGTTTATCTCCCAATCCTTCCTAACAATATGGAAGCAAAGATGTTCTCACTAGAATAAGAGTACCTAATATCTCAGTGGGGAGCTCCTGCCAAAACACACCAAAAAACAAAACAAAACAAACAAAAAACAAACAAAACCATACCAACACCACAAAAATACAAAGATCCTGGGGTACCAAGAAGACATTATCACCCCCAGAATCAGAACCTTTGAGAGGAAGCAGCAAACAGCTTGAGTGGAGACCAGACCTTTAAGAGCCTTTTGCTAAAGGGCTAATTTAAGAAAGTCAAATTCATGTTTGGTAGTCTGGTAGGTACCAGTCAAGGGCGAGTACTTATCAGAATAAGAGTCTAGGTACTCAGAATGGAACCAAGTCAAAAAGACCCTATGCATTCTGTAATACAGGCTCTTTTACAGAATTGGGATGGGGATCAGGGCAGACATGGTTAATTGTCTGAGCCTGATCTTTAACCTCTGAACTTTATGAAACTAGATTTTTTTTTAACTTTTAAAAAATAGCTTCTTTTGTTGATTTTTGAGATTGTAATTTTATTACAAACTTTCTTTCTTGACTTTCTTCTCTCCAAACCCTCCCATCTATTCCTCTCTGCTTTCCTTCAAATTCATGGTCTCCTTTCCACTCATTGTTATGGCATGCATACAGGTATTTGTATATACATATATATTCCTAAATATAATATTATGTTACTTGAATGTATGTTTTCAGGGCTGTCCGTTGGACACTGGACAACCAATTGGTGTGCCCTTCTCAGGGGAGGACCACATTTCCCTCTCCGGCTTTGCTCAGTTGCCTGTAGTTTTTTTGTGTACGGTTGAAGCCTCATGGACATTTTCCCATCCAGTTGGGCATGCTCATTGGTATCCTCTTTGTTCTACTCACATTTTGGGGGGAGCATGTTGGGGAGACTCTGTGGGTGTAGCAGCTGATGTTACTAGGAGATACAATCTCATGGTAAACTCCCTGATCCTCTGGCTCTGAAATCTTTCTGCTTCTGCCCCTTATGCAGCATTCCCTGAGCCCTAGGTGTGAGTGTTCTGCAGATGTGCTCACTGAGACTAGGCTCTATATTCTACATGTTGATTGGTTGTGGTTTTCTGTAGTGTTGGGGAATATTAATTTAAGGTGTTACTATTGTTTATATTGCATTTGTTTAACTCTGAAGTTAACTATGAAGCTGTGTTACTGTGCCTGTCTAAAACACCTGATGGTCTAACAAAGAGCTGAATGTTCAATAGTGAGGCCAGAGAAAGGATAGGTGGGGCTGGCAGGCAGAGATATGATATAGAAGGAAGAATCTGGGAAGAGAGAAGAAGGAGCAAGAGAACTAGGATAGGAGGACTTCAGGGGCCAGTCACAGAGATACACAGCAAGCCACGGAGTAAGAAATAAAGAAACACTTTAGAATATGATATTTAAAATGTCATGTTAACTTAGGGCTTTTCATGATGAGACACATCTGCTCCTGGCAGCACCAATTTACTTCATAAAAGGATGATGGGCATTGAAGAAACTCCATAGGAGTTTGCTTGCATTGTGGCAAGATTATCCATTTGAACAAGAACTGCTTTTGCCTTGACTGCTTTACAGTATGCTGTATAAACCGGACATGTGGGACCCAGAGAAAAGTGACTGATGAACTTTGCCAAAACAAGAGGATGTTCCATCAGGATCCTGTTTCACGGAAGAGTCTTCCAGACTTTCTGCAGGACACAGAGGAAAGAGACTGACAAACTTTGACAATACAAGGTAGGGTGGTCCTTTAAATTTCCTGCTTCACTGAAAAATCTGCCAGCTACTCTAGGCCTGTAGGCTGAAGACAGATGCCCCAATATTGCAGAGTAACTTTGAGTGATTGTCCAGACAGTCAGATGTCTCTGTCATTTCTAGAGTTTTGTAAGATGCTTGCAATGCACTTCCTGTTTTTTTTTTGTGGTATCATTTTTTTTTTATAATTTATAACCCCAAATGTATTTATAAATTAGAAATGGAAAGATCTACAAATGAAATTATGAAGGTTCACCAAAGTCATTTAATCTGTCAGTTTCTCATTCATTTTTATGTCTTAATAATATTCTATTGTATGAATAAGCCACATTTTATTTCTCTCCAGTATTTGATAGCTATTTGAGTTGTTTTAACTTTTTTACTATTAGCAACACACTGCTGTAAACCTTCATGTACATGTTTCATAGGTGCACATTTTCAGTAGTTTGAGGATATATTCCTAAGGGTAGAATTGTTGAGTAACAGAGTAACAATGTTTTGCATTTTGACCAACCACCAAACTGTTTTGCCAAAGTGGCACACCATTTTACAATCTCACCAAATCCTTGTTTTTAAGGCTCTGATTTTTGTACAAAAGCATTCAATCATTCTGTCAGACCAAACCAGGAAAAGTTAGCTATAGTTCAGAGCTGTTCTATTCCATTTACTATGCAAAGCCATTCTTGGCGTTTGCAACTCTCAGCCCTTTTGAGTATTCTTGCAGTGTTCACCTTTTCCTCCACCACTTTTTTTTCTTCTTTTTTTTCTGGTTTATTTCTATCTATTACAAATGTATAAAAAATCCTCCATCAACACTGCTGATAGTAGCAGAACCTTGAGAAATATACCTTTGGTTTGCCTCAGAAAAGGAACACATATTGCACTGTAAAGTTTATAAAATTGGCACAAAACCTTGTGATAATGTTACAATACCAGTTTTAAGAGTTCAGTGACTAATGGGGAGCCGATGGGATACATGCAGAACTGTGAAAGCGATCTCACTTAGCCAGCTATACACGTAGACTGTAAATCTACATTCAGATCATTTCTGAACTAAGGCTATCATCTCAGTTTATCTGTTGAGGTCAACCAGGAAACCCTAGAATATACCTTGATTTTTGCAAAAAACAAAATAGGGGGAGGGGTTTCTTCAGCATTTCAGTCCACGAGTAACAGTATCCTAACAGGCAAAGTATTCTCTCACTGTCAACATAGAATGAACTGCTGCTGGAGGTCAATTTGGGCTTTAATTTGCATTAGCACTTACATGCATAGTAGTCCAAGTTGTTGACCTCATGACTTTAAAAGGTAACTCTAAAAAAGTAAAATGGCCCTTCTTGGAAGACTAAAGAAAGACATCCAGCCACAGTTGTAAAAAGTCTCATCAAAACAATATACCCTTTTATGAATTACGCCTAAATTAAAAAAAAAGTAGCCCCAAATAAGAAGCAGCTCTGAAAAAGAAAATATAACTTAAGATATTTGAAAAAAACAAGGTGAATACAGGTTCAAAAATAATTAAGATACATTTTCTTAAGGCTCCCTAGAATTAGGCTTTAAAGAATTCTACCATTTCAAGTTTACCACTAGTTACTAGATACCTATTTACAAACAAGATGTTCACCTTTTTTGTTTCTTTATCAAGAGAAAAATCTACCTTCAGACTATGAGGGTGGTGATGGGGAGGGACTAGAAAACAAGATTCAAACAATCCCATGCAAATATCACATTTTTCAAATGGAAGAACTCCAAACTGCACTAGAAGTTCCAATCACTAAGACACTTTCCATTGAAATGATTTAAGTACAACTACATGGCACCAAGGTTTAGGCCTAATATAGGCCTGACAACCAAGTCCTTGTTTTCTGGAAGAAAGGCCTCAAAAGTCCCACTCAATTCCACATAACAATACTTCAAAGATCAGTTAGGTTTTCCTTTCCTTAATATTTTTGTTTTTGACTTCTAATCTTAAAGACTAGATTAAAACTTAGCTCATTTCCCAGAAGGCATTGCTTCCCTTTGCTCTATGAAAGAGTCCACTAAGACCTCTTCCTCAAAACCATCTAGCCCCCAGCCTCTAGCCTGTGCTTGTGATGCATCTTTCTCAACATCCTGAAAAGGTAATGTAGGTAAAATATGCTCATAGACATTAAAACTAGTTGTTAGAAAGATGTAACTAGCTTTATAATTTAAGTTTTAGAACATAAATACTTGCAGCTTAATCTGCACTGACAATGATTGTCGAAGCCTAGAATTCAACATTTACAAATTCTCATTCACACACACAAAACACACTATTATCACACAACTTGTATCTTGAGAGAATCTTCTGCTTTTTAAATCTTTGGCCTCCCAGTCAATCCCAAATTCAACCAACTTTTCCAAGTTCTGGTAGTTACCTGGACCACTGAGCATTGCCACAAGACTTCTTCTCTTTTGAAACATCCTTTTTCTCTAGATATTAGGATAGCTACACCAGCTTGTTTTTTCTGTGGTGTATGTTGGTGTGGGATTATCTATTGCTTGATTTTTCATGGATGTGTTTAGCTTCTTTGGGTTGAATTTTCCCTTCTAGTGCTTTCTGTAGGGCTGGGTTTGTAGACAGGTATTGATTAAATCTGGTTTTATCCTGGAATATTTTGTTTACTCCGCCTATGGTGATTAAGAGTTTTGCTGGGTATAATAGTCTGGGTTGGCATCCGTGGTCTCTTAGTGTCTGCATGAGATTTGTCCATGATCTTCTAGCTTTCATAGTCTCTATTGAGTAGTCTGGTGTTATTCTGATGGGTTTACCTTTATATGTTACTTGGTCTTTTTCCTTTGCAGCTCTTAATATTTTTTCTTTGTTCTGTGTGTTTAGTGTTTTGATATTATGTGGCGAGGGGACTTTTTTTTTTGGATCCAGCCTATTCGGTGTTCTGTAAGCTTCTTGTATCTTCATAGGTATTTCTTTCTTTAGGTTAGGAAAGTTTTCTTCTATGATTTTGTTGAATATATTTTCTGTGCCTTTGAGTTGGTATTCTTCTCCTTCTTCTATCCCTATTATTCTTAGGTTTGGTCTTTTCATGGTGTCCCAAATTTCCTGGATGTTTTGTGTTACGACTTTTTTGTCTTTATTGTTTTCTTTGACTGACGAATCTATTTTCTCTATCGTGTCTTCATTGTCAGAAATTCTCTGTTCCATCTCTTGCAATCGGTTGGTTATGCTTGTTTCTGTAGTTCCTGTTCGTTTTGTCAGGATTTCTATTTCCAGCATTCCCTCAGCATGTGTTTTCTTTATTGTCTCAAATTCATTTTTCAGATCTTGGAATGTTTCTTTCATCTGTTTAATTGCTTTTTCTTGGCTTGATTTGATTTCTTCCCATTTTTTGTTCATTTTTTCTTCCATTTCTTTAAGGGAGTTTTTTATTTCCTCTTTAAGGGAAGTTTTTATTTCCTCTTTAAGAGAGTTTTTCATTTCCTCTTTAAGGAAAGTTTTTATTTCCTCTTTAAGGTAGTTTTTCATTTCCTCTTTAAGGAAAGTTTTTATTTCCTCATTGAGGGAATGTTTTATTTCTTCTTTAAGGGCCTCTATCATCTTCTTAAAGTCATTTTTAGGGTTGATCTCTTCTGTTTCTTCTGTCATGGTATGTTTAGGTCTTGCAGGTGTAGAATCACTAGGTTCTGATGTTGCCATATAGGTCTTTATGTTGTTGCCTGTATTTTTGCACTGGCGTCTACTCATCTTTTCCTCTGTGCGGTGCAGGTGGTGTCTGTGTCTGAGAGTGCCTCTCTTGTTCTAATTTTTAGTCTTGGTTTAGTAGGGGTTCTTGGTTAAATTGGTGCTATTGGGCTGTTTCTTCAGGGACAGCTGATTTCAGTCGGTGAATTATATACTTATGATTCTGGTGATCTGGTTTAGTGGCTGGGTAGCACCTTCTTCTGTGTTCCCAGGTCACGTTTTGTTCATTTGTCAGCTCCTCAGCTGATCTTGTTTCTTCAGACTTCAAACTGTAGGCATCTGAATCCTCTCCCAGATGGGTTTCAGCTGAGCAGGGTAGTCTCACCAACACCTCCAAGTTGTTGGGTTTCACAGGATCAGCAGTTGGGCCCTGGGTTGTCCCCAGATGGAGTGCCCAGACTCGCCCTGGTTCTGACCCACGGAGATAGCCTCTTCCCCAGGTGTTGGGGCTAGGGGCGTCCCCGTTCCAAGCTGCGTCCCCCCCTCTCCGTCCCCGGGCCTGTCCACCCCTGTGGCCCACCGCCACAGGCCCACTTGTGTCTGCTTGTCTCCGCTGCCGGGCCTGTATGTCCCTGTCAGCTGCCGCTGGGTCTGTCTGCCTCTGCAGGCGGCCAACGGGCCTGTATGTCTCTGCCGGCTGCCACTGCGGGCCTACCTACCTCTGTCTGTCACTGCTGCCGGGCCCATCCACCTCTGCGAACTGCCACCGGGCCTGATTGTCTCTGCCGGTTGCCACCGCGGGTCTGTATGTCCCTGTCGGCCGCTGCCACCGGGCCCTTCCACCTCCTGCCACCGGGCCCTTCCACCTCCGCGAGTCGCCGACCTGTGTCCGCCGCGTGGCCTGTTTACTTCTGTGGGCCACCGCCAGGCCTGAATGTCTCTGTCGGCCGCCTCCGCTGGGCCCGTCCACCTCCGTCTGCTTATCTCTGCCACAGGGCCTGTCCACCTCTGTGGGCCGCCGCTGGGCCTGAATGTTTCTGCCAGCTGCCGCTGGGCCTAAATGTCTCTGTTGGCCGCTGCTGCCGGACTCGTCTACCTCTGCGGGCCGCTGCCACAGGCCTACCTGCGTCTGCTTGTCTCCGCCATCTTGAATCTCCTGCACTTCCTGTTTACTCAGGTAATATTAAATCCTTCTGGGTCTTTGATAGAGTTAAAGATCAAACAATTAGAGTTAAAGTTTTCCTTAGAAATACAACTGGTTCTTTATCCACATCTTAAAATGGAACAGGAACCCTGGGCCTTGACTGATGAACCTTTTAGTGTTCCTGATCATCTGCATCTCCCATCTGTCAGCTATGACAGATCTGTATAATTCCCAAGCTTCCTCCTGTACTGCAGGTGCTCACTCTCAGACCATGAGCTCACTTTCAAGTTCATAAGAAACATGGAGCATGATCTGTGATTTTTCTCTGTTCATAAGACTACAAATACATAAGTATTCTATTTGAAAGAAGCCTGGTGAGGACAGAGTCCACAGATCCAACCAGGGGTTCAGAGGGTGAAAAAGTTCTATTTGCTGTAGGTAGGAAGAACATTGGTGGCATTTCCATTCTCCCTGAACAAAGGAAGAAACAGAATTTTCTTGGGGAGCCCATGTAAATTCATGCCATGAGACTTTCTTTTAAAAAATAAAATTTAGTTTCATTTCCTTAAAATTATGTATGTGTGTGTGCGCATGCGCGTGTGCACGCATGTGTGTTCATGAGTGCAGACCCATGGAGACAAGAAGAGGGTTTGGGATTACTGGGAACTGGAGTTTCAGACAGTGGTGAGCTACCTGACTTGGGCACTGAGAACTGAACTCAGGTCTTCACACACTTAACCCCTGAGCCATCCATCCAGCTCCAACGAAAGACTTTTCATTGTATGTAGAGTTCACATTTTTTAAATATAACACATGCTCAAACATGGGAGAAAAGCATGCCCCTGAGGTGGAGAATTTAGCATTATACTAAGATTATCTTGATCTAGGTCATCTTGAAAGGAGGCTGGATGGTTTAAGCTGGTTTAAACCAGTTCTTTGTGGCTTTGTCTAGCCAGTCTAATCTGGAATAAGCAAAACTTGAAGGGTTGTCTGCAGCTAGCAAGGGAGACAACAGCTCACAGGTCTTCACCTGAAAAGCTTTCGCCTAGTGGCTGGTATTTCAATTGTGTGTGTATGGTATATGCGTGTGGTGTATATTCACGTGTGTGTGGGTGCATGCATAGGTCAGAGGAGGGCACTAGATGTTCTGTTCTGTCACTCTCCTCCTTGTTCCCTCGAGACAAGATCTGTCACTGAACCTGAAGCTAAGCTGTTGGCCAGCAAGCCCCCAAGGTTCTCCTGTCTTCTCACAGTGCTGGGTTATTGGTATGTGTTGCCACATCTAGCTTTCTATGTAGTTCTGACATCCAAATTCAGATCCTCATGCTTACACAGTGGGTGCTCTGACCCATCATCTCTGCAGCCCACACTAGTCAACATTCCTCTCTGCTCCTCTAGCTTGGGAAGATCGAGTCTGGCTGAGGATGTTTCGTGAGGGTCTAGGTCAGACCCCTCATTTCAAACTTTGCATTATCACTCATCGGTGCTTTGCCCTATCTCCTCCTCTGCCTATTCCCTCTGATGCCTGTAACAAAGCTACCAGGTCTTCCCAATTAAAACAGAATTTCCTGTGTTTGACTCTCCTTCCCCATTTACTAACCATCCAGGGCCTCTCGTTCCCATTTTCTCCACTCTCATGCTTCCTAATCGGTTGCACTTGGCTTTGGAAAATCACTTTCAGCCCCTGTCCTCGGTGTGCAAAGACAGCTTCTCTCCAGGACATTTGTGCAAATCAAAGCCAAAGCCTTGCCTTAACAGACATCACTGTTGAACCACACCTTTTCCAATTCAGCCTTATGTTTCTTCCATCCTAGACTTTATCTTGCCCAAATCTGAATGATAATAACTGCTATTAATTTATTTCTGTATGAGGCAATTGCTCATGTGTGTCACAGTGGATAGTTTCTGCCTGATCTTAAGTAGAAAGTCATTTGCTTGTCATATCTAGAAGCTGTGGAACTAGGGTTGGCACCATGGTCTGGTCCTTTCCAAAGCCTGCTTCCTCTGATGTTCCCAGAGTGTCATCCATGGTCACCTCTTGGCCCAGATATCCCTTCTCAAACTTCTGTTGTCTCCCACACATGCTTCTTAATTTCCTGAATGTATTGTATTCTAACTTAGATGTTTATATCTTCTGCTCATTCCTATTTATTTTGGAACAGATGTTGAAATGAAATTTAGGGATAATATAGCTGTATACATTGGGTTCAACTTGTAAAACTGTCATAGCTGGTGATGGTGAGGTGATTCCATTTTTAGAGCATGATATGTTCCTTAAACCAAGGACTGCTTTCTATGGGAACCAGGCCTACAAACAATCCCCTTGCAGGCTGGCCTCTTGGACATGTATATGCCTTTTGGTATCAATCCCATCAGCAGAAGTAGTGAAACATTAGCTAGAAGAAAGCTTGCTTTTGAGGCAGCACAGGTCTCTTGCTCTTGGGTCACTTGTGGTGGTTTGAAAGAAAATGGCCCCCAAAGGGGGTGGCACTATTAGGTGGTGTGGCCTTGTTGGAATAGGTGTGGCCTTGCTGGAGGAAGTGTGTCACTGTGGAGGCGGGCTTTGAAGTTTCATATATGCTCAAGATGCTCGAGTGTTTCAGACCACTTCATGTTGCCTGCAAGATACAGAACTCTTAGCTACCTCTCCAGCACCATGTCTGCCTACATACCATCATGTCTCACCATGATGATAATGGACTGGATCTCTGAAACTGTAAGCTCAATTAAATGTTTTCTTTATAAAAGTTGCCATGGTCATGTCTCTTCACAGCAATAGAAACCCTAAGACATCACCCTTGTTTATCTGCTATATTTATCCAGGTGGAACAGTTAAAGCTCCTGTGTTGAGCTAACTTCGAGCACATTTGTACACAGAGCAAACACAAAGTTATGCTTTCCTCTCAATTCCACAATGTTGCATCAGCAGAGAAACATGATAAAATGGGAAATGTTGGAAATTAGAAACATGAGGTCACCATCATGATGGTCGGGAAAATGAAGCCCACAGCCTCTAGCCAGGAGCCAGCTCCATGAAGCAGAGGGTATCCAAGCTGTCCAAGGACTCATGGCTCAGGTAAAAACAAATTTCAAAGAAAACTACTCTTTATTAAAAATAAACTTTGTATTTTAGGAAAAGTTTTAGTTCATAACTAAACTGAATAGACGTTATAGTGATTTCCCATAAGTCATAAACCTGTCCCTACACACATCGAGTCTTCCTCAAGATCAATATACCCCAGCAGAATGCACATTTCTTAACTGAATCAAATGGGTGTCACCAACAGCCCCCCCCTTTGGATTTGTGAGACAGTATCTATGAAATCTAAGCTGGGCTGAGACTCCCTGCTCCTGCTTCTTACATGCTGGGATTACATGCACCTGGCACCCATTCCATTTTAATGAACTCTTTTACATAAGAGTTTTACAGTGTGGATTTCCTTAGAATCGGGGAGAAAGAATTAGAAGGCTTTTCAGAACCTATTTTAATCTTGATGAATATTTAAAAATATTCTTTTATTTACAATTTGCTGAATCCAGTGCCTGTGACACCATGTCAGTCTGACTGTTGACCTGGATATCTGTACAGACTTCTTAAAGAACCAACTGCTTTATTGAGTACATCTGGACCATTCAGTGTTATAGGCATTAGCTTTGGCTTTTCAAATAGACCCTAGCCTCAGCGGGGTGGGAAGAACTCTGCAGTGTCGAGTCTCTAAAGAGCCATAAGAAAGTGCACATGGCTATTGATAGAGCTTCATGGATCTGGTGGAAGACCAGAGGCATCCGATGCTGGGACAGTTCATGAAGAGCTTCATGTCACCCCCTCTTGTAACTTGCCCTCTGTAATGGCACTACCACCGTTAGGAAGGATACCTTCCTGAGGTCATGGCAATATGTAGGATGACGGGCTTCAGCAAATTTCTCAGAGGTCCAGCCTTTACAACCAGACAGTGTGGTGGGTGTGTAGCAGACCTGTGAAAAATGACTTTGTCAGAACTTGTTTCATGTTATGACTGTCTTCTAAATTACATAGAACAAAGGCTGTTTAGTGCAGAGCAGGAAATATTTCAGCTTGACAAGAAAATTCACAAGGAAAGCTGTTTCCAGGTCTTTAAAAATTATTTCTGAGGGTGACTGATTTTTGCTACATTCTTTCTTATGAATCAGTAGGGTTTTCTGAGGCTCCCCTCCCCAGATTTCCAGTGCAGCCAAAAATTCTCTCTATGATTTTAAAATGAAGTGGATTTGTAATCTAAATTTTAATTTTCATGCAAAATTACATTAAATAAATTTGTTGTATTTGTGTTTTAAATATTTGGAGTACCATAAACTTATTATTTTTATTTTTAAATAATGCTGAGAAATTTTAATTAAGATACATTATAGATCTATAAGTATAGAATATTATAGTTTTGTAATTTGTTATTTAATTGATTTTGGCTAAACTAAAGGCTTTGCACATTTGACTTAATTTATTATATTCACTTTCCGACCATCACATTATAGGATAATGTGTGTGTGTATGTATATACATGTGTGTGTATATATATGTATAGCAAAAGGTATTATTTTAAAGTTAAGACTTCTAATTCTCAGAAATATTAATCTGGGTAGTTTTCTTTTCCTTCTTTTTTCAAGACAGATTCTCACCGTATAGCTCTAGCTTTCTTGGAACTCAGTATGTAGACCAGGTTGGCCTCAAACTCACAGAGATCTGCCTGCCTCTTCCTTCTCAGTGCTGGGATTAAAGGCGTGCGCCACTATACCTGGCTAGGTGCGGTTTTCTAACATTACAATCCTGTTTTTTTTTTTTTTTTTTTTTTGGTTTTTCGAGACAGGGTTTCTCTGTGTAGCTTTGCGCCTTTCCTGGGACTCACTTGGTAGCCCAGGCTGGCCTCGAACTCACAGAGATCCACCTGGCTCTGCCTCCCGAGTGCTGGGATTAAAGGTGTGCGCCACCACCGCCTGGCCTCAATCCTGCTTATTAGTAGACTTAGAAATCACTTTGTTTTCATCTCTGAGTAGTATTTTTACATATCAATTTAGTTGGGAAAATGTAAAACAGGAATTTGTTTGATATATTCTTCTTAATTAACCCCATGGCCCTTACCAAGTCCTATCAATTAGAATTTCTAAATATTCCCTCATCTGTATTAGCTATTCTTTTCTGGTTGCATTGACAAGATACCTGATCAAAACAACTTGAGGGAGGGAAATCATTTTAATTTATTTAATTACCATTCTACCCCAGGGCATCACCGGCTCATGGCTGCCACATAACACAAACTGCATTATATTCAATTTCAAGATTTTATATAGTTTTATCTGTCTCAAAACTGTTCAAAAACCCCCCATCTCTTCTGAGACTCAAGAAAGTCTATGAGCACTCATGAAATCAGAAAATAGGTTTCATATTCCAAATATACACAGAAGAAATATAGCCATCCCGAAAGGAAGGCACAAAGACTTCACAAGGAAAAGCAGATCCAAACAAGACCAAATCCTAGCGGGGGGATCTTTTGACCCTGCAGCTCCATGTCCAGTATCTGGGACATGTGATAGTTACATGTGCTCCAATAAACATGGGGCATCCATGCATTGCCTTTCTCTTGGACAGAGACACTCGGTGCCCGTAGCTCTGCTTGGCATATGCCCTTATGCCCTTGACTTCTTCAACATCCTGAGGTCCCCACTCTAATGTGGTCTTGACCTTCACAGCCTCAAACATTGCTCTTCGTCGACTCCAACCCCACAACATATCATCTGGCCCAACTGACTTGGAGCTCTGTCTGTCACATTCTGATATCCCTGTAACTGGATTCTGCCTCTTGCCAAACTAGCACCATATGGATAGTGTCAGATTCTGCTACCAGTTAGTGATATATCTGGGCTTCCCATTTTTGCACATTTGCATTGACCTCTGAATGCCTGAGTGGCTAAATTTAGGAATGACTCGTTCCAGGAGTCCTCAAGGCAGGACACCCTGAGCAGTGGCATCCTCTCTTGTGATACTCTTTCCAGGAACTTTCATTTTCAAGTGAGCCTCAGATATGTAGAGCTTTGCCTTCAAAATCACTTTTCTGATCTGATACAAAATGTGAAACTCCTCTTCAAAGGTGTAATCTCTGGAACACTGACAGTTTCTTTGTCTGTCTATACCTCCTTTGTCAATAAATTTAAATGCATTCCTGTGATTTTCCTAAACCCATTGAACATTTCTTTAACAGTTTTCTGCTGTATGTTTTGCTTCGAATTCTTAGAACTCAAGTGAAAAGCAGTGGCGAGGAGCCATGCCACACTCTGAACATAAGTTATGCTGTCCTGAAATTTTCTCTGCCGAAGACATGGATCTGTTATTTTTGAATTCACTCTCAAATCTGACAAAGTGTCATCAGATTCTTGGTCAGAATTTAACATGAATGGTCTCCTGTCCCATTCCGGATAGGGTCATGCCTTTTGAAACCTCATGAGCCATCTTTACTGGTTGCATTTCCATCACTGAATGTGTTCACATTCACATTAGAATCGCCTAGCAAAGGCAGTGGTACCAGGTCCTGGGCTCGTTGCATGAGTTAGCTGCTTGAAACCTGGGACTTATGCAGGGACACTTGGCTCAGTCTGGGAGGAGAGGACGGGACCTGCCTGGACTGAGTCTATCAGGTCGATCCCAGTCCTGGGGGAGACCTTGATCTGGAGGAGGTGGGAATGGGGGGGTGGGCTGGGGGGGAAGGGGAGGGGGGCAAGAAGGGAGAGAACAAGGGAATCTGTGGCTATTATGTAGAACTAAATAGTATTGTAAAATAAAATAAAATAAAATAAAATAAAATAAAAAAAGAATTGCCTAGCAAGATCTGCTTACAGCATTGTAGGATGAGTCAGGCCTGAGACTCCAAAACCAGTTGGAAGGGCTGAAGAACCACAGGGTCAGCTTTATCTCTTCTGCAACACTCCACTTCTCAGTCATCACTTTTCTGCACTCGTTATTTTTTCTCATTATTCTGACAAAATGAGAACAGAAACAATAAAACCTTAAGGAAGGAAACATATGTTTTGACTTGCTGTTCAGTCCACTGTGGCAGCTGGAGCATGATGTAGCAACAGTTCATGTCTTGGCAGATCAGGAAGCAGGCAGAGGTTCTAGACCAGAACCTGGGGAAGTCTGTCCCCCAAAGCCTGTCCCTAATGCTACATCTGCCAGCTAGGACCTATAGCTCAACGTTTTTAAAACATCACCAAACAAATCACTAGCTGGGGACCAGGCTCAATCTCAGGAACCTGTAGGAGGCATCTCACATCAAAGCAGAGCGCTGTCCCTTTTCATTTCTGTGTGTTCACAAAGCAGGCATCAGCCCACATGGAGCCAACTGTGTCCCATCCTTTTTCAGTCTTCAACAGTGGGGACTGCAGGAAAGTTCGATGAATGACTGAGTGAATGAAGGTTCTATCTGGTGTGAATTTCTAGACCTTCTGACTCCTTACACACGAGGGTATAATTAAATATAATTTATGTTAGATGTGCCTGTTGATGTTGCAAGCAATTCTCTAGGAACTGTTTTATGAACCGGAAGTACCCACTCCAGAGAGGCAATCAATATTCATTCTTTCATCATGGTTGGTAACACTTCTATCTTGTGAAACCTCATTGGTCAGTCCTGACTTCACATGGTTTTCTTGGGGTATACTTTCTCCAAAAATGAGCAACGAGAGAGTGATAATTTGTATCTGTGATGGCTATTCTTGGTTGTCAATTTAATTGTAGTAACTAAAACCCAAGCTGTTTGGGTACACCTGTAAGGGATTTTTCTTGATTGAATCATTTGAGGTGGGAAGATTAACCTTAAATCTGGGCCATACCTTCTGCTGTCAGCCTATATAAATGGCATGGAAGAAGGAATCTTTAGGCAGAAGTTTCTTTCCTAAATACCCAGCAACCACTTCCCAAATCATTGACTAGGAGGATTAATATAGTTATAAATTATTGGTCAGTAGCTCAGGCTTATTATTAACTAGCTCTTACACATAAATTAAGCCATAATTCTTATTTGTGTTTACCCATGTGACTTGGTACCTTTTGTCAGTACAACATTCTCATCTTGCTTCCTCTGCATCTGGCTGGTGACTCCTGACTCTACCTTTCCTCTTCCCAGAATTCTCCTAGTCGGTCGCCCTGCCCATACTTCCTGCCTGGCTACTGGCCAATCAGCATTTTATTAAACCGACTTGAGTGACAAAACTTTACAGTGCACAAGAGCATTATCCCACAGCAAAGCTTGCTCTCTTTGCCTGCTTGCTCTCACTCTTGCTGGCAAGTTCATTCCTGAACTGGCATTGATTCTACTACTTCTACAGCATTCTGGAGTATACTAAAGACCAACTGAGACATCCAGCCTCATAGACTGAACAACTACTGGATTCTTGGGCTTTTCATGGGGACACAGCCATTGTTGAACTAGTTGGACCATGACTTATAAATTCATTATAATCAATCAATCACATTCATTCACACCCGCACACTCGACCAGTTGTGGTTTTCTAGCAAACTCTAATACAGTATCTATTTTAAAAGTCAGACAATGAGGTAACAACACAAAAGCTGTATTCTCTTTATTTCGGGAAACAAAGTCATAATTAAGCATGAGAGGGCTGGTATCACAAAAGTATAGCTTGTGAGTCAAGTGGGTCAAACAGAAGACAGGATGCAAGGAGTCTGGATGTCTTGGTGATTTGAGTTCTTGTTTGCCCTTCATCCTTCATTAAGGATCCAGTCATCTTTCCTCGCATTCTTATTATTGTCATATTTTATTTACACAAAATAATGGGCTTCATCGTCATATCATCACACATGCATACAATTCACCCTTCTTTCCACTTCTCTCCTGACCCCACTCCCCAGAAAGGCACTGTCTGCATTCATGACTTTAAAGACAATCTAGATCCTACACATGAGAGAACACAAGACAGGTTTCTTCTGAGAAATGCTCATGTTTGGGGTTTAAAAAGAAGTCATGGGGCATCAGAAATAGCATTTTATCATCCTTTGCATTTTTAAGTGACTGCTCCTTTTTTAAATAACTTCCTTATAAATTTTATTCATTTTTTCATAGGTGATATATTCTTCCGAAGGCCCATGTAGCTTTTATGGCACTTTATAGCTGGAGTGGAATTTTCTCTCCAGTTTAATAGTACTCTTTGTGCTGTTGTAGGAAGTTCTTTATTCTGGCTGCTTTGTCGATTAACATTTTTACAGTGAGAGAAAAGATCTGTAAGGTTTTATTTCCCCCTCTAATTACTGAAATCCTGCAGCTCAGAGCTGACATTCACAGTGTGAAATTTTATGCAGCATTAATCTTATGTCCAATTTCTCCTGGGTCACTGTGTGTGGATAGCCCCTGTTAGTCTTAATAAGGAGCAGGTGGGCACAGCATGTCTGGAGGCCATGTGTTCCCAGCTGCAGATTAAAGATAAATGCAAGTGAGAAGATCTCCAAACCTCACTGCTAACTGCCTAGGATTGCAGGGTAGGAATTAGTTGGAAACAGAAGAATAAGCATGGTGTTTGAATAAATGAAACGATCATGTCTCTGTGTTTAGAAAAAAAAACATTTTTTTTCTGGATAGAATATATTGACTTTTTAAACAGAACCTATCCTGAACAAGAAGCTCTTTGACAGTTTTCACTTTGCAAAGCCAAGAGGGGGAAAAAGATATAAATACATCGTGTTTGTTCAACAGTGAAGGCAAACTGAAGCTACGGAGGTACTAACACTCAGGACATTTCTGTGGCCAACCTGAGCACGTGGTGTAAGGTGAGATGTGAGATGAACATTCAGCGATAAATATAGAAAGTTCGGGTGTCTCCTACGATGCCTTCATTCAAGGCTTTCTTTTTCGGCAATTAGAAAGATCAAATTGTTAGCAACATCAAAATGTAATCAGGGAAGTGTTGTATGGCTTTGCTTTGCTTGAAGATATATCCATTTGCGTTTGGGGTAATTCCTTGCTGGGTAGAAAGATTCCAGGAGAAAGGTATTTTCACAATGGGCTCATAGGTGGAATTACTTGAGGGCAAAATGTCCTTGGGGACTATAGAAAAGGGAAGGACAATACTGTCACCTGGTGACCATGTTGTGGAATTACAGTCATGTCCTCTGCTCCTCCCCAGCGCCCCATCTCCCGCCCCACCCCCATCTTTCTGAACTCCTATCACCAAGGTCAGGCAACCCCATAGACTTCAAGCTGGAGCAACAGGAGACAAAAACATATTCAGTTTCCCCCAGCTTACTCATGGGAAGTGGGCATGTTAAGGGGTTAACGTGACACAGTGGAAGATGACCCTGGATCTGTGTCTTGTTGATGGTGGTTTAGTGTACAAGAGGTGGCAGCTTTGAGATTTACTGCCTATGAAGTCACAGCCAGATGACTGAGCCCTGATGAACTTCCATTTCTTCACTGAATGATAATTTGAGTAGCCTACCCCTATTGAGCTGCGGGTAAAAAAGTATGATATAATGTAGGTAACTGTCTGCCAGGGCTTAGTAATTATTATTGTCCTTAGGGCTATCAATACTGTTGTCATTTCTTTTGCAGTAATGTATTGGCTTCTGTAGGATCTGTGTTATATATTAAGTTGCCTTTAAGGGACAAGTGTTCGTTGTTATTGTGGAACCCGATCCCGAAGGTGGGGCCTCACAGAATCTGGCTCAGATTTGAAAGCAGTAGAAATGACACATTGAGCCTGAGTTCAGGTTATTTTCTCTATAGGCTTTTGTATTAGATTTATGTTGCTATAAGGAAGTACCTGAGGCTATCTACATTATAAAACAAAGAGACTCCAAGATTGGATGGCTCTATAGATTTGGCCTCTTGTGAGAGCCCCCTTGACTGGGTCATCACAGAAAATGACATTATAGTAGGGGCATGAGCTAGAAGGAAGGATGGCATGGTGAGGGAGAAAAACAGTGAGAGAGAGGGAGGGAGAGAGAGAGAGAGAGAGAAGAGAGATGAGAAGAGGATGAAAGGAAGAGACGAGACAGGGGAGCATCCAGTAATGGCCTTCACCTGAGCTCCACCTCTTACAGGTTCTACCATATTTTATTACTATTTCTAAGATATATATTTTTATTTTATGTATAGCATGTTTTTCTTGCATGTTTCTGTTTACCATGTGTATGCATGGTGCCTGTAGAGGCCAGAAGAAGTGTCAGGTTTCCTGACATTGGAGTTAAGGGCAACTGTGAGCTGTTATGTTGGTGCTGTGTTTCGAACCTGGGTCCTCTTGCTCTTAACTGCTGAGCCATCTCTCCAGCCCCTCCACCATCTCTTAACATCACCATATTGGAGACCAAGTGAGTCTTTAGGGCATATACTCATACCTTGTTCATTTGTAGCAGGTCCTGATAAGGTCCTATGATAAAATGCATAAACATGGGAGATGCTAGTCATTCCCTACATTAATGGGATACAGCCAACTGCATGGGATGAGGGGCCTTGGAGGCCACAGAAACCTAGGAACCACAGTTTCCCCCATTCTCATTCTAGCTGGCTGGACAGAATCTTCACTGTTGCCCAGAATCCATATTATGTCTCCTTTAGAGTCACAGTACTACCTCATGGCCAACTGTAATTGTCACAGAGAAGGGGATAGAGGGATACAGACAGACAGACAGACAGACAGACAGACAGACAGACAGACAGACAGACATATAGACAGGCATTGGTTAAAGCTCAGACCCTGAGGATGCACAGCCTACGCCATGTTGCTGTGTGGTTATCTGGACAAGTTCTCAACTTCTTTAAGCCTTGGTTTCATCATGTATAAAAGTGCAAAACCAGGAGTATTGCTCATCTCCTTGGCACATTGGAGGAAGTCAACGAGACAATTTGTGGGAAATGCACAGACAGCCTCTTACTGCTCTCAGTCTATGCAGCAGAGTAATCTGTCTAGCCTTCCTGACAGTCTCTGGGCATGGCTTAATATGGCTATCATTGCTGATTATTCATGACACTCATGAAGCTTGTGGTATCTATGACACATTCTTGTCCGTGAGTGTTCTTATTGGCTTTGTACACTGCATTTTCTAAAACACGATGGCACAAGGTGTGGACCCCTTTTTGGGGGTAAGTGTTTGGAAAGCAAAACTGTGCCTTAAAACCTGGGATGCACATTCTCATGCATTCTGTATACTTAATTAGCTTATCCTACCCATAAGTCAGCAAAGACTAAATGGAATTTATTCATCATCTTGAAAATCAAGGGCCATTGAAGTCAGAGCAGCAGGCTCCTGTTTACAGAACAACTTTTTTCTTTATAAATTCTCATTAAAGGCTAATGTGAGCTTTATGTCCTCAACCAGGCTCTCACGGATAAGAAACCCCAAGCCAAGCTCTGTTTATTTCTGAGACCATCAGAGAATGTTATATAGGTCTGAGTGAGTGAGCTCAGACAACAGTGAAACCTGGTACAGCCACAGGTTCTCAGTTAAAGGTGAAGGAAGCCAACTATGGTTCATTTATGCAGAACTATTTCATCTCATCAATGCAGGAGGAGGAGTTGGAAAGCCAACCCTGAAAAACTCATAGGGTCTGGACAAAGGTGGTATAGAGTAGCTAATAGAAATTCTCTCCTGTTGTTTCACACAGCTTATGGTCCCAGACTCTGGTCCCAGAGTCCCAGGCATCAGGAACTCAAGCCTTTCTGTCCCCCTCTCCAGAACCGAAGCCACCTGTGGACATGGGAATGGACAAGGCTTACTCTCACCCAGAGGGAAAAGAGCTGGCCTCTCTTTGGTAGAGGAAGGTCCTCACTCTTGTTTCCAAAGGAGGTAAATGGTGAGCACTGGCAGGTGTGCAAAGGTGAGCACTGGCAGGTGTGCAATAACTGGTACCATTTCACAGACCTGGTGACAGTGCCAACTGGTGCAAGTACTTTGGGAAAATTGGAAATACTGGCTAAATTTAGATATGAATAACGGATGACCATGCAATCCTGCCCTGAAATGTTTATGCCATCTCTGTCCATAGTAGCTCCTAACTGGATACTATTCAAATGTTCATCAACTGGAATGAATAAATAAATTATAGAGCACTCACAAAATGGAATGCACACTGCATGTAACAATTATGTAAGAATGACATACAGAAAAGTGGGTGAACCTCACAAAGATGATTTTGAAGGAAATAATTCAGTGAGGAATATAATAGATGATTCTGCTTGTATAAGGTTGGAAAACGGAACAAATGACTCAATCTGCTAAAATCCAGCAGAGCGTGAACCTCGCATGAGGCAGAGGGTGGACACAGAAGCTGACTGGGCCTTCTGGGGTCTTGCAATATTTTGAGGTCTTCAAGCTTTGCAATGAACATTGCATTTTGCTGTAAGGATAGTATTCCTTGGCAAAAAGTCTTTTTTTTTTTTTGTTTGTTTTCTGAGACAGGATCTCTATTTGTAGTCCTGGATGTTCTGGACCTCACTACGTAGACCAGGCTGGCTTTCAACTCATGGAGATCCTTCTGCCTCTGCTTCTGCCTCTGCTTCCTAAGCACTGGGATTAAAGACATGGGCCACCATACCTGGCCCAAAAGGCTTTTAAAATGTAGTGTTCATTGTATGTTCTCACTCATGAAGATCCTACTGCTGAATCTTTTGATTTGAGAGTTTAAAATTGGAGCCTGCAGAGGCCAGAAAACTAAAAAAGAGGGATGGGTGGGTGTAGCTGGAGAGCTTCTCTCTGGGTCCTGCTGAGCCCTGGCAGTCCGACAGCCCAATTATAAAATAAACACACAGATGCTTATATTATTTACAAACTGTATGGCCGTGGCAGGCTTCTTGCTAACTGTTCTTATATCTTAAATTAATCCATTTCTATAAATCTATACCTTGCCATGTGGCTCATGGCTTACCGGCATCTTCACATGCTGCTTGTCATGGCGGCGCCTGGCAGTGTCTCCCTCACTCAGCCTTCCACTCCTAGAATTCTCCTCTCCTTGTCCCGCCTACTTCCTGCCTGGCCACTGGCCAATCAGTGTTTTATTTATACAGAACGATATCCACAGCAGGTGGGAGGAAAAAGAAAGATCTTAAAGGAGAGGGGATAGTAGAACACAGGTGATATGAAGGGGAAAGGGGGAATCATGGGAAGGGAGGATTAAGTGGCGAGAGGGATGGGAAGGAAGGGACCAGGGGAGGGATAGCTAACTCCAGAGATGTTTGAAAAAGCCAAATTGAAACATCGTTTATAAACTTCCTTTTTATATGTATATAATAAAGTCTAATTGGAGTTACCTTACACAGACAGAAAGTGAGGCCCCTTCCAGAAGCCACAGGTTACCAAACAAAAAGCACACTGCCAGGTGTACCTCTCCTTCCATTGGTGATTAAGGGTGTCTGTCCTTAAGAGTCCTCAGACAATACAGGCAGTTGCCACTGCCCTCACTTGCCCACCAGAACTTTAGGCTAAGACCCCATTGCTGAAGGCATGCTTTAGTCACAGGGCATGAAGAAATCAAGCTGGTACTGACCAGGAAGCTTCCTGTGTGCTAGGTAGTTCTCATAGCATCTAAAGATGTTATGCAGGCTGATGGGAAGAAAAAAAAAGTCATCAACAGTCTCAACCTAGCTGTGAACATTGTAAGCTACAGGACTGGATTGGCAAAATATGCCCATGGCATGTCTTGACTTTTATTATAGCATATTTATGGACTATCACTACAATTGTTCTATTTCAGTATTAATTATTGTTAATCTATTACTGTGACTATTTTCTATATTCACATGGTGAGATAGGGACATGATAGCTATGGGAGTAACCAACCACTTTTTGATTGGTCCATTCCACAGGAGGCAATGCATGCTTGGTGCTACTAATCTGGCTATGAACTCCAGGTTAGGGTATTTTATACTTCCATGGGTGGACCTCCTATTATTTTGCTATATGCACACACTATCAAACTGCCCTCTAAATTCAAGTCTCTCTACCCATAGATTAGTGCAGCTCTCAGACCTCATCAGAGAAGGGTTTTTGTGCAGTGGATGGTGGTTAACACGTCCACTTAAAACTGGTTGAAGTGTAGAGAGTAGATGTCTGTGGGGTGCTCAGCCACAAATGGGACATCTCTGTCCCCATCCCCCCTACCCCTCATCCAAGGCTCAGGGATGGGGTGGAAAGAGAGAAATAGTATATTCTGGATGTGACAGGCAGTGGCACTTATGAGCTCACAGCAGCTGTGCTGCCCTGTACCAGTCCTGCATAAGATCAAGTCAGTCAATGCTCTAGCAGGAGAGAGAGGGGCTCATGGCCCCTGAGGAGATATTGGCAGGTTGTCCTTTTAAACTGTGGTGTTTTTAAAGATGCTGTTAACTGTAAAATTATAACTTTTTTTTGGAGAATTTCCTATACAAGTACTGCATCTCCATAATATTCATCCCTTTTCTCTCTCCCTCCAATTTCTTCCATGCCTCTCCACTCCTCTTAAATTATTGGCCTGTTCTTCTTTAATTATTATGGACACACACACACACACACACACACACACACACACACACACACACACACGCATGCACGCACACGTGCCTGATGCTTGTGTGTATCTATGTTTAGCATTGACCACTTGGGATTGGATACTCTACCAGATGGCTCGTCCTTGGGAAGACTGACCTCCCTCTCTCAGCAGCCATTAATTACCTGTAGCTCTTCACCTAAATGGGGTCCCTATGGGATCTACCTCACCTGAGTTGGCATGTCAGCTGATGGCTTTTTGGGGTGGGAGATTCTGTTTTCTTTTAGGATGTTGCTGCTGATAGGTTGACCTTGTTCCTTGGGTGATCCCACATCTATGAGTAAATGGGCAGTCCAAATTGGACTTGGTGGGATATAAAAAAACGACATGAAGTTGAGAAGGAGTAGGAGAAAGGGATGGATCTCAGTGGAGTTAGGGGAAGGAATGAGGATTAAATATGATCCACGTACATTGCACATACATGGGAATTCTCAAAGGATTAGTAAAATATTATTTTTAAAAAGAAGCAACTTGAGTACAAAAGTATCTGGTCTTGTGAGGAGTGGAGAGGCCTGGAGGGAAGGAGATTAAAAGGAAGATGATGGGGAATGATGAAATATTGCACATTTTTTTTTTTGAAACACAGTGTAGATTTAAATATAAATGTGTGTTTGGGGAAAGAAAAGGGAAAAAAGGCAGTGGGGGGAGCAGGGGAGAGAATGTGTGTTTCTGTGTCTGTTATACATAAAGCAGAAAGGAAACTATTTGTAGGGAGGAAGAACACCAGCAGAAGGAGTGGGGAGAAACTGGGGGGGCCTTAGGAGGTGGGGAGGAACAATGCACAATGATGTATGTGTAGACCGACATCATAATGAAATCTCTTACTTTGTTTGTTAACAAAAAATGTAAAAGTTAAAAAAAATGCAGCAAACAAAAATGTACAGTGTCATTTTGAAAATGCAATATTGGAAAGTGTGTGGGACGGAACAGCCGCTTAACCATGTATTCCCCTCCTAAGGGCACGCTGGCGCTTACGGGGACTTGTCCCGATTTGAAAAGCAATTCTCAAGTGGCTGGAAGAATGGAAAACAGACCAGTGTGGGACTGATGTGACAGACATCTGTGCTGGGACCAGATATCGGACTCACCTAGTACTGTCAGAATTTATGGGGAAGCAGTGAGGTGGATGGTGTGGAGGTGAAGGAACTCAGAGAGCAGGAGTCAGCTCTGAAATGCTGAGCTATGACAGAGGATGGAGTCTTCGTGCTTGGGACCCTGTAGGAGGGCGTGGTCGAAGTTAACCTGAGCAGGTGCTATGGGGTAGAGCTGAAGTCTACTTAGCCGAGAGATGTCATTTTCTTGCCTGTAGAGTTTCTTCTTCCTTACTCATCTATATTCCAGGGAACCAGTGTTTCTGTGGAATGTGCTGTGACATGTGACATCACATTTTAATCTACAAATGGTAGGATCCCTCCTCCATGATTTATTTCTCTGTGGCGTCAACTACCTGTGGCCAAACATGGTCTGAAAATGTAGTAGAGTATAGAAAGATATTGAAAGAACAAGATGGAGAGAAAGAGAAGGAAGAAGGCAGAATGAGGAGAGAGAGAGAGAGAGAGAGAGAGAGAGAGAGAGAGAGAGAGAGAGAGAGAGAGAGAGAGAGAGAGAGAGAAGTATAAGAGCAGTATCATAACCACATAACTTTTGTTATGGTACATTTATGATAGATAGCTTATTGTCCTATTTTAGTATTAATTATTGTTGATCTATTACTATATCTAATTTCTATATTAAACTTTTTCACAGTTATGTATAGGGAAAACCATAGTATAGTCAGTGTTTAACACTATTGCAGGCTTCAGGTGTCCAACAAAGCTGTGGAAGTCATTCACATGCTCAAAATAGATGAACTAAAGTGGAAGGCGGGGATATGGGGGGGGGGCTAGTAACCATGCTTTGGAATGTGTAGACTCATTCAGCTTTGCAAAGACTGTTTTCTCAGTCAACAAAAGATGTGATTGAGACACGTCAGGGGAGGGTGGAACTTTGTCAGAATAAATGTGATAAAGGTCTCCAGAGTGGCTAGAAGTTTGCCGGATTGAATAAATACAGGCTGCCATGACTCACGGTCATCTGAAATCAGATGATGCACAGTCATAAAAATAATCACACCATTCCCCCATTTCCCACTTCCTCTTGGGAGGACACTAAATTGCTCATGATTCATTCTGTTGTATTCTGCCATCTTTCTTTTGTGTTCTAAATCTATGCTCTGTGGAATTTTTTAAGTCATATTTTTATTAATTCTTTGAGAAATTTATACAGCCTATTTTGACCATATTTACCTCATACCCCAACTCCTCCCAGACTGATCCTCTCCACATTCACCTTCCTACCCACCTAACTTTTGAGTTTTCTTGTTTTTCTTTCTAAAAGCTCATCGAGTCTAGTTAGTGCTGCCCAACTACTCTTGGGCATGAGGCCTGTACTGGAGTGTGGTTGATATTCCAAGGTTCACACCACCATTAAAGAAAGCTGACTTTCCCCTCTCCCAGCTACTATGAAATGCTAATAGCTCCTTAGCTAGTGTTGGGATTTTCTGTCAACCACCTCTCCACCATGCTGGTTGGGGTTTTGTCTGCCCCGAGCTTGCACATGACTTGTACTAGCTGTCATATTCACTGTGGGGTTCCCATGTGAAACTGCCCTGTGGTATCCAGAAAATGCTATTTTCTTTAAGTCATCCACCACCTCTGCCTCCTCTTCCATGAAGATCCCTGAGCCTTGAGGGGTAGGGTGTGGTATGTTATGTCCCAGGTAGGTCTGAGCACTCCTCCGATGAGTTTTTGCAGTCTCAGCTCCTCGGGGTTACTAAGATGCTTGTGAATAGGTTATGAGCAAAAACCCCCAATGAATGGCTTTATCTGGACCCTGAAGTGTCAGGATAGAGTCAACTTCTCTGATGTTGACCTGATGAGCTTGCCCACCCAGGCCAGTTGCAACAACCACTTTAAGCCTCTCTGGCATCTTCTGAGCTTGTGCAAATGTAGCCTAGAGAAATCACACATGG
This sequence comes from Peromyscus maniculatus bairdii, assembly GCF_049852395.1. NCBI lineage: Eukaryota > Metazoa > Chordata > Mammalia > Rodentia > Cricetidae > Peromyscus > Peromyscus maniculatus. The sequence goes on from NC_134864.1 coordinate 27,610,883, forward strand.
AAAAAATCTCATCTAACCATCTAAGCTTGACATGGGCTGGCTTTTCCTGTTAGTTTAAAGGCTGGCCAGGTATATGATCATATTTTATGTGAATTCTCTTATTTGTCAAGGCACAAAGTAAGTTGGGCAAGATATAAGTTTAAAAACAAATGTAGACTCAAGTTTCTCAGTCCCGTCCAGTCCCACTCAGGTAGCAGCTGGTTTTATAAAATAGTTACTCAGAGGCTTAGTATTAATTACAAACTGTTTGGTCTATGGCTCAGGCTTATTGATAGCTAGCTATTACATCTTAAAGTAACCCATTTCTATTAATCTATATATTGCCACATGGCCATGGCATTACTGGTCTGCTGGCATCTTGCTCCTTGGGCAGCTGGATGGTGTCTACTCCACCTTCTCCTTATATCTCTCTTGGATTTCCTGCCTGGCTCTTATTCTGCTTTACTATAGTCCAAAACAGCTTCTTTATTAACCAATAGTAGGAACACATATTCACAGCACACAGAAAGACCATCCCACAGCAAACAAAAATAAAAGCAAACCAAATCTAGCTTTCACTTTTTGTGGTTACTTCTCATGACTGAAAAGGAAATGCCATGTCCCTAACTTGAGTGCTGTATGATTCAGGTTTGCCAGGGAATCCATCATCCATGCTCTGACGTGTCATCTATGTGGCACCTATGCGTTAGGCAGTGTGAGAAGGGAAAGAACATTGCTAGGCTGGTACCTCAGAACTCAGAAGCCTGGTCCACAGGTCCCTGAAAGGTGAGGACAGAGGGATTGTCCTGGAAATGTTTGCTTTTATTATCAAAGGTTTTGCCTCAAACTCAGATCTCTCAATGACCTATAAGGGACTTGTAGAAAGGGAAGAGCTCCAGAGGAGAGGGTGGTCCAAGGTCTTCATTGTAAATAAAGTATGGGTCTTTGTGAGTCATAGCTCTTAGTCCTCTGTTGGTAAGGACAAGTAAGTGATATCAGGCCTTTCATCCTTAGTGATGGCAGACTCCCGTCCTCAGTGCCTGGCTCCCAGCCCGGGTACACAAAGCCCTTGATCAGGGCTCTAGAGCCAGGCAGGTGGTTTTGCTTGCTTGCTCAGCCATTGTTTTGAGATCTTGGACTCTTGGAGATTCAGTTTCCTCATCACCTCCCAGTTCTCGGAGGCTGTTAACACTGTTAGTTCTTAAGGTTTAGCTTGTAATGGAAGCCATTGTTTTTTTCTTTTTTCTTTTTCTTTTTTTCTTTTTTCTTTTTTTTTTTTTTTTTTTTTTTTTTGGTTTTTCGAGACAGGGTTTCTCTGTGTAGCTTTGCGCCTTTCCTGGAGCTCACTTGGTAGCCCAGGCTGGCCTCGAACTCACAGAGATCCGCCTGGCTCTGCCTCCCAAGTGCTGGGATTAAAGGTGTGCGCCACCAACGCCGGGCTTGGAAGCCATTGTTTTAACTACCCGATCCCAGCAGCAGACCTCTAGAGTCATCTTACTGTATCCAGTAAAGCGAGAAGAGAAGGAATGCAGGAGGAGGATGTACTGTACAAGGCCCTAGTTCCGAGGTCAGTAGATCCTGACCCCAACTCACTCTTTTGGGATAGTGAGAGAGAAATAGGAGGCAGAGAAAGGGATCTCAGGGTGGGGAAAGATCTCAGGTTTGAACTCTGCCTCTAGTGGCCTGAAGAATCGATACTGATATATATAGAATGATACTGCATATATAGGTTATATATGCAGAAAGGTATCCACTGATGATATTTGTCTTCAACCTGGAGTCCTCAGCTCCCATTTCTATAGTAGCTATTTCTACTAGTCTTTTGTGTATGCTTCCAGACTTTCTTTATGACAAGCAAGAGCATATACATTTTAATGTTATTCCCAAAGGATGTTTAAAGTAGACAATAATGAGTAACAATCTATTAGGCATTAACTATATACAAAATATCCATTATATATGTATCAGATCCATTTTACCAAAAAGGAAGTTAAATTCTGAGTTAAATAAAATCATAAAGCTGTGAGGTAGGGAGACAGAATTGGAGTCTTGTTGGTCAACTCTTACCTGTTATACAATATCAACCCTTAGAGAGTAATTCAATTCTTTGAGAGAAGTTTCCCATGATCTCCAAACAACCAGTCTTCCCCAGTGGCTCTTGCTTCTAGAGTCCTCTACAGGATGGAGCTGGACTGCAGTGGCCGTCAGTGTGTGAGAACGCACAGGTTGTATTTGTAGCCGGAGCACTGTGAGCTGTGATCAGCAGGCAGCAAGTGAGCTGTACCATGTGCTTCTATTTTCCGTTACAAGACGAAAGTCACACTCCTCAGCTCAGTATTGCCTTTATCCACCAGCACCTGGGCAAGTGTCACACCTTCAGTTCACAGGTCCACAGCGGCGGCCCAGATGCGCTCACACTTTCTCTGAGGCCTCAGAAGCACCTGCAGGTGGCGGTGGTGCCTTGCCAGACTCTTCTCCAGCTAGTCTGATCAGAAACGTCAACATTCCAAGCTGAAGCCAACAGCAGATAAGTACCTTCCTTGAGTTCACAGGCGAGAGTCCACAATGTTACCCCTTTGGGTCACTCCACAAAGCACCCAGTATCAATGAGACCCACTCCTAGAGATCTGGCTTGCTGGCCTTGGCTAAGATCACAGTGACCTTGCAAAGAAATGCGATCGTGACAGTGTTTCACCCCACCCCACCCCCAACTTTTTGACAGTGATTTTACTCCTGGCTGATTGTTGAAGAGAAACTGAAACATTTGTCCCAAAAAAGGTTCTACATAATATTCACAATATATTCGCAACAACTTTATGAATGCCCCATACTAAAAAGAATTCTAATGTCTACCGGTTAGATACATGTCTAGAATGTGGCCTATTTATACAATGGAACAGTAGACACGGATAGAAAAGCACAAATCACTGAAACTGATTTCTGAGAGAGGGAATAAAATCCACTTCATAATCCCCGCTCTGGCTGCTCTAAATGCAGAGCTTTCTCATTTGCAGAACCAGTCACCTTTTGAAGAGAGAACAAAATCTTTCCACTCGTAGACAAGCTTTTGCATCCAGCCCCTGTGTAGTTAATACCTATGTCCACTAGATGGCAGACACGATCTGGGAAGATCAGCGGGAACAGCCGCTGTCTTTCAAGGTCTCCAGGCTCAGGAAACTGGCCTACTGCAAGAAAGGTAAATGGGCTGGGAGATGAGGCACAAGCTGGGATTCAACAATAGTTTTTTTTTTCCCATAGGGGCTCAAAAGCATCAGATGAGGGTGACGAATCTGATAGAGGAAGTCCCAGGGAGTCGAGGAAGGTAGTCACCACAGATAACCCAAAAAAGTCTGGAGAAAAATGGCAGGCGGCTGTGACAGAACCATGCATCTAGGGCAAACAGCAGGGACTTGATGGAATTCAAAGGGGCCAGCACTAGGGGAAAAGGGAGAAGTCAGGATGCTGCAGGACAGCCAGACACTGGTCTGGAGTCAGGTCTAGAGAGGAGAGTGACAGGGGGCCCCCAGAGGAGAAGCCAAGATGTATTTGTGACGGTCTTCCTGGACTCTTCACCAAGAAGACCCTTTTGTTGTCAGGGGAGATGCCTGTTGGGTGGATTCTGACTTCCTGGCTCTTGAAGGAGAAACATAGGTAGCAGAAAAAGACTGAACTCCGTTCACAACCAACTCAGGGAACAACACTTTCCTGTGCTGGGCGGGAGCAGAGCTGTGTGGAAGAGGGTTGGTGGTGGAAAAAAGTGGGGAAAAAAAAGTGAAGAGGGGCTTGCTAGTTCCACAAGCATATTTGAACTCTAATCAGGCAGTGCTGATAGTGAATGAAAAGATGAGGACATGGCTGCTCCTAGTTGAGGAGAAGGTACATGAGGGAGAGCGTAGCCAGAGGCTCCTGGAAGGGGCGAGAATGAACCGGGCTATGAGAGGAGAGAGAGAGAGAGGAAGGAACCAGGAGCCAAGAGGGCGAAGGGAACCAAGGCCCCAAAAGTCGGAGTAGTCAAAATGGCTGAGGTCATTTAGGAAGCGGAGAAGATGGAGAAAGGGAGACTCAGGGACTGCAGGGTTGGGGTCCAGGCAGGGTGTGCCAGCCCTCTGTCACCTGTGAGTAGGGACTGAGGGGAAGATGGCAGCCAAAGTCCGCTTTGATATGTTAAATAGGCACCTGAGCCCTTTGTCCTGAGTCTGAGACCTAACAGATAGCGGATAGGGCAGGACTGGTGTGGTCCTTACAAGACGTTTCTAGAATAAGGAAACTGATGTATGAGTGCCAGTTTTGCAGCCCTACCAAATTGAGTCTGCATAAGAAGTCAGTGTGGTGGAGGGTGAGCAGAGCCAGGGGGATTGGTTAGAAAGTGTTGGGAAAACAGATGGGAGACAGGGACGAAACCGAAGGTCTGACAAGACAACCTCATGGAAAGGAAGAGAACCACTGAAGGTATTAGTCGTGTGACAGGAACAGAAAAAACTTACAAAGAACAAACACAGGTGTCTGGCCACGTTCCTCGAGGGGATGTGCCGTCTCCTCCCTCACACTCTGCAAAAAAGTTTGGAGCTTCCGTTGGTGAACATGCCAAACTTTTAAATGAGGGTAAAATAGTATGATAATCAGTGAGTAGCTTCAGTTTTCTTTATTTGAAGTGAAGCCCCATTTTCATGCTTCAAGGTCTCTGCTTCACCCTTCTTTATCACACCTGCTTTCATTCCAGAGTTCCTCCCTCCCTCCCTCCCTCCCTCCCTCCCTCCCTCCCTCCCTCCCTCCCTCCCTCCCTCCCTCCCCCCCCACTCTCTCTTTCTCTCTCCAGCTTTTGGTCCCACCATCCTCCTGTGCCACTGTGTTAGCTTAGGGCTCTCTCTGTGCCCGCCCACATTCTGCTGAGCCAGGGGATGCTGTATGTCTCGACCTTGCCCTTCACAGGTGCTTTTCATGCTTGCTTGATATACAGTGCTGGGGAGCGGTACTCAAGTTCCTCACTTTTAACATAAAACATCATTTCTCTTCTTGACTTGAGAGTCATTTTCCTCACATACCGGTTACTATCAGGCTCCAGATACATCCTAAAATGTCTGTTTTCACATCAATAAAACAGGGGAAACTGGGAGGATGAGAAGACCCAGTTTCAGAGCCACTCAAGATGGCCGGGTTCAGCCCCTGCAGTTCCTGCTCCAGCAGACAGGCTCTCATGGCTACAACGTCCCTGTTTTCTGCATCAACCCCCCAGATGGAAAACCCTCCTTCTTTGGAGTGTGTAAAACAGGCATCTATAAAGGCAAGGAGCTTGTTTTGCCTGGTATCCCAAAGGAAGCGTACAGAGAGCAGTACTGGTCATCATTATACACCCAGGCACTGGCCCTTTAGTCTAACAATCAAAATTAGCTTCTGCCGGATTTTTTTTTTTTATGGTATCCTAGATTTAAAAATGAAGTCCCATCCGTGGGGAAAGAATAACTAATAACTCAGCTGCGGGAGGCTGAGGAGGAAGCTCTCCTAGGACAACAAACTAAACTGCAGACTCAAGCTCCGCTCTTCTGTGCGACGATTCCCCCGGGAGTCGACTGAATTACTTTTGCATTATCAGCCTGCACAGGAAAAAGCCATTCATAGCTGACAAAGGCCCACGGTTGTTGACAAGCAGTGTCATTTACACACCTAATTGACAAATATTAATTATGAGGAGCTACTTGTCTCGCGTTGGGGAGATTTCCTGTCTCTTCCAGCAACCTTTTTTTTTGCTAGTTTGGCTCCGACTGCTGTGTGTCTTCCTTTTCTTCGGAGATGTTTAATTTGTTTCCTTGTTTGTTTATTTAACAAATATTTGAGTGTCTGCAATGAATTGATTACATAGTGCTTGGCTTATTAAGGAGCATTTGTGGTTTGCGGAGTTTAGGGAACTGGGATCGTGGTCTGTCCACAGGTATGGGAAGTTAAGGCTCTTCTTCTGCTGGACCGATCCTGAACACGTTGTGTTTTAATTGGGAAGGTGAGAGGTCATATTGGATGATGGTAAAGACGTTAGTGTTGGCTTCCAGATGCTGAGCCTGTTGACACAGTGGAATGCACCTCTTGTCGCTTCTATGGCTTTAACCTAATTTTATTATTATTTTTATAGAATATTAAAACACTGGAAGCATGAGAAAAATTACCTTTTTGTATTTCTAAAACAGCCCCTGGAAACAGTAAGGACAAATAAACCCTGGGGTGCTTTCCTGATTTTTTTTTTTTTTTAAATCTATAGACAAACATACCTTGTATGAAGTGCCGTGGAAAGATGGACAGTCTTCTTGCTTGGGGTTCTATGAGTTTAATCACTTTCATGCTTGTACCCTAAGTCTCACATGAAGTGGCAGGTCTTTGTTTTAGCTTATTACTTGGTTTTTGTTTTATTTTATTTTTAATTAAATTGATTTATTTATTTCACACCCCAACCACAGTTTCCCCTCTCTCTTCTCCTCCTTCCCCCACCTTCCTCTGCCCTCCACGGGTATCAGCAAAACCTGGCATATCAAGTTGCAGCAGGACTAAGCATTTCTCTTGTATGTAGGGCTGGGCAAGGCAATCCAGTATGAAGAGTAGATTCCCAAAAGGCAGCCAAAGCATTAGGGACAGTCTCTGCTCCCCGTGTTAAGAGTCCCATAAGTAGACCAGGCTACACAACTATCATATATATGTAGAGGACCTAGGTCGGTCCCATGCAGACTCCCTGGTTGTTGGTTCAGACTCTGTGAGTTCCTATCAATCAGCTTAGTTGTTTCTGTGGGTTTTCTTGTGATGTTCTTGACCCCTCTGGCTCCTATAATCCCTCCTCCTTTTCTTCAGCAGGATTCCCTGTGCTTGGCCTAATGTCTGCCTGTGGGTCTCTGTGTCTGTCTCCATCAGTCACTGGATGAAGGCTCTCCGATGACAAGTGGGGTCGTCACCAATCTATGAGTGTAGAAAATATCGTTAGGCATCATTACATTGACATTTTTTTTCTCCAATCATGTTTGGTTCTATCCTAGGTCTTTGGGCCATCCAGCCTCTGGGACCTGGCACTCCAGGCAGTGTTGGGGTGGGCTTACTCTTCATGGCACGGGTCTGAGGCTGGACCAGTCATTGATCAGCCACTCCCATAATCTGGGCCACCCTTACCTTGGTAGTTTTTGTTTTATTTTATCATAATGTCTGTACATGTTTGTTAGCCCAAATTTTGACTGACGTCGGCATCAGCCATCTGGTTTTGAAAGGTTTAGTTATTGTTATCTACCAACCGTTATTATTTTCTCAGATGAACCATTATAGAAATCTATTCATATTTGTTTTGTATTCTGATGCAATGTGATCAACATGATTTTAAAACTGAAATGGACACAGTATTAAGAAGTGACATTTGTGACTGAGTGTGGGCTCTTCATACTTTTCCGAGAAACACTTTGGGCTCCATTCAAGGAAGCCATGATTTTACTCAAAGAATAACCACTTCCACAGTTTGTAGGCTGTTTTTAGCAGGTGGATCAAAAAGGCCCATGCTTCTTAGCGCTTCCTACCTTGGTTGTTCTGGGGGGTTGAATGATTGAAGCAACATGAATCACATGGAATCTCGTGGGGCAGGTTAATTATTGGGGGTAAAGCTTAGAGATTAGTGTTCTTCAGAGAAACAGAATCAATGTGTGTGAGTGTGTATGTGCTAAGATTTATATATTATTGAAAATTTTATTCATTTTTGTTTTATGTGTATGTGTGTTGGCTTGCATGTATGTATGTGCACTATGTGTGTGCAGTGCCTGCTGAGGTCAGAAGAAGGTGCTGGATCTCCTGGGACTTCAGTTGATTGTAAGTCACTGGGTGGTGATTGGGAACTGAACCCAGGGGCTCTCCAAGAGCGGTTCTTAGCTGAGATCTTCACTAAGCAACTCCTAATAACTGAGCTGTTGCTCTATCATCCCCACCCCCACCCTTGTGGTTTATATTAAGGAACTGGCTTATGTAATTTTGGAGATGTGGTTGGATCCCCTGCAGTAGTTCTCATGGAGTGTACATGTTATAAGAGTTTGCGGTAAGTGCATACGTGTTTGTTTAATGAGCATTGGAGTATGTGATCTGAGGCTTGCCTTCATTATGCCTTGGGTGACATGTTCTAAATTACCTACCACTATAACAGGACTAATAAGTAGGTGAGTAGGCCAGGATGGAAGAATGGGTCCTTGTTGTTATTCTGAGAGTGGAATCATTGTTATGGTAAGTGGGATCTTGACGGCAGACTTGTTACAAAAGCGAATTTGGTTTTAGTCTCTCACACATCCCTGCCCTTCTGCCCAGGAAGACAAAAATAAATCCTTCCAGATGTTCACGCTTGGCCTTGGACATTCCAGCATCCAGAATGTAAGAAATGCTGCTGACTGGCTTGCTCACCATGGCTTGCTTAGTTTGCTTTCTTATGCAACCCAGGACCACCTGCCCAAGGGTAGCACTAACCCTAGTGAGCTGGGCCCTCCCACATCAATCATCAACTAAGAAAACACCCCACAGACTTGTCTACAAGCCAATATGATGGAGGCATTTTCTCAACTGAGGATCCCTCTTCCCAGATAACTCTAGAATGTGCCAATATAGGGTCAACTAACTTTGATTGTCACCATCTGAGGGGCTAGCACACCTGAAACTTCAAGTTGGGGGTATAAATCACTCCTAATCCCATTGCTATCAGGGGCACTGAAGACTTACTGTGTGAAAGAATCCATCAGTATCACAGTCCTTAAGGAGAATTTTTACAGTGTAGGTGCCTGAAGGGTCTTTGGATGGGCTTAATTAAATATTTCAGAACCCATGTAGACATGTTTGAGAAAGAAGGATAAGAAGAAATTCGGTGCAATGCAAACATTTTCCCTCCTAACATCTGTGGGGCCCACACACTATATTCCTGAGCATTCTAACTTGCGCTGGGCTGGTAACCTTCTAAGTGAAATGACCATCTGTATTCTTAACACCCTGATGAAGAGGTCTTCAAAGCCACTTTAAAGCTTTGGACTTGAGTTCTGGATGGTCAGGTGAGCAGTGCTATTCTGTTGTCTGTCTGTCTTCCACCCTAGCTCCGCCTTTCAACTGTCAAGAATCTGGCCTGAGTCTGAACATTCCCAGAAAAGATTTCCAAGTTTGCTTTTCTCTTGGATGTTACATGATATGCGGAGCCATTCACTCAGGGTCAAAATTATTAGTTCTTGCTTTTTTTTCTGAAATCGGTCGAACTGGGCAGTTTGCCAACGAAGTGGGAGCCAGCCAGCCAGCCTCCAATTTCAGAAGAAGATTAAGAAGGGAAATACATTTGGGAAACAAAATAGATTTCATTCAGAAATAATTGAATTCACTCTTTGAATGATTGATACAAACTGACCAAAAGTTATTCAATAAGAAAGCAAGAGGTTGAGATGTAACTTAACCAGCAATACTTTTAAAAGTTAAAAACAGGAAGTTCTAACTAGAGGTTCGTACTTGGTTATACACAACTCTGGTCTACCCCAAATGTAAATTTAGGATTTATATTTGTCTATTAATTTAAGATAGGTCCTTATCTCAGAGACAGGTCTAGAGATTCTGGGGACCCAGAAAGTGGGGTCTATTATCATTGTCCACTCTGCTGGACACTCAAGTGTTTGGGGAAGAACAGTGGGGAAAGTATTCTCTTGGCTTTCTTCTTTCAGTCCTGGTTTGATCTTGGCCCATCAGCTAACTGTACATGATGAATAGCAGCAGCCAACCCACAGCCCTCTACTGTACCCTCTGCTTGTGTTCATGTAAGTACATAGAGGCACAGCAACCACAGGTCATATCTGTACATAACCCCAGTTCACTTGTAGCTGTTGTAATTAATTATATTTTTTCAATCAGTCTTTGTCTTTTTGACCTTAACCCTCTAGTTTCTACCTGAGGGGGAAGAGAGAGAGAGAGAGAGAAAGAGAGAGAGAGAGAGAAGAGAAGAAAGAGAGAGAGAGAGAACACATGAGTACATGCTCATGGATGAGTATTAAAATCCTCAACATGAGATGCTCTTAGGAGCTTTTAGGAAGCTGGTTCTCAATCTTTTAACATGCATACAATTCACAGACAGACTTACTAAAATGAAGATTCTGATTCAGGCATTCTGGGTGGGGTCTTGTGATTGTATTTTATGAGTTCCTCATGGTACTGCCAGCATGGTGTGCCCATTGTTTGCTGCACTGCAAGGACAGCCTTTGTAATTAGAGTTGATGTCTTCTAACATCGGGGCTGTCCCCACGTACCAGGAGGGCATCCTGCTTCCAGTCTCTAAACGGTGGTAACTTGATTCTCTGGCCTGTGAACACAATGGAGTATTGCCTCCTCCATTTCCTGCATTTAACCAGACTCAGTCACGTTTCTAGGCAGTTCTATCTCATGGCCATATACAGAAAGTCTGGTCCAGGAGAGCAAGTTTTACTTCCTATGACTTTTCCCTTTCAGGGATACTTTTCTCCACTAGGAATTATTGTTAGGGAATTGGTTCTTCCAATCTCTTCAAGTGTAGATCTTACCCTTCTGGGTAAAACAGCTGTCATATTCATCATATCATCATTCTTGCTTGTACAAGCCCATCCTAACAGGGCTTGCTGACTGCTGACAGTCTTTCTTCAAAGGATAGGATGGGGTGGGTCACTGTATTGCACTTGGCCTCAGCAGCCTCCTGGGAGGTTCTAGAATACATAGGTTGATAAACACTCAGTTTATGCAGAAGCTGCACAGCCTGAATGAGCAGATAGAATAGATGGGTGGCAGTTCTCATGGTCTCTGCTAACCTCCCTTCTACACACCAGTCACTGACACTGTTAGATGCTCTGACTTTGGTGAGTAATTTCCAGGTGCAGTTAGTCTTCTACATTCTGGAGGGGAACATTTTGAGAAGCTGATTAATGTGACTGAAGATACATTATCAAGAGTTTCTGTGAAGACACCGCTTCAAACAGAGGATGGATGAAAGTTGCCTGTCTGCGTGTATACTTCATTCTGTCAGTCAGTGTGGTGCTGGCTGTCTAAATTTATGTCAAGGAAAGCCAAATTCTATTAACATTTAGTATACCTCTGCCCTTAGAAATTACAGAAGAATCTCAAAACAGATTAATGTTTTTTTATGTGAGAGATTTATATTTTAGACAGCTCTATTTATTTGAGGAATTCATGCTTCTTTTTGACACATGAAGCAGGAAGAAAGAAAATAAGAGAATTATGCTGAAGGTGGGAGACTAAATAATTCAGGTGACTAGACCATTATATCCTCTAAATTCTATTTTACTGAGGTCCTTTTTTCTTTGAAAGTTATATGTATTTAAAGTATAACTAATTATGGAAATGCCATAGTGAAATGCGCTTATTTGTACAGTTAATATGTATTACAATTAGAAGACAGAATAAGTTAACACAGATGCCAGGAGAGCATGGATTTGCTCCCTGGAAGCTGCTGTTTCTCCCAACTCAGGACGGAGAGGGCTAGCTCAGGATGGTGGTTCACATGTGTAGTCCCAGTTACCCACAAAGCTGAAGTATCAGCATCATTTGAACCCAGGAGTTGGGGCTGTAGTGGACTGTGCTGAACTATTGCCTCCTGATTTCATTATCCACAGTGGCCACTGAGAGCCGGAGACTATAGTAATACCTTTTTATCAGGACTGCCCACCTGCAAATAATGACACAGAGACTTATTATTAATTATAAAAGCTCAGCTTTGGCTTAGGCTTGTTCCTAACTAGTTCTTAAAACTTAAATTAACCCATATTTTTAATCTGTGTTCTTCCACAAGACTCGGTACTTATCTCAATACTGTACATCCTGCTTCTTCCACATCTGGCTCACTACTCTAGATACCTCTTCCTCTCTTCCTGGAAGTACTGCCTATCCTGTCCTGCCTAGCCACTGGACATTCAGCTATTTATTAAACAAATTAGAAGGTACCTTGGCAAAGACACATCTTCACAGTGTACACAAATACTCTGCAACATCTCCCCCTTTTGTCTAAATAAAAAAGAGTTTAATTCTAATACAGTAAAACTATATATAGTAAGAACAATTTTCAGGTAAGAATTACATGCACAATGTCCAGTCCATTTGTATTTGGCAATTTCAGAGAAAGTACACTATTATCTATCCTATCTTGGTGAGTCCAAAATTTTATGCCTAAACTACTTTTTATCATAACTTAGATTACCATCCTAAAATATCTTTTAGACCTTAAGACATTTTCTTAGATGAACAACTTAAGCTTTTATTTCTCTTAACCTTATACATTTTACATCTTTTGTGTGAGTTTCTTTTCTGAATTTGGTAACAAATTTGAAAACTCTAACTACCTAGTCTTCAACCCCATCAAAGACCTGAGAAGGATATAATATTACTTGAGTAATCAGGAGGTACAAAGCAAGCAACTTCCAAAACTATAGAAATGACAGAAATATCTGGCTGTCTGGACAGTCACCCAAGGTTCCTTTGCAACATTGAGCATCCATCTTCAACCTATAGGCCTGGAATATCCGACAGACTTTTCTATGAAGCAGGAATTTTGAAGACCTCTCCTACCTTGTCTTGGCAAAGTTTGGCACTTACCTTCCTTTGTGCCCTGCTTGTCCAGTTTGGATAGCATACCATCAGCAGTCCAGGCAAGAGCAGTTTCTTGCCCAAATGACTAGCTTTGCCACATTGAAAGCAAACTTCATATGGAGATACTTTGATGACCATCATCATTTTTTTTGAAGTAAATTGGTGCTACCAGGAGCAGACATATTTCATTGCCATGAAAATTTGCCTTATGTTACTAACACATCTTAAATACCATATTCTGTAGGTCTCTGAAGTGTTTGAAAACCATCTATCTATTTAAAATATATCTGTTTGACCTTGAAAACATACCCAACATGATTGTAAGTTTGATTGTTATAGATGACTATTAACCTGTAATTCTTTATTACCCTAACTAGCTTTCAAGGACTAGAACTTTACATTATATTGTTAAATGAGGTACATAGGTACCAATACCTTAAGCAAGAGTAGAAACATATATACAGTATAACAAAAATAATTTTAAGTTTGTATCAACATACAAAAATCCATACCAATGTAAAATAATTGATACTAATAGTTGCTTTTTTAGTTTGAAAGTAGATTCAATAATCTATCCTTTTATCTTATCATTTCTATACCCCCTTTTTCTTTTCAGAATGAGATCCATGAATCTAGTTTCCTTTGCTTAGTTTCCTCCCTGACCATGATCAGTAACAACTTGTAATCAACCCCCAAATGATGACAAACAGCCATGGAATGACTAGAAACCACCCACCCCAACTCTTGGGATTGTGGGCATCATGTTCTCTAGACTGTTTCCTGTTGTCTAGGGGTGATGGCATCTTAAGGGGACCCTGAGAAAATTGGGACAATGGTCAAATCCTGGGAGAGCTAGCTGTATCATTTTTGGTTTAGTCTCTGTGTGATGAGAACTTGTAGAGCTTATCCGAAGTCCTGGATGGAATAGTCTGTGAGGCTGCACCATCCCAGCAAGCAGCTTTGAAGTTCAGAAGCATCCTGATAGGCTGGATCATCTGGGCTACTTGTCTTCATTGGTGTCTGGTCTTTTTGTTTTGAAAACACACAAACTTTTAAAGGTGACATACATATCTGCATTATCTCAAGAATGGAATGTGCAGTGTGTACAAGTCAGCTAACGATGATTTTTTTTGTTTTATGTTTGAGCAGGTAAAAGACATCTGTTAACTTTATAAGTCCATTTGTACTGCATAACCAAACTGTAATATAAATCTCTATCCATGCTACATGAAAGGATGGCATGTAATAATAAGTCATGAGGTTTCTGTAGCCAACAAGATGTATTATGTCTCATCCATTCTCAGAGCTATTCCCCTGCCGAGGGATCAGCTTAAACATAACCTGTCTTGTAGGTTTATTTTTTCCTTCAGGTCTGTAGTCAAGATTTTTCAGAAGGTCTCCCACAATCAAATCCGATCTTTATTAATTTTGGAGGAATCCATAACTTTTCAATCCCATGGAAACAAAAGCACAACCTCTTCCCCAAACTCAACACACTTCCTGACTTCCATTTTGAAGCCAAGACATTCTAAAGTATCTAGGCTGGTTTAATTCAGTAGTTCCTTCCACAATCCAATGCCTCTCAGCATCTGCCATTCTCTGTTCCATAGCATTCAAAACTTTAAAAATTAACAAAGTACCATATAAGGCCCAAACTCCCTGTGTTAACAGTGTTTCTCAACCTTACGTGGCTTATTTTTTTTTATTACTTTACTCTCTCTATAAAAACTTTATTATTTTTAAACTTTATTTTTCATGACCTCCTATACCCATTTTCTTTTTTTTCCTTCAGCATCTAAGCATATTTTTAAAAATACTGTATCTATTCAGAGGTTTTCTTGGTCTGGACCTGACTTTGTGTGTCTGCAGCCTTCTCTGGCTGTGTGAGACAAGCCTTGACCTGCTAGGCTCTCCATGGCTGGCTCCACCCCCCTCAGGTCTACCTAACCATGCCAGCTGCACCTAACCATCCCAGATCTGGGGAGCTGCTGTGTCTGCGCTGTGGCAGGCATTTCTGTCTAGTTTCCCGCAAGTGCTCTGTTGTATAGCAGGGCCTCTGAAAAGAGTCGCGTCTCCATGCTGCTATCAGTGGGTTCTGTGTGCTTGCCGCACATTGGATGCCATTTGCACTCAAACATTTTCATCAGGACGACTAGCCCACAAATAATGACATGGAGACATAATTAAGTACAAAAGCTCTGTCTTAGTTTAGGCATGTTCCTAACTAGTTCTTATAACTTAAACTAACCCACTTTTTTTTTTAAATCTACATTCTTCCACAAGGCCTGTTACCTCATCTCAGCACTGTCCATCCTGCTTCTTCCACATCTGACTCAGGACTCCTGCATGCCTAGATTCCTCTTCCTCTCTCTCCCTGGAATTCCCGCCTATTCTCTCCTGCCTAGCTATTGGCCATTTAGCTCTTTATAAACCAATCAGAAGCCACCCTGGCAAAGAAGATGTATCTTCACAGGGTACACAAATATTCCACAGCAGGAGACCACCAGCTTGCATAGGCCGATTCACAATGCTACTGCACCTGTCACTGCACTCTAGTGGCGGCAGCATTGTGAGAATGTCTTGACTGAAAGGAGTCTTCCCTATGAACGTTGATTCCTGCCGAATATCTGCATATTGGAAACAAGTGCATGTTTGTGTGATTGCCAGCATGTTCACAAGCACACACAGACATGTGCTCACAACTTAGGACAGTTAAGCCAAGGGTCTGTTGTAGCTTGAGTTTTCCTGCCTTGCCCACAGTCAGGACAAATCTCTGTCACCCGCCAGTCCCACAGCCGCTCTGACCCAACCAAGTAAACACAGAGACTTATGTTGCTTACAAACTGTATGGCCGTGGCTGGCTTCTTGCTAACTGTGCTTATAGCTTAAATTAGTCCATTTCCATAAATCTATACCTTGCCACGTGGCTGGTGGCTTACTGGCATCTTCACATGCTGCTGGTCATGGCGGCGGCTGCAGCCAGTCCTTCTGCCTTCCTGTCCTTTTATTTCTCCTCTCTGTTAGTCCCGCCTATCCTTCCTGCCTAGCCACAGCCGATCAGGTTTTATTTATTGATCAATCAGAACAACTTGACATACAGACCATCCCCCAGCACAGCCAAGTGCAGACCATCTCAGACACCTGCACTCAGGCCCATGGTCCTAATCATCCTCTATGCGGACCTGCTGGGTAATGCCACAAAGAACCCAAGAAGGGCTCCCACAGGACATACAGAACATCCCACAGCAGTCTGTTGTTAGTCATGGTAACTCAAGCAAAGATTAAATGCTATTTAATGTCATTCTAAGTTAATAATCAAATATCAGAAGTTAATAGATGTCACACAGATTAAGCACATAGAGCTTTCCTATTTGATAATTTAAAAGGGTTACCTGGGCACCTGTCTGTTCTCATGTAAATCTCAGTCAGGTTTTTTTGTAAGTGTAAGTCAGCCTTCCTAAACACCACCAGAGAAAGGAACTTCAACCTAAGCATGGAGTGTCACTGGGAAGGGAGAAAAGCAGCCCTGTGGGCACGTGGTGACTGGATCTAGGTATCTTTACAGGGATGACCCTCCTTGGGTGGGTGGCACACCCCTGTCATGTCTTCAGTTTTCATGTTCATTTGCCCACAGATGATCATGTGCTAAGATACTGCTCCATTCATGGCATTTAGGCAGGGGAACTGCCATCTAGGAAGTGTTTTATGGTTTTTTTTTTGAGATTGTAATACAATTATATCATTTTCCCCTTCCCCTTTCTCTCTTCAACCTGCCCCCACTCCATGTTCCCTCTTGCTGTATTTCAAATTCAATGCATTTTTCATTAATTGTTCACACACATATACATATACATAGACACATAGACACATAGACACACACACACATATATATATATATATATATATATATATATATATATATATATATATATATATATATAGTGATATATTGTGTACCCTAATAAAATTTGCCTTAAGATCAGATAACAGAACAAGCCACTAGATTAAACATAGATATCAGGCAGTGGTACACACCTTGAATCCTAGCACTCAGGAGGCAGAGATCCATCTGGATCTCTGTGAGTTCAAAGCCACCCTGGACTACATGAGATTGACTCAGTCTAGGAGAGAAACAGAGCCAGGCAGTGGTGGCACACACCTCTAATCCCAGTACTTGGGAATCACATGCCTTTAATCCCAGCACTTGAGATCTCATGCCTTTGCTTGGGAAGCACACATGCCTTTAATCCCAGGAAGCGATGGCTGGGTGGAGGAAGGTATATAAGTCGTGAGGAGATGGGAACTAGAGGGTTTTTCAGGCTGAGGAGTTGGTGAGGTAAGAGGTGGTGGCTGTGGCTTGTTCTTTTGTCTCTCTGATCTTTCAGTATTTACCCTAATATCTGGCCCCAGGTTTTTATTAAAAGACCATTTAGGAATTGATGTTACACACACACACACACACACACACACACACACACACACACACTATATATATATATATATATATATATATATATATATATATACACATATATATTCTTAAATACATAAATACTTGGTCTGTAGGATGTTGCTTGTGTGTGTTTTTTCAGGTTTGAGCATTTGGTCTTGGACAAGTATTTGGTGTGTACTTCTCCAACAAAGATGATTTGTTTTCGTGCTCAGCATTCTTTGGTTGTCCACAGTTCTTTGTCTAGGCTTGCAGCCTCTCGAGCTGTGGCCCGTTTATGTAAAGATGTCTGTTGGTGTCGTGCTTGTTCATCTCACGTTCAGACAGTCATGTTCATGAGAATTCACGGGTGGAGCTTCTGACATCCCTAGGAAGCACAATCTCACAGCCAACTCCCTGTTCCTCTGGCTCTTACAATCTTTCCACCTGTTCTTCAGAATATTCCCTGAGCCTTAGGTATGGTAGTTGTCTTATAGATCTATCAGTCAGGACTGTGTTCTGAAACTCTGCATTTTGATGGATTGTGATTTTTCTACAGTGGTCTCTGTTGTGAAGCAAAGATTCCTTGATGAAACGTGAGAACTGCACTTATCTTTGGGTATAACTACAAGTATTTAGGATGTAGTCAGGGATTATGTTGGTTTGGTAAAGTGGCAGTTACAGGTTCTCCTCCAAGACCCATGACTTTACTTTCCCTGAGTCATTGGCTAGGGTTCTAGTACCAAGCATACTTTTCCTCTTGTGCTAGGCTTAAATCCAATTAGAGAGCTTTTGGTTACCACAAAGGTATACTTGCAACTGCCGCACCCTTAGGGTTATCATGCAGTGCTGGTTGTTGTTGTTGTGGTAGTTCATAGGTGTCATAGCTGAAGAGGAAAGACTGTTGGTTGCTTTCTTCTCTGGACATTTGAACGGCACCTTCTGGTACCATGAAACTTAGTCCCCAGGAGAAAGGCATTTAGGTCAACTCTAGCTCAGGGGCCTCTGATCCCTGTGTTGAATGCAAATTCTGTCTTCAGCAATAGGGACTTAACTTCTACCTCTGGGGGTGGCAGCAATCAAGGGCAATAGCAGTGACATATAATGTTTTGGGACTCTCTAGCACAACCAGGACTAAGAACTCAAAAGAGAATTTTCTTGTGCCTGGTGCTAGAGTTTTTTGTTAGATGATCTATGGTTCTTGGGAGGAGGATAGCATTGTCAGTCTAGATGGGCTGTATTCATTTAAACTGTATATTCATATTTATATACTGACTTGTGTGTGTTATAGGTATTTTCAGGTAGATAGTTAATACTTTGATTCCTTAGACTTTTTCAGACATACCCTCCTCTCTCCTTCTGTATTTATCTCCATACTGTACATGAATGAGTCCTTCTTCACACTCTTAATCTCTTAAGTGAAAGGAAGAAACTTCAAATCAGAAACATAAAGTGTGGCACTGCACAGCTCTTACTGTGAGCCCAGTGAATTCATACCATAGCCATGGTTCCAAGTTTTTATAATGTGGGAAATGAGAACATTCCATTATCCATGTGTAAACAAAGCTGGACACACTACTGAAGATATTACCAAGCAGAAAACTAGCTTTGCTCTAGCTTACACAGATCCAATCTAACAAAAGCATATTTCCTCTGATGTGCCTTCATTTTGCTTTTCTTATTGTCTTGCTCAGGGTTATTTTGCTAAAATATTTGCCCAAGGACATGAGATGCACAATGTTACTTTTTTTCACTGCTGTGTCCACAAACATGAGATCTGGCATAGTGTCTCCATTTACCAGGTTTTCTTAGGTAAAGACAACCACAATGCCAGTTAATTTTCTTGCTGGTTTATTCATACCATGTTTTTCTTATGGGTTCAGAACTAATGTCTCACGGATATGAGCTTGTGCAAACTGACCGATCTGTTTTCCATGGTTGTTTTCGCTCGTCTAGCAAATGCTTGCTTATCTTCACTTTTGTTTATATGCTGAGAGAGCATTGTGAAACCCGATGTATATCTTAATTTAATCTCCATCCCTTTTCAAGAATAAAATTTCTTTCCTTTGGATTTCACAACACCTGATAAGCAAATACTTCCTGTAATACACAGTTTTATTTTTGGTTCTCTCTGTTACCATTCTTTTTGTCCACAATTCAGTCTCAGGTCTATTTACTGGGCATGGTAGTCTCTCACAGCCTCAAATCAAGGATATTCACAAAGAGACCCACCATTTAAGGTGACCCTTTTCCTATAGCAGACTTGGCACATGTGCAATAAGGTCTCTGATTGGCTAGAGGACTGCATCAGTTTCTCTCTCCTACCTTTCTGCACTTGCTCCTGCTGCATCAGGAATTCATGCAATGAGAAAGTCAAGGAAAAAATGAAGCTATGTGGTGGCTGTTTTAGGGTCAAGCATCAGCATATAGGCACTTGGTAGATGTTCAAGGCCAAGGCAGACAATCCTCCTGCACAAGAGTGAACTACTCTTATCCTATGAGGGCTCACTCCATTCTTCCCCAAACACACACTCTTTGCCCTGAAAAACTGGTTTGATATGGTATGAGACACAAAGCAGTGATGTGTGTGTGTGTGTGTGTGTGTGTGTGTGTGTGTGTGTGTTTGTGTGTGTAATCAACACCTATCTTTTATATTTTGAATTTTCCTGGTAGATGACCGTGGCTACTGACTTAGGAAAACTTTAGAGCCCTGTCTCTGGCCTTCAGGGAAGAGGAAATGTGCCCATTTTATTTTTTTTTACTCTTTGGGGTAGAATTCTTCTCAAAGTCACACTGTCTCAGGCTCACAAAAATGAATAAAACAACCCAACATCTTTAGTATTAAAACTTAATTAAAATGAGTTATTTTTATGATTTCAATTGCATGTATATGTGTCTATGTGGGTATATGCCCACAAGTGTGGTGCCTATAGAGGCCGGAGTTCTCAGATTCTTTGGAACTGGAGTTATAGGTGGTTGTGAGTAACCATGTGGGTGCTGGCAACAGAACTTGGGTCCTCTGTAAGAGCAGCAAGCGCTATTAACTGCTGAGTCATCTCTCTGAGTCCCAAACATTTCTTTTTGACATAGTCCATGTGGGGGAGAAATGAATCTTTTTTTTTCCTTTTTTTAAAAATTTTATATAAGAGATTTTCTAGTCATTTTACATATCAGCCACAGATTTCTCTGTCCTCCCTCCTCCCACCCCCACCCCCAGCCTTCCTCCCCATTCCCACCTCCTCCAAGGCAAGGTCTCCCCTGAGTTTTAGCCCAGCCTGGTACATTCAGTTGAGGCAGGTCCAGTCCCTTCCTCCCTGTACCAAGGCTGAGCAAAGAGTCTCACCATAGGCCCTAGGTTCCAAAAAGCCAGCTCATGTACCAAGAACAGGTCCCGGTCCCACTGCCTGGGGGCCTCCTAAACAGTTCAAGCTAATCAACTGTTGGGAGAGATGAATCTTATGAATTATTCCCTATACCTTTGTGAGTTCTGCGTGTGATCTGTCTCTTTCTCTGGAAGACAGTATCTGTTCTCCCTCAGGTCTGTGGGAGAAGCTCACACTGACTATGCTGTTATATGAAGGAGATAATAGATTCAATTATGCTGATGTTATCAAGCTATCCTTTTGTACCCACAAGAATTGGTTTCTAGACACCCTATGACTATCAAACTTTGAGGATTCTCAAGTCCCTCATATAAAATTATATACTATTTGCTATAACCTATGCCCATTCTTCCATGTACTTTATTTTTCCAAGAGCTCAATTATTATAACTCAGAGTCTAGAGCCATAACCATTACACCATGGAGCCATATTTCATTTGGTGAAGAATAGATATAAACTACATTGATAGGCTAAGAGATGGACCCAACAAGGCCTGTACGCTTGGTTCTCTTTGGTGTTTCTGTGACATGTATCTTTTTCCTGGGTATGGGAAAGGTCTCCTTTTGGAATGAGGGTTTTGTCATTTACTTTAAGACAAGGCAGTCATAGAATGCTTTCATGGTCAGCTTTTACAGGAAAAAGCTGATGAAAAGTCTCTAGCATCATGGAAGAGAGGGTCCATTTCTATGTCCTGCCTGGGAAGTACAGTTCTTAGTTTGCAAGCCTTGCTCTGGAGGAGAATGGGGAGCAGGAGAAAGAACAGAGCATGGTCAGAAGTGACTGTTTCAGAGGCTTTTCTGATGTCCCTCATATCAAATCGTCATCCTTTGAGTCACTATTTTCTGATTTCCATCAGAAATAGTGGCCATTCATCTGGAAAATACATCCTTTTCACATTCAAATAATGTGGGTAACAGTACATATTTATGATCTTGCTCAGAGATGTGGTGATTCTCCTGTATGCTGTATATAGTCTGGGAAGACCTAGACCAGACATTAACAGAATCCTTTGCTGATGACATCATAGGAGGAAGTGTCCTATCAGATTAACAATAAGTGTTGAGTACTTTGGATGGCTTTCTTTCCACACTGTGGGGGAAGTAGCCCAGCAAAGATTTAGGAGCTTAGCGTATTATTGAATTTTTTATTGGCCAAGAGATCTGGGACCTGTCACTTCTCTTCCAGAATAAATGACAATTTGCAGTTCTTTGCATTTCCCGCTGCTAATGAGGACTGGAGGATGGTGTTTGTGTTATGTCCACATCCTGGAGCAGTGTTCTCCATTCTTGGAAGTACAGCCTGAATTTACCTGCCAAGTTCAAAGGAAGGGTTTGGCTGAGCTACGGTAGAGTCTCGAGGAGAAAGGAGCACAGGGCTATGCTGTCATGCCTCCTGCTTAGGACTTGGGAGTGGACATTAGAGAAAATTTGGGGAGAAAAATGGCATCATATGGCTATAGCTATGACCTTGCATTTGCTGAAGAGCTCAGGGCATGCAATTTGGCCATCTTGGATATGAGTATGAAGCACTGACCTCTGGAGCAGTGACTATGGATCTTGAGCTGCTGGTCTCAAATTAGATTCTGTCAGATCATTCACTCTGGCCAGGCAGGCTCTGTGGTGATTATTGTTAGGAGGAATTAATATCACTAGGATCAGAACCAAGCACTGCAAAGTGAATGTAAGTTCTGTTTGATTCAGCTGAGTAATCTTCTCAGAGGTAGAAGTGAAGAATGCCACATGTTTTTTAAAACTGTCAATCAAAGGGGCTCAAGGAAATCAATGAAATGGGTTCCTCAGAACTGCATTTTTTCCTCTGATTGCTTTGGCATTATCTGGAACTTAAATTAATTTATAAGTATACAGTACAGAATTTGACTTATTTTTACAGAAGTGTATGTGTGTCTATGATTATGTATATATTATCCACTGTGAGCGAAACACTGATTACATACATTTTCATAGTTTATAAATGGAAAAATCGTACTGATAGCAATAATTAAAACATATATTATATGTATATCAGACTATCAGAACAAATCACTTGTTGTGTTATAAAGTAATTTAATGTACAAAAAGTGGAAACAAAATAATACAGTGAAATGGAGGTCGAATGTTCCACACATTGTTAGGTTTTCTATTTGGCATGAAAACATCACCTCACTTGAGATGTTATCCACTATATTTTCTTTTTGATTCAAATTCGATGACAGCTGTTTCCTACTTTCCTGTTTTAACTCCTAAGAGCTAGTGACATACAGAGCACTGTGTACACAGTAAAAACTGGCACACACAGAACTGTAAGGGCCGTGATAATTCAGAAATGACGTCCATGCCACTTGCCGATTTAATTTCTAATTGTATGTATTTGAGTTGCTATTTCATTTAGCCGTGAAGAGATTGGATGCTTGTGCTGTTTTCTTTTCCCCCTTCCTGAACTTCTCTCTCAGACACAACCACTGCAATTATCCCACTCTTGACTCACTAATTGCCGAACCTCTCTGTCTCCCGAATTGCTGATTATCTTGTATTTTCATTTAGCAAATATGCAAGACTGACCACTCTCCCCCGGGCACCTTGCCGAGGACTTCACCTTCGTCACAGTCATTCTCCTCCACCCTGTCTATGGATTTCGTTAGGTGGGTTTTGCTTTTCTCTTTTGAGAATCTAGGGTTGAATAAATAATTTGTTTAAAATGGCCTTTCCTATAAAATGCACCCCCACCCCTCTTTTTAGTAAAATGATGTGATGAGCACACTGTGGGTGATGCACAAATTCCATGCAATTGCATAGATCATAATGTAAACTACTGTTGCCATTAAACACGTAGATCTGGGAGCGCTTTAGAACTAGCAGGGAGTAGACTACTGCTTTAATATTTAAAACACTCTAACCAAATAATTCTTTTAAAAACAATTGTGAATATAATTTTATACTCCGTCAGTACACAACATGACAGTTGTTTTCTAGCAGGAGCTGGCGTGGCTCCCTCAGGACTCCGACAGCTCAGTTCCCCTTGACATCACTGTTTCGCCTCATAGATCATTTCTGTTTAATGCTTCTTGGAACATAACATGATCTTTCCTACTGATTTTATTTTTCAAGCATGAAATAGGGATACAAAGTTTTCTTTTCTTGTTAAATGTTAATTATTGTATGTCACTGATTGATCTAATTTTGGGCTTTTTTTATTCTCCATTTCCGTCATGTTTTCTTATACAATTATGTGCTATCTAAAACTGCTCTAGAATGTAATGGAGTTCCCATGGTTATCCTATCCTGTGACATCATAGCTGCATTAGCTTGCCTGAGCACAGTCTGTGACATTTACACAGTGGTGTGATTGCTTAGCACACATTTTTCTGAATGTGCCCTTGTCATTAAGTAACACATGGTTGTTTACTAAAATTTCTGAGGAACTTCTACCTTTCTTGAGTTTGTGGACTTTAGAGAAATTATTAAAGTGAATATAGCTGAAAGTTTCTTAAAATTTTGCAAGTGAACCCTCATTGACAAAGTGCTAATTTTCCATTTGGAATGGGTGTTAACTTCTTTGATATATTTTAACCAAAAATGATTATATGTGTTCCCAATAATATTGGTGACAATAACTCCCCTCGTTTGTATATAAGAAGACCATACAATTCTGATGACAATTGTTACTGCTATTATAATCACTATGGTATTGACTAAAATAAGCTGGGGTCTTCTCTAATCTTTGTGTAGAATCATATTCAAAGAAACATCATCCAGAACTAAAAATTATCCAAAGGTAATATGAATATTTATTTGCATCTCTTGAATATCATTATTCAATGCATAACACAGCAATGTAATCTCTATGCATTTCAGAATGTCTTTCTCTCACAAAGTGTCCAATATTCCTTCTGCTCTGGAGCCTGTAACTTCCTCTGACTTCTTGAAAGCAGTGCATATTTTCCTTTTTACTTTTCTATGCCATTATGACTCTGCACACACCTGCTCCCAAACTTACTCTGATTATGTATGACAAAAGCCTGGGAACAGAGGACAGAGGATAGACTTCCTCCAGAGAAGAATGAAAAGCAAGGCAAGGCAAGGAAACAAGAGAGACGTACAAGCACCACTTTCTTTTAAAAGTGGGGGAGGAGGGGTGTGTGAATCTCATGTAAGGCTGCATTTTATCTTTTAATCAATTACACTCTTGTATGGCACACTTACATTTTTTTCTTTTGCTTTTACAATTACATCATTCCCCCCTTCCCTTTCCTCCTTTTAAACCCTTCCCTATGCCCCTCTTTACTCTCTTTAAAAATCCTTGGCCTCCTTTTTCATTGATTGTTATTGCATACATATACATATATAGTCCTAAATATCACCTGTTCAGTCTGTATAATGTTACCTATGTGTGTGTTTTCGGAGCTGACCATTTGGCATTGGATGACCAATTAATGTTCTCTTCCTTGGAGAAAACTATTTCTCTCACTCCCAGCATTCCTTAGTTACTTGTAGTTCTTTATGTCAGATTGAAGCCTTGTGGGCTTTTCCTCTCTGCTTTGGTGTGTCTATTGCCTTTGTCTTTGTTTGTCTCACATCTGGGCAGTCACACTGGCAGGATTTTACAGGTGTAACTTCTGACATTTCCAGGAGACACAGCCTCACAGCAAACTCCCTGATCCTCTGGCTCTTACAATCTCTCCACCACCCCCTCTTCTGCAATGTTCCCTGAGCCTTAGGTGTGGGAGTGTTTTGTAGATGCATCCATTGAGACGGTGCTCCACAACTTTGCATTTCTATTGGTTGTGGTTTTGTGGAGTTGTCCTCATCTGTTGCAAAGAGAAGTTTCCTTTATGAAGGGTATCTGTGGGTGTGAGGACAAATGTTTAGAATGTAGTTAGGGATTATGCTGGTTTAATACATGTTTTGATTGATGATGGATCATGTGTCTGCCGGTGGTCCTATAAGATTATAATGGAGGGTTTGGGTAGAGCAGTTGCTTAGCATGTAAAACACTCTACGGTTGGTAACAGCTCTACATAATATTAAGTGGAACTGAAAATTCCTATTGACTAGTCACACTATAGCTTTTGTAACATCATAGTGCAGCATGCTTGTGCGTGTGAATACTGGTCTAAAGAAACCTGCGAACTGTCAAATGAAAGTACAGCATATAAAATATGTATGCCATATACTACTTGATGACAATGCTTACTAAACTATGATTTTATCATTAATTTAGAAGTTTTCTTAATTATAAAAGTGTTTATTAAAAGCAGTTTGCCATGTTATGTGGGCAGCAGCCTCCTGTTTACTGTGTTTATGTCTTCTTAATTATATCAGGAGACCACATAGATTGATTGATCATGCCTATTTAGGCTTGTTTAAGTACACACTGTGATGCTGACACAAAAACAAAGTAGTGGAACGATGCTTTCTCAGAACCTATCCCCAGTGTTAAAACACATCATTGAATAGGACACTCAATCTTCACGTGACTGGAGGGGACACATACTGCTCTCACAATTTCTATCTGGTTGACTGATGACTAGGACTCAGAAAGATGAAGCAATCTACACATATCACCTCACTGATGAGTCACAGAAGGAGGCCCCTACTTTTAAGCGACTTGCTACATTATTAAATGAAGCTTCCAGGCCCATAATTTAGTAAAGGCTATTTTTCAACATAATGTATTACCTATTTTTCTTCCCCACCCTTAATCCCCAGAAGCAGATCTTTGTTCAAAAGGAATCTTTATTAGATTAATAACGTGTATGTATTTTGGTGACATCTTATCATTGGAGCCTCATTTCTGGTTTTTAAAACCCGGTTTAGTTATTGCAAAAACGTAAAAGACATTTTCATACAACAACAGAACTGAGTTTCCACATATCCAGCAGTTGCTTTTTTCTCGATTCTACTAAGTTAAATAAAGCTCTATCTTTTGGAAGATAGAATTAATATGGACAGGTTTAATGAAGAGAGGGCTCCCAGCCTCTCGAGATCTGACGTTAACATTGGTGTGTACTCTACCATGATTACTCCCTGCTACCCTGTGTTTACTTCATCACTGTGGAGCTGGGTCACAAAACCATGGGAGTCTAGGAACCAAAGGCAGAGGGGCTGATGGGTGAAGCAACAAGGATGTTACCTCTCCGTGGGAAGAACTACAGAATGCATATGGATGTTTTACCCACATAGATGTATGTGCATCACATGCCTGCCTGGTGTCCACTGAAGTCAGAAGAGGGTTTTAAGTCTCTAGGGACTAGAGTCACAGAAGGTTGTGAGCCTGCATGTGGTTGCTGGAAATTGAACCTGGGACATCTGCAAGAACAACAGGTGCTCTTAAAACACTGAGTCAGCTCTCCAGCTCAAACTTTATATGTTTTTAAGGACAGGAAATTACAACTCCAACCTCTGCTATGAAAGGGGAAGAAACATAATAATTGTGGACATGTGAGCAATGTCAGAATGCCCTTCGGGGTGACTAGGCTGACTGCATAACAGACTTTACGCATTGCAATAATTCAGCACACAGCTTATTCCTTACGCCTGGCATTACTCAAGTTTTATGCAATTATGCATGAGAATGTAGAAGGTAGAAAAAAGAAACACCGCTTGCTTCAACCTCAGCCTCTGGGGAATCTGGATATATAGCAAGAAATCTGCTGTGAGGAACGAGGACAATAGCAAACAGACGCCATCCTAATGTATTATTAATCCAACCTCAGTGAAAGTGAGACAGGATACTCTCGTGAATGTGAGCATACAACACTGGGGCAGGGTTTTTAAAATGGAAAGCCCACGATGTTTTAACATCTAGAAGTGACAGTGTTCAGCAGAGCTTTGGTTAGTTGTGCTTCACGTCAGAAGCTCTGTGTTCTTGGCATACTGAAGGTGCTCTCTGTTCTGTACACAGACTGGGGGCCCAGAACCTCTCCACAACAATGGAGAACGAGGACCATGTAAAAAACTGCATGCATCACATGTCTTTTAACCATGTATTAGGTCTTTGTAGATGACTTCTAAACTGTAAATGTGGTTGCTATGCCCAATACTTAAATGCTTTATAGAATTTATCTTCATAAAGATAAAGGAGGCCTTATCATCTCCACCTCCTACTGAGGGAACAAAGAGAACAGCTGTGGTAGAACTTGCTGGTAATCCCAACATTTTAGAAGATACAGGCAAGAAGGTGGCAAGTTCAAGACCAGTTTGGCTTATATAATGATCTTATCTCAGGAAACCAAGGGCTGAAAATGTGGCTTACTGGTAACACACTTACCTACCATGTACAAGGTCCTGGCTTCAATCCCTAACATTGTGAAACAAAACAAAAACCCACAAGAATAAAAAAAAATACAGTGAATATTTTATTCAAGGCTAGAAGGAGGCAGAATTCATATTTAACTTACATTTTCTTGGACAGCTCCTGTGAGAATCATGTTGAGATTCATTTATTTTTAACTTACGGACTTAAAACATTATAGTGAACAAACTTAGCACCAATATCTTGGTGAGCGTAACACTGTCATAGAAACAAGTGATTCAAATCCTTGTTTTTTACTGCCAGAAATAAAACAAACAAACAAACAAACAAACAAAAAAAAAAAACGACCTTACTTTGATGGGGCTGGGTCAAACGGACAGAAGAACCAAGACTATTGCCCAACTTGTAATTTTCCATGAGTCTTGATTGATACAAATACATGATTGAATTAATAAGTATATAGAAGAAGCAGATGTCACAGAGTAAAATTTCCAAACAGTTCCTGTATGTTCTGCATCCTCAAGGAAGTAGACCATAAGACTCCAGTCCTGAAGCATGGACTGTATGTAAGTACTTCCTTATGATGAGGACAGTATGGAGGATGGGGGATAAGTTCATCCTTACTGGATGGAAAGCTGACACATGTTACCTTCACCAACCAGGTGATTAAGAACAGCACAAACATTGACAATGCTATTGTTTCTATCTATGGATAGAGTGAGGGGATAAAAAAAATGATCTCTGTGACCTCCCTTCTAAAATACTATAACCCCAGTCTAAACATGAGGAAAATGGCTAACAAGTTTCAGTTGAGTAATATTCAACCACACACCTGACCAGTACTCCTCAAAGCAGAGAAGGTCATGACAAATCAGTGGTGCTGCCACAGCCAAGAGCAGGCTAGGGAGATGTGTGAAATAAGTGTAACATGACACCTTAGATGGGATTCTGGAGCCAAGGCAATCTGAATGAAGAGTGGAGGTCAGTTAATTATAAGGTACCAATGTTGGTTTGTTATTCTATTAATGTAAAATACTAGCAATAAGGAAAATTAAGTATAGGGTATATGGAAATTATCTTTACTTTTTACCTATGTATCTAAAACTGTTTATAAAATCTTTATTGGAAAACATTTTGATGGCCACACTGTTAAACTGCTTGCCAAATATGACCACTCTGAACCCAGGCCAGAAAAGCTTCTTTTTGCAATGGGCAAAAAGCAGGGATTCATGACTGACCAAAGTACTGAGACTACATGCCCGTGGGCCATGAATAAGACATCTATATCAACCTCCCTCTTCCAAGTCTTGGGGGACATCATGAAGAGGGGCTAGAATCTTTGAGCTTGACAACAGGGAAGAGTGTGGTGAAATGCCTTGAACACATCATCTCAACAGCAGCTGTGGTTTCCTGTGCTAGACCTACAAGAGATGAAGCCAGCTAAAATTCTAGTATAAATGGAGGAGGGTGAGGCTCATGAACCATCCCCCTAGGTAAAGACCTATTTATTGGCAGTTTATGGCTGCTAAAGGAGGAAGCCACTTTCCTTTGGGAATGTGGTCACTGGTTGGTTGTCCGTGCTCCAGGAGATGGTTCCACACCAGTATGCATAGAGGTAACAGTCATTGGGGTCAGTGAGTTATTAAAAAGTAAAAGAAGTAAGAGAGGATGCTGGTAGGAAGACATGTTAGTGAGAGATGTCTGGGGAACCTGGAGGGAGTACTGGGGAAGGACATTGTATTAGTCAAGGTCCTCTAGGGGAACAGAACTGATAGAATGAAAGAATGAAACTCTCTCTCTCTCTCTCTCTCTCTCTCTCTCTCTCTCTCTCTCTCTCTCTCTCATAAATCATAAATCACATATAAACATACAGTCTATAGTATGGCTAGTCCAACAATGCCAAGAATCCTGTAGTTGTTCGGTCCACAAGGCTGAATGTCTCATTTGGTCTTCAGTCAGTGATAGAATCCCAAAGAAGTAGGTTCTAACACCAGTAAAAGAATGCCTCAGCAGCAGGATAGATGAACTTGCCAGCAAGAATGAGGGGAAACAGGCAAAAAGCAAAAGATTCCTTCTTCCTTGTTCTTTACCTGGGCTTCCGCCAGAAGGTGTGGCCCAGATTCATGGTAGGTCTCCTGCTTCAAATGATCTACTCAAAAACAATTTCCATGCAGGTTTCCTGAGCTGCATGAGTTTTAGTTGGTTACAGAGATGGTCAACTCAAACAACCAAGATTAGCCACCAGAGATATTATTAAAATATGTGTATATGTGTATGAAATTCTTAAGGAATAAAAAAAATGTTTAAAAGTAAGAGGCAGCACACATTTCTTATATAGGGAAAGAACTTCAATAAATTATTAGAATTGAAAAAAAAACCATTTATGCAGGAGGCAACTGTTCTGTATTTCATATGGGAAAAAGTGACAGGAACTTTTCCAGTATCGTGTACTTGAATGGTCCATGGAGATCTGTGAATCAGATCTGGGTTTTTATTTCTGTTTTTGAACAAATGACATGTCACTACCTCACACCATGTGCTACATTCAGTCTGGTGCTTTCTACCCACTTTCAGAATTTCTTTCCCTTCTTCCATACAGGGCTACCTGTGTGCTCAAATATTCTGGACCCTTCTGTCCCAGAGTTGCAGCAGAAACTATGAATCCAGTTATTGTGATTGGGGCTTCCTCAAAAGCAATGTTTAATACCAGAGTACAAATGCAAGAAGTCGATTTGTAAAGCAATTCCTGGAAGCATATGGAAAGCGAAACAGGAAAAGGAAACCTGCAAATGAACTGTGTGAAACACGCAGGCCCCACCCTGGACAACTGTAGCCAAGTTCCACCCTCCACATCTCAGACTCATCTCTGCCATAGCTGGGGAGGTTCTGCCGTCTCGTGGGAAAGCTACTGCTGTTAGTTTGATCCTGGATATGATATTTCTGTCTAATTGCCTTCTTGCTGCTTTTGTTTGTTCCCATTGATCACGCCTGCTTAGAGAAGCTCCGTTTGGCCTTGGCAGTGGCTACTGCAGAGACTCGTAACTCATCAGAGTGCCGAGAATGCTGGGGTGGTTTGAATGGGAATAAGACCCCCCGCCCCCATAAACGCATATATTTGAACGCTTAGTCTCTAACTGGTGGGGCAGTTTGAGAAGGATTAGGAAGGGTGGTCTTGTTGGAGGAGGGGTGGGTTTTGAGGTTTCAAAAGCCCAGGCCGTTCTCAGTCCTCTTTCTGCCTTATGGTTATTATCTCAATGTGTAAGCGCTCAGCTCCTGCATCATGCCTGCCTGTCTGCCGCCGTGTTCTCTGCCCTGATGGTCATGGTCTCACCCTCTGAACTGTAAGCCTTCAATACACGGGCTTTTTTCTATAAGTTGGCTTGATCATGGTATTTTATCACAGCCATTTAAAAATAACTAAGACAATGACTGACAAAGCTGTCTTAAGTGAGTCATCTATAATAACCCCCTCTAAAATTCAAGGAACACAATGGAAAAAGGGGTAAAGAGAAGACCAGAACTGGAGGAGAGCACAGTGTGGTGGAACACCTGTCTCTTAAGCATGATTTGACTGTTGTACTCTTGAATTCTAAGTAGCTATGGTTACCTGCACAGATCCTAAACAAGACTGGGCCAGTCAACATTTTCCCACTGAACATGGAGATCATGAAGCTCTGTCCCTTTCTGAGAATGTAAAGGCCGTTGGTGGTTGTGAAGAAAGAGAAAAGACATTTTCTTCACTGGTATACCCACTGGTCAGAGCCAATGATCATGTAGGTAACCCCTCATCCATGCTCCTATAAGTCACATAAATTAAACACGGTGGGTAACAAAGAAAAAAAAAACAAATGAAAAAATGAGAAAGCATGAGACTGGAAGGGGGTTGGTTGGAAAGAGAAGGGTTGCATAAGGAGCAGGAGAGGGAAAGGTAAGAGTCTAGGGGGTTAAATATGGTCCAAATACAAAATTTAAATTTATAAAGATGTCATAATGGAACTCATCATTATTGTATTACGCTAATACAAAACTAAAAGCAAAAGAATCCTTGTGGGAGCCAAGTACCAGGCTGAGCTCTAGGAGTCCAGTCGAAGAGAGAGAAGAGGGATTATATGAGCAAAGTGGGAGGGGGTCAAGATCATGATGGAGAAACTTAGAGATACAACTGAATCAAGCTCCTAGGAACTCATGAACTTGAGACCAACAGCTGTGGAACCTGCATGGGACCAGACTAGGCCCTCTGCATGTGGGAGATAGTTGTGTAGCTTGGTCTGTTTGAGGGACCCCTGGCAGTGGGATCAGGATCTATCCCTGGTGCATGAGCTGGCTTTCTGGAGCCCATTACCTATGGTGGGATACTCTGCTCAGTCTTGATGCAGGGAGAGGGGCTTGGTCCTGCCTCAGCTGAGTGTACCAGGCTTTGCTGACTCCCCATGGGAAGCCTTACCCTCTTGAAGGAAGGGATGAGGGAGCAGGAGGAGGGATGGGAGGGGGATCTGTGGTTGGTGTATAAGATGAATAAATTTTTTAAAAAATAAAAAAAATCATGGTGGGGAGAAGGAGACTCATTATCCTCTGCCTCTTCTCTTCAGTTGTTGAAGTTGTCCCGCAGGGATTAATGTCCTTGTATTTATGTTTTCAGCTGTTCAGAAGGTCCTAATGCAGAGAAGACGGAGAATCAGGTACTGAAAGTGGAATGTTATCCATCTACTAGCAAGTGAAGGGCCTACAGAAGAACCTGGAAGATGGGCCATGGGTAGAGTCAACTGGGACATACTGGGGTTCATGTGTGACCCCTCATAGACACAGCCACATTTCAATGTAAAGGGCAGTTTTTAATTATTAAAGATTTATTTTATTCTAAACTATCCATAAGTATGTATATCTTTGTGGGGATATGTTCGTATGAGTCTGTTGCTCACGGAAGCCAGAGTTATCAGATTCTCTGGAGTCTGAGTTATAGGTATTGTGAACTTCCTGACCTGAGTATTGGGAACTGAACTCAGGGCCTCCTCAAGAGCAGGAAGGGGTCTTAACCTCCGAACCACCTCTCCAGCCTCCAAAGAATAATGTTTAATGCACTGATAAGTCATAGGTGATTAGCTAAATTTCACCCATTCTTCGGCTTTCATAAGTAAAGTTTAGCTGTGATGTGGATTCAGTTTTCTTGTCACCAGACGCTTACAGCCTTAGTTTTCACATTGTCTATGGCTGCTTTTGCACGCCAATGGCTAAGCTGAATACTATAGATGTGGGAGAGCTTACAGCTTCTAGAACACTTAATGAAAAAAAATCCCTCAGCTCTGATAATGAGCCTAAGAGGATAGAATTTTTGTCAAGGAAGTTCTTCCTCTGCTGCACCAACTCTCTTCTGGAGGTGATGGCAACCTGCCCTTTGGGGAAGATAATTGATGGTCTGTGGAACCATCTGAGCTCTTTCAGGGCAGTTGCTGTGTGCTATTCTGTGCTAGAGAGGTGTCCCTACTGCCATTTTGGACAGTTTCCCTGAAATAATGATGACAGATTAAAGATCGCCCAAGGCCCTTTCTACCGTGTTACTACTGATTTGGGATAAATACATGGTGCCAGCAATGTGAAATGGCAGCACCCTTTGAAAGATTAGTTAGTAGCTCTGTATACTTCCTCATGCAATGCTGCATTCTACGGGCATGAAGGGACGTACTTCAGGTTGAGTGTCACTTAGGAGTTGACAAATTTGTTTTGCTCATAAGAAGGTATCTCAAAGGAACCTGTTACAGGTAACAGGCCATAATTTGTGAGCAATTCATCCCTGTGTCACCATAACAAGTTTCTAACACTTCACTACACATTATCTTCAGATTTTTGGAGGAGCTTTCAAGCGATATGCAAATGCACAGCAACATCCTTTCACAGGATGCTATGTTTATGGAATGCTGGGTTATGGATGGCATTCCCTAGCCCAGTCCAATAGATGTAGGGTAGATACATGAAAATCACATTTCTCAAATTTGGAAACATTCTGCTGCCTAACTTGTCAAAGCACATTTAGAAAGGTCATTCATCAGCTGCATTATGGCAAACAAAATGAATGGAGATCTAGCCAAGAGATATTTTATTGCTTTTGAGAAGGACAGCTTAAAAATACAGTTAGAGATGCAGTGAGGATAAAGGGAAAAGCATGATTCACCATGGTTATTCTTCATGAACTGCCATTTTAATTTTAAAGTTTTGTCTGAGCCATTACCATATACACACAATGAATGTAGACTGGTAGTTACCAGGGTGGGGCTGGTAGGAAGTAATTGTTTGATGCACACAGGGACTTTGAAGAAAAAGTTATTAGAAGTTATTAGAAGTGGTTATACAGCATTGATTAATGCCTGCGAATTGAGTCTTAAAATGGTTAAGACAGTATTTTAAGACTTTTGTGAGCATATATTAATTATATACAATAGTGGACTTCATTGTTCATTTTGATAATTTTATCTTCCCAATCGTGCCCTTCTACCCCCCCCTCTCTCTCTCTCTCTCTCTCTCTCGTGTGTGTGTGTGTGTGTGTGTGTGTGTGTGTGTGTGTGTGTGTGTATGTGTGTGTTAGGGGGGAACAGAGATAGACAGAGACAGAGGCAGACAGAGACACAGCAGGGGAAGACAGAGATGAGAGGGAGGAGGGGTACATTGAGTTTCATTAGGGTTGGTTACAAGAGCATGGTGAGATTTTTGTTCCCAGGAGCATGGGTACCTTATGTGTAGCTACACCACTGAAGAAAATGTCTCCCCTTCACCCCATCAACCACTAACTGCTCATAAATTCCTCAGAGATGGTAGGGCCCTGAGCCTTCCTTCCTCCATAACTGAATGTTGGCAGGCCTAATTTTGTTTAGAACCAACACATTTTAAGATGTATATTATGAAAATAGAACAAAAGTGTGTGTTTGTATGTAGTTTGTGTGTGTGTGTGTATGTGTGTGTATGTGTGTGTGTGTGCATGCTTGTGTGTCCATGTTATGGATTCTCTCCTTTAAAGTAAAGAAATGGCTTCTTTTCACCTTAATAACTGCTAGAGGATATTCAAAGGAACCATTATTACTCAAAGAGCATGTGCTGTACTACATGTAACACGGAGCAGACAAACACAGTGCTTATGAATGAACTATGGTTGAAGGGTAATCCACAGTCACTTTTGAAAGCCACTTGGCATGTCTATGACAGGTGTACAGCAAACCAAGAAATTCCAGTCTTGGGTATACCCCTAGCTGTCCTAAGGACATAATCATCAGGTTGATACAACCCCAGAACCTCCCAATTGAAAACAAAGCTATGCAGCTTATAAGTGTACACATTATGACATAGTTTCACTGTAACATAATTCTATCATAGTGACTTAACTGTTGCCAAATACCACACTCTTGGGTGAAGCCTACCCTAGAGGTACTGAGGAAAAGAAAACATAACAAAGAATTACTTATTGTATGAATTCTTTTAATCCTTTAAACTCTTTCAATACACAGGTCTGTTCTTTCTTTATTCTTGATATGAGTGGCATTTGCCTATGTTCTCTTGTGGCCAGGCTATCTTCAGAAGTTCCAGTTTTATTGATTCAAAAGTGGTCCATGTGTTTAATTCTTCAATCTTTCTTCTTCCTCTTTTTGTGCTTATTTTCAATTTTACTGATTTTTAAAATTGGAAATAGATTATTCTCTCATACAATACATCCTGACCAGTTTTCCCTCCCTCCACACTTCCCAGATTCTGCCCCGCCACCACACATGTACACACCTCCCTTCCCTCTAAGATCCACTTTACCTCCATCTTCCTTCAGAAAAGAGCAGGCCTCCCAGAGACAATGTCCAAACATAGCCAAACAAAATACAATTAGACAAGGCAAATACCCTTATATTGAGAAGATATATCCTTTTTTGTTTGGGTGAAATGTTCTGTAAATATCTGTTAGATTCACTTGATTTATAACATCAGTTAGCTCCAGCATTTCTCTGTTTAGTTTTTGTCCATTGGTGAGAGTAGGTTACTGAAGTCTCCCACCATCAGTGTGTGATGATCAACATGTGATTTAAGCTGTAGTAGTATTTCTTTCATACACCTGGGTGTCCTTGTGTTTTTGGGTATAGATATTAAGAATTGAAATGTCATCTTGGTCGATTTTTCCTTTTATGAGTATGTAGTATTCTTCCTCATCTCCTTTGATTAGTTGTGTTTTGAAGTCTATTTTTGTTATATTTTAAAATTGCTATATAAGTTTGCTTCTTAGGTCCATTTGCTTGGAATATCTTTTTCCAATCTTTTACCCTGAGGTGATGTCTATCCTTGATGTTGAGGTATAGTTTTTGGATGTGGCAGAAGGATGGATCCTGTTTTTTTAATCCATTTTGTTAATCTGTGTTGTTATTTTTTAATTGGGGAATTGAGACCTTTGTTATTGAGTGATATCAATGACCAATGTTTGTTGATCCATGTTATTTTGCTGTTGTTGGTGGTAGTTGTGGTGATGGTGGTGATGGTGGTGGTGGTGGTGTTGTGTGTGTGTGTGTGTGTGTGTGTATGAATTTTACTGATTTAAGTTATGTTCCCATACTTATTCTTTCCTTCCTTCCAGTTGCTTCGGGTGTCATTATCTCCTAATTTTATTTATCTTCTCAAATTAGAGAATCAGATGATTTGCCTTTCTCTGTTAACGAAAAATTTATTGCTGTAAATTTTCCTCTAAGCAATGCTTCAGTTATATTTCCACATGTGGTGTTTTAATTTTCCTTTCATTCAAAATATTTTCTAATTCATGTTATGACTGCTGTAATGCCCCTTTCATCCACTGCAGCAATTTTCCTCTTGAAATCCATTTCTTCTGATAATGACACAGTCACTTCGGCTTTCTTCCCCCACTCTCTTTTACTCTTTATCTATGACTATGAGTTTAAAACTTGATCTCTTCTAAATAGCATATAATCACATCATCAGTTTGAATCCAATATGGTAATTTTTATTGCATGTAGTCATGCATGTATACAGAGGCTACAGGGGGACACCAGAGAGAACTGAAAAAAAATCGAAAGAAAGGCAAATATACAATTAAGAACAAGTAGACACAAAACAGACAAAGTCAATGACGTGAACAGTGCTCAAAATACACACCTAATTGGCATTTTTGGAGGATTCTATCCAAAATTGACAGAATTCTTACTTCTCAATCACACACAGAACCAAGGCATGCCATGCTGAGGGTCATAAACCATGTGATCCACCTACATTTCTCTCAGTACTAGGGTTATGGGTGTGCACAGCTGTGCGCAGGTCTTTGGTGGGTGCAATGGGTCCATACTAAGATGCTTGCACAGTGAGCAATCTTTCTCTTTCTCGTGCTCTCTCTCCTCACTTTGTTCTTCTAACATACGTATATTCCCACAAACATTTTCCTATGGAGACACATAACCTAGAATGTTTCTTGGTAAAACCCAAAGCCAATCCATCTGAAGCTGAGTTGATAGGGTTTGATACAGAAACAATGGGAGATAAAATTACATCTGGGCTATGCAGGAAATAATGAAAACATGGGAAATCATATTTATATCTTAGATGAGCAGAGTATGCTGTTTTTTTAGACAACCAGACTCAAACATTTGTTTTGTCTAGAAGGAAATAGCTTTTCTTAATGGGTCTTCAATGCCACTGTAACAGTCACACAAATAGTCTCTAAGGTTTTTTTTTTTCCTTTTTTTTTTTGGACATTTAGATCATTTGACAGGTATAAGGTAAAATTACTGCTACTTATCTCTATGCAACCACAGTGAATTCAGTTTCTTTCTGCTTCCCCCCTCCTCTACATTGAATCACAACGTGTAAGGTGGGGCCTCAATTATGAGGAAGGTTAATTTGGACACGTGTCAGACCTTACTTCACCACCTCAAATGAGTTTAAACTGCTCCTAAGGTTTTACATGTATGATGTGCTGATATGACTTGATTGGGTTTTGTCAGACCTACCAACCTACTGTTTTCTTCTTCCCCAATCAGTAAATAGGAACACTATATTTGGGCAACATATTAAATATGTTGATTTTCCCTTACACGTATCTTCAAACACGGCTCTGTTCCAGATTGTACCTGCTGCACCTATGTGGCAGCAGTTGTGAGACATGTGGGACAGGAGTAATGGCTATAAATGGGGAAGACCACGTGGTTCCCATACTTTGTGTCACTCAAACACGACAAGACGTGCAGAAATACCCACTGACCTTCAACACGCACCCTCCATATTCTCTCACGTTGCTACCAGAGGACTGAATGGCCAGTTCAGGAGGAGGCTATTGAACATTTCAAGTTCTTAGAACTTTATGTTTGCAGAAGAAAGACCAAACCACAGGAATGAGATCTGTGTTAGCTCTATCCAGTAGCAATATAATGTGACCCATATTCACATAAGTAAAACCCAGAAAACACACTAAAATGTTAAAATCACAAAATTAATTTTAATAACATATTTAACTCATTATCACCAAACACATCATAGCATGTAACCTATATAAAATTATTTACACAGCATTCTCTACTCTTTTTTAAAAGTAAACTTTATTTTTGATTAATATATACTAATTACATATATTAGTGGAATTCAGGGTGATATTCCCACATGTGCATACAACTTGCCCTGATCAGGTTAAACTTTCCTTCATCTACCCCCTCCTCTGACAAATGCCTGACAGAATAGTGCAAGTAATAAGAGTTTATTCTGGCTGACAATGTGGAGGTAGATTCTACCATGTCAGGGAAGAGAAGGCAGAGCAATAGGAACATGAGCTGATGGACACAGCGCACCTACAATTAGAAGCAGAGAGAGGTGTATCACAGCATTTGCCTCACGATGTCTCTCTTCTGCCCAGGGCCTCTGCTCATGGGATTGTGCTGTCTACACTTAGTGTGAGTCTTCATACCTCAATTAATTTATACATAATCTCTCATAGACATTCTCAGAAACTCATCCCGTTGGTCATCTAGAGCCTCTCAAGTTGGTAATACTAGCAGTCATCCCAAATCTAACTCTTGTCAACTTGACACCTCAAACGTCTCCCTTTGAAGCCATGACTTTCACCCTTTATCTCTACACCATGCATTCTGTTAAATGTCAAACCCTTCCATAGTCTTTTATGTTTCCAACATTATTTAAAAGTCCTAAGTCCCATTTCTCTGTGGATATTAACTGTTAAATAAATGATAACCAAGCTACAAACTGTAGACACAGAAAGGTTAGGTACAGAAGAAGGGACTTGGGGAGACACATGGATCTCCCCAGGAGGGGGGAATAGAATAGATTTTATGCATGGACTGGAGAGTGCTCAGGGAGAGGAATTGGTGTGTGTGGGGGAAGGATCAGTGGGGAGGGGGAGGGGCAAAGGGTTTGAGGGATGGAATGTAGGGAGAGAAAGCTAGAATTGAGGGACATTGGAGGGATGATATGGAAACCTAGTGCAGTGGAAACTTTCTAAAATATGTGAAGAAATCCTAGTGAAGTCTTAAAATAATGAGGGAGACAGAGTCCCAACTGGCCATTTCTTGTCACCAAACAAAGCTTCTAGTATCCAGATTGAGTTATAGCCAATTGAGTTGTTGGCCAAAGGGGTCCCATGGAAATCATCAAATAACCCAGGATATTGCCATGACATTAGGTTGCTCTCCACAGACTGACAGCAAAGCCCCATTGCTGAAGATAAAACCCATATAATTCATTGAACATGGAGAGGTTGAGCTGGTGCCTACATAAAACCTTCACACCTATCTTCTCGGGTCTTTGGCATGGGAAACCTACCAAAAGAGAAATGTAAATGCAAACAGAGCCTCAGAAACTTTGATCTACAATGCTTTCCTGCCTGTAAAATATGCTAAGGCAATAGTGGCACAAAACTTATGGGAGTAACCAACCAACATCTGATTTGACTTAAGGCCTAGTCCATGAGCTATAATTCATACCCAACACTGGGGGATGAAGAATCAGAGACTAGATAGCCCAGAGACCCAGGGTAAAACTGGTCTTAAAATAAAAGTAATGATAAAATAGCTTCTAATGATATTCTGCTATACTCACAGATCAGTGCCTTATTCAGCAATCATCAGAGAAGCTTCATTCTGTAGTAGATGGGAACAGATACAGAGATGCATAGCCAGATACTATGAAGATGGACAGAGACCATGAAACACAGCTCTAAATGGGATGCCTCCATTAAATCCCTTCCCTCTGAGCTCAGAGAACCCTGAAGAAGAGTAGGCAGAAAGAATATAAGAGCCAAAGGGAATGGAGGATACCAAGAGAACAAGGTCCTCTGAATCAACTAAGCAAAGCTCATATGAACTCACAGAGACTGAAGCAGCAAGCACAGGGCCTGCACAGATCTACATCAGGTCTTCTGCATACATATTATAGCTTTCAGTTTAAAACTTTTATGGGACTCCTGAATATGTGAATGAGTGGATCTCTGATTCTCATGCCTTCTCTTGGAGGTGTTCTCCTTCTGTTGATTTGCCTTGTCCAACTTCAATCTTTGATTTATCTCATTATATTTCATTCTGTTATGTTTTGCTCTCTCTTGGAAGCCTGTTCTTTTCTAATGAGAGACAGAAAGGGAGTGGATCCAGATTGCATGGGAGGTGGAGAGGAACTGGGAGGAGTAGTGGGAGGGGAAACTAATCAGGATATTGTAGTTGCTAGGACCACAGGAAGTCCATCCAGGAAACATGCAGGCATGGCTTATTCTCATAGTGTAGGAGAAAAGAATCTACTTTCAGTAAAAGGTGGAGGGGAGTCAAGAGTCCAATTTTTATCCGAGAGTCAAAGTAATCTCTCTCTAGGATTTACTCCTTTTCTTTTATGTGTATGAATGTCCTGTCTGAATGTATGTATGTGCATAACATGGGTGCCTGGTGCCCATGGAGTTCAAAAGACGGTGATGGATTCCTTGGAACTGGAGTAACAGGTAGTTATGAGCCACCATCTTGGTGCTGGGAACTAAACCTGTGTCCTCTGCAAGAACAAGTACTCTTAACAACTGAACCATCTCTCCAGCTCCTCAATGGAGTCTCTCTCTCTCTCTCTCTCTCTCTCTCTCTCTCTCTCTCTCTCTCTCTCTGTCTGAGATAGGATTTCTCTGGCTAGCCTTGGAGCCTGTCCTGGAACTTGCTCTGTAGACCAGGCTGGCCTTGAACTCACAGAGATCCACCTGCCTCTGCCTCCCAGGTGTTGGGATTAAAGGTGTGAGCCACCACTGCTGGGCTACAGTGGAGTCTCTTAACTGAGTTTTTCTAAAATAAAAATTTTAAAAAGCAAGTGATATGCTTCTAAAAAAACTGTGGCACAGGGAAAGCATTCCCACTTGAAAAGGAAATAATAGGGGCACAAGGAATCATCGGATGAAAGCAAGACCCGAACCCAGCAAGCAAGCCTCAAATCCTGCAGCTCTGTGACCAGTGTCAGGGTCTCATGATAGAATCATGTGGGCTCCAAAGGACTTGTAGCTCCATCCATTCAGCTTTTCTATGAGCAGTATAGACAGCCCCTCTCTCTTGAGCCAACTCTAAGGCATGCCTGCTTCTTTCCTTGATGGACTTCCTGTGGTCCTAGCAACTCAATATCCTGGAGTCTCCATTGCAACATGGGTTTTATCTTCACAGCTTCAAACAGTGGAGTCTTACTCCACCCCAGATTCTTACCCTTCTAAACATTGCCTGGCTTCAGTTACTCTTTGAAAGCATGGGGGAGAGCTCCACAACCCATTCAATCTTGCATATATTATGCCTGCAAAGTCAGTACTGCCAAGCTCTGCTAACCACTTGACATGCAGCTCCGCCTCTTTCATCAGAGTTGAACTGGCTTTCACATGACTTCTAGGCTGGGAAACCCTGGGCACACTTCCCTGGGCTATTGTTTTTGAGCTGCAAATTCCTTCAGTGGCATTCTCAGTTTAGACTCTCTCTTGTCAAATGAATTTGGATTTTGATAGGCAGGACTTCCTGTGGGTGGGGACTTGTCCCCCCCTCCTGTTGTCTACAGCTTTAAATTTGCTCACATTCCTTTCATTGCCAATTTCATTCACATTCATTCTTTTCATCTTTCTGCTCCCACCCTGTAGCTCTGAATACAAAGTGCATCATAATCACACCACTGCTGAATTCTATGGTATCTTAAAATTTCCTCTACCAAGCAAATTAGTCCACTACATTTTTATTAAGGTCAATCCACTTGAGGCTATGTAATGGGTAGTAGGGATTTATCAAGATATAAATTGAGGAAATACACTCATGAATACAGAACAGAGTAGACAGCTGAAGTCGTCCTATGATCTGACTGGGAGCAAATCCACCTCACAGGCAGGGACAGGGAGCAGGGGCATGTGACCCTTTTCTCTCTGCTTTTAAGAGATCAGGTACAATCACAGGAAGCACTGCTTCCTTCAGGCCCTATAACCCATGGTCATGGCAGAGCAATACCACTATACTTTTTATTTCAGCCTCATACAAGTTCTCAGGGAATGGAAAGAATGCAGCCAGATCCTTTGCCAAGATATAACCATAATGACCTCTAGCACAAATCTTATAGCATCTTTGCTTCCTTCAGAAACCTCCTGAGCTAGGCTTCTATTGTTTGCACTTCTTTTGGCATTCTGATCTTCAAACCCCCTACTGGCATGGTCTATTGTACTCTGCTTACAGCATTTTAGGGCCCTTGTGGCCCAAGTTAACATATTCTTCCAAACCAAAGTTTCAAAG
Organism: Peromyscus maniculatus bairdii; assembly: GCF_049852395.1. Taxonomy (NCBI): domain Eukaryota; kingdom Metazoa; phylum Chordata; class Mammalia; order Rodentia; family Cricetidae; genus Peromyscus; species Peromyscus maniculatus. Next base: position 27,653,257 of record NC_134864.1, read on the forward strand.
GCCTAAGAACAACATGATCACATTTATGACAACAATGACCCCGCCTCTTAGCACCAGCTTTCGGTATTAGTCAATTTTCACTTCACTGTGACCGAATGCCTAATGAGAACATCCCAGAGGAAAGGTTTATTTTGGCTTACAGTCCTAACGCACAGTCCACCACAGAGAGGAAGGCATAGCAGTAGTGTGAGCTGGCTGGCCACCTTGTGTCCACAGTCAGGCCAGAGGTAGATGAGGCTAGCACTTGGCTCACTTTCTTCTTATTCTGTGGTCCTGAACCACAGTCCATAGAGCGATGCTGCCTGTGTTTGGGTGGATTTGTTCCCACCTCACTTAATTTAAGATAATCCCTCACAGATGTGCTTAGTTACTTGTCTCGTTAGTCATCCAGGATCTTGTCAAATTGACAATACAAGTATCACAATATATTACTCAGATTTTAAGCTTCCACATGTGAAGTAGACTGTCCAGTGTTTTTCTTTCTGTGTCTGACTTTGTCATATGACCTTTCTTGGGGATGCATCATCTCTACTAGAAGAGAAGATTACACTTAGGAAGTGGTTCCCAACCCCGTTAGACAAGGCCTCCTCAATGCAAATATTTTGTAGCTTAACCTTTTATCTTCCTGAAATAAAATTCATAGAGAATATAGTTTATCCATATCTAAAATATATGTGGAAATTAATATTAATTAATATAATATTGCAATACAATGTAAGATGAAAATACCTATATTAGTTACTTTTCTATTGTGATAAAAACACCATGCCCAAGACAATTGATAGAGGAAATGGTTGATTTGGTCTTATGGTTACAGAAGGATAAAAAAATGTATCAATGTAATGGTAGGGAAGGGTGGCAACAGGCAGAATATTTGGAACAGCAAGCTGAGAGCTCACATTTTAACATAAGCAGGAAGCAGAGAACATACCGGCAATGACTCTAGTGTTTGAATCCTCAAAGCCCACCCCCTATGACATACTGAAGGCTCTAAGTATCCAAATGCCTGAGACTATGGGAAACACCTCATTTAAATCACCACAATGCATAGAAGCTATACATTATAGTATTTTATATGAAAATGCATAGGCATCTTTCTTTATACAGTTTAGTGAAGGGACTTGATGATAAGACCCATATACACAGTCCCCAAACACGGCACCCCCTAAAAGCAAGACTGATAGAGCTGCTTCAGTCATCCTAAGTGACGTTTTCTAAAATAGTGAGAATTCCTGGTAAGGTTTCCAGCAAATCAAAATAACTTAAAAAACAAAAACAACCTTGTTGCTTGATCTTGGGATTTGGTTTCCAGTTTTTAAACTGTGCAAAAAGGCACATTACTTTGAAATGTAAACTGTACTCTGACTCTAGATCTGGGTTGAGATACTTACATATTTCATGTGTACTAATTGTTTAGTCTGGCCCAGGAGAGTAAATGTGTTATTAACAGTGTAGTCCACAGAGCATGCTTGGATGCAGCCATACTCCCACCTCATATTCATTATTAAATACTGATAATACTCCAGTGGTTATCAAATAACACTCTGTACATCTTACAAATCTCCATTAGGGGGTGGCACCACTCCAGGAGAAGCACAGCACTCTGCCACTCTCTCTTGCTTTTAGGGATGCTAGACAGAAGCAGGCAACATTTGTCCATACTTTTGAGCATGCTGGGAACTGTGAATACCCAACTGTTTGTAGTAAACTGAAGACCAAGACATTTCCTATGGATACAAAGATTATTATTTCAGAACTGGGGTGATGGGATCAGGGTTATTGCCATGAAACAATGAAGCAAATTAATCTCTTTCTGCTGACTTGCTCAGCTACAGTATGAATGGAGAGGTGGTCATCAGTGTGCCACTGAGTTGGTGAGGCACCCACTGCTCACACAGCTGATCTACTGGCTGGAAAGATCTTATAAACCGTGCCAATATGAAAAAGTGGGAGACCCTGCTTGTTGAAAAAACAGCACAAAGCTCTGAAATTTTAGGAAAGGGAATGTGCCAGGGGAACTGGAGTGAGGACACGAATGAGAAGTGTGCTGTCACATCGGTTTTCTGCCTTTGTGACACTGAAAAATAATTTTGCCTTATGACTTTTGAAGGGATAAACAGAGTTGCTACTTGGGCTCAGCGGAAATGACAAATTGAGAAGATGCCCATGTGGCTATAGTCTTTGCCCTAAATCCTTTCAGTTTCCCTAACACACTGATCCATGTGGATAGTAAATGTAGGTTAGGTGGCTGTGAGTTCACAGCTTCATTACCGAGTCTATCACAGAGGAGAACACGTTAAGCACAACTTACCAGCTCAGCCACACTGCGCAAATCCCAGGGCTGTGCTTCAGAATTAATTAGAGGAGCAGCAAAGTTATTAGCTGCTATAGTAACCAAGGCCAGAGTGGATGTCCTAAAGGACCCCATAAAGCAAGGGGACACAAAATTTGTCAGGAATTGAAGGAACATTGAGATTGCACATCAGGTCAGAGACGAATATGAACTTGAACTGTCTGGAATGGCCCTGTATGGATTGTGAGTGCCAGCCAGGAAATCTGTTGGCTGGTGTTAAGATTAAGAAAAACTACATTTGGTAATAGAGAGCACTGAGCAGATCATTTAGTTGAAGGGATAGTACAGGGAATATTAGTGTTTGTGTACTCATCTGAAAATAGTGCTGATGCCTTGCCTCTGAGCATTGTGGAAAAATGACCATGAGAAGCTCCTGTTTAAAGTGTCTCCCTCCACTGTACAGTTTTCTTACATGTTGAAAATTTATTTTGCATTTAAATATTTTTAGGGGGCTGGAAATATGGTTCAGCAGTAGAGTGTTTACTTAGCATGCACGTAGCACTAGTCTCAACTCGGTCTGTGGCAAGTTATGGAAGTGCATGCCTGTAATCTCAGCACTTAGGAAGTGGAGGCAAGAGGATCAGAAATTAAGATCCTCTGTAGCCAGAAGTTTCTGCCTGGTCCTGCCCGGCCCTGCAGTCAGGGCAAATCTCTCCCACCCATGTCCCGCAGCAGCTTGGTCCCGAGTAAACAAACAGAAGCTTATATTATTTACAAACTGTATGGCCTATGGGTCAGGCTTCTCCCTAGCTAGCTCTTACAACTTAACTCAGCTCATTTCTATTAATCTATGCATTGCCACGTGGCTTCATGGCTTCATTACTTTCACATCTTGCTTCTCCTGGCCGGGGCTCACAGCATCTGTCCCACTTTCCTTTCTTCTCCTTCTCCTTCTCCTTTTTCTCCTTCTCCTTCTCCTTCTCCTTCTCCTTCTCCTCCTCCTCTTCCTCCTCCTCCTCCTCCTCCTTCTTCTTCTTCTTTTCTCTCTCTCTGTCTCTGTCTCTGTCTCTCTCTGTCTCTCTCATGTACTGCCTAACCTTATTCTGCCTCACCATTGGCCAAACAGCTTTATGTATCAACCAATCAGAACAACACATATTCACAGTGTACAAAAAGATATCCTACAGCAATCCTCCTTGGCTACAAAGTGAGTGTGAGGTTAGCCTTTGGGTAAAAGAGATAGTGCATTTAAATAAATAAATGAGTAAAGAAAGAAATTTCTCAATTTTGTTTTCCAATAACATGGTTTAGGTGAAGTGTTTTTTTTGTTGTTGTTGTTGTTTTGTTTTTAAAGCTGGATATGTCAGGAAAAAAAGGGGGAGAATTTTAAGTTATAGAATCAGGAGGTCAACCTCAGATCTCTGAGTCAGAAACCTGAAGAAGAGAAGCCTGGAATTCTGGACCTTTTAGAAGCTCTGAAAAGTCCTTGGGTGGCTTCAGTGTAGCTGTTTGTGTGTGTGTGTGTGTGTGTGTGTGTGTGTGTGTGTGTGTGTGTGTGTGTGTGTGTGTGTGTTGCAATGTCTTAGGTGATGTCTTAACCAGAACTTGTACAGTTGTATTTTACAGGGAAGTCTACTGCTCCTCTGGGTCCAGTTCAATGTGGCAAAAGGTAAAGAATGGGGATAATTTTTAGAAATTGTGATATTCTCTTGCCCAATATTTTACACAATGCTTCTTCCCATGGCTCTTAGACTCAAATTCTGTGCCAAATCAGTAGACTTACCAGTTAAACTCACTCTGGTTGTTCTAAGTCTACATCTTGAGTTATGTCTTTTATAAGTACATTTATAAATACAGATTTGAATTTCTCACAATGGTCCTAGAACTTGGAGAGTCAAGATCTAGGCTTAGGCTTCTGATGAAGGCTGATTCTCTTTTTTAAAGATGTTGCATCCTAATTGTGGAAAGAATTTATACTTCCTTTTATATGGCACAAGTGATCTGCCTTATGATTTAATTACCTCTCAACAACTTTACCTCCAAATACTGTAACCTTGCAGGTAGAGATTATCTCAAAGGACTAATATCACATAGTGCACATTATCTTACCACTATGCCATCAAATCAAGAATCAATAACTTAAAAAAAGTGAATGGGCTTGTTAAAAATGTGTGGGTCTAGACAATCACAATTACAGTTGGAAACACTAGTACAATGGTATGCAATTTATATACAGTATAATTTTTGAAATACAGAATGCAGGCAAAAATAGGAAGTCTGAACTCTTGTATCTGGAAAGAATGGTTGAGCTAAGCAGCCGTCCTCATCAGTCAGAATGAGGACAGCCATACAAACCCAGGAAGTGGGAAGTGACTTGTCATTACCGATGTACATTATAAGATCCTCAAATTTCCAAGTTTCTTGAAGAATTGAAAAAAGACAAAATAGAACAGAACAAACAGACTCTTAAGCAGTTCTGGAATTAGAGAAAATAAACATCCTTCAGCAAGCAAGAAAGTGACATGCTTCTCAGAGGTCTGGGAATAGCAAGCCTCTCAAACAGCTCAGCTCTTCAGAAAACCAGTTCTTTTGTTTAGCTGACTGGATGCTAAAAATTCTTGTGCTTTTCTCTTGCTCTCCTGCTTTGTTGTGGCATCAGGAGTTTGCATGCTAACGTAACCCACCCCTCAGTTTTAGTTTTCACAGCATAAAAATAGGCTATATAGAAACGATAAATAATGTATGCTTTAAAAATTGAGCTCCCCATTAGTTACTGAACTCTTAAAACTGGTATTGTAACATTATCACAATGTTTTGCGCCAATTTTATAAACTTTACAGTGCAATATGTGTTCCTTTTCTGAGGCGAACCAAAGGTATATTTCTCAAGGTTCTGCTTCTATCAGCAGCATTGATGGAGGATCTTTTATACATTTGTAATAGATAGAAATAAACCAGATTGCAGTTTTTCTTTTTCTTTTTCTGAAAATTTAAACCATGTACCAAGTTTCTGGTCAAGATTGTGTAGGATAAGTTAAACATAATTGCATTCTATTAACCAATATGAATGTATTTCTTATACATATAGTTACATTGAAATAAAGTTCTAAAAAGCAAAAAAAATTGAGGATTAATACAGATATGCACGTTATTATTTGTGCTTGACAATTCCACACATATATAGTAAATTTTGATCATAAACCCCTGTTACCTTCTTTGACCCCCCTCTCGTGCCCACTGACCCCCTCTTCTTCCTGTCCAGCTTGTTTCCTACTTTCAAGTTATTTCTGTGTGTGACCCACTCTGCAGAGTTTAGTATGGAATGCTTGCATGACCATAGTGTGGATTATTGTTCGGAGCATGAGCAACTAACCAGTAGCTACACCACAGAAGAAAATGACTGTCCCTCCTTCCTGGTAGTGATTGATTTCCAGTAAATACTTAGGAAGGGTAGTCCCCTCCCCCCATTCATTATAGAGAGAAGCCACAGATTTTATTAAGTCATAATTCTTCCTAGAAGAAAAAAAATTTAAAAACTCACATATAAAATGTCAATATGGAGCTTGTCTCAGTGAATTATCTTAAGCATGCCCTGCTTTACAACCACCTTTAAAACCCTGTAAGACACCCAGGAAGCTGCTTGGTACAGACAGTTATTGGGACATTCAATTTGTTTGTAGGTCTGGTTCTTCTTGACCCAAATCACCTTCTAAATCATAAACACAAGCATTCACACAGACAATAAGAAACTGGCTGCTGAATGAGCCTTCACTTTGCACTCTGGGTTTTTGTAGTTAATTTAGGGCAGTCACACCTAAAGTCTACAACATTCCTTAGATAGCCACTCAAAAGTGCTTTCCTGATAGGTGGTCAAACTAAAGTTCAATAATCTTTTGTTGTTGTTGTTTTTAAAAAACTTTCTGTGTATTTTCATTGTACAAGTTGATAGGTTTCACTATGGCATTTTCAAAAAGCATGCCATGTGCTTGACAATATCCAGCCCGCTATTATTCTTTTCTTACACACAGTCTCAGACTGAGTTTGTAAATCCGTTATTTTGAAAATATCGCCTACAGTTTTAAGCCTCAATCCTTAAAACAAAGCTGTCCTTTGTTTTAATGCTGAGATAGCTCCTCCCCCCTTTCTTCTGCTGAAAACACCTTTCTTCCATTTAACCCTGTGGACCTTTCCTCCCACAAGCCTTTTCTAATCTTCGTCATTGGACCTGAAATCCTTCCTCCTTGCTTGCACGCCTGTCTTACTCTCTGTCTATCTAGTTCATACTTATCTTCTCCTGGTTCTGTCTCTAGTTCACTGAGTCAGGGACCTGATTTGTGTGCTTTCTTTTCTCTTGTTGCCTTGGAGGATATCAGGGGATGAGAAACAAAGGACAGGCTGATGAAGTAACATAGCTTTAGCTGTAGGAAATTGATGTTCACAAATGGTCCGGAGCACTGATAGTATTTCAAAGTGGGCTCTAATTGGCTACTCTGCCAACTAGTGTTTGTTGTCAGCTTGACACAACCTGGAATCACCTGAGATGAGGGAACTTGAACTGAGGAACCTGCCCAGATCACATTGGGCTGTGGCCTATGTGTGAGGAGACTATTTTGTTTGATTCATGTGGGAGGGCTGAGCACACAGTGGGCTGCACCATCTCTAAGCAGTGGATCAAGGCTGTGTAAGAAAGTCAGCTGAGCAAGCCAGAGAAGGAGCTGGCAAGTAGAATTTTCCCTAGTTCTTCCCTTCAGGATCTGGCCTGAGTCTTACCCTGACTCATCTCAGGGAAAGTCTGTGGCCTCGAAGTATAAAATGAAATGAATCCTTTCATCCCTAAGTTGCACTTGGTCATGATGTTTATCCCTGCAGTGGAACGAAACTGGAACAGCTAATAAGAGACAATTTATGTTGTTTGAAGTGACAAAGAATGTTTGATGCATTTGTCTTCTCATTAAGTTATTGCTTAAGGGTTGAAAGACAAAGACAGAGCAAGCTAGATGTTTAACTGATGTGTAGTCAAGGGTCATTTAACAATGTCATATGATTTTATTATTGTGTAAATGACATAGAATGTTCTTACATAATAAACCTAAGTCATTTAGTCTGGGGCACATCTTGGTTACACTGTTCAGCTCATTTAAATGTTTAAGTTTTGTTTTGTTTTTGTTTTACTTTTTGAACTCTTTACCTAAAAAAGCTAAGATAGAAAAAAAAAATCAGCCTCTGCCCACACTGGGCCAGGTCAAGACCATCAACATCACCTTCCTCCACCACATCTGTCCCTCTAGAACAGTAGCAACCCCTTTGGTAAGCCTCTATCTTCAAAAACATTCATATTACACTTCATGACAGCAGCTAATTTAGAGTTCTGAGCAACAAACATCATTTTATGGTTGGGGGTCACCACAGCATGAGGAACTGTGTTAAAGAGCCACAGATTTAGGAAGGTTGAGAACCACTGCTCTAGAAGGTCTTCAGGGACATCATACATTTGGGGTTATCATTTACAAGCCAGACAAGGCCTCCTTCTATAATAATCTCAAAGAATCTACCTGCTGCGGTTTTGTACTTAATTTTTTAGAAGTAGGCGTATACTCTTAAAATAATGGCAAAAAGTGCAATATGGTAGCATGGCCATTTATTATGATTTGCAAGCATTTGTTACTGTAAATAATTGCATGTGTCATCTTTTATATACCTAGCAGTGCATCACCATGCATCATTATGAACACAAAATGCATTGCACCATATTATGATATGTACAGGATGGCAGGAATTAATCAGCTCCACTCTAATCTATGGGTCTGCTGTCACATACGAGCTACCACATTGACTAAAACATTATGAGGTGTAGGAGTGTATTTGCTTATGAGTACATGGTGCCAACGGCTTTAGCTGTGAAATGGAATGACTAACAATTCTATGCCCAGCTGGCATTTAAACATTGTTCTCAGCAGATATTTCATATTCCCTCATACTGGAACAGGAGTGCTAAGCTCCCTGTGATTTCTTTGATTTATATACTTTCTAGAAGTGGCGATTACTAATTATTTTGGCCTGCCAACTTAGCAGCAGGACCCCAAGTCTACCCAGCAGTTTCTTTTGAATTATATAGTATAAAATCTCACCCCAGGGACATTTGAACAACTTGATCACCCAAGTTCTATAGGAACTTCTTTAATATGGCATTTCAAAGAGGAATATTAACTCAAATTCTAACCCTTTGTTGTATTTATAATATACTCATTATATAATTTGAAGCCACTGTATGGCATTTCTCCTAAGAATTGTTAGTCTGGGCTATTGTCTCTCTCATGAGAGAAAACAAATATAAGTAATCATAACATGAAACAAACACATATCACAAGTGCCCAATTATTTACATTAATATGCCATACATAGAGGAAGGGGAAGGGGATTGGCTTGGATAAAAATACGTATGGAAAAATAGCTCATGGATTGAATGGAAATAGCATCTTTCAGAAGACAGATTTTGAGCAAATTGACTCAAGGCTCTGGAACAGAAGCCCAGTATCCACATCTACAATTAGCTCAGGTTGAAATGCTTCTTCTGTCAGCCACATTCTTTGCAGTTGAATGTCTCCTCAAAGCGATCTGCATCACACACCATCTCTTTGAAAAGCCCTCCTAGCATCCTATATTCATTTGTGCTGCATGAAAGAACCTGACATTCTGCTTTGGTGCCTCCATCAAACCACACATTCAAACTTTCTCTGGGTCTTCCCAGTCACAGGGGAATGCGTTTCAGGTCAATGCGAAGCATACCTCTTTAGAGTCCTAAGTTTTCCATCCGTCTAGGTTAGTCATATACCCAATCACACTCAATTGGCCCTTTAGAACCAAAGTCCCTTCTACCAGTTAATTCTACTGCATTTTGCCTTCATGCTGTTTGATTTTCTGAAGCCATATCCTGGTCCTTTGCTTAAATATTGAACTTCATTTCTTGTTGACCATGTCTCTGTTGCTAGCTCTTCCCCTCTTTAATTGCACAGCATCTTTATACTTTGTCATCTTTAGAATCTAGTTTTTACTCATCCTGTTCAGAATTCTTCCCTTGCCTTCCCTTCCTTAATCGATAGAATCTCCTCACTTGGTTGCTGTGTCTCTTTTCCTGGCTCTGTAAGCTGTGTCTTCGTTCTGGACCTATATCCAGTGAGTTTGCTTAGAAACCACTTGCTTACCAGGTTGTTCATGAGGTTTCCAGTCACTTATACAGAAAGAAAAAAAAAACAACCCAACAAGCAACAACAACAAAAACAAAACAAAACATAAGCCAACCCTCTTTGCACAAATAAGCCTAGAGAGAACTCAGTATGGACAGAAGTTATAGGTCATCTTCCTAGTCACTCCCTTCCTGTCACCCTTAGACATCTTCCCATACTTAGCTTGTTCCCATTTTATTCAGTGCATAATCCCTTCCCTTTCCTAGAAATATCTCATTAGATTCTTTTATTATTACTTTTCTGAAAAAAAAATGTATGATCAAATATTGAATGACACAAACCTAGTCTCCTATCTCAAAATAACAGCGTGTTTCCCCCAGGTAAACCAGGGCTCACTTTCTTTTAATCTTCTCAAATATATTTTATGCATATGCAAGACCATGTATATGTCATCCATATGCCTGCAATACTATATAGAAATCAGTGCACTGTAGAAATATGAAATCACTCGTGCGGTCAGGTGTGATGTAAGAGTTGAAGCCACTAAAACCTTGCAGTTACATTGTTGCTTGTTGGGATGATCCACCCCATGCTTTCCCATCTCTCTCTTCCTAGAAAAACTTACCCCTGCTAGGATAAAATACTAAGCTTATTACCTGGCACATAAGAAACATCCCACAAATGTTACATGTCACTATTTCAAATATTTTTTATAAATTTGATATTTCCTCTCTGTTGTTTTCCACTGGTAAAATTCAAGCTCGCTCGCGCTCTCTCTCTCTCTCTCTCTCTCTCTCTCTCTCTCTCTCTCTCTCTCTCTTAAATCAAGCAGCTGCAATGGAGGCTGCTGATGATAATAGTTAAGAATTTTCCAAAAGGATTATTTGAAGTGTGGAGAAATGCCAAGAGATAATTTTCTACAATTTAGGTGGAAAGAGACTATGAAAAAAGAACAACAGAGGAGAATTCTGGGGGAACAATGTATGACATCATCAAACTGAAAAAAGGTTCCAATTTAGGAAATATTTTTGAACTCTATGTTGGTCAGATTGAAGCTCCAGCTGTGTTTGGTCCCTGAATATTCTGATGGGATTTCAAAATTCGTTAATCAGAGACAAGACTTGACTCTCCCCTATTCTCTGGTATAATTGGTACTTTGCAAGCCCTTCACAGTGAACATGATGTTAGAACATGACAAATTATATTCTGGGGTTACTAAGATGACAATAGTAGCTCTGGAATAGCTACTTAGAAGCTATTTAGAGACAGTTTGGCTGGAAGTGGGGGTGGTGAGGCTTGTTTGGAGTTATGTGTATACAGAAGCATTCTGTTCCTATATTGTGTCCTAGCTTTTGGAGGCTGATGACGTCCGCAAATCAATTATCATTCACCACTATCCAGTTTCCAAAACTAAGTCAAAAAAATCTGCTCCTCCAGCTAGTTCTGATGCATATGTATATACATTTGTGTCTTCTACAAATCTTACAGTTAATTTACTGAACTAGTAATCATGAACTATTTAGAGACATTACTACCTGGGGAGAAGTTATATTTACTCTTCTATTTCACCCTGTATAAACTTATTTCTTATATGTTCTGACTTAGGGCTCTCAAAAGATACAGAACTGATGGAATGCATATATAATATATATATAATATACATATATTAGAGTGACTGACAGGTTGTGATCTAGCAAGTCCAACAATGTCTACCTCCCAACAGAAAGGCCAAGAATTCAGTCATTTTTAGTACAGGAGGCAGGATGTCTCAGCTGGTCTTTAGACTATACTGGAATCCCAAAGAAATAGGTTCTAACCACAGTGACGGGGTGCCTCAGGAGCAGGATGGATGAGTTTGCCAGTGAGAGTGAGAGTGAGCAGGTAAAATAGAAAAGCTTCCTTTGTTGACATGACAAAGTGTCCCTTGTTTTTTGGCATCTCAGCCTAGAAGGAAATAACCATGGGACAGACCTATTATGTTCTTAAATCATATAAACACACAAAGTTTGTAGGAATCAGGGCTTACCACTTAAAAATTCATTTCTCCAAGATATATCTGTAGTGTGACTAATAACTTTATTAATAATGAAAGCCATGGTTTACTTTGGCTACACAGCACTTTGAAGAGTGGAACACCTTTGGGACTTCTGCCTATGAATGTCAAGGTCAAAGGCAGCAGCTGCCAGCGAGCTCTTCTCCCCACTGATTCACCCAGAGATTGTTTTACGAAGTCCTTGGTCATTCTACTTCTGATACTGTTTGTGTTAAATGTTCTCCAGCTGACAACTTTATTTTAACTCAACAAATATACTGACATATGAGACATGGAAATAACTTAATGTATATCTGATAACAATACACAACTAAAAGACTAAAAAATATGACCAAAAAAATTCAGATAGTTTGAACTGATTCCCTTTTATTTCCCAAAGAGCATGCATATTTGGACTCTGTGTGTGTGTGTGTGTGTGTGTGTGTGTGTGTGTGTATAAAACAGACTTTCATGAATGATTTTGTCTAGCCACAAGCTAATTTAAGTCCTCTGAGCATACTTAAAGTGCATAATAACAGGCTGTGATGTTTAGCAGACTAGCTATAGTAAACACATTTCCAAGTTAAGATATTTTCAACTTACAATAGATTTAGTGGAACTTAACAGCATTATAAGTCACAGAGCATCTGTATATTCAAATGTTATTTTGGAAAAAAGCTGAGCATAGGGAAATTCACTTGTGCTGGCTAGATTTATGTCAACTTGACACAAGCTAACATCATATGAGAGAAGGGAATCTCAGTTAAGAAGATTTCTCCGTAGGATTGGGCTGTAGGCAAGCCTGTGAGACATTTTCTTAATTAGTGATTAATGGGGGAGGGCCCAGCCCACTGTGGGTGGTGCCATCCCTAGGCTGGTGGTCCTGGGTTTTACATCAAAGCAGGCTGAGCAAGCAAGTAACAACAACCCTCCAAGCCTTTTGCGTCAGCTCCTGCCTCCAAGATCCTGCCCTGTTTGAGTTTTTTTCCTGACTTCCTTCAATGATGGACAGTGCTTCCCTTCCCTCCCCAAGTTGCTCATTGGTCACAATGTTTCATTGCAGCAATAGAAACCCTAACTAAGACATCAGTCTTCAAGCATTTCCCCATTCACTAGATGCTGTGTTGCAATTTCCTCTGAATTGAAACATTGCAAGCCTTCACAGAGGCTCCTTAAGGCTTAGGAGTTCTAAGCAAGGTTTATTAAGGCTCAGGAAGTTAAACAACTCAGATGTCTGAGGAAGTTCCTAAAACCTACCACATTCCTTCCCTGAGGATATAGCAGTAAAGGTTGTTGAGGAGAGGATATTCTCCAACCTGTTGAACTGCCTACAAATTGTACAGAGAGATCCAGGGTTCCAGCTTTTATGCGTTTTCTTTTATTATTATTATTATGACATTTCCTATTCATTTTACATACCAACCACAGATCCCCCTCTCCTCCCTCCTCCTGCCCCCCAGCCTCCCCCCCTCCCAACCCAACCCCCCTGCCCACCTCCTCCAAGGCAAGGTCTTCCATAGGGAGTCAGCAGAGCCTGGCACATTCAGTTGAGGCGAGTCCTAGCCCCTCCCCCCTGTGCCAAGGCTGCACAAGGTGTCCCACCATAGGCACTGGGCTCCAAAAAGCTATGCTGGGCTGGGCTTTGGTGATGCAGCTGCTTCTGAGCGGTTCATGCTACTGTCAGAGATCCTCCAAATTCATTACTTCACCAGACTGGGCGTTGACAATATTGTCACTTAGGTCTATTGTTGGTTTCCTGCATGGGGTTAGTAGATGTTCATTCCATCTCTTAAGGACTAGCATTATCCAACACCAGATGTAATTTTACCTCAAGATTTTCTAAAGGGGCAGGATTTAGAGATATTGAATCACACTTAAATGCTCATAATTTTGTTGTTGAATGCATGTCTTATTTAATAAGTCATGTAAATGGCATTTGTTTTTCAAAAAAAATCCAAAGCATTGAATATTTTAACTTTCAGAACATTTGCACTGGTTTCTAGAGGTCAACATATTGAATATTTCTAGGATTTGCCTGCTTTTGTACATCCAAAGAAATCTTTAGGATAATTACGCACAAAAACAATCTCCACATAGTTTCCTTGAGAAATGTCAAACATAGAATCTTTTCACTGGAAGCAATTTTTTTTTATTTGCTAAGGAAATAATTTATTTAACTCCACTAATTTACTGCTTTAATGCCGGCAGTAACAGAAGAGGCAACAAGGTCAAAGAGAGAAGAGAGGGGAGGACAGAGGAGAAGAGGTGGGGGACACTCTGATGAACACTGTTGTCAGTGGTGATGAGGTCTTTTCAATGGTCAAGGCTGTGGGAGACTCTGCCTGGCATATAGCATCATGTGATGGGGTAAGCTAGGCTTCAGTTTCATGGATAGCATCTGGTAAATAGGAACACACAGCTATTACTAATAATTCATTAAAAAATGTGTTTGTGTAGCTTGGTCTGCTTGTGGGGCTCCTAGCAGTGGGATCAGGAGCTGTCTCTGGCACTTACACTGGCTTTTCTGAACCTATTCCCCATGCTGGGTTGCCTCACCTAGCTTTGATGCAGTGGGAGGAGCTTGCTTTGTTGACTCCCGTGGGAGGCCTGCCCCTTTCTGAAAAGAGACTGAGGAGGAGTGAATGGGGGTGTAGAGGGGAGGTTGGGGGGGGCGTTGGAGAAAAGGAGGGAGGGGAAACCGCAATCAGGATGTAAAATAAATGAAAACTTTTAAGTAATAAAAATAAGTAAATTAATTAAAAATTTAAAATGTGATAATGATTTAAAACTGGGTTTATGTGATGTTTAAATTATTTCTATTCTTGAGAATTTTATTTATGTATACAATGAAATATGACTATGTACTCCCATCTCTTTCCTCTAGCTCCTCCATTTGACTCACTGGTTTAGAACTATTTCTTTTTCAGAGTCTAGCAGAATCACAGTCAACTTCACAACCATGACTGTGCCTTCCCCCAGAATCCACTAGAAATCAATAATTTATCATGGAGGGTTAGAGTCCTTCAGTCTCTTCCCCAATTCATGATTGGCTGTCAATAGGCTTGGTCTTAGGCAGGCCCGGTACAGGTCATTGCAGTGTCTGTGAGAGCATGTCTGTAATGCTCCAAGGATAGCACTCCATAGCCCTCTCCCTGTCTTCTTGTTTTTACACTCTGAATAATTCCATTCTCTGCAATGCTCCCTGAGCCTTAGAGGGGGCAGCAAAAACATCCTGTTTAGGGACAAGCATTTGACCACACCTTATTTGAAACATCTTGAGAAGCCACGAGTCTCTTCAGTCACTGCTACTTAATGTAAATATTTACTGCATACTCTGATGAGTAGGAAGCCCATTTGTCTATAAGTATAAAGATAAATTTAGAATGCAGGTTGGTCCCATGTCATCATTTCCTTCATAGGCCTTTGCCTGGGGCTTTGGCTTGGGCCTTTGCCTGGGGCTTTTGACTGAGTTTACAGAGCAGGCATTTATTTTCTCCTGTGGAATGAGCTGCAAATCTCACCTTTCTTCCTAATCTACCATCAGCCTGAATAAAAGATGCAAATCCAGGCAGGTGATGGTTTTCCCCTCTGGAGTTGCTACTTATTTGCTGTCTGAAGTTTCTCGACTTCAGTCTTCACAAGTCTCAAATCACATCACAGACCTTTGGTCACCATCTTAAAGAGGACTCAGTATCTTTGCTTTTTGGTAGCCTCACACGTTTTGGAGTAGCATACAATAGGAAACTCTTATCAGAAAGCTGAGTAAATGTGTATTTTCGTGTGTTAATGATGTGATGTGGGGCAGCTTACCTCTTTATTGGTGAAATTATTAAGGCCACTCCACATAGTTAAAAGGGAGGCTTATTAGTGGCATAACTTACAAATGAAGGGATAGGTAGGTTACAGGGTCTGGGGAAGACGTAGTGCAGTCCGGCAGTGTTCTCTAGAGAACTCTGCTTGGTCTACCTCTAGTATCCAGGGTCCAGGAAACAAGAGTGGGTGGCTCATCCAGATCTCGGGTCTTCAGGGCCCTCTCTTGGCCCCACCTTGTAGGCGTGACAGTTACCAAAGCCTCAATGGGGGTTGGAACCTCCAGATCAAAGCTGGAATGGCTACCCACTACACCTCTTGGAATGCCAGCTTGCTTATTCAAGAGTGCTAATGTTGGGAATGTAGGAGAGAATGGTCATGGAATGTGAGGAACATACTAGCATTTCAGTATAGCCATGCATGGCTCTGTGCAGCAATTTTAAACATCCAAAATTTAATTAGTGATGTTTGTTTATAAAGACATGATTACTTTAAAGTTGAGGTACAATCCACATATGGTGAAATTTATAATTCCAGAGTTTATGATTAAATGGTTTTCAGAACACTTTATCACTATAAAATATGTTCATATCCATTAAGTAGCCATTCTCTATCCTGCCCATTCCCCAACCAGCCCTACATAACCATTGATTTGCATGTGTGTCTGTGTGAATGTGAAGGTCAGAGACCAACCTGACCTTCATTCCTCTTTCACTGGGACCTGTGATTCAGACAGGAAGGCTAGCCCATGAGTTCTGGGAATCTTCCTGACTCCACTTCCCCTGAGGAGTGTGGGATTACAGACATGCATCTTCATATCCAACTTGAATCATGATTTCACACTTTCATAACAAGCCCTTTACAAACTGAATAATTATCTCTCCAGCCCACTTACAGCAAAAACTATTATTATTTTCATTTTATGTGTTTGGATGCTCTCCTTGCATGTCTGTGTACCACATGTAAGCCTAGAGCCTTCAGAAGCCGCGAGGGATCATCAAGTCCCCTGGAGCCTGGGTTACAGTTATACATGAGCTGCCATGTGGGGGCTGGGAATCAAATTCTAGTCCTCTGCAAGATCAACAAGTGTTCTTGATTTCCAAGTAATCTCTCCAACCCCAACAACTTTTTATTCAAAGAGCAATTTTTTTTTAATATTTAGGATATACTATATGACATTATGGGACAAGCCAAGAGAAAAAAGAGCAATCATATCACATAGACTCATCAAATCATTTTTTTGGCTGTGTAGCACACAAAAGAAAGACCTATCCATTGAAAGGCTGTGGTGCACTGGAAATTATAAAATATTGGTTCAGGAAGTTGCAACAGATACATGTGGATGGAAAAATAGCCTGTGCTCAAGCATCAGAAAAAATAATAGTGTTAAAAATGTCTGTAGATGAAGAAATTCTGAGAAAGAGAATAGAAATGGTAGCCTTCACGCTTCCTGACAGAAAATTGTATTACAAAACTATAGTTTGGTATAGTACTGGCACACAGTAGACATGGAATGGTAAGGTGGGATACATGCCCAGAAGTGAGTCTGAACTTACATGGTCAGCTAACTTGACAAGCACACAGTGGAGACAGAAAGGAGAGAGAAGAGCTTCTTCAGTAATGGTACTGAGCAAGATGAGATTTGCATATAAGAAAAATGAAATTTCATCTTAAAAATATACATTAAAAACAAACCTAAAATGACTTGATTTAAAACAGCAGCATTAAGCCGCACACCTTTAATCCCAGCACTCAAGAGGTAGAGCCAGGTGGATCTCTGTGAGTTCGAGGCCAGCCTGGTCTGCAGAGTGAGATCCAGGACAGGCACCAAACTACACAGAGAAACCCTGTCTGGAAAAAACTAACTAACTAACTAACTAACTAACTAACTAACTAACTAACTAACACAGTAGCATTAGAAGCATAAACTAGAAAACAGCGTAAGGGGAATTCGTTGATGTTGGAGTTGGTAATTATATTTTGGAACCTCACCAAAATCTCAGGTAACAAAGAAAAATAACTTCTCATCATCAAATGTAAGAACTTATGCAAAGCAAAAGGAATAATAAACAGAATGAGGTTGGTAAAGAAATACTTGCAAATTGTATGTCTAATAATGGTTAACACCAAAAATTTATAAACCACTCATACAACTAAATGACAAAACAAATTCCCCAAATTAAAAAAGGCAACAGACCTGAGTTGATGTTGCATTACCATTTTTCAAGTCAGTACTATTAAATACTTTCAAACTGTCATAGAACCTTCAATGCCATCTACCTATAAAACATTTTTATCTTGCAAAACTGAAACCCTGTTTACACTAATCAACAGCTACGTATGCTCAATAATTTTAGTCCTTGTAAACCACAATTGTACTCGATTTAGGATACAGAATAGCTTCATGTAAGTAAATTGAATTACAGTTTGTTCTACTGCTCAGCTTCTTTTGTTTGGTGTACTGTCTGCAGCTTCTATCCATAATGGTGCTTATGACAGGATTTCTCTCCTTTATATGGACCATATGTATATTCTTTATTTGCTTTTTAGCCCTTTCAGAAAGAGTCTTGCTATGCAGCCCTGGCAGACGTGGAAATGACGTCAAAATTATGGAAATCCCACTACCTCTGTTTATCCACATTTTTTTTTTAACTCGACTCATCTGTTAATGGGTATCCATGTCTACTTATTGGCTACTATAAACAAACACTAGAACAATAAACCCCGATTTCAATTCTTTTGAATATCAAAAAGAGCAATCACTGGTCATGCAGTAGTTCTGCTTTTAATAGAAGCTTCTATATTTTGCAATTTTAACTAATAATACATACATGTTCCACTTTCTCACGTCCTTTCCAACCAATCATTCTCTCCCACTTCTCCTGCCTCCATGCCTTTGCCTCTCTCTCCCTCCATGATTTACTAAGCCTTCCTGTAGAAGTTTTCAGCTTTCAGTGGACCCCAGAGTGTTGTGTGACACTTTGTGTTCTAAGAAATAAAACTTGCCTGGAGATCAGAGGGTGGAGCTAGCCACAAGTTAAACCATGGGGGCCAGGCTGTGGTGGTTCACACCTTTAATCTCAGCCCTTGGGAGGCTCACATCTTTCATCTCAGCACTTGGGAGGCAGAGAGAGGAAGTGATAAGATGGGGCAGAGACAGGAGCTCAGCCCTCTTCAGCCTGAGAAGTCCTGGAGGTCAGAGGTGACTTTGGTTGTTCTTTACTTCTCTGATCTTTCAGCATTAACCCCGATATCTGACTCCAGGTTTTAATTATTAAGACCAATTAGAATTTGTGCTATAGTTCACACTTTACCAGAGTCCTAAGATAGCTGGGTCAGTTAGATTTTTTTAATTGTAATTGTTATTTGGAAGAAGAAATAGATTTTTTTTTAATGCTTTCTACTCTAAAAGATTCCCGGGACCTCTCCTCCTCCTTTTGAATTGTTTATTTTTCTCTTTAATTCTATGAGATTTGCTTTGTATATTTTTCACTCATACTGTTAAATGAATATATTCCTCAATAATTATTACATTCAATGGGTTAAATTTTTATCATTATAAAATCTATTCCTAAATTGACAAGTTTTGCTTTAAAGTTGCTACTGCCATCCTTTTATGGTGTATACTTTTTAAAAATATTATTTACAAACCATTTGTACCTTTGGATTTAAAGCATGTTGTAGATGTATCCAACCGTCTTATTAAGAAACACAGAACCAATGTAAAAGAGAAAGCTGAGAGGTCAGAGGTCAGAGCTAAAATCTTACCCTTCCTCCTGCGAGCTCCTAGCTTCCCGAAAGAGACCTATTTCCTGTCTGTCTGTCTTTTCATAGTCTTTTGTT
Source organism: Peromyscus maniculatus bairdii (assembly GCF_049852395.1). Lineage (NCBI taxonomy): Eukaryota > Metazoa > Chordata > Mammalia > Rodentia > Cricetidae > Peromyscus > Peromyscus maniculatus. The sequence goes on from NC_134864.1 coordinate 27,672,418, forward strand.
CTGCCTTCTCATTGGTTGTAAACCCAAACACATGACTGCCTCGTCACTGTCTGTATGTACAGTCCCCCAGGTCTTAAAGGCATATGTCTCCAATGCTGGCTGTATCCCTGAACACACAGAGATCTATAGGATTAAAGGTGTGGGCCACCACCGCCACACTCTGTGTATGGCTCTAATAGCTCTGACCCCTGGGCAACTTTGTTTATTAACATACAATTAAAATCACATTTTAGTACAATTAGAATACCACCACAGCATGTCTTTTATAGGCAATATTTTGAAAGGTTTATCTATTTTCATTTTGATTTTATTATTTAATCCATTATCATTCAAGTAATTACTAGTGCGATTTGATTTTTGTCTGCTATTTGCTGTGTTTTTGTATTTGATTTTGTCTCTCTATTTTTTTCTTTTTTTTTTTCAACAGCCCACTTATAAAATAAACACACAGACGCTTATATTATTTACAAACTGTATGGCCTTGGCAGGCTTCTTGTTAACTGTTCTTATATCTTAAATTAACCCATTTCTATAAATCTATATCTTGCCATGTGGCTCATGGCTTACTAGCATCTTTACATGTTGTTTGTCATGGTGGTGGCTGGCAGTGTCTTCCTGATTCAGCCTTTCACTTCCCAGAATTCTCCTCTCTCCTTGTCCCGCCTATATTTCCTTCCTGGCCACTGGCCAATCAGTGTTTTATTTATACATAATGATATCCACAACATTAATGAGTAATTATTTACTTAATAATTTCAATTCCCCATTGGTAATGCGTTAGAGTTGCAATCAACACATTGTTGTCTAGTGTTATGATCCTCTAAATATCATTTTAACTCAATGGTAGACAGATGTCATTATATGGCTTCCTGTGGCTCTAACACTGCCCACCTACAAATATATGGCAAGTCCAAGAATATAAATCAATAAATAATCATCATCAAGCTACATTTTTTTTCTATGAATTTAAGGACAGGAAAGGTAAATTATCAATTACAACTTTTAAAACTTCAAAATAATATCTAACATTTTAACCTTTACCAAGATTTATTTTTGTGTTTTTGAGACACGTCTGGATTGCCTGGAATTCAACATGTTTACTAAACTGGTATCATACTCACAGAGATCCACCTGTCTCAGATTCCCCAATGCTGTGTTTAAAGGATTGTGTCACCTACCCTAACTACATTTTTTTTTAATCTAAAATATTGCTGTTAGCAGTTTTTGCTTCACGTGGTCTAGGTCTCTGTCTTTTTTTCTCTCTGTTCTTGGGATCAGACCTACGTCTGCACACATGCTGAGCAAGTACCCTACCACTCGTCTATGAGCCCCACCTGCTGCTTGCTCTCTTTTACTTCTTTTCTGAACAATTCCTCAGCATTGATTGTCGCATCTTGACAGTCACAGTCTTCTTCCTTCCCTACCCTGTTCCTTCTCTTCTCTGGCCACTGCCCACAACAGACAGCATCCAGCTTTTTAGGTGAAGAAGAAGAAGCTGAGCCCAGGGTAATGGTAGAAAATGATAACTAGAGATCTGATAATGTGCTTGCCTTGGTCACACAAGACCCTAAATTTAATCACCACAGACACACCTGGCCTGAGTTTGTGGGAGCTTATGAACACTAGCCCAACAGTTAGAGTGCCTCTGTGGGCCTCACCTAGGTCCTCTGCATGTGTGTGACTGGTGTGTAGGTTGGTCTCTTTGTAAGGCTCTCAGCAGTGAGATCAGGACCTGTCCCTGGTGCTTACCTGGCTTTTGGGAACCTGTTCTCCATGCTAGTTTATCTCTCCAGCCTTGATGCAAAAGGAGCTCGATCCAATGTCAACTTGATGTGCCATGCTTTGTTCAAGCCCATGAGGGGTCTCCCCCTTTCTGGATGGAGATGGAGGAAGAATGGAAGGGGAGGGGGTAGTTGGGACGTGAGGTGGGATGGGGTGGGGTGAGGGTTACTGGGGTGGGAAACTAGCAGGAGAGGAAGGAGCGGAAACTGTGGTAGGTATGTAAAATAAATGAAAAAATGTTATTTAAATAAAAGAAAGTTTAATCATTAGCACAAAATAGATTGGACATGGAAGTACAAGTCTGAAGTCCCAGTGTTCAGGAGATGGAGTTAAGAAGTTCAAGGTGAGAAGTTCAAGGCTAGATGGAGAGTTTTGGGGAAAGACCCTGTCTCAAAATCCAAAAAGAAAGAAAAAGCAAGCAAGCAAGCAGATAGGCAGGCAGGAAGAAAGGAAGGAAGGAAAGAAGGAAAGAGAATGACTGTCAGTAGATATTTTATTCTTCTAGGTAGTTGAATTTCAGTTATATGTCAAGGAATGGGAACCTCAATTTAATTATTTTAGACACTCAGTAAATATTCATCTTGTATATTAGCTACTTCAGGTGCAGTATTTCTTTGGGAATAGCAAGATTTTTGTGGCATAACTCCTTTCCTTTCCAGAGCATCTACCTAAGCCAATTACAAACTCTTAGTGGGATCTGAGTTAGAATGCTGGCTTATCACCATGGGGTTTCCAGTAAAAATCTGAGACTGAGAGACTGACCAAAGAAAAGTGCTGTAATAAACAGTGTTGAGAAGGGAGTGTGAAGCAATATGTTACAAAAACAGAGAACAGAAAAGCAATGTCATATTAAGGAGACCATTTACAAGAAAAGAAATTAAAGGAAACATTTAGAGAAGTGGTTATACTGAAATGATATTTCCTCTGAGTTTTAGTATGAAATATGACTGGACTCAGTGGGTCTCAGTATAGTAACCCCTACAGTTACTCCCTGCCTCTGAGGAGGCTTTCTCTCTCTCTCTCTCTCAAAGTTCTAAGAGAATGAAATGTCATTGATGAGCTTTTCTTGTGTAGTGGGCAAGGAAAAAGCATATAGCAATTATCTAACCAACTCTATTAGAAGGAATGACTCATATGTAAGTTAAAAATGTAAGCAAGAGCCGGGCGGTGGTGGCGCACGCCTTTAATCCCAGCACTTGGGAGGCAGAGGCAGGCGGATCTTTGTGAGTTCAAGGCCAGCCTGGGCTACCAAGTGAGTTCCAGGAAAGGTGCAAAGCTACACAGAGAAACCCTGTCTCGAAAAACCAAAAAAAAAAAAAAAAAATGTAAGCAAGCTCGGGGCGGCGGTGGTGCACGCCTTTAATCCCAGCTCTTGAGAGGCAGAGCCAGGTAGATCTCTGTGAGTTCGAGGCCAGCCTGGTCTACAGAGTGAGTTCCAGGGCAGGCACCAAAACTACACAGAGAAACCCTGTCTCAAAAAACAAACAAACAAACAAGCAAACAAAAACAAACCAACAAATGTAAGCAACCAGACTATAACCCACAACCTATATGGATTATACACATCTCTAGGAAAGACAGATGAGAGGTGTGTGTGTGGGGGAACAGAGACAAGTGACACAGCCTTCTTTATTTCCCACTCTTTGAGGGAGGCTGTTGGAAAGTTGACAGTGACCTTGATGTATAGTCCGCCACCTATCCAGCACCCTGTGAAACTGTCTCCCGGTGAAATGATTTACGATCATATCTCAGTGCTTTGGGCCAGTGTCAATGTCAGCGGAAATATTTGAGTCCTTTCAGGCCCCTCATTTTCTAATTAGACTCTGGCTGACACTCTGAGACAGGAGTGTCACTGTTTCTGCTTTTGTGCTGTCCAGCCTAATTAATGAACAGACTCTTTCATAAGTAGATTAATGGGAGTTGTCTCATTACCACAGTTATTTCAGGCCCGCCACTATTGCACCTCATTAGAAAAGCGTGAATGGAGATGACTTCCAATTAGAAGACAAACTCCTGGGTCTCAATATTTTTTGTGAGAATGGTTTGTTTTTCTTGTGTTTTTGGAAAGGAATCTTCCCTTTTCCTCCTTTGCTTGTGTTCTTATTTGGGACAAAAAGCCATCCCACATAAAAATGGAGTTTTTCAAGCAAAAGTGCCCATCAGCCCATCAGTAATAAATACTTAGTGAGATTATTTAAGGTCTCTACCATTGTGTTTTCATTTGTAAGATTATAAAGGATACCTTGGTGCATTTCCTACCTCAGAGTTGAAAGAATGTGAACGAAAGCACCGATGATGCTCATCTTCCTTTTACACACACACACACACACACACACACACACACACACACACACCTCTCTTCCCTGTCTCCTATTGTACCCTCCTTTCCTCTATATGTTCTTTCCTAGCTTTGATGGTTGAATCAATGACCTACTCTTGACTTCCTTGACCTCAGTGAGCTGCATCTATGACTGCATTTCATGGTCATGATCACACTTGATCTTATCACCGTGACTGTCTCCAGTGAGAACCCTTGTCATCATCATTTCAGCCATAACTTCCCATTTTAAGATTCTACAACTTCATTTATTAATTAGATAATTAAAAATTTTAGTCAATAATGATTATTAATTCTATAAGAATTTCATATAATCTATTTTGATCTTATTCACCCCATTTTCCAACTCTTCCCAGATCTACCTCCTTTCCTATCCACCCATCTTTGTATCCTCTATTTGTGTTTTAAATCCACCAAGTCTAGTTTGTGTTACCCACACACTTTTGACTGTGTGGTCATTCACTGGAGTATGGTTGACCTACCAGGGGCCACACCCTTTAAGAAAACTGATTCTATATCTCTCAGTAGTTATCAGTTGCCCATAGCTTCTAAGCTAGGTGTGGGATGTTGAGCCTAGCTCCCCTTTCCATTCTGAGATTTAGTCTGACTTGAGCCTGTGCAGGTCTTGTGCATGTGGCTACAACCATTGAGTTCGTGTGTAAACTTGCTCTGTTATGGTCTAAAAACGGTGCTCCCTTGAAGTCATTCATTGCTTCTTGCTCTTACAATCTTTCTGGCCCTTCTTCCATAACAATTCCTCAGCCTTCATTTGGGAGGAGGATGTGTGATACAGACATTCCATTTAGAGCTGAACATTCTGTAGTCCTTTATTCTCTTCACTTTAACCAGCTGTGGGTCTTCATATTAATTTCTATCTACTGCAATCAAAAACAAAACAACAAAAACTCTTATCTGATGAGAACTGAGAGATGCACTCATCAATGGGTATAGCCACAGGTCATTAGGAGTCATTTTAACACTATGTACATTTAGCAGAATAATGATAGCAGTTTCTCTCTTGAGGCTTGTGACCTGTCTAGCCACAGGTTCTTGGGCCTGATAATGGTGTCAGGTTTGGGTTTCATCTAGCAGAGGGACCTTAAATCTAATCAAAAGTGGTTGGTTACCGCAGGCCAGTCCCACCACTATTGTATCAGTGGTTATGTCTTGCCAGGAAGGTTATTACTATAGCTCACAGGGTCCACGGCCAGGTAAAACTGAGCATTAATTTTTTCTAGCAAGATCATTTAAAACTTTTTGACTTTTCGTGCCAATTAATGAGGAACTAGTCCTTTCTCCAACCTCCTTACCTAAGAGGCAGAGATTCTGACCAAGCCAACAAAGGTGGATTCTATTAAAAGAAATTAAACAAATGATTTGTTAGTCACTGAGAGGGATATTGTTCTGGAGTAAAACCATCTACTCTGTGGCATCTGGTATCCAGGGATAATTGGCTCTCATAGCATTTTTATAATATGAATTTTTGATATGTCTAATTAATTTTCTTTTGATTTCTTTTTTTGATTAATTTTTGTTATCAGTGTCATGAATATATACAATATGCCATAAATATATACCAAGCATCATAAATAATACCAAAAGACTTTCTGAGGGACAGAAATTTGGTGGATTCTCATCATCTCTAGCCTAAGATATTATTCCCATGATTGCCTTAATTTAGATGACAAAATTACACATGCCTGATGGGCCTAAGAAAACCAAACAAGCCATTTGAAAAAGAAAAATTCCTGGGATTTCAAAAGTACAAGAAGGAGTTAATGTTCTGGTTTGAAGATGAAGGGTATGTGACCAGGAGAGCAAGTGCTGTCTAGAAGATCAGAGTAGACTTAATTGACAGCTAGCAAGGATCTTTGTCTCTCCCATATGAAAAGATCTATTATTAAAGCCAATGGTGTACTTGGAAGAGGAACCCATTTGTATGTGAGCCACAGCTTGGTCAAAACCCTCTGACTTTCACCCAGTGTGAATTGCGGAGAACTTGTTCACACCATGTCCAGACTTTTGACCCACAAAACTGTAAACTGATCAGACAGTGTTGTTTTTAGCCACCAAGTTGATGGGCAAGTGCAAAAGAAAACTAGCCAAAGTTAAAAGTAAAAAGGACACATTCACTTTCTGCCTTCATTAATCTTTCCCTGCAGCAAATACTCTAAAATTTTCTGAGCATCATGTTTTCCTAGAGATTAGTGATGTTGAGTATCTTCTCATCTATTTGTTATCACTTGTACATCTTTTTCAGAGAATCATTATTCAAGTTCTTTGACCTGAAAAAAAGCCAAATTATATGGATTATTTGCCATTTATACTGTAGGAATTTCTTACATATTTGGACATTAAACCATTAGCATCCCTTGCATATGATTTGGAAATATTTCTCTGCTGCTCTGTGAATTGCCTTTTTCACTATTTCCTTTCTGGTATGGATGCCTTTTCATTTGCCTTGCTTTCATTTGCTGGTTTTGCTTTATTGCCTGTGTTTTGGGGAATCATACTCAGAAAATCATTGCTAAGACTGAGGGCATGCAGCTTGCTTTTCTTTTCTGTTTTCTTCTAACAGTTTTATAATTCTGGATCTTATGTTTATGCACGTACCTACTGTGTTGATTTTTTGGATATTCTGTAAGATAAAGTCAGATTTCATTTCTCCCCCAGTACCATTTGTTGAAGAATGCCATTCTTTCCATAATGTGTGCTCTTAACTGCCTTGCTGAATCAATTTATTCTATCTTTGTGGGCTTATTTCTGGCTTCTTGAGGGGTGATCGCTGAGCTCAGGTGATTAACCCCACCATAATACTATGTCAACTATTTATAGTTCCCACTAGGTAAATATATCACTTATATTTTGAACTCCTTGTAAATAATGTAATGACATTATATATGTATGTAATAACAAATGGGTAATGAAATAACATTAAGCATTTCCATCTTGGTGACTTTCTTCTTTCTGTTAAGGCAGTATCTTTTTTTTTTTTTTTTTACAATTGTCTATATTTGAAACACAACAGTAAGAAAAGATGGAAAAATCACATAGACCATGGGAGGTTTTGAGGGGCCAATAGAATGATCTGGATAAGGAGGTTATACACCAGCAATCTATTAAAACATTTTAAACATTTTCTCCTGTTTTTCCCATCACCATAGCAATTAACAGCTCTTTTTAAAAATTAATTAATTATTTCCAAGCCCAGTCACATTTTCACCTCCCTCCCTCCTCTTTTCCCAGCCCCTCCCCCAAACTCCCCTTTCCCCCCTCATCCACTCCCCTTCCAGTCTCTTCAGAAAAGGGCAGGCCTCCCATGGATATCAGCCAGCCATGGTCTATCAAGTTGCAGTGAGACTAGGCACCTCCTCTCCTATCAAGTCTAGCTGAGGCAACCCAGTAGGAGGAAAGGGTCCCAAGAGCAGGTAACAGAGTCAGAGACAGTCCCCTGCACCCACTGTTAGGAGCCCCACAAGAAGACTAAGCTACACAACTGTAACATATGTGCAGAGAGCCTAGGCATGTCCCATGCAAGCTCTCTGGTTGGTGGTTCAGTCTTAGCGAACCCCTATGAGCCCAGGTTTGTTGGTTCTGTGGCTTTTCTTGTGGTTTCCTTGACCCCTCTAGCTCCCACAATCTTTCCTCCCCCTCTTCTGAAAGATTCATCCAGCTCTGCCTGGCTGTTTGGCTGTGGGTCTCTGTATCTGTTTCCATCAGTTGCTGGGTGAAGCCTCTCTGATGACAACTGGGCTAGGTAACAATCTATGAGTATAGTAGAATATCATCAGGGATCATTTCATTTACTTTTTTTTTTTTTTTTAAAAATAGCAGTCATGTTTGGTTCTATCCTAGGTCTCTGGGCTGTCCAGCCTCTGGGTCCTGTGAATCCAGGAAGTGTCAGGGCTGAGTTCCTTCTCATGCTATGTGTCCCAAGCTAGATCAGTCATTGGATGGTTACCCCCATAATTTCTGCACCACCTTTATATCAGCACATCTTGTAGGCAGGGCAAATTGTAAGTCAAAGGTTTTGTGGCTGGGTTGGGATTCCAAACCCCCCAATGGAGGTTTTGCCTATTTATAGGAGATGGCCAGTTCAGGTTCCCTATCCCCCATTTCTAGGAGTCTTATCTGGGATCATCCTCATAGATTCCTGGGAGTTTCCATTGCACTAGGTTTCTAGCTCATCCCAGAGATGCCCCCAGATTCCAGTTGCTTTTGATCTTAGCCATTCTGACAGGTGTAAGATGGAATCTCAGAATTGTTTTGATTTGCATTTCCCTGATGGCTAAAGATGTTGAACATTTCTAACAGTTCTTTACACACATTAAAAGTCTTATCAGAAGAGATAAGGTGAGAAAAGTGATCTACAATTACTTATAATTAAAAAGATGTTTTTGTCTAGAGGATTTAACATACACACACACACACACACACACACACACACACACACACACACACCTCTTGCATAATGAACAAGTAAAGTAAACTTTCACACATTTGCATTTAGGTAATCAAAGATAGCACAGGGAATCTGTACTGATTTCCAGTCTTTGCCCTTGACTGTGAGGAGTGCATGTTGCTTACTCCAATTGTGGTCAGCAGTGTTCTCCTTGGGTATTTGTTCATTGACTTCCAGAATATTTTTACCATTTAATCACTTGTGTGAGTTTCTTGGTGAAATGTTATCATCTAATCCTCGATACACAGCACTTAGAAAGACATTATACAGGTCATGATGTCAGGACCCCTGAGGCATATGCCAGCTGCAGGTCCTGAACCCAATGCCTCCATTGGAAGAGCATCCTGAATTCAGAATTAAAAATGCTGCAAATCACTGTTCATATTCTTGCAAAAAGAATGAAATCATAAGGTTTTATAATATAGACCAAATGAAGTACCCCAGCTCTAACATCATGGCCTCTCAAGACTACTTTCTCATAAATATTCATGAAAATGCTTTCAGATTTCATAAAGACAAATGGCTGTACTCCGATATCCATATACAAAATAGCAGCTATTACTAATGACTGCCAAGACAGTCACCACACTGAAACAGGCATGAGCTTTGATTTACAAATAACTATTGGTGTGACATTTAAAATGTATTTTTTGCTCTTAAAGCCTCAAGACCAAATTAATCTATCATCATTAGTTTCATCAGAGTAGGAAGTATGAATCAAGTGGTTCAGTCTGGACAGCGAAGTTGAAACAAACCCTCTTACACTTGCTGTTTCTAAAGCAATGTCCACCTGGTATCCAGACATTGGTGTAAAGACAACAATGTAGGCAGCACTTGGCTTTGTCTTTTAAGCCATGATAATAAACGAAGATCACCGGGTGGTGGTGACACATGCCTTTAATCCCAGCACTCGGGAGACAGAGGCAGGCAGATCTCTGTGAGTTCGAGGCCAGCCTGGGCTACCAAGTGAGTTCCAGGAAAGGCACAAAGCTACATAGAGAAACCCTGTCTCAAAAAACCAAATAAATAAATAAATAAATAAATAAATAAATAAATAAATAAATAAATAAATATCTAGAGGCACGGGCAATGACTAGAAGTTGTAAAACATTTATTTGCATATTATGAAGCATTATGTCTCACTGAGTGTCTTAAAAAGTACCCTGGAGATTAGGAAAAGAACCTCCATGGAAAGTAGATGGTTTAAGAGGAAAGGGGATTCTAAATAACCTAACATTTAGTTTTTGAAAATTTCATACATGTATCCGAGTGTATCTTGATCATATCTGCTCCTCTCCTAAACCCTCCCCAGATCTCCCCATCTCATCCCCTTCCCAATTTCATGTCTTCCATTTTGATTGATCTTAACCCAGTGAGTCAGGTTAGTCCAATCCATAAACACATGGGTATGAGGTCATGTACTAGAGCATGGAGAACCTACCAGTGGACACACTCCTGAAGAAAAGTGAGTCTCCTTCATCAGCCACCAGCTGCCAATAGTCCCTCAGCTCTGGGTGTGACTTTGTGAACCCTCTCCCTTCCATGGTGGAAATTTTAACTGGCTTGATCTTATGCAGGTCTTGTGTAGGTGAGTGCAGTAGCTGTGCAATCTCCAGAGGACAGCGTTTCACAGAACTCCCCTTTACCTCATGGCTCTTACATTCTTTCTTCCCCATGTGCGTCTGAGGGCCATGATATAGATGCCCTGTGGCTGAGCACTTAGAGCCACTGATTCCCAGCACTTTGAACAGGATTGCCTGCAACCCTAGGACCCAGGAGACAGACATGTTCTACACAAGTTGGGCTACGTGGCAAGACCCTGTTTCAGAAAAACCCTAAATAAGTGAATAAATAAATAAAAACAAACCAAATGAAAAGGAGGAACATTCTGGAGCATGACTCATGGAAGGCAGCATGTGATTATCATAAACATGTATTTGACACCTGACGTTCACAGACCTGTTGGGTGTTTTGGTTTTCCGAATGAAGACATCCTCAGGAGCGCCCACTTACTTCTGCCAACTGCGTCACAGATTAATGAGCCACTCTAAGGCCACCAGCTGTTGCTCTCCCAGTGTAGCCTCATCAGAGTTCTTTCACTATGATGGAAGGAATGCTCCTTTGGGGGTTATGGTAGTCTTGGCTTTGTAGGTCGGGCAATTCAGGTGGGAGGAAGCCAAATTAGCTTTAATTGAGTTGTCATTTTTGACCCCCTAAAAGGCTTTTTTAAAATGTAAATGAGCCCGTGGCACATTAATCAAGTTTGAAACACTCATCTTCAAAAAACAGTCATCAAAAGTAATTTCTTTAATACTTGTAATAATTGCATAAATTAAGCAAGGATGCTGGGAAGCAAGTGTAATAGTAACCTACTCTCACTTATCCTTATTAGTTTAACATTTTATCATATCTTTACACATCATCTATTTCATAATACTATATTCTTGTTACTAATTTTGTAAATATTGTAGTAGAGGTCATTTATTCATTCCCTAAAAAGGAAACTAAGAAATGAGGTTCTCAAAAGCTTTGTCCATGGTCAAGGAATAAGGTATGTGGCTGAGCAGAGATAATTAACCACAGATTGAATTTTGTTTACACACACAACAAATTCAGGAGCCACAGGGATATACATTAGGCAAACAGAAGATACTGTAAGAAAATATCTACATTAACAGGAAAAAGGTGGAGGCATTGTGCATAATTTTTACCTTCCTACCAACTCGAGGACTGCCTTTAGCAACAATAGCAATCATAATCAAAATCATAATAGTAATCACATATGAATGCACCAGTGTAGGCGTAGTTTTCTGAATATGCCTCTTGTGGCAGTATCCTGTCTATAATGGAAATGAGAAACAAATAATGATTTTATAGAAATATAGCATGTGCTATCAGTGAAGACAACTTCTGGTTCATAGGAAAGTATTTGAGAGCTCCCTATTTCTATAGAGGTCTTTATGTTTACTGTGAATTACATTTTAGGTTCCCTGCAGCTTTTTTTTATAGTAATCATATAGAGTTACAATGGAAAATTCAATTCTGTAGATTAGGTTTACTTCCTACAAATAGACATCATCAAGTAGGAAATGAGCTAGTTCAGGAAGCATAGTTATTCATGACAACTGAGGACTTTCCTTTGTTTAATTTTAATTTTTTCAAAGTTCATCAGAGATAATAGTCCCTCCTCTATCATATCTTTAATGCAGTGATAGGTTGCTTTTTGTTTTTTGTATGACTGAAGCTAATCAGGAACAATTTGAAGTCTTCAAATAGTGATTAGCCTGAAATGATCCATTAAGCCATTCCCCTAAAACAATTCTTTGAATGAGGAAACCACTGACTTACTTCACAAAAGTATTTTTCGACAATTCCTAGATGGTGGATGTTAGCTACTACTGTGGTTACCACTGGTGGTTAGAGCAAAGAGAAATAGTGCCACCCCTCATCAGCAACTCAGTGTCATATGATGGAAACAGGTACTGTATGCTTAATTATGGTGCAGCCTGGTAAGTGCTAGAAATACTGTCAGAGTGATGGAAATATAGGCAATGTGGGCATGAAAAAGACAAGGTGACAAGATGCTGGGGGACTGAGTGTGAACAATGTTTTTCTTTGTAAGTATGGATAATGCCTCCCACCAGGGAGGATGATGAAGAGTTTGAGGAGCAAGGGAATACCATATGCAAAGGATAGAGAAGCTTGGCATGTTTGGAGAAAGGCCTCCGTAGTTCTGGATAAGAAAGTGTTGGGGAATGGCAAATGTATGCAAAGCAAGCCCTGTCAGCAGTGAGAGGGATGGAGTCAGGATGTCTCCATCAGGATTTAGGATGTTTCCATCAGGCCCTAGGATGTCCCTCAGGCTCTAGGATGTCTCCACCAGGCTCTAAGATGTCCCTCGGGCTCTAGGATGTCTCCATCAGGATCTAGGATGTTCCTCAGGCTCTAGGACATCCCTCAGGCTCTAGGATGTCTCCATCTGGATCTAGGATGTTCCTTAGGCTCTAGGATGTCTCCATAAGGCTTTAGGATGTTCCTTAATGCAGCTTGAGGAGTTCTTACAGAGAAGACCATGCAAGTAAATCTGAATTCTTGACAAATACAGAAAAGAGTTTCAGGTTGTTGCAGAATGAATTAGAATTTTAGTTTATTAGAAGAGATTCCACATAAATTTAAGCATGAGGTTTGAGATTGAGATACTTGGAAAAGATAAGACACATATATGGATATGAGAGAGTCACATTTCAGTTTCTTTGTAACAGTCATATACATGCTTTGGGTATGTTCTGGTTATCAGCTTCAGTGAAGTCACAGGATAGTTACTTTAAAAAAATCATTTTATGTGTATGAGTGTTTTCTTGCATGTATGTATGTATACCATATTGGGGCCTCATGCCTACAGAGGCAGGCAAGAGGGAAGAAAAGGGCATCAGATGCTCTGGAGCTGGAATTACAGGAGTTTATGAGCTGCCATGTGGGCGCTGGTAGCTAACTGAACATGAGTCCTCTCTGAGAGGAGCCATCACTTCAGCCACATGAGGTGGTCCTCGCGGGGCAACAGTTAGGATTGCAATGGATCAAGGACACCTTCAATCATAGCGGTGGAGGAACTCATCACTCATTCTCTGGCACAAAAGTTAGTAGACTTTGTGAAATTCCAGAAAACATCTGGGAAAGCAGCAAGGCCACACTGGAGGTCACTGGGTCATACGTGTTCAAACTTATGCCCAGTTTTTGCTATTTTGATCTTGTTTTTGAAGGTATTTCTATGTGAAAGGCAATCTTCACAGCAAGAGTTGCTGATTGCCCTGGAATTCCTGATTTCCAGCTGTTGAGAAGTTTTAACCAGACTTTGGAGTAAAAGGCTCCCTTCTCTTTCCATGCCCCATAATTCTCACCATAGTTCTGTCTGGCCTCAAGCTCAGGAGCAGCTTTCAGGGGCTTCTTATTCTGTCCTAAAGAGTTTACCTCACGGGCGTGGATCAGGAAACAAATGTCACGTGGCTCTCTGAATTTGGTGGAAGCAAATCACCTCACTAGGAGGGAAGGCTGGATTGGCAAGGCATAACTGGGTGCTGAGTGACTTGGTGGGACTTACTCCAATCGTTCAGCTCAGGTGCAGGGACTTTACATGTGACATTACAGTGCAGCGAGACAAAGTGACAGACTGTAACATGGTTGCTGTGGCAGGGTAAAGGCTGCTGTCACTTGAGTTCCTTAAAACTGACAAAGTTTTTAATTTAGAACATAGCAATAAGGGTTTAATTATGTCTCTTCCAACCATTCTACAGACCATTAACATGGCTAATTTGTAAGTTTAACAGAAGCCCAACTCTAGCCAGGGACATCTTTAGTTAGATGTAATGAACTTTAACACTAGGGCGGCATAAAAATAATTGGTAACATATGAAAGTTGGTATCTCCGGGGATTTCATTATTCAGAAGAGGATTATAATTTAACACCTTTAAAACTACTTTCCTAGTATTTACAATCGTAGAAAGTTAATTGTGTGCTCATTTCTTTAAACTGGGGAGGGGCAGAGCTCACAGGTATGTCCCTGTTGATCTGTGTGCAGGTTGTGCATTTGATGACTACAAATGCTTCTTTTTGTGTGTGAAGTTTTGTGACTTATTGGTTTGTTCATCTAGTAAACACTCTGAAAAATGAATCTCACCTGTATGTATATTCCAAAAAAAAATTAGACTTTATGTTATCTTGACAGACGTCAGATGCCATTGTTTTGTAGATTGGTGGTGATTTTATTAAAGTAGGGGAGCACATTTATGCTTATTTGAATTCCATTACTAATCTGAGAGACACTAGGATCATCCTACCGTTACTGTAATCACATGCTAATCACATGAGCCGCAGGAAACCTTCTGTACATTATTCCTGGAGAAATCATATTTAATACGAGATATTAAGAAAGATGCAAATGTAATTTTGAAAATGTGATGGATACCCAGAATGGCTTTTCCTTGGTACTGACTTTTCACAAAAAGGAGACCATATTAGGGTTTATAAATTGGAGAATCAGTTTCCTAAAGTATCCTGTGGTGTCGATTTAGGAGAATTACCAAGTATCCACAGTAATTTATATTTAATCATATGAATTAGAATCTGATTCAGAGCTATTTAATCAAGTTCAGCTTTAAATTTAAAATTTCTTCTCCTCCTTGTGAGTCAGTGGATGGAACTATGTCAAGATCCTCCAGAGACATGGAGCATGGAACTGAATATATTTACATGTTTGGGGAATGTAATAGGTAGGCTTCTCTACAGTAACAGAAGCAATAGAATGGTATGATGTGTGTGTGTGTGTGTGTGTGTGTGAGTGTGTATGTTGTGAGTGTGTTGTGTGTGTATGTGTGTGTGTGTGTGTGTGTGTGTGTGTGTGTGTGTGTGAGTGTGTGATATAGTGATTTATTGCTGGATTGGATTACAGGGTAGGGGCTTGACTATCCAACAATGGCCCTCCACATACTGGAGAGGGAAAACAGTGGGGAGCTGGTCTGTTTGAGATACTGGATGCCTCAGCAGCTCCAGGATAGATTGGAAAGCCTGGAAGCTCCTTGGACAGTTTCATGGGTCTACAGTGAAAGGTCTGCTGCTGGTGTCATACTCCCAGGAGCACTTGGGGGGAAGAAGCTGATGCAGGGGGACACCTCCTTTCCCCAAATCCCAGTTACCCAGGCCATCAGCCTGTTGTAACAGTGTCACCCACTTTTAAGGTCGGCATCTTCCACAGGCACCCCACACGTCTTCTCCTAAAGACAGCGGCTGCCACCGGTCTTGGTTATCTGTTAATCCAAAAAAGTTGACAAAGAGAACAGCCCAAGGGCCAAAGTAGGTCTGGACTCCCCAGAGCAGTACAGCCTAGCAAGCTCTCAGGCAAGAACTGGGGTTTCAGGGTTAAGTGTGAAAACCATAGCCTGGAAACCCAGGTGAGAAGTCTCTGTTGTAGTTTCTCCTTTTAAAGTTATTTTTAGATTTATTTATTTTGTTCTATGAATATGTATGTTTTGTCTATGTTGACGTATGTGTATCACATGTGTGCCAGTGCCTACAGAGGTCAGCGAAGGGCATTGGATCCCCTGGAACTGAAGTTATAGAAGATTGTGAGCAGCCATGAAGGCACTGGGGACTGAACTCCTGCAAGAGCAGCTGGTACTCTTAGATGCTGATCCATCTCTGTTTCCACAGTCTCCCCCTTTGCAAGAATCTTCAGTGTTTGCACATTAAAATTTTCAGCTGAATGGAGAGGCTCACACACATAATGGAGGGTAATTTGTTTAATTCAACCCTTACCAGTTCAAATATTAATCACATCTAAGAACACCTTCACAGCAACGTCTAGACAGGTCTTTGACCAAGCAACTGGTTATGATATCCCCAGATAAGTTGATACATGAGAATTAACCATCATGGTAGGTGTGATGAAGACGTGATGTTGCTGCTGCTGTTGCTGTTCCTGTTGCTGCTCCTGAAAGTGAATCCTGTCTCACACTTCTATAAAGAACCCCATGAGCTCATTGATTCATCAAAACGACTTGGGAGAGACAATGTTGTTTGACTCATCCTATCATTTTTGCCTTATCTAGTATGTATAGATGCTTGTTTATGTCTCCCAAGGAAAAGTAAAAACAAATACACATACACATATATACATACACACATACACACACAGACATATATAAATAAACACACATACACACATACACATACCTATACATGCATACACATATATACACACATATACATACCTACACATACACACACACATACATATATACACACATACACGCACATACATACATACATACATATATATATATACACACATACAGACATACACATATACACACACATACAGACATACACATATATACACACATACAGACATACATACATATACACATTTATACATACACATATATACATACACACACACACACACACACACACACACACATAGTTGGCTCTCAAGCTCCCATATCTAAACATTACCCCTCCCATCTCTTTAAGAATGTAGTTATGACGAAGTTTAAAATTTAAATAGTTTTTTTGGTAAGCAAAGTTGTAAGGTGGCTTAATGAGGGATGATATTGCTCAGCCTTAGGAATGAGAAGAGAATGCTAAAATTTTAAGGCTATATACACATCATTTGGCCACTAAGTAAGCACAGATGTCTTTGACATCATTGGTGTCTTTGAGAAAACACATGTGATGCTGGTCCTGCCCTTTGGGAAGCATATATCATTTCCATGGTTAACCTGAAGCCATTTTGTTTGCCCAGGCTTTTCTTCCCACGTCATAATTTCCCCATCTTTCTATCCTGCCTCATTTCTGCCCTATGCATCCCTTCTACTAGAGTTCGGTACCCTACACAGCTGCTTTGGCTGCATCCCTAATTTCTATTTCTCCAGCCAACTGTGTTTGCCAAAGTTTTTGCTGACTTCTCTGCCCCCTCACTGGAACCTCTGCTTGAATTCATACTAAGAATTGCTAAATGCCCCCAAGAAAAGAAAAGCTGCAAAATGCTAGCTCTTCTTTGTGAGCTGTCTGTCTCTGCAGGATACTGGCCTTTGAGTCCTATTTGCCTTGAAATTTCTCCAGTGTTCCCAAGCAAAAGTCATTTGCTGGTTTTTTGTTCTGTTCTGTTCTGCATGTAGTTGTCTTAGCTGCTCCTTTTAGGAATGCCGATCCACTGTAAACTATTGTATTATATACAGATGTATGATTCTGAGACATTTTTATTTTGAAATAAAATATAAATACAAAAAAACACACTATACCAAAATTAAAAGAGTTTGATGGATTATAATAAGACAATCACCTGCAACCATTGTCGTGCCCAGATCATGGGGACCCCCAAAAGACCACCATGGAGACTGAATCCTGAATGTAAAAGCAAAGAGCCTTTATTCTCTTCAAGCTCCAGGACTTGGTCTCTCTGTCTATCCAACACAGCTGTGAGAGCAGAGAGCCCTGAGCCCAGGCAGGATAGAGTTTTTATCATAGCATTGGTTGAGGGAGGGGGTTTCCAGGGTTCAGGACCCTGATTGACTGACATTTGTCTAGGGTTATCTATAAAACAAAAATAGGTGTGTGCTAGACTCAGGGACATCTGGCCACCTTATCTAATGGTTGGAATGTCTGGGATGTCAGGTACTTCCCCTTAGATGTAGGCCCTCCCTGGGTGGGGTCAGCGTATGGCTTTTCTTGCCAATAAGCCTGTCACAGAAGCTGTGTCTGGGCCTTTAAGCCTGTCATGGTAGCTGTGTGGTCAAGCTGTTTTGTGGTCCCTCTTACACCATCATGTTAAAAACGCAACCTTTCCAGACATCCTAGAATGTACTTTACATGGGCTCATTCTCACCTGAGCCATTAATCCTTTCTTCCAAAAGGCCAGTTTTAAACTTTTGTTTCTTTATTATATCTTCACCAATGTAAAATATGATAGTTTGGAGTGTTTTGACATGATTTAATTATCTTTTTGTTCATCTATAAGACCTAGCTCTGTCATCTTTTGTCATATAATGGGTTTTGGACCATTTAATTCCAAGGGTTTCTGGAAATATAAAGAATGCTATTGGTAAATTACTCTAAAATGACATCTAGATACTGTTGGCCAGCATTGTTAAATGTGTACACATCTCTACTGGATTCTATCTATTGCCAAGAAGTGAATATTAAAATCTCTAATTATGACAGATGAGTTTTAGTTATTCCTTTTTTTTTTTAAATTTGACTTTGTGTATTTGAAGTCCATTATTAGGCACATGCAATATAGGGTTGTTTTCCTGATGAATCTGCCATTTCATTCTTAAGTAAGCTCCCTCTGCCATTTATAATAATATGCATTTCAGTTTTATTCTTAATTAATGTTTTTATTTACTTGCTTCAGCAGGTGATTCACATCCTAAAGTGGATGTGTGGAGTGGGGGCAGGGGGTGACAGAAATGGACACGATCTGAGGGTGAATCTGGATGGCTGCTTTAATTGAAAAAAGACTATGCCTTCTATACTACTCTATGGTTGCACATGGGATTAAACAGGAGACAAGGGGCATGTGAGCTGAGGCATGGCTTGAGAAAGTTAGCCTTGACCTTGACAATAGGCATCAATCATTTGTTAATGAAAGGGCCACAAGTTCCTCTTGCTAGAGATAAGACTGTCTCCCTTTTTGTCAAGCACGAACTTTCTTCAAGCCCCCAAGGGAATGGAGAACCTCATCTAAATGTCTGACTTTGGGAAAAGGACTTTTCGGGAGCGGACAGTATACTATAATTTCTTAGTCTTACTACATGAGCCTGTCTCCCTCATAACACTCCCCAAAGGGAAGGTCCTGGTGTCTTACTCTTTTCCCATTATACTGTACCATTCTGATTTCTCTGTATTTATTAACAGAACTATTGCCTTTTATAGCCTCAGGCTCTGGATCTCAATTGTAGACATTTCATCCTTGGGATCACCTGTGTCTAGTAAATCTCTAACTTTCCTGTTCTTGGCCTAATTAGGAAGGCACAATGGAATTCTTGGTTCCACAGTGGTGGGGATTTTTTTTTTCTAAAGAATTGTTTAGAGAGGCTGCCGTTGTACACATTTTCATCCTTTACCAAAGCCTATACAAAATTTCCCCAAAGGGAAGGCATTAGTAGGGATAATTATTAAAAATAAATGTAAAAAGACGCTGGAGAAGTGTGGTCTGCAATGTTGAAATGTTGGAACTTTGTGAAGCAGCAATGGATGCCTTGTGGTCCACGCCACTTTTACCTTCCCCCTTTCTATTCAAGACATAAATTTTGTCACTTTGAAGTGACAGTCAGTGCCATTGAACACACTCATGCTTTTGTGTGATCACCACACTGTCAATTATCCCATTTGAAGTTCTGTACCCATTAAATAGTAAGTCCCCATTCTTCTCTACCACCCTCACAGCTTTCTGTCCATGTGAATTTTGTAATGTACTATCTAATTTAGCTTATTTGGTGTTTTCCTCATGACAGATTATTAAATTCTGTCAAATTCTTTTCCAACATCAATGGAGGTGACCAGGTGCCGTCTTTCCTTCTGTTCATGGGATATAGTGTAATAATTATCCTTTTTGATGTTTGCCAACCCCCATTCCAAGAACAAATCCTCCTACTAAGTCATGATTTACAGTCTTTTTCTCTATGCAAATAAACTCAGCTTGCTAGCACTTTGAAGATTTTCATGTCGATTTATTCATGAGGGATATTTGTCTTCACTTTTCTTTTGGCCACCATTGTAAGTGACTGTGCTCTGGTATCAGGGAAACACTGATCTCCAAAGACAAATTACAAGGTTTTTTTTTCATATTAAAATTAAAAGTCTCTGTTCCTTTAGCATCTATTCAGCTAACATTTTGACAAAAACTTGGGGCCTGAAACGAACAAATCACAAAAACGAATGAAAAAGTAAAAGGAAATAATGGAGGGCATTTGAGGGGGTGGTGTGGGAACCTACTGCAGTAGACACTCCCAGGCTTCTGTGAGGGCGACTCTAGCAAGGACACTTTACAATGGAGGACACAGAGCCTGAACTGGCCATCCTCTGTAACCAGGCAACTTCCAGTGGAGGGACTGGGACACCTACCTAGTCCCCAAACCTCTGACCTACAATCTATCTTGCCTGCAAGATGTGTGGGGGCAATGGAGGCACAGAATTTCTGGGAGTAGCCAACCAAGGACTGTTCCAATTTGAAGCCTACACCAAGAGAGGGAGCCCATGCCTGACACTGCCTGGATGGTCAGGAGCTAGGGATGGATAGTCCAGAGACCTAGGGTAGGAAAACTAAGTAAAGAAAACAATTTCTAGTGATATTCTGCTATATTCATAGGTGCCTAGCTTAATTGTCATCAGAGAAACTTCCTCTGGTAACTGATAGGAGCAGATGCAGAGACCCATAGCCAAACATTAGGCAGAGAGAGAGAGAGAGCCCAAGCTAGAGAGGGCAGGGGAGGGGGGACGACAGATGGACTGTAGGAGCCAGAGGGGTTGAGGACACCAGGAAAACGCAATCACAGAATCAACTGAGCAGGGCTCATAGGGGCTCCCAGAGACTGAAGCAGCAATCACGAAGCCTGCATGGGTCTGCACTACATCCTCTGCATATATGTTATGGTTGTGTAGCTTGGTGTGTGTGGGCATGGAGAGGTTTCTGACTCTTTTGCCTGCTCTCAGGATCCTTTTCCTCTTACTGGTTGCCTGGTACAGCCTTGATATGAGGGTTTATGTCTAGTCTTATTGCATCTTGTTGTGTGGTGTTGGGTTAATATCCCCTGAAGGCCTGCTCTTCTGTGAAGGGGAGGAGTGGCTTTGGGAGAGAGAGGAGGACTGAGAGGAGTGGAGGGAGGACTGAGAGGAGTGGAGGGAGGACTGAGAGGAGCAGCGGAGGAGGCTCTGGTTCAGATGTATTCTAAGAGAGAAGAATAAGTAAAAAAAATAATCATGAAATATAATAAACATAATCAAATAACAGTTAAACAAAAAGATTAGTTACCCCCTCCAATCTCTGGAGTCCTGTGCTGGGTACATTCCTTCAAGTGCTTACCTGGGCTTGTTCTGACTGTGGGGACCAGAACAACATGGGAATGAAGGTCTTCCAGAAATTCTCTGATTGTGATTCTTGCATAATGTGGCTCTTCAGACTTCTCTCATACAGCGAACCACTTTAGAATGTTCCTTAAGATCTTAAAGAGCAGCACTTCAGACTCCTAATCTTCTCAAAGATCTCATTTCAGCTTCTCCTCCAGACTTAAGACGGCTTATTATACGTTTCTGTTTTAGTATCTTGCCCCGGCTACCTGTAGGTTTTAATCTGAGTCGTAGCTTTCATGACTAGTTCCTGAGTCTTCTCTTGTTTGTAGTCCAAGTGACTTAAGATAAAATCCCCGCTGATGTTATGCCCAGATCGTGGGGACCCCCAAAAGGCCACCATGAAGCCCAAATCCTGCATGTAAAAGCAAAGAGCCTTTATTTTCAAGCTCTGGGGCTTGGTCTCTCTGTCTTTCTGACACAGTGGTTAGAGCAGAGAGCCCTGAGCCCAGGCAGGGTAGAGTTTTTATCATAGCAGCGTTTGGGGTGAGAGGGTTTCCAGTGTTCAGGACCCTGATTGGCTGACAATTGTCTAGGGTTATCTGCAAAACAAAAATAGGTGTGTGCTAGACTCAGGGACATCTGGCCACCTTATCTCATGGTTGAAATGTTTGGGATGTTAGGTACTTCCCCAGCCCTGGGTGAATCCCTGGGTGGTGTCAACTTATGGCTTTTCCTGGGTCTCGGTGTTGACTGTCAGTAAGCCTGTCACAGAAGCTGTGTCTGGGTCCCTAAGCCTGTCATGGCAGCTGTGTGGTCAAGCTGTTTTGGGGCCCCTCCACAGCTGAAGTCTTTTGTAGATTAGCAGAGATGTGCACAAGAATTTGCTGATAGGATCTGTTCTTCAGCCTGCAGTGGCCACAACTAAGCTGCCAGCTGTGAATGAATTCATGGTCTAGTTAGAATTAGTAGTTTACCCCCTAACTGGAATATAGAAACATTGTAATGTACAGTTCCTTCTACAGTCCTACCTTTGTGTTATAGCAGACACATATTTTAAATTTAAAATTCTATTAGTGTTTTTCTATACTTTATGCTTCTTTCTAGAGATACTAGCTTTCAATTTACTTCAGAAATCTCTTTGCTTCTTTGTCTGAACACTTTTTATTGTTGTTAATACATGGTGGTTAGACCATCCTAATTGTTTTCGTTGATACTTGTCTCTCAGATGAGAATTTTCTTGTCTTTCCTATACCCAGCTATTCTATTATCAGATGTTGGCTATTGTTTGGTGTTCTATTGCTACTTATGGGCAATTACCTTAGTTAGGTCTATTATGCCAGTTCCTACCTTCCTTGTCACTGTGGGATATGTTTTAAGGATATTTGAGGTGCCATTTGACTATTTGAATAGTATTCTAACTATTGGCTCAGTTCTCACAGATGGGTTCACTCATAGAATCAGGATTACTTATCCATGAGGGATAACAGTGGTGGTTCCCTGCCAGCTTGGGATCACAGCTCTACACACTAGAAAAAGTAACCTTTCTGGGAATTTAGTCTTCTACAACCAACTGCCAAAACCATTGTTTGTCTCAGGAGATGTGTAGGGCTTGGAGTGTGACAGAATAGAGTGTAAAAGGATGCTTCCTGTCCCATCTGCCTGGTCCCAAATAACTGACTCAGGCTGAATATGAATTATAAATGCTTGGCTGATAGCTCAGCCTTGTTACTAGATAACTCTTATACTTAAATTAACCCTTATTTCTATTTATGCTTTGCCAATTGGCTCATGATTTGTTACCTCATTTTTTATATGTCCTGCTTGTTTGGTGGCTGGCATCTCTTGACTCCACCCTTCTCTTTCCCATCATCCTTAGTTTGGTTTCCCTACCTATACTTCCTGCCTGACTATTGGCCAATAAGCATTTTATTAAACCAATTCGAGTGGCAAATCTTTACAATGTACACGAGGATTATTTCACAGCAATAGAGAGAGAGAAAAAAAAACAAACCATGAATATTCCTACCCTCCTGGAGTGGCCAATGGCTTGGTTCCCTGCTCTCTGAGGTGGAACTTGTCAGCAGGCATTTGTAGCCAGCTAGCTTCCCACTCCCAAGATTTAGTCTGTGATAACCACATCCTGGAGGATATAAGAACAGTAAAGCAGCAATTCCTGCTTGGCCAGGGTACTTCAGAGTGTGATATTTAGTCCTGAAAACTTCAAGTGCAGTTGTGCCTGGCAGAGTCATTAGGCTGTGTTTGCTGTGACTCCAGTGACCCAGCCACTAAAGCCTCCAGCAATGGTCTTCCTGTCCCAAGCATTTCTTTCTTAACTTTCTGCTCATCTCTAATGAGACTGGTGTTAATAAATTTGACTCATCTTCTCAACTAGTCATTTTTATTTCACAGGTTTTCCTTATTATTTACTCTTTTATTTCCTTTTATATTTATACCCATTGTAGCTTTTTTTTTATCATTCTCTTTCTAGGTTCTTAAGAGAGATGCTTTGTTCCTTAGATGATGGTTCAGAAAGGATGTCCTGGTATAGTTCTCTTTTGTATTTTCTTTCTGTGAGCGTAAATGCTGTTGATCTCTCTCTCTTATGGATGCTTCAGTTTGTATCTTTGACCTTATAATACATGGACTTTTTGTTTTTTATTAAATTTAAAATATTTTCTAAGCTGCCACATGATTTCCTCTTTAAACTAGAAGTGACTTGGAAGAATATTATTTTAATACTAAATAGTTATGTTTTAATAGTTTCTTCATCTTTAATATTTTAAATTGATGCCAGTCTAAGAACATACTCTATATTATCTCAATCCTTGCCCATTCATTTTTTTTTAAATTTATTTATTTATTATGTATACAGTGTTTTACCCTTACATATACCTGTATGCCAGAAGAGGGCACCAGATCTCATTACAGATGGTTGAGAGCTACCATGTAGTTGCTGGGAATTGAACTCAGGACCCTGGAAGAGCAGTCAGTGCTCTTAACTTCTGATCTTAACCTCTGAGCCATCTCTCCAGCCTCATTTTTCATTCTTTATAAACTTCTTGTATTTTTTTGTTTCTATGTACTGCTTTTTTCCCCCTGAAAATTAGAGAACAATTATTGCAATCATTGCAAGTCCTTACATATTCACCACAATTTTCTGGTGTATAAAGAGGAACATAGTTTTTTTAATTGTGTGTGTGTGTGTATGTGTGTGTGTGTGTGTGTGTGTGTGTGTGTGTGTGTGTGTGTGCAGATACAAGTGTATGTTTGTGTGTCTACATAATGCATGAAGGACAGAAGACAATTCCCTTGTGTCTTTGCGGCAAGGTCTCTCACTGGTCTGGAGCTCGTCAGGTAGCCTAGGCCGAGCTTTCCCTTTCTTTCTGTCCTGCCCCAGTGCTCACATGGCATGAGCAAGCTGTCCCAGCTGGCTTTCCAGCTCCAGGGAGCAAACTAGGGCCTCCAGCTTGCAGGGCAAGCATTTTACCAACCGACATTTTAGGGCTGCTGGTTCCTTCCGGTGTTAGTTACACTTTTTTTTTTATAGCTTTGGTCAGACTTTCAGTTGGGATTTTCCACTTTTCCCTTATCATTTTGAGAAAATGTTTATTCATTAAAGCAGTGGTTCCCAACCTCCCTAATGCTGTGACCCCTTTATACAGTTCCTCATGTTGTAGTGACCCCCCTCAACCATAAAATTATTTTCGTTGCTACTTCAGAACTGTCATTTTACTGCTGTTAAGAATCCTAGTGTAAATATTTGTGTTTCCTGATAGTCTCAGGCTACCCCTGTGAAAGGGTTGTTTGACCCCCAAAAGGATCGAGACCCACAGGTTGAGCAACACTGTATTAAAGAGTTTTCTTTTTTCTGTCTAATGTGTTACAGGTCTATATCCATAGAATTTTTGTTCATTTTTCAAATTTACTTATAATTTTTTAATCATACGGTGTTTTACATTTGTGGAGTTAAATTTACCAGACATTGTGAACATGATTTCTGAGCTTGGGCTCAGTTTCTGCATCGGGTAGGTTGAAAACTTCACCCTGTGCAGAAATGTTGGAAGATTAGTCCCTGTCTTCTATGGCATTCTTTTGTGGTTTATCTTCTTATGGTTTAAGCCATATTTATCACGAGCATAAGAGTTTATTTTATTCCTTCATCATTTTACTTTCCCAACACCATTATCCCATATACTAAGTTCTTTTATATACTTACGTTCATGTCCACACTCCATATTAAACTCATCATGTAGCTCAGTGGTGCACTGGCACCACTTGGTATTATTTCTAACATATAGCCCAATAACTATGGTCCATTGATAGGGTTAAAGAAGAGCAAAGGTTAGGGTCAGTCTAGAAGGAACTGGAGGAGGGAGGTGAATATGATCAAAATACACTGGGTAAAATAACATATGAATTCTTAAAGCATCAATAAAATACAATTTTTAAAGTTTTTAAAATTACATTTAACTATTTTGTGTAAGGGGTGTGAGGCCCATTCATGCTATAAAACACATATGGTCAAAGGACAGATTGTGGGAGTTGATTCTCTTCTGGAACGTGGGTCTGGGGATAGAACTCAAGTAGTCAGGGTTGATGACAAGTCCCTTTACCTGCTGTCACATCTTTCTGACCCTGACATAATTATTGTTTGGTCCAATCAAAACTATTAAGGTTTACCACATGACCTTTGATGGTTAGTTTTAACATTCTTTCTTAATTTTTGGCCTTTCTTCTAGGATTTATTTTTCACTTCTGAAAAGTATGAATTTATGAATTTCTTTTAGTTTAATAATAGGGACATGTCTACATTAAGAAAACATGCCATTCCATTATATATGTACTTGATACATAATGGTAGGATTTTGGTAATTTCCTTTCCTTCTGATAATATCACTAAATTACTTTTTCTTTATTTCTTTTAAACAAAATTGGCTATCATCTACCATTTTTATATCTTTTTATATAATCTGACTGATCTCTTGGCCTGACACATAGTTCTGTACTAGACATCTCATTTATTCTTCCTATCTGATTTTCTTGTTCCTTTGTGTTTATATGTTTTTATGTTCTTAATGTCTATTTCTCATTCTAGGTAGTCATTTTAATCATCTGATGCACAAAATTGTTCTTCATAAGTTCCTGTTGTGAGGTGTCTACCAGAGAAGGCCACTCAGACATGAGTTCAAGCCAACAGAAAGTCTTCATTAGGCGGCTGGCGACTACACTGGGTGTTTGGGACCTGAGTGAAGTCCTGAGCCTTTCTCAGGATGAGCTTTCAATCACAAAAAACAAAACAACAAAACAAAAAAAACCCCCACATCTTGTGTTGACACACTTCATTTAGCAAGAGCAGTTTACCAGGAACAGTACTACAGAATCCAAAAAGCATACTTTCCTTTTCCTTCAAAAGTGTTAATGCGTTGTTCTGCAGCATAACGGGTTGTTACGGTTTGAACTTACATTTTAAGCCAGGCTTACCTTACCCTGATCCTCTGAGGACCATCTGACATTCTCTCAGCCCTTACTGACCCTGAGAACTCCTTTTCTCATTTCGTTTGCAAACGTATTCTAAGCACTTACAGTGTGTCAGACACTACGCTAGGTTGAAGATCATCACTGTCTGGTCTGTAAGAACTCATGGATGATACAGACAGCAAATGTGTGAACTGCTGGCTGAACTGCAAGTTCATTTCAATAAGATGATGATGATGATGATGATGATGATGGAGCTGACGGCCAACAGTAATGTAGCACTTCTATGCATCAGGCATACCATGTGTCACTCCACAGCAGGAATATGTTCTGAGAAACACATCCTCAAGCTATTTTGATAATGTGCAGGCAATTCAGAGTACACTTCCACAAATTCAGATTTAGTCTAGTTCAATCAATACAGGTAGCCTCTCCATGGAATCCAGAAAGATAGGAGATGAATGAGACTGCTGCCATAATAAAGCACATGGTTTCATAGTAAATTTAAATATAATTAGAAGGAACATATGCTAAATTAATGATAGAAATATATTACAGCAAATGCATAAACCGATGAGTCATTGTTATCTTCATCAGGTGGCTGACACTGTTGTAGATTTGTTTACTTCAAATGGGTCATTGAGTGCCTATAGAAATTATTATGCTCTTCTGTATGCAATTTAGCATGCATGTTCTATTTCTATAATATATTCATTAAAGCAAACTATAAAGCATTTAAACATCTAAAGAAAGGATAAATTAAAGAAAAAGAAATTTTAGGGACAATAATTAAATAGACTGTCATCCTTTGATGATACAGCGCCTTCATTTTCCTGGAATTATTTATGAAAATTAATGTCATGCAGCTATTAATTTATGACAAGACTGCATAAGGAAAATTTAAAATGCTTCCTAAAACCAACTTTGAGCAAGAATATGACATATAAATATGCTCATGAAAAGAACACTGAGGGATAAGTCATAGAATATCTTCACTCTCCATATTTTAATAGTCCGGAGAAAGAGACACGTAAGAAAATTATATGAATGTATATCATTGAAGACATTTCTGTGAACGCCAGTAGCCAGAGTATCAGGATGCCCACCCAGCTGTAGGTAACAACAACGAAAAATACACTTTATTTCAAATAACCAGCACACTTATTTCCCTGTTAGTTAAAGGCCTAGGGGAGCAGAGCCTGAGGCTGCCACCTGGTTCCTCACCTTGCTCGAGGCTATGTGTGAGTTCTGTCTTTTTGCTTCATGTATCTAGAGTGTTGGTCTTGTTCTCAGCATCTCAGTGTGTCCCACTTTCCCAGTCTTGCTGGCAAAAGGAGGAAAGTGTGCAGAGGTACAGAGGCTTCCTCATATTCCAGTGGCCTTGGTTAAAAAAAGAAAAACACAGCCGGGCGGTGGTGGCGCACGCCTTTAATCCCAGCCCTCGGGAGGCAGAGGCAGGCGGATCTTTGTGAGTTCGAGGCCAGCCTGGGCTACCAAGTGAGTTCCAGGAAAGGCGCAAAGCTACACAGAGAAACCCTGTCTCGAAAAACCAAAAAAAAAAAAAGAAAAACACGATACAAATGGACTGAGTGGGCATCGCTACATCAAAGCTTCAGCAGCCGAGTTTTGGAGCTGGGATGACAACCCATCCTCACCTGCATGCTGCTACATCAAACAAACAAACAAACAAACAGTTTTCAAAGACATTGTTTATAGCCCATTTGCTGACCCTTTATGTGACAATTCCTTTCTTCAAACTACGCGGACACTGAGACTATAGCCAACCCCTTTCATATAGATGGTTTAACTGTTGCTAACACCAATCCTAATTCCTGAATGACAAGTGATAGAGTTGAATTACTAACCTCTGCTATTTCCTAAAAGCGCAAGTAAGTTCCCAGTTTTGCAAGCCACGGAGCACATTTCTCAGACCGCTCAAAGCTGTGTAGCTTAGGAGGTTGTCCTCACCAGTCTCAAGCAAATGTAATCGTTGTCAACTCACTTGCTTTTCTTCTCAATTGGCTGAATATCATCATGTAGCAACTGTAGCTGTAAGGGAGAACGGGAGAGAAAGTCTCTGCTCTTAGTGGACACTTATTAGAAAGCTGTGAAGAACAAAGTGATAGTTAATATTAGGAGAACATCAGCGATTGCTTCCACAGCTGCCCTTGGTAGCAAAGTTAGCATAAAGGAAAGAGAAATGTTGCTTACAGCATTTGTGGAGATGTCCTGGATGGAATCTGGATAATCAGGGTGTATGTTTTGAATTGAGCTTGTAAATCTGTAGGGTGTTCTTCCCATTGCTTGATAAAGCAAGTATCTTAGACTCCAGCAGCAAAATAATGAACAGGTGCTTCCCCATGCTGAATGGCAAGCTGTACCTGGGAGGCCCAAAAGTGGGGGTGCCACAGGGCTATGTGAGGTGGTACCTCGAATTAATTCAAAACATCTCTCCATGCTCTGGAGACAAAGCCCTCGACTTAAGCTGTATGGACAGCACTTGACACTCCAGAGGCACCATTTCAGCCTTTGCATCAACCAACCATCACCACAGCGATACAGCGTTAGAAACCACTTCAAAGCTTAATGGCTCAAAACATCAACCACTTACACATCCTGGTTCTGTGAGTCATCACTGTGAGCTGAAATCAGCCAGGGCTCTCTCTGTGTTGAAGTCCGATGTGAAGTCGTAGGCTGTTCATTCGCTCTTGGCTGGTCTCGCTCCCGTGCCTGGGCTTGGCTGGGACAACCGGGGACTTGGCTCTGCTCTCCATGGTCACTTGCCCTTGGCAAGCAAGCTGGGTGGAGGCGGGTGTCCAAGTGAACCAGAGGATGCCTGCAAGGACTGAAACAGCCTCTTCCGGCCAGTTCTCTCAGTCGTGGAAAAAATATTAAAGGCCAAGTCTGAAATTAAAGCCTGAGGGGCGGGGAATAAAGTCTAACTTTTGAGCTACAAAGTTACTTTTGCCAGGTGGAGGGAAGAATAGAGGTTTTATTATCTACATGCCATCCTTGTGTACTTACACTTTTTGTAGATCTAGTAAAACACACTGTCTCAGGGGTATTAGAACCACGTTGCTGTAGCAGGAATCTTAAAAGTTCTTATTAATAAAATCAAACCTGAGGCGAGTTATTGGGGTCCATGCTGGTAGATCAGAGAGACAGAACAAGCCACAGCTATCTCACCTCGCCGGATCCTCAGCTGGTCTTGTCTCCTCAGACTGGAGGCCTCTGAGTCCTCATCCGGAATGGGTCTCAGCTGAATTACTGCTCAAAAGCCTGAATGCTTAACCAGCCAAAATCTTCTAGTTTCTGGTCCTCACGCCTTATATATCTTTCTGCTTTCTACCACCACTCCCTGGGATTAAAGGCTGGCTTTCTGGGATTAAAGGCGTGTGTCACCATGCTTGGCTATTTCCAATGTGGCCTTGAACTCACAGAGATCCAGAGGGATTTCTATCTCTGGAATGCTAGGATTAAAGGTGTGAATGCCACCATTTTCTAGCCTTTGTATCTAGTGGCTGTCTGTTCTCTGACCCCAGATAAATTTATTAGAGTACACAATATTTTGGGGAACACAATACCACCACACGTTGCTCAATAAATAATTTTCCAGGTGTTTCCCTGAAAGCGTGTAGATCCATGAGAGAATGTTTACTCTACCTTGAAGTTACACTGACAAAATGGGGATACATATTCTTAACCCTCAATTTTTTTATTTAGGTCACCTCAGTTGAAAACTGACCTCTAATATTACTAGTGGTGAGTGTATAACTCTGTAAATTGTGATAAAAAATGTTACATTATTGTGGTAACATTGCTCTGCAATAAAAACCCCTGGGATTAAACTGTCACTCTGCCATAAGTGAAAAAAATCTCATGATTAAAGATTAGGGAAACAGAGCATATTTTTGAACGGCAAGCCTAAGTTTCCTTATCTGTAAAATGGGGAACAGTAATTCCTTACTCTCTTTTGAGATCTGTATAAGATAATGAAATCAACTTTTTAAAAGAGTTCCTGGCCCTCTTTAGTGCTTAGCAGTAATAACTCTCTGTTATCAGCAGCAGCAACATATGTGGAATCCACAATAAACACTATGACTTTCAGCACAGCCTAGCAGAGTAAAGACATGTTCAGGGCTGATTTCTTCTTTAACAATAAAGAGATATCCACACGGAAAACGGGCCATTATATGAGAAACTGAAGATGGGTAACTGGATACAGGTCTGCAGAAAACTGGTACCCAGTAGAAGTATGGGAAACCTGGGCAGATTGACTAGGAACTAGACACACGGTTCTTTCTGGAGGTGAAGGTGGCTGTGGGGTGCACGGGGGTGGGTGGGTTGGCAGTCTGTAAGAAGCAGGGAGAAGCTTCTCTACAAACAGCTGAGGACTTAAAGATGTTCCCCATCTTGACTAAGGCACTGCCAGCTGGGGCGGGGTGGAGTTAGTAAGTCGATGATTGAGGAAGGGGACGTGTATGCTTGCTCCCTTCTCTGCATCTCTCCAGGAGGAATGTGTCCGAGTTGAGGGGGTAATGCTAACATGAGGCATGGGCACTGACAGAGAAACAGGAGGTGCAGAAGCTGCAGAAATAGTCCTGAAACTACAACTCAGGGTCTCAGAAAGTTAGCAAAAGGCGGTACAGTGAGGACCATGAATCAACCAGAGCACTGAAGAGTGTCCAGAGAATAAAACAGTAGCCCTTGAAGATTAAGTAGCACCAGATGGGGAAAATGAAAAATTGACAAAAAACATTAATAATGAAATGGAAGATTCTTCTTCAAAAGCAAAACAAAAAAGATAAAAAGCAGAGAGGCAAGTTAAGGAAACCAGGTAATTAAGAAAACCCTCTTTTATTGCATTCCAGGAAACAGTGACTAGAAATTGGGAGGGGCGGGGGGAAGGGCAGGGAGGGGTGAAAAATCTTATTAAGGATATTTCTCAAACTGAAGGATTAGAAGATTCAGCTAGCCCTCTGTATGGTGGGTGCTTACTATTTCCCATAGGTATGCTGATTGTTAGGGTTTCCTAAACTGTCCCAGTGTACAAGGCTAATCAAACGGAATCACTGAACCAGTAGCAAGTCAAGAACAGTACAGGCACAGGGTGAGTGCACGGCTGTATTGGTTTCAAGTGTAGAACAGCATTAGGTCTTAGGCTTACAATGAACAAAAGTGAAATAGACAGGTCTCTAGACTCCCAGGCTCCAAATGGGCAGAAGAGGAAATGTATTGCCTTAGGCTGGATATGAATCTGGGGCAGCCATACAGAGCTCAGAACGGGAGAAGCATGCTGAAAAAATATCTGAGCAATAAACCGGGATAGGAGTGTGTCGAAACCATGGAAATGAGAAAGGGTCACTAACCAACCTAGACAGCCATGAAAACAACCAGAATGTCCATTGAGTGTGTCTGGATGTGTTATAGGAAAGGGTTTGGTGGAGTGTTCAGATGCTAGAAACTTCAAGGCCATGGCGGTAAAACACAGGTCTCAGCAGTTTCCAGGCTGCGGCAGGACAGATCTTGTCTGAATGTGGTTACCCTTCCTCACTAACTGGGCAGTCTTTGCCAGGATAATCGAAGTCTCTGAAACTTAGTCACACAGGTCTTTTCAAATCAATGAAAACACTTAGTCCGGAGTCTAAACTACAGTAAATGACCATGATTTTATGTTCATCATGATCAGTGTTTACTTATTATTAACTGCCCTTGGGAACTGCTGATGATTTAAATATGTGCAGATTTTACCTCCCAATTTTCTTATCTGTAAAATAAGTTTGTCAAGTTATAGTATGACATGAGCTAATGGATGTACCATCTGTATCATTTAATAAATGATAAACAGTGTTGTCATTACCTAAGTGAGTAAGTATCATACATTGGAATCATTAAACAATTGAAAAAATGTAAAAAGACTCATAGTTTTTGGTATAGTTTTTAATGAGGAATATAAAATTTTAGGTTCTGAGTGGTTTGTCTATTTTTCTTGGGCAATCTGTTTCTTTTAGTCTTTGTGGCAACCAAGCCTGGAAAGCTGCTTTTCAGGTACAACAGAAGGGAAGGAAAAGGGGCTGATGAGGTGACATGGTTGCTGAAGAATGAGGACCCATGTTTAGATCCCCAGCACCCACCTGAAGCATCAAAGTCAGACAGAACAGTGTGTGTGTAACTTCTGCAGTGCATGTGTGAGTGTGTATGCGGGTGTGTGTCCATGTGAGGAATGTGTGTGAGTGTGTGTGCATGTGTGGGGGGTGTGTATGTGCATGCTCTTGGAACTCATTGGTCAGCCAGTCTAGCCAAATTGATGAGTTTCAGGTTCATTAGGAGACCCTGTCTCAATAAGGTAGAGAATGATAGAGGAAGACAGTCACTGTCCAACTCAAGGGTGCACAGGTATACACAGCCCCACGCAACCATACACACAAAAATATGGAAAAGTTTCTTTTACTATGGTGGATGCTTTTTAACTAGAGATAGGCTATTATTATTATTATTATTATTATTATTATTATTATTATTATTTAAACTGTATGAACATAGTGAATTAAGTATAGAATAAAATAAGACAAAAAAAGCATTTGAAAACAGCCTCACCTGAATAAAGACACTATTTTTGGTGTACTGTTTCCAAGAAATTTTTCTATAGACTTATATAAACATGAGGAAGCATGTCTCTGTTTTTCCCAAGGTCTATAGCCATATGGTAGGAGTATTTCCATATTCTAAACATCATTTCCTATGCCAGAATAATAGGGATTATTAGCTCTTTTTCTGTTGACTGTGGTTTAGTGATTTGTTTTGTCTGATAGTTTTTGTTTTTCTTTGCTTGTCTCACTATACAACCTTAGTCAGCCTGGGACTCACAGAATCCACCTGCTTCTGCCTCCCAAGGGTTGGAATTAAATACCACCACACTGGGTTATTTTTAGATCTAATGTATTTTTTTAATTGAAAGCTAAGCAATTTATGTTGAATGACAGGAGAAAGACCGCCCTCCCTCCTTCCATCCCTCCCTTCCATTAGATGAGAGGTGAGTTCCATGACATGAGCTAAGTTAGAATTTTCCTCTTGCAGTAGGTAATTTGGTTATACCCCAAATTTCACTCCTGCCAGCTGTGGGTTTTGCTCTTTTATAATGCATGGAGTCTGGCAAGTGTTCCGCAGACCCTTCCTGCATGCCCACTTTCGGGCAACCCCACCTATCTACCAAACAAGAAAGATCTCTCTGTAGAGTTTTAATCTTCTTCCAGAAGGGGCTGTTAGTTATTGTTCAGCTCCTTATGGGTCAGAGTAACCTCTGGTTTACCTCAAGTCTTAGATTAACCATGTGTAACTGAGGGGCCTTCCTGAATATTCTTGTCACTTACTCCTTGTGACAACAAAACTTTATATCTGTGGGGGTCTAGAGTGAGATAAAGTATTCTTATCTTGGAAAAACATGGTTGCACCTATTTTTTACATATTGGTTTCCTGTTGCCTGCCCCCCCTCCAGCCGCCCCCACCAGAGGAAAAGATGTTGCTTCTGCCTTTCTGTGTGCCGATCTTTACTGGGACCCCAGGCTGAGCATGTTAGTCCTATCCCACTGTCCAGGAATTTTTTTTTTTCTTTTTACAAGCAGTGTTCTGGAATCCTAAGCCAAGTTCAATTTGACAGTGTCCAGTGGAGGCCTTGAGGAGAGGGACAAAGGGGTTTTTCTTCCTCTTTGAAGGTTCAGGTTTGCTGAAACAACAAGTGTAAATCAACAAGAAAAAAAGGCAAACCCACTTGCTACACACATGGGACCTTACAGCAGAGAGATTGCCCCAGACTCCAAGGAGGTTTATGAAGAACTCTTCACAGGGAGGAGGAATCGAGATGGGGAAATAATGATTCTCAGAGAAAACGAATAGGTGTCAAAGAGAACGTAATAACCTGAGACAAGTACCTCTGAGCTCTGGAAACATGGCCACAGGTTACAGGGAGGCGAGGGGTGTGATGGTACCGTGGAGAACAGTTGTATTTTTATGCAGATAAAACGTATCACATAATTCCTGGGAATCACCTTCAGAATAATGTATGAAAAGTCTGCCTGGGCGTGCCTTGGTCTCTTGTCCATGATTAATTTTTCCTCGTAAATGAGACTTTGGGGACACAGTCTAAGACAATGGCACTTCTTTAAAACAAACAGACAATCAGAAAAGCAAGACCCTTCAGCTAAATAGAAGAACATCAGAGAGAGACTCCCTGCTTTTGGAAGGAAACAAGGCAGGTTAGGGACACCCTGATTCTAAGGCATTCTCATCTCCCTAATTCAAAGGCTCAGTTGCAAAGAGCTCTGAGCCTCACTTTGCTATATCATTTTCCTTTAGCCTTTTTAGCCTTGCTATGTAGGACATGCAGTTCGCAAACCCCTGATCCTCCTGCCTCAGCCTCCCCAAATACTGGGACCATATTCATCAACTATCATGCCTGTCTGGAGAATCGAATTCTAAGACTCAACAAAAGAAGATCCTCCTAATGTCATGGATTCATCCTTATTTACTGTCTTGTGAGTCCACACTGGGCCTTTAAGAATTAATTTATACATCAGGCTTAATTTTCACCTACTTACAAGTTGCAGGTCTCTTCTGCTATATTTTCTGTCTCAGACTACTTGGTTGTGTTGGTCACTTTTAGAATTCCATTCATTTTCCTCATTACTTCTGTGGTCTGATAGACACATGGAAGCATGAAACAGAATCCGACAGACTTTTTTTTTTTTTTTTTTTTTTCAGATTCTGTATCTTCTGCAGAGGACTCTATAATGTTTGGTAGAAACCGGCTTTCTACTTTACTCCCTTCTGCAAGCAGTGCTTTGGGGATCCTCTAGGTAACCAAGCCATTGTTTCTCATGTTTTGGTTCCTGGTTGTAGGGACCTCAACCTTGTAGCCCTGAGACAATAAGCATCATTAAGTTTCTTTTCTTTTTTTTTTTTTTTTTTGGTTTTTCGAGACAGGGTTTCTCTGTGTAGCTTTGCACCTTTCCTGGGACTCACTTGGTAGCCCAGGCTGGCCTCGAACTCACAGAGATCCACGTGGCTCTGCCTCCCGAGTGCTGGGATTAAAGGCGTGTGCCACCACTGCCCGACTAAAAATGAATAAATCTTTTTTTCTTTTTGGAGCTGAGGATCGAACCCTGGGCCTTGTGCTTGCTAGGCAAGTGCTCTACCACTGAGCTAAATCACCATCATTAAGTTTCTTAACATGGCACCACATTACATTCTAAGATGGTTATACTTTTGTACCAGTAACATAGGAAAGACACATCTGTGCTCAAATCCTCTCTAGCATTGCTTACCATCATTAAAACGTTGTCCAGCACAAGAAGGAAAGATGACAAAAATATAAGGCATGATGTGCCTCCTCCAAACCTCACATTGACATTTAGAGGTGTTGAGCCTTTAAGATACATTGGGTAAGGAGGCACCACCCTCACAGCAAGACTCACAGCAAGACTCCCAAGAGATTGTGTTAATTTTCCAAACAAAACTCTTAGAGCAACCAGCGGCTTCCTGTCTCCATGATACCTGTTCTTCTCCATGAACATGTTCTCTCTTCTTTTTCCACCCTGAGATAAAGCCACCTGTTCCCCTCACCAGAGGTCAGCACCTACAAACTCATGGGTCCAAATAAACCACTTTTCTTTATTACCCAGCCCCAGAGATTTTCTTATAACCACAGGATATAGACAAATACGGTATTGTTGTGTTGAAATGGCATTTCTCCATCTTTTTGGCAAGATTGTATATTTTTATGAAATAACTTTTTTTCTCCCTAGTTTTTTTGCATTACTATTGCTGTGTGCTTCCCTGTCTATCAGTTATCAGTGGTTACCCCTGTAGCAGGTGCAGTAGCCAACTGTCATGAGTTTCAAATTCTGAAAAATGGTTCACAAAGCTAAGAAGAAAGCTAAGAAGAGCATTGCAAATTAAATCCATTCAATAAAACCAGGCTTAGTATACCCCAAGGTTCCCCTAGGCTTCTGGTTCAGGCACATGGGGTATAGGCCTCCAGGCTCAAGCTTTCTGTGCCTATCCTTCCCAGCCCTGATTCTTTTTTTATGTTTTAGAAACAAGATCTCACTGTGTAGACTTGGCTGTCTTCACACTCACTATGTACACCAGGCTGGCCTTGAACTCACAGAAATCTGCCTGCTTCCACTTTCCAAGTGCTGAAATTAAAGGTGTGTACCACCAAGCCAGGCCTGATTCTTTCTAAATGGCCCTAAGCTGGAGCTAATTGCAAGCAAATGGGCATCCACCTGTGAGTTTGTTTGGGATTAAAGAGACCACTTTATTTCCCTCCAGTCATCAGCTGGAACCCGCTAAGCATCCTCCCTCCTACTTTATTTTAGAACCCACTTATCTATGTTTTTATCTTGACTTAGCCTCCTTCATTTTTAAGACAAGGCTGAGGTAGTTTTAAATAACTCAACCCACATTTTCTTTTCCCCCCCTTTTTTCTTTTTTTAGCAGTATTTTTTTTAATTAATTCTTTGAGAATTATACAATGCATTTAGAGCATATCCATATCCTGAGCCACCTCCTGTAATCAGTCTCTTCACCTTCACATCCCTTCCCACCCAACTATGAAATCCCCCTCCTCCACCCCATCCAGCCTAGTTTTTGTGACCCAGATAGTCTGTGTATTGGGGCCTGCCCTGGCATGTAGTCAACCTACCAGGGTCACATCATTAAAGAAAACTGTCTCTGCCTCTCCCAGCAGCTGTCCAAATACCAGTATCTCCTCAGGTAGTGGTGAGATCCCAAGCCTGCCTCCTGCCCTCTATGTTTGGATTTCATCTGGCTGAAGCTTACAAAGAAGGTCTCATGCATGCTGCCACAGGCACTGTGAGTTCACACCCGCAACTGCTCTGTTGTGTCTGGAGAAAACTGTTCCCTGCATGTTGTCTACCAGTTCTAGATCTTTCAGTCTTTTTTCCCCTCTTCCTTGAAAATCCCTGAACATTAGAAGGAGAATGTGATATGTATGTTCTGTTTAGGTCTCAGCACTCCACAGGCTCTAATTCTCTTCATGTTGACCAGTTTGGGTGTGCATGTACGTGTGTATGCTTGTTTGCATATGTGTGTGTGCGTGCGTGTGTGTGTGTGTGTGTGTGTGTGTGTGTGTGTGTGTGTGCGCGCGCGCGCGTGCGTGCGTGCGTGCGTGCGTGCATGCGTGCGTGTATGTTGGGAGTGTGTCTCTACATTAGTTGCTATCCATTGCAAGGAAAAAGTTCTCTGATGAGTCACCCCACATTTCTGATATCTTTCCTTCTGATGCTCATAGCCACCTGTGAGCCGGAAGGATATCTCTTATAAACAGCAGGCACATGGCATTAAATGCTCAGTACTACAGTAGGTAGACTACTGTATTTGGATATGTTTCATTTATGCATTTTTTTCTTATAGTTCATTAATAAAATTAGTAGAAAAGTGAGCCAGAGAAAAGGTACAGGCTCTCACAAGGCTATCACTAGGTCCTCACTAATAGAGTACACCCATAAACATGTTTATTCATACTCCATAATATCTCCTGCTGTGTTTTGAGAAATTATTCTAATTCATTTTTTTACTGTTTACAGTTAGAGTATATTTAACTTTTATAAGACACATGGTCTCAAAAATATCAGTCTTATAACATATAATAGACAATAATAACTAATAAAATAGTGGATTTAAAAGAATAATAAATTCATTGTGATAATAGTTGCAAAACCACCAAGTATATATTTATATTATGACAAGCATAATAATACATGCTCATGAGAATTATTTCCCAGCTCTATTTTCTTTTAAAATATGCACATTCCAGAAATTTCCAGTCAAAAGTTAACTCATCTTCCTTTTCCAAAATACTGCTTTGATGACTTAAATCTTTCCTTTCTAAATTAAGAACCATTTTACAAATATAACAGGAACTAGGGAACATAACACATTCTATGTGGGTGATTTCATATTTCTTTTGCTTTTTTGCATTGAAATTATTAATGAAATGCTAAGCTAATGCTTTTGCATTCAAGTTCTTTAGAGGTTTATTTTTAAATGAGAAGGTGGGAAGAGCAGAGCCTGTACATAGCTACCCACCTCTGCAGCAAGGGCACAGTGTGAAACCACAGTTACACAGTTATCAGGGTACTCTTTTTAAAACCTACAGTCAGGGGGATAATTACATAACTCAAAATCCCAAATTTCAAGAAAAGTTCTATGTCCAAAACGCTTACATAAGACAATCAATTTTCTTGTTTCCTTAAAAACTTCATATGGACCATGGCTACCCATGGCATAGTGGTAAGACCTGACTGAGCTTCAATGCACAACCTTGCTGCAGATCCATCAGCATTTACATCGGTTTCTTTTCTGTTCCCATGGCCTAAAACAACCTATAGACAAAAGAGTTTATTTTGGCTTAATGTTCCAGAAGGAGAGTCCATAATGTCAGGGAGGTGTGTTGTGATGGCCTCCCACATTTCATCCACCCACAGGCAGCAGGGTGAGGCTGTGAACTCTTAGGGCCCACCCTTAGCCATGTACTTCTTCCAGCACAGCTGTGTATACTCCCAAAGGCTCCATGACCTCCCCAAACGTCGCTAACTGGGGGACCAAGTGTTCCAACACTTGAGCCCAAAGGAAGGTCTTCACATTCAAACCATAGCAGCGTAGGAAGTTGATCATTATTACTAGATCTTGCCTGAAAAGGGGGAAACCAGATTAACCTTTTTCTTAAAGACTTTATTGGTAGAGCACTTGGAATCATTTAAAACTCCGTGAAGACTTTTGGTTTCATTGTTGGCTGGTGCTAGCATTGTCTTCACGGAACAAAGCACACGGGACAATTACTTTGCAAAGTAAAAGTTGACTTCAGGTCACAGTTGATTTGTGGCTGTTTGCCACGTTCCCTTTGCACAGCACATCAAGGCAGGATGGATGAGGTCATCCGGAAGCCTCTGGCTTGATACATAGGATGTGAAGGACAGGTGGAGAGGAATGGCTGTTGTCCCAGTTCACTTCAGGGCACATCCCTGAAGACTGAAATACCTCCCTCCAGACTCCACCCTCTCAATGGTTCTCCCACCTCACAGGAGTCCCAGGTGCTGGGCACCATGCTTTTGGCACATGTCTTTGAATTTATTTATCTAAACTTAGTGACGATTAAAAATCATAGGACTGTGCATTGGAATGATAAATGAAAATGCTATAAACATAGATTTTTGTGGATTCCGTGCCTATAAAGGAGTATTAAATAACCATAATTTACCGTGATATTGTGCAGTTATATTTTCATAAGAGCTGTTTTTATTTTATAAAAAGAAAGAAAAAAGAAAGATTTTGGGTTATGAAGAAAAAAAAAACTCTCCTGTATTAAAGAACCTCAATCAGGAAATAGCTCTTTCGTAATTTCTCATATGAACATGATGCCACTTTAAGAGGGATTTGCTTCAGAACAAAGGCATGCTCTATTTTAAGAATTATGAATTATGAATGTGGTTGCTTCATTTGGAGACCATAATTAATAAGCTTGCATTCAATTGGTTTTGTTTAGTTTAAGATATTAGTTCCTTTGAAGGACTGACCATGCCTGTCACTATGGAGACTGGAATACCTATCCTTGGTGGCAGCTAATTGGCAAAGAAGAATACTTCTTGATAGGCAGCAAAATGGGCCTCATTATTGCATGCTACAATCTGCATAAAAGATACCTATGGAGTGTCACCCCTGCTCAAGTGAAGCAGTTGGGCTCTTTATACTCATAAAGTGATGGATGCTTTTTATGTTTTTGCTGTCTTATTTTGAGCTGTATTTGTGCATACCAAATACCCTTCCATTTCTTCTAAGACGAAGTCTGGTAACACAGGAGAGAGACAGCCTTTACACTTATGTAGAGGCATTGAATTGTATTGAAATGTTACTAAGGTGGCATTTTATCTCCTTAGAATATCTGTATTTATTACTACATTGATATAGGATGAATTGTGTCTCCTTGAGCCCATATCTCAGATGCAATCATAATAAGGTCTCTAAAGAAAGAGAATTCAGTTATAACAGGATACTTATGACCTATGTCCCTACAAGAAAGGCAGAGGCATGAAAGATGGGTGCCACAGGAGGAAGGCCATGCAAGAATGTTTCAAGACAATAACTAAGGAAAGAGACTCCTGAGAAACTAATACTCTTGATTTGGGGATTCTAATCTCCAGACAGTAAGAAAATGACTTTCTCTTATTCAAGCTGCCTTGGATACTGCATTTTGCTATGATTGTCCTAGTAAATGAAAACATTCTATTCTATTCATATACCTATATTCCTGCCATCCCTTCAGCTGAAGGACAAGAGTGATTTCTCAGTTCAAAGGAGAAGTATCTCTGGATCTGGTGTGTGTGTGTGTGTGTGTGTGTGTGTGTGTGTGTGTGTGTGGTTTTTTTGTTGTTGTTTTTTGTTTTTTTGAGACAGGGCTTCTCTGTGTAGCTTCACACCTTTCCTGGAGCTCACTCTGTAGCCCAGGCTGGCCTCGAACTCACAGAGATCCACCTGTCTCTGCCTCCCGAGTACTGGGACTAAAGGCATGTGCCACCACCAACCTGTGTGATCTGTTGTGTTTTGATTCATTCTATTTAGTTCCTAAAGAACAGAGCTATGGATCATCTCTTCTGGGGAAAAAAAGAGAAAGAATTCAAGGGACTTTACACACATGTTAAGTAGGAAAACATCTTTAAAAGGAGGAAATTCTGAAGAACCAAGAGCCCATAAATACACTCTTTCTTGAAATGATCCGAAGCTGTGGGATGGCTCAGTTGTTAATGTACTTCCTGTACAAGTGTAGGGGTTGAACTCCCAGAATCCAAATAACTGCTGGGTAGGTGTGGTGGCTCACCTGTCATTCTGGCACTTGATGGTAGAGACAGAAGATTCCCCACAGCAAGAGGGCTAGCTGGGGGAATCATACAAGGAATAATGAACTTATAGATTCAACTGAGCGACCCTGACTCAGGTGGAGAGTGAGGGACACTCCCAACCTCAACCTCAGATCTCCATGTGTAATCACACATGCAGGGGCACACCCACCCACACACATGTACGTGCCTACATTCACATGCACACCACACATGTATACACATGACAGAAAAGAAAAATAGATAATTTGCCTCTTACCTCTTGTTGTCTGGTGTAATTGTACAGTGAAGAGGATGCACCACACAGGCATTTTCGTTTTCTACCATTCATGCTGAACCCCAGTTTTTCGTTCTTTCTTGTTCACACTCTAATGGAATCCTTGCAAAGTATTTCCTCCAGGGGTGTCTTTCTAGTGTATAGTGTTGAGCCACGGTGCTATTTTCCTTCTATCTGTAAACTAGAAGGCATTTTGCCTGCTCAGTTAGCACTTAGCACATTTTGTTTGTTGATTTCTCTTCAGCTCAGTAACATGTGAAGTGAGAACTCTCCAGACTGTGGTAGGAGGCTGTAGGCAGGGATGGGTACTTGCACATCCCAACTAGCATCCTCAAGTCTGAGTAGTTGGTGTTGACTGCTGTTCCGCTCAAATATGCAGTGTTCCCAGAAACTCCCAGTTTTAAGTATTCAGAGGCAGACCATACACTGACATGGAAAAGAAGAGCTGGTTTGCAGTGGTTGACTTTGTGAAGATTTCTTGAGAGGGTGTGTCAGGTGACGAAACGCCAGGTTCCTGGAAGCCTCAGATACAGCTGTACAGTTTT
The DNA here is from genome assembly GCF_049852395.1 of Peromyscus maniculatus bairdii. Lineage (NCBI taxonomy): Eukaryota > Metazoa > Chordata > Mammalia > Rodentia > Cricetidae > Peromyscus > Peromyscus maniculatus. The sequence goes on from NC_134864.1 coordinate 27,714,774, forward strand.
CCATCCCGCATTTTTCAATTGTTATTTATTGTAAGAGATGAGGGGAAAGGGCAACAGAGGAGGAGGAGAAGGCAAAAACCTCTCCTAAGGCAATTCTTAATCTTCTCTTTAAGGCCCAGAGAGGCAGAGATTACCTCCTTTAGGATAAGAGCCCTAGCTTGCCAGATAGGAGTATTCACTCCTTCTGGGATCTCATTTCCCTCAAGGTGTGGCCTCTATCATGATGCTTTATGTTTGCTTTTTAGTACCACACCTTGCAAGCCATCATCCCCAGGTCCTCAGTCCTTTGGTCCCCTCAGTTCTAAGCTTGGCTGATGCTGCAGCGCTGCAGGCAACAGGCATCCTTTGCCACCCAGTTTTTGTTAGCCTGCTTACACAGGTCAAATTGTAGAAGGCTGGTCGGAAGGAGAAAGGTTTTCCTGTCAGCTTCCTGTAGCAGTGAGCTGTAGGCAGAAGACATCCTTTGCTGTCACAGTAGTTGAATCCGATGTATTAGTTCTCTCCAAACTTGCAGAACTAGCTTCATCGTGTCCTATTGAGTGGCACCAAACAAATAGTAGTTTTCTCAGAGGTCTGACTTTTATTTTTGTTGCCCTTTATTTTCTCCTTGAGCCTATACATTTTACCAGTTCTATCATCTTCAATGCTGGTTTTCATAACATACCCTGCCTCCCAGCCACTAAGTCTGCCATGCACTGGTGGTCTTTTTTTGCTTCTTTTGTCTTTATATTTCTTAAATTAAAAAAATTCAATTTCTCCCTGTTAAATATAACTCCTTAATTTCTGTCTCCTTTGGGGAGATGTTTCCTCTCTGTTGATCCATGCCATGCCAAATAAAAATGTGAATGATATGCTCATGATTCATTGGGAAATTTGCATGTGTCTTGCTTGGTGCTGAATCTTTTCATGTTCCCTTTATTCCATATATATATTTATATTTAATTATTTATATTCCATATATATTTAATATATATTATATATATATATTAAAAACATGTGTTATTATACCAGGATCACACCCCAAAGCAATGATCATAGAGTTAAGGATAAAGGGAGGTAAGGACTTACCCAATGCTAGAACCTGACTGAACCTGACTCCAAAGCCCATGTTATTATGTATTTCATAATTTGTCTGTGTTGTGTTCGTATCTTAATTCTTTCTTCCCACTGACTGGTTCATCTCCTTGGATCTATGCATCCTTATTTTTGCAAATAGGACTTAAACTTTAGGATCCCTAAGTTCTGTTTTGATACATTCTTTTATTTTTCCATCATCTTGGGAGTAGAATGAGGGGGAAAAATCACTAGTTGGTGTATGTCAACATATGCAGATGACTTGAAAGCTTTGCTCCAAATATTAAGCACCTAATAACCCATGGAAACATGAAATTGCCTAGAAAGAAATGTTCATGATCCATCAGTTTGCTGTTTCAGCACCAATATGCCCCAAATTTCAATGGCATCAGTATCCTGAAATTGCAGTCTGATTCAGGAATTCTAGGACACAGTTGGGTCTGTATTCTTCAAAAGCTGTCATGTAGTGATGATGTCATTCATTGACCATTTGTTATGTGCAGTTTGCATTATTTCTAAATTCCATAATACTTTCAGATACTATGGCTATTGTTATTTACCACTGCTGCTGCTGCTGCTACTACTACTACTACTACTACTACTACTACTACTACTACTACTACTACTATTACTACTTACCTATTGAAAGAAAGAGAGTATGAACAGGGGAAAGCTGAGTAACCTAACCATGATATCTTTGTGAGAAACAGAAGAACTGACTTTGAAAAGTGAATGTTGTACTTCAAATCTTCTGCCACATTTACTCATCAACAGTGTACAACAAACAGCAAAGCAGGTAAAATGAGAAGACAGACTTGTATCTGCAAGATGTGAACTGTAAGGTATCATGGCAGACTTTTGCTAAATGTGTTGATACTTTGAAATCAGTCTGTTGGGGTTTTTTTTGTAGACTTCACTATTTCAACTTTAAACTCTCACTTCTATCTTGTCTAAAAAAATGATCAACCCTTTCAGTGGGATAACACAGTCCAACTTACTCATAACTGAGGAGCTCATTGGAATAAAACTGTGTTGTAGATTTTATATATAATATGTATGTAGTCAAATTATATAATATTCTGTCAAACTGCCAAAAAAGATAAGGTTGAAGTTAGTCAGAAATCGAGTGTGAGCACTAGCATGCCATCCTGGTGGATTTTAACTTCTCTATCACTCATCTCCTTGTCTACAGATTGAAGACAGATTAAGGAAAAAAGAATCATCAGCATCTTCCAGTGATTTCACCTATAGATGTAGATAATGAGTGTTGCCATGGATACAGCATAATTATAGCACCTGAATAGAATCGAAGGGAATTGGAAAACAAGAGACAAAGAAATAAGCTTAATTATTCATCTTTTGAAAAATCTCTACAGACAATTTAACAGGAAAGTAGGGTGACTAAGGAACACATACATTTCATGCCCATATGCCCCAGAAATAACTAATTAGGCACAATATGTCATCTCTAATTACAAAAGTGATTTCTGGAAGAAGGAAGGCTGAATAAAGAGTAGCTTGAACATGGTGGTTCTCTCGTCTGATAGAATGTGCCGAATGCTGCAAGCAGATGTTTTGTATTTGCATGAGGATTGGATTGTAACTGGTTTAATTCATTAGGTTTTTTTTAAAAAAATAACTTTTTGGTTACCAAAGAGGACACAGCAGTGAGGACTGCAGTGAAAGCCTTTGAGACCAAGAAGAAAGGCAAGTCTGCCACTTGTCAGTTCTCATCTAGGAAGAAATTTCCTGTTTGTTTCTTCATCTGTGAGACTTCTTCTTTCCAAAGCACAGGGTGGTATGGCCAACAGGGCCAACAGTGACTCTTGGTTTCAGTCTAGACACGATCTGCCAGCTCAGCTATCTTCAAGTTTCTCTGAAGCACTGCCTGGAATTCTAAAAGGGAATTGTTTTCAGTTAATGAGCAGATACCACTGAACACTTAAAGTTATTCACACTTTTGTCGGAGTTAAATTAAACTGAGTTCCTATGATCTTACTATGAGAAAAGAAGCTGCCATCTGTGGCTAAGGTGTGGGTGGTGGCCCCAAGATTTTTCCTCTCTCATATGCATGCTATTACCAGACTGTGAGTACAGTAGACTTGACTTTGGGATGTAATTAGATTACGTTGTATGACACCATTGTCCTTTAATTAGAAACCCTGAGGTGGGCCCGACCTTATCCAAGTCAAGCAATCAGAAACACAGGAAATCAGAGACTAATACAAGAGAGTGACAGTGGATGGGCTTGGTGGCCAGGGCCCACATGACACTTAGGAGATGAGAGTAACCCCTAGCTGATAGCCAACAGGCAGCGTTGATCTTGGTCTCAAATGTGCTACTGAATTCTATCGGTGGCAAGGATGAGCTCGGACACTCTCTTCCTTGGACACTGTAGGTGATAACTAGTCTGGCTAGCACCATCATTTCTGCCCTGTGACTCTCTTGGGAAATCTCAAGGAACACAGCCATGGTACCTTTGCTTTTTTTTTTTATTTGTAGAACTGTAAACTCTAAAGATGACTATCATCGTTAGGCACTGAGTATGTGGTATTTGTAACATGCCAGTTGAAAATTACTACAAGTGTGTGGAATTGGAAGGATAGAAAGGAGACCCTCTGAGTTACAGAACATGAGAGGACACATGGGCTGAGAATACTCCCCGGAGGCTGGCGGAAGAGTAACACCTGCTTTAGGGTAGAGTCAGGAGCTCATAGGTAGTGTCAAGAGAGGCAGGAGAAGAGCTCACGACATCCACTGAAATCAGTTCCTTCTTTTGTCACAGGCCTCCTTCTACCCAGTCCCTCGTGGTGAGCCATGGTTGTATCTCCTTTTTAGAATCCAAACCACGAGTTGGATCCTAGTTCTGATTCCTTTATTATGTTGTTGAAAGCCAGCGAGTAATTATATCAGCTCAGATGCTTTCTCTCGTGAGTATCTCCTTATCCCTCCCAAACACCACTGTAATCTTGTTTTGTGATGTCTGTCCTTTATAATGGTATTCAGTGATAAGTATATGTGTTCATGTTTACATACAATGTGTATGTTTGTATTTATACTTGATCATCTCCAAATGACCCTAAGCTCTCTGAAAAACTGGAAATCTACTTACTCAACTTCTGTGTTATAATATAAACATATATATGTTATAACATGTAATTATATGTGTGTATCATATAATATATAATTAATATACAGTTATATAGACTATAATAGAACTATTTATAATTATCATTTATGACATGATTATTATATAATATATATGATTACATATTATGTCTAATTTGTCACTAGCACCTTGATTATCCAGGGTTAAGCAGTACTGATGAATTGCCACTGCACTTCCTGAGGATACTGCACACATTGCGAATTTAATAGTGTTGTGTAAATGTTCCCCAAAATCCACTTGATCCTTCAAAACTGAAGCTTTTGTCAGTAACTTGGATTTCTCTGACATGTTTCACGTGTGTATATATACATATGTCATTTGAATTCATCTTCTAGCATTAGCGTCCTTTGGGTATTTTAGATATCATAAATCATAGCTTATGAACTTCATGCCGAGGCAGACTCTGTTTCATGTACTCTAAGTTTACCTTTTTCCGCAGCATTCTCAGCATCCTTCATCTATGACCAACTTCACCGTTCTGGAATTTACAGTGCATCTATCTCCATCCGTGGTTGTGGACTATGTAGATCTTGCTATTCCGTCCACACAGGACACTTCTGCTTTTCCCCATTTGACCAGGTCACTTTCCTCTCTGATTCTTCTCTAGGTCCATCTGTAGGTTGCCTGAGTGTTGACATAGTATGTTTTTTTTCCCCCTCTCACAAGTATCCATTCACGATAGAGAAAACTGCCTTGCTGTCAGTGGCCAACAGAATCATTCAATAAATGCTTGTTAAACACCCTGTAAAAAAAATTCATGATATTGAATAAACATTTCAAAGAGAAGCAAAAATGCCCGGTTTTCAAGCAATGCCGTCTTCGATCCATCAATATCTCCTCCGTGTGACACACCAATAAGCAGCTTGAAAGCTGGCAATGCAGCTGTCTGTGGTAGATGCCAGGAAAACAGATGGTGGGGATGCAGGGGAAATGCTTGCCATCACTTGGCATTAAAATCCTTTGCGTATGCACCAAAATGGAGAAGGAATTGACAGGCACCGGGGTGCCTGAGCAGGCTTTCACACCAGCACTTGTCAGCTGGGCTATTTTAAACATATGTTCCCGAAGAAGCTCTCAGGCTCACTCTACTTTCTCCTAGCATCACACAGGATTTTCAAGGAAAACAAAACAAACAAAAAATACCCAAGTAGCCAGGCACGGCGTCACCTGCTGAAAAATGTCAAGTCCTTCCCCAAATCAGCCTTTAGAATCTGAGATGTCTGTGTCCTTTTTCTGTTCTGGTACATTCACTGTAATGGCCACACCATCAGGTTGATATCATGAAATCATGTATTCCTTGTACTTTTATGACAATGGTTCTTGTCTTTTGTTTTCATTTTAAGAAACCACGAGGAACATAAAGCATGGATCCAGCTGACACTAGGAGAAGAAAGCTGGTTCTATAAGGTCTAAAAGTCCACCTGGGGTTATTTCCAAACCATTTCAGTGAATCTCATTCAGCTAGCAAACAATTAGAGTTGCAAGAAGTAGGTGGTATTACTAGGACAGCCAATGAGAACACTTGTGTATGAGTCAGTTTGTATTATTATCGTGAAATACGTGAGGCTGTATGATTATGCAGAAGGGGCTTGTTCAGATCACGGATTTTGAGTGGCACTTCCAAACAGCATAGGGCCAGTTCTCGTGGCTCTCAACACTTGGCAGCTTCACCCCACATGGTAAATGGTACCATGACAGTGATGCTGCCTAGCCAAAGAGGAAACCAGAGTAGGGTAAGTAAGCTTGTTCTTTTATAACAACCCTGTTATCAGAGCTAACCACAGAACCATGAGAACTAACTTAATGGTTTCCAAAGCCAGAGCCCGCAGTATCCTTTCACTGGGCTCCAACTCTCTCTCTCTCTCTCTCTCTCTCTCTCTCTCTCTCTCTCTCTCTCTCTCTCTCTAAGTTAAAAAGTTTATTTATTATTAATATATTATTTAAATATTTTCTTTCTTAGGGAATGTTTTTACATTTTTCTTTAATTCTTGAGATTATAATAAAATTGCATCATTTCCCCCTTTCCTTTTCCTCCCTCCAAACCCTCCTCTACAGCCCTTCTTGCTCTCTTTCAAATTCACAGCCTCTTTTTCGATTAATTGTCAGTATATGCATACATGTTTATGTGTATACATATATAGTCCTAAACATAACCTACTCAGTCTGAATAATGGCACACGTATGTCTGTTTTCAGGGCTGACAATTTGGTACTGGATAACCAATTAGTGTGTTCCTTCCTGGAGAAGACTATTTCTCTCCTTTTCAGTATTTCTTAGAGGCCTTGGTGGGCTTTTCTCCACCCCCTTTGACTTGTTTGTTCTTGTTCTCATTCAACTCACATTGGGGCAGCCATGGCAATGAGATTTTATGAGTGTAGCTTTTGCTGTTACTAGGAGACATAATCTCACCGTGAACTCTTTATATCCACTGGCGCTTACAGTCTTTCTCCCCTTTCTTCTGCCACGTTCCCTGAGCCTTGGGTACTAGACTATTTTGTAGATGTATCCATTGAGACTGGGTTTCACAACTCTGCATTTTGATTGGTTGTGATTTTCTTTAATGTGGGAAAAATAATCTTCCCCAGGTAAGAGCACACCAATTGGTTATCTAGTATCATCAAGTGGTCAGCCCTGAAAACATATTCAAGTAACTTTATACAGACTGAGCAAACTGTATTGAGATGTGGTGTGTGTGTGTGTCCGTGTGTGTGTGTGTGTGTGTGTGTGTGTGTGTGTGTGTGTACATATATGCATGTAATTATAATTAATGAAAAAAGCCATGAATTTGAAAGGGAGAAAAGAGGATTATATGGGAGAGTTTGGAAGTAGGAAAAAGAAGGAGAGAATGTTGTAATTATAACAATCTCAAAAAATACAGATAGTTTAAACAAAATTTTCTTATCTGGGCTAACAATGCTCCCTTAGACATTCAAAGATCCCCAATACTAGGCATGAAAAACCCCTTTTGAGTTGTTGGTCAGGGTTGTCTAAAAGACTCTGTAAACATTCAGTCTCTTGCTATTGCTCTTGATTGGCCCAGAGAAGTAGAAGGTAAGACCCTATTGCCTAAGACACTATGTACTTCATACATCAGGACCAGATGTGCTTGGCCCGGAACTGACCTGGATGCCTCTTTCCTGAGGACTAGCTTTAATGGTACCAGAAGACACCACATAAGCTTCCAAAGGAAGGAAACTAACAGTCCTACCCAGCTATCATGCTAATGAGCCACAATAATGACCAACATGGCACAATAACCCCAGGGGTACAGTAGCAGCACACACGCCTTGGCAACAGCCAACAGCTTCCTGATTGGACCTAAGACCTGATCAACAAGAGGGAGACCATGCCTGATGCTGGAAAACTAGTCAACTACTCAGGGCGAGTGAAGTCAAGGATCTTGGAGGAGAACCTACAACTGCCGCTTTACTACACCAGCATAATCTCTGACTATATTCTAAATATTTATTCTTATGGCAGAAGATAAATGTAGTCCTCGTCCATTACCAAGGAAACTTGGGATGCAATACACAGAATTGCATGCATTATAGGTTTATTTGTAGTTCAAGAGTTAACAGTTGATTTTTTACAAGTTTTCAGACACCTTTATTGTTATTTTATTCTCTCCCTCCTTCTTCCATATTTACCTCTCTCCTCTCTCTAAAGAGCCCCTCCTGTTTTTCTGATCAGATCACTTGTACATCTGGACAACTGAGGGCAACATTCCTTTTTGGTTGGCTTTGTTTTATAAGCTTCATTATGTGTCATGATTCTATAATGAATAATGCAATAATGGCATTAAATGACCATTAATTTTTAATAGCTTTGCATAAGGAAGGCAAATAAATGCTAAGATGGTTTTGTTGTCTCTCTTTTCCCAAGTGTGTCTTCTTTGTGAACTGTGACATTGATAATTAGTCTTTTGACACTGGTTCATGTACTTCATGTATAATAATTTATCTGAATTTTATATCTGAGAAAGACAGAGAGAGAGAAAGAGAGAGAGAATGCAAGAGAGCATTATGATTCTTATTTTGCAGATGAGGAAATGGAGGCATAAAAGTACATATTATGGATAATCTTTTTTAAATTCACAACTTTTCTTCCTTTATTTGAGTCAATTGTGGTATTTCTTGAGTGAACGTTGACTCCCAGTTTTGAGGAAGGGTTTTAGTCAGAGCATCTGGCTAGAATTAATATGCTATTTGCTCATGGAATGGGCACACTACCCAAGCAGGGTTACCCACACTTGTCTCCAGGACTCTTTCTTACTTCTCTGGCCTGAGCTGTTTCATCAATAGAACAACATCTGGTCTACAATTGCCCATCAAGCTCCTTTGCAGAATCTGGCTGTGAATGCAAAGTCAAAGCCTGAAGGTTGTTGGAGCTGAGCCACACGAAAGATAACTGGACCCTAGAGAGTCCAGACACTGGCTGTGGGACTCAAGCCATATTGATGCCTGCTTCTCCAATGCCCGGGAGCTTAGCATTTCCTTCCTCTGTCTGATTCTAATGCCTTCATATGAAATCCTGGGCTTTGGTTACATCTGCAAGGATCATGGTTACTGTCCATAAACCAGATGGCTTTCTCTGAAGGATGTCCATCAAATGCCAACAGTGAATGGAGAGCTGTTTTTGTCATATAGGACAAATGCTTAAATGTGGACTTAAACTGCCTGGGTTAATGTTGTTACCTACTTAGTATTTGGAATGTGATGTAAGCCCTCTGATGACTTCTTGGGGTTAGCAAACCCTGGAACACCTGCAGGCCCAGATGTCAGTAAGGAAGTCATGGTGGGTGTGACCATGAGAACTGGACCCTGATAAAATACCAGCTGTGGAAAGTACTAGAGATTAAAACTTTTCTAGATCAGAAGTTTTCAACCCTTTGGGGGTTGCATGTAAGATATACTGCTTATTTACACTATACTTCATAACAGTAGCAAAATTATATTTACAAAGTAGCAATGAAAATAGTTTTATGGTTGGAAGTCACCACAACATGAGGAACTGATTGAAGTGTTGCAGCATTAGGAAGGTTGAGAACCACTGTTCTAGACCCAAAAGTAGAACAGATAGTGGCATGTGGAGGTGGATACAGGTAAGGAACTCATGACAAATTGTGTTTTAAAATCCGGATGCCACCATTTGGGCTATGACTGCTGTAGTAAGCACTGACAGAAATTTGTGATTTGCTTCTTGAAAGCACACTGTCAACACCAATGAGCTTCCCTGATCTGTGCTGGTAGAGGTACTGTGAGTTGGCTGTACCTTTTTGGAGCTGGAGTACTATGGTTAGCTAGAGTTTGTATACCAACAAAGCAGTCAGACCTGGGATGAAAAGGAGCTGTGAATAAATGAGGTGTTCATTTATGGAAATTCATAAACAAAAAATTATATTTCATTCTAATCAATGGCCCAGTATGATTAGCTGCCTACTTAGCAAGACATTCAGCAGACTTTATAGATCCATTCATAGTTTTCAGTCCTGTTGAGTTTCCCCAGGCTGCTCTCTGGAGTTAGTTCTTTATGTGGGTATGGGGTGTTCAGCTGTCTTGTGGGTGCTAGGCAGTGGAAATACAGACTTTGTCTAAGACTCATATGCAGCACTCTGTTAGGTATGCCTTCACATTGGGATGGGGTGACAATTTCAGTGCATACCTCCAATTTCAAATGCCAAAACTGGGACTATGTGCCAGATGTTTCATTACATTTATGGCATTTTTACTCTGCCTTATGCCTATGGCTTCCTATTTTTGTTGCAATATATGGTTTCATTGGTTATATATACTACTCTGACTGTTTTTTATTTTATTAATAGGAAATTGTATTCAGAGAGATGAGTATTTGCCCAGGGTCATAGCACTCAAACACTGTGGACTCAAGGTTGCATACACAGCACACATTGAGGCTGATGAGGTAAGGGGGGATGTTATCTCTAGCTCTTATCTATGATATTACTTAATATGTACATTGGTGAGAAGAGACTAATACTTTCTGAAAGACTAGGACACCAGGCTCTGTGTGGGGGCTGGATAATCATGTCCCTCTCAGTTTGAGAGTTGAAGCCAGAACTCATCTGTGATGGCATTCGGATGTGGGGGGCTGGGAAGGTAATTAGGCTCAGATGAGGTCATAAGCGTGCAGTCCACATGATGAGATCAGTGCCCTCGAAGAAGGGGCATCAGAGAGCTCCTGTACTTCCTCTCCACAAGCATGCATCCCGAATAGGCCATGTGAACCCACAGCGGGAAGGCAGCCCTCTGCAAGCCTGGGAGAGGCTGTCAGCAGACACCCAGACACCTGATCTCAGCCTCCAGAGCTGTGAGAAGCATCTGCTTTCCCTTGGTCTGTGGTACTCTGTACAGCAGCCTAAATGAACTAAAAGAGGGCTGTATTCTGAGAAGAGACACACGGGGGGCACACACATGCTCACCTTTATATCTTGGTGCTGGGGTGCTTTCTGTGCCACAGGAGGCTTTTGAGGAATGCCTTTGTGATCCGCTTCTGCAGGAAGCAGGACTGAGTGAATCTGCACAGCATCAAAGGCCCCACTGAGCTCCTATAGATCTCCAGGGCAAGGGTAGTCCTCCTGATTGGGAAGCAGCTCTTTTTCAGCGGAAGTTTCAAGAAAGGTCTCGGCTGAGGGTTTTATTTGTCACACTTCTAAGTTACCAAGGAATAAAAGGGCTCAGGTTCTGAACAGGGTCTTAAGATAATCCTGAATATCAGATACCTCTTCTAGATCTCCAAGGTTTCCATGTTGAACATACTAACCCAGAGCAGATGTGTTGGGGCAGTTGTGTGTGTAATCCCAAGACTAGAGAGACAGAAGAAGACTACAAGTTCAAAGCCAGCCTGGTCTACATAACACATTTTAGGATCCCCTTGGTCCTATAATAAGATCTTATCTTGACAAACAAAAAGGGACAATAAAAAATGATGCAAATCTGACCTCAGGTAGCTTATGTGTGCACTTCCTTGAATGATAGGAACATTCAAATTTTTATGTTTATTTTAAAATATGCTCACGGTGTTTAAAGAGTCACAGAAAGAAACTTGAGTGACTTCCCATCTCACCTTCGTTCCACTTCAGGAAAGAAAAGTATGTTTGGATTCTGTGCATAGTTTTGAGTCGGCAGCTATGAGTAACAGCAACCTAGAACTTTCAGAGTTTCTGCCAGGGCTGATGTGCATAGATCGAAGGCGGGGTTTGAGATCTTACCTGATAAATGGTGAATGATCAGGGCCAGCATTCACTCATTCATTACCAGGCACAAATTAAACCCCCCTGACCTGGCATTTAGACTGAGAGAAGCTTGTCTCTTGTCAAACTTTCCCGACATTGTTCAAACTCACATTGACGACATTTAGAGGATTTTTCTTCTTCCCCTTGATCTGTTCCTTTTATTACTTAGATCTGAATTATTAAAACAAATTCTTTGCCACTTATTAGAACCATATGCTTATTTTAGATGTTGAATCAAAATTTAAATTCTAGCTCCTACTCTCAACAGAGTACTTGGAAAAACAAACAAACAAACAAACCAGAAAGTAGATATCACAGATAGGATGCAATGCTATTTTGATAACTGTAGAGTAATAATGAAGCTTGTGATGCAGTCCCCATGGAGGCAGCCTGCAGCATATTCAGGCTGGCCTTCCAGAATTTAATCTATCACAGCCCCAGGGTAACAGACAAATGGAGGGAGGGAGGGAACAGTGTAGAGCAGGAAGGCCAGGCACTCACCAGCAAAAAGTGCAGGGACAGGAAGTTCAGCTCAGGCTATGCAGTGTATAGGGAGAGGTAATCCTGTCCTTGGTGCCTGGGAGCAGATCTCCTTAACTAATATCTTGGACTGTGATAGCCCTGAACTTGAGGTCAGGAAGTAGATCACTTCCTGGGTCACCTCTCTTTTGGTCACTGCTGGAGAACCGGAAACAAGAAACTCTGAAGCTTCGATGGTTTCCTGGTCGTCTACAGCCGTGCCCACAGCAGGATGATTACCCAGGAGATGGTGACATTATGAAGACAGGTCATCTGCCTACATAAATCTTAGTGCCGTGGTTGCTGCCTAAGACACTTGCCTAACACACACTCAACACCATAATCAGGAACGGGAAGGATAGGTGCTCACACACTCAGCTGAGCTCTCACTATTATAAATACTAATCTCCAGCTTTCAAGGGCCCAAGAAGAACCTGTTCCAACACCTCATCTTTTCCTCTTTTTGCTGCTTTTGGTTTTTCTCCATGAGATACTTTTATCAGCATCGCACCTTTAACATATTTAAAATGTTTATATTCTATTCCCTTTCATTCTTCTAATTCTGCTTTATGCATATTTTACATTAGTGAGTGATCTTTTCCTAATTCTTTTCTTTATTATGACTTAATAGTCCCCTTCTTATAGTTGTCCAATTTTGTTTTCAAACATTCTCATTTGTGAGGATTAAAAATCTCTTTTCGTCTCTTGCTCTTGTCCCTCCACGACATCCTCCTGCACTCCTTTCTGTTTTCATTAATTCGGTATTTAATTAATTCAGCATTGCCTCTCCAGTTCCACCTTCCAGTCTCCTTCCTCTATTCCATTCATTTACACTTTCAAGACTTTCAGTAAATAACTAAAAAACGTACAGCATATTCTACATTAGTTTTTCCCATTTCATGGCTTATGGTAATTGGTGGTAGATTAATAGAACTTTTTTACTTTAATTGTCTTTCTGTGTCTTGTGTAGTGTGGTGTGATCACTAATGTGACAGTTTCTCTTCTCATTGGATGGTGCTGTAAGCTGAGGCCTCACAAGTAGGCTGCTTAGTGAGTATATCCCCAAATGAGAACAGAAAAGATAGTTGTTCAGTAGCTAGAGGTGCAGATCTCAACAAAGAAACACGAGACATTAAAAGACAAGGAAATATGACTCATTAAGGGGGCATGATTCAGCTACTAAATTCAAGGATACTAAAGCAAGTAAAATGGCAGATGAAGATTTTTTTTAAACATAATTTTTTTTTATTGATTCTTTGGGAATTTCACATAATATGCCCCGAATCCACTCTTTTCCCAGTCTCTCTGAATCTGTCCTTCACCCTTGTAGTATCCTCTCAAAGGAAAACTTAAAATGAAATAAGAATAAAAATAAGAATATGAATTTAAAAAACCAAATAAACAAAAAACAAAACAAAGCAAAACCCAAACAAACCAAAAAAAGTGAACAAGAACAAAACAATTATCATCTCCTGCTACCCCTAAAACACTTTCATCGTCTCCTCACTCATCTTAGTGGCACTGGGAGCTGTAGTATGTAATGCAGTCTACCATTTAGTCCAATCAACCCCATTCACAGTTGTTCATTGTAATGAGTCCTTGGTCAGATTTAAGGCCTTTGGCTTCTGGTACACCATGAATACTGGGCCCTCATTGAAACTCCTCCCAGAGATCCTGCTGTTGCCCTGAGTCATGGAGATCCTCCAGCTATGTTTCTGCAGGACCAGTCCCTTTATTTGAGCTCCAGGAGGTCATAGTTGGGGTAGATGCTGGGGAGGGCCAACCCAAACCCCTAAATGTGGGCCTGGGTGGTAGTCAAGCTGGTTGCTCTAGACTAGATGAATATTTTTAATACTTGTTAATGAAAATGACCAATGATCTCAGAAATGATAGAGACAAGCAGATGAATTTTATTCACGCCTTGGAGTACAAAGCAAGCAGTGTAGAGGAACTGATGAGAAAAATGAAGAAAGTCAGCAATACAGATGAAAAATTCACCACTATGGAAGGACTATATTGCAAGGAAATTGATATTTTGAAAAAGTAATCAAAACATTGGAATGAAAATTCAGTGGGTCTAATGGGGGAATGTCTTTTTGTATGCTGTGAAAATATGTTGGTCTGATTGGTTGATAAATATAGCTGTTTGGCCAATGGTGAGGCAGAATAGGGTTAGGTGGGACATTCTAACTAGAGAGGAGGAAAGAGAAAGGCAGAATGGAGGAGACACTGCCAGCTGCCACCATGAATAGCAAGATGTAAAGATACCAGTAAGCCATGAGCCACATGGCAATGTATAGATTTATAGAAGTAGGTTAATTTAAGATGTAAGATCTAGCTATCGAGAAGCCTGAGCCATTAGGTCATCGAGTTTGTAATTAATATAAGCCTCTGTGTTCATTTGGGTCTAAATAGCTGCAGGACCATGAGGACATGGGAGCCAGATGGGCACAGGAAAACATTCAGTTACATGAGTCAAATATAAAACAGTGGAAAGCATGGCCAACAGCGTTGAAGAAAAGGCTATCAGGGATGAAATACAAAGTTGAGGAAAAACTGCTTTCAAATATAAATAAAGGGGAAAACATGCACTACTACAATGTCCAAGAACTGTGAGAAATAATCAAGAAAACAAGCATAACTTTTCATGGGATTGAAGGAGCTGAGGAAAAAACAAAAAGATATCAGGAATTCTTAAATTCTATGAAATTACAGCAGAAAAATATCCTAACCCTAGGGAAAAATCAATACCTAAATCCAAGACATTGTGTAATGATAAATAAAACTGAAAAAGCATTTCTCTCTGAAGAAGAACCTCTCCACACCACATGTATCAAAAGTACAAAGCAAGGAGAAAAAAATTAAAAGGCAAAAGAAACCAAGGGGGGAAAAAACCATCAACTATGCACAATATCCCACAGTATCCTGTGAATCCATCCTGAGCCCCTCTGCTGTTGTCTACCATGAAAATAATAAATGCCATCATTGTTTGGACCCAAGATGACAGACTAATTTGAGACGAATGCATGACTTCTTTTTCTGTCCACTACAGCAGGCGATGCTAAAGCACTTACTGTTATCTTCGTTGGTTTGTTAGGGAGACTTTGCTTATTGTTTTGAGACAGAATCTCATGTAGCCCAGGCTGCTTTTGAAGTCATTATATAGCTGAAGCTAACATTGAATTCCTGATCTTCCTGCCTCAACTTCCCCAGTGATGAGAGCACAGTTATGCAAGGCCACATTCAGCTTTTATTACTATTATTTTTATTAATAAATATTAAAGTGAAGATCTTTAAAAGTAGTTATTTTAATGATGTCACAATATTCGAAGAAACCAATCATTGTTAACATAACATTCTGGCTCTTAGGCAGTGTGTGGAGAGTTCAGGTAAGGCTCAATATGTAGATGTTCCTGACTTGTGGGAGGCTCATATTTACAATGAGCTGAACATCTCTGTAGGTAAAATGTGCATTTAAAACTCCTTTTTTCTTTCATTTTTCTTTATTAAGAAATTTTCTACTCACTCCACGTACTATCCACAGATCTCCCCTCCTCCCTCCTCCTACCCCCCAGGCCTCCTTCCCAAGCCATCCCATATCCCCACATCCCCCAATTCGAGGTCTCCCATGGGGAGTCAGCAGAGCCCAGCACACTGAGCCTAGGCAGGTCCAAGCCCCTTCCCATTGCACCAAGGCTGTTCAAGGTGTCACACCACAGGCACCAGGCTCCAGAAGCCTGCCCATAGACCAGGGATGGATCCCGATCCCCCTGCCTTGGTGCACAGACCCAGTTATACCACTCTTGGGCATAGACCTAAGGAATGCTCAATCATACCACAAGGATACATGCTCAACTATGTTCATAGCAGGATTATTTGTAATAGCAAGAACCCGGAAACAACCTAGATGCCCCTCAACTGAAGAATGGATAAAGAAGATATGGTACATATACACAATGGAGTACTACTCAGCAGTAAAAAAACAATGATATAATGAAATTTGCAGGCAAATAGATGGAACTAGAAAATATCATCTTGAGTAAGGTAACCCAGACTCAGAAGGACAAACGCAGTATGTACTCACTCATAAGTGGATACTAAATGTGAGGTAAGGGATGGCCAGACTGCAACCCACGCCTCCAGAGAGGTTAGCTAACAGGGAAAGACCCTAGGAGGAACAAATGGATGACCCTCTGAAGGAGAAATGGATGAGATCTACATGAGTGGACTAGGTGTGTGTGGGGGGGGCAGAGGGCGAGGAGTGGGGGATGAGAACATAGAGAAATGGGAGGATAGAGCTGGAACAGGGACAGAGTGGGAGGGCAGGGAGGAAGGTACCATGAAAGATGAGGACATCATGGGAATAGGAAGAGGCAGGGTGCTGGGGAGGCTCTCAGGAATCCACAAGGTTGACCCTACCTTGGTCTGCTGGCAGTGGTCCAGAGAGTGCCTGGACTGGTCTACTCTAGTGACCAGCCTAGCAAATAACCTAGCTGTCATCACAGAGCCTTTGTCCAGTGACCGATGGAGGCAAATACAGAGATCCACAGCCAGGCACCAGGCTGAGCTCTGGAAATCCAATTGATGAGAGGAGAGATACTGCAGGCGAGGGATGTCAAGATCATGATGGGAGGATATGCAGAGATGACTGACCACACTAGTGGAAGCCCATGAACTGTGGGCTGGTGGCTATGGAGCCCCCATGGGACTGGACTAGGCCTTCTGGATATGGAAGACATTTAAAACTCTTAACCTACTGTGGTGGTTTGAATGTAATTGGCCCTCATAATCTCATAGAGAGTGGCACTATTAGGAAGTGTGGCTTTGTTGGAGTGGGTATGGCCTTGCTGGATGAAGTGTGTCACTGTGGGGATGGGCTTTGAGGTTTCCTATGCTGAGGAAACTGCCCAGTATCTCAGTTGACTTCCTATAGCCTGCACATCAAGATATAACTGGCACCATCTCTGCCTGCATGCCGCCATGTCCCACCATGGTGATAATGGATTGAACCTCTGAAGCTGTAAAGCCACCCCAATGAAATGTTTTCTTTATAAGAGTTGCCGTGGTCATGGTGTCTCTTCACAGAAGTAGTAACCCTATATAAGATACCTACTGATCATCACAGCTGGGCAGCACAATGCTGGTGGTTCCTGGATGGGAAGGAGCTGTGGGATAAAAAATCATTGCCCATCATTTATCTTTCCAGGGAAAAGACAAAAAAAATGAAATCTAGTTTCTGCTGAATATTTATCACTTTCACACCATTGTAAAATCAGGAAGTTATAAGTGGACCTAACCTAAGCAGCCATCTGTGATTTGTCATGCTACAGTGACAAAAGCCAGCCCTCCTTTGAGCCTCTTGGAATCCTCGCCATCTATTCAAACCCACCTCAACCACTAATGCTGTTTTCACTGATGCACACATGCTTGTCCTCTCTCTCCTACCTAAACTCCACAGTGGTTTGTGTGTAATTTCTCCCTCGGGGAACTTTCCACATTCTGCCTTGGATTTTGGCAAATTCTATTACTTTCACGGTATTTAGAGGAATTGGGTTGAAATTAGAAATTGCTTTAATATCCATATTCCAAGACCTACTTGGGAAGGTATAAAAAGAAAATAAAAAAATACTAGGAACATTGTTATTTTAGTACAAATAAATCTGTAGCTTTACTCTAGTCCACAAACCCACTGGGAGTATTTATAGAGTAATGACAATTTGCTCCTAAATCCGAGGAATGTCCACCGAAAAAGCTACATCACTGTTACCCTAGATGGGAGACTCCTTCACACTCACCACAACCACTCAGGCGCTTAGCTATTTTGAAAACACTAGATGAGAACAAATAACTTTGTATTGATTGGGAAGCTAAACCACTGAGAGATGAAAACTTTTGGCCCTAATAACACAGTGGTTTTTCAAATGCAGAAATTGATTTCAGGCTTTTCATCTTTCAAGGTAATTCAAAGACTACTGTGAATAACACAAAACAGATATTGCTTTCTAGTTGCTATTAATACCATTCATCAGCACATAATACCTAAAGCAGCCAAAATGTGATGTTTTATATCTATGTTCACACCATAAAACAGCCAGTTGTCTCCCGAGGAGCCTTTTAAATAAAAGTATTTGTTTATTACCAACGTGGAGGTGTATCAACCTCACAGCTAAGTTTCCGTAACTACATACTCGGCATTTGTCTGGAAGAAGGATTGCTGGGAGTTTGGTCTGAAGAATAGCAAGGAATATTGAGAAGGTAATTAAATGGAATTTTTAAAAAGTTATTGTATTAAAGGATAACTGGATTCACTTTGTCTTTAAAACAGTATGGATTTCTGTAACATAAGCAACATGCTATGAAGATACAATTAAATATGTTCTAAAATCAAATATAAGTGACCTGAGTTTTTGTCTTTCTAATTAATTTAAGTCTTTCCTAGCAGAAAACATCATTTGAATCCCAAATCTTGTAACAAAGTTGGTTTTTTGTTTTTTTTTTTTTTGTTTTTTTTTTTTTTGTTTTTTTTTGTTTTTGAGACAGTGTTTCTCTGTGTAACTGTGGCTGTACTGGAGCTCACTCTGTAGACCAGGCTGGCCTTGAACTCAGAACTCAAAGATCTTCCTGCCTTTGCATCTTGAGTGCTGGGATTAAAGGTGTGTGCCACTGCCCAGTTTCAACAAAGAAATTTTAGTGAGAGGGTTGTTTATAGAAATGTAAGCAAGATAAAAGGATGATTTTTAAAAAGCATAAATTGTCTCAAGACAAGGGAGCTGCTGGAAATGATAAAAGATCATGATTTTGAATTTGGGCTACATAGTGATATCCAGAGATGGGAGGGGCAGAGTGACAGAGACAAGATAGGGAGAGACAGAGAATGAGGGAGAGTGAGAGGGTATGTGAGGAGAGAGAGAGAGAGAGAGAGAGAGAGAGAGAGAGAGAGAGAGAGAGAGAGAGAGAGAGAGAGAGAGAGAGAGAGAGATTTATCCTTCCTCAACAACTAAAAGTAAATGTGCATCTTAGGGGAGCTGAAAAAGTCTATCTTCTGGCAGAGAAAGTATACCATCATACAAACAGGGTGAAAACTAGAGAGATAATCCATTCTCTATCTGCATGATATCTGTCTTGTGTAACTGCTGTTCATTGGCTTATGTCATCTGAAAGAAGGCTGACAAAGAGATCCTGAAAATCAAATCTAAAGAATTGGCCTCTGGACATAGAGCATCTGGACAAGCCAAAAAGGGTCCTCTAATTCCTTGCTCTCACAGGTGCTGTAATTCTCTAATTATTTTTTCACATAAGTTAAGATGATCACATGGTTTCCTAATTTTGCAGCTATTAATTTGAAGAATTACATTGATTGTCATGACAAAAAAACGAAGACTAAACTTTGTGCTTTTTGAATTGGTGTACCAGTCTAATCTTTCCTGATATAAGCATTTAAACATATAATTTTCCAACTAAACTTCATCCTAGCTAAATACCACATATTTTAACTTTTTCTCTTTTCATTCTGTATTAAATATTTTCCTAATTCACTTGAGATTGCTTCTTTGATAGATGGACTATTTATACCTGTGTTGCTGAATTTCCAACTGTTTGGGGGATTTGCACTATCTTTATGAAATCATGTTTATGTCTAGTTGACACTTCATTTAGTAACAGAACATGTCTAAATGTCTTCTTTTTATGTTTATCTAGACTTCACTAATGCCCAGGATATAACCCATTTTTTATTTTTCCAATAGCAATTTAAAAGAAGATACAGTCTACCATTG
This sequence comes from Peromyscus maniculatus bairdii, assembly GCF_049852395.1. Taxonomy (NCBI): domain Eukaryota; kingdom Metazoa; phylum Chordata; class Mammalia; order Rodentia; family Cricetidae; genus Peromyscus; species Peromyscus maniculatus. Next base: position 27,734,560 of record NC_134864.1, read on the forward strand.
TGTAATATCAGACTTTATTAGTTTCAATGTGGTTAGTTAATTGTATCATTCATACTTCCTATATTCTTACAGACTCTTTGACAAGTTGTATCAATTACCAAGAAAAGACTATAGAACTTTATGTGTGCCATCAAATACCAAGAGCAGAATATTATTCTATCAGTTAACAAGAGGAATGTTGAAATATAATTTCAGTAGACTTCCAAAGTGTTTTGAGTATTATTGTTCTTAAACCGTTTATTTCAGAGAATTTGTACATGTTATAAATGTGAATACATTACTAAAGGCAAGCTACTTTGCCATTATCAGAATTATAGCTCACTCATGCATTATTGCTGGTAATTTTGCAAGGTAGTAGAAAGTATTTATCTGTCTTCTTTTAATTCATGTGGTGTTTTGAATGGCAAAGTTCCCCATAGGCTCATTGACTTGAATACTTGGTCACCAGCAGGGAGAACTGTTTGGGAAAGAAGAGGGAATATGGCCTTGTTGGAGGAGGAGTATCACTTTTGAGTCTTCAAAAGCTTACATCATCCCCATGAGGCTCTCTCTGCCTCATGATTGTGGCTCAGGATGTAGGCTCTCAGCTACTGCTCCATGTGCCTCTCTGCTATCATGTTCTCTACCATAATGGTCATGGTTCATCCTCTGAAATTATAAGCCCCAATAAACTCTTTCTTCTACAAGTTGCTTCCATTATGGTATCTCTTCACAGCAATTGAAAAGTAAGATAAAAGTTGATACCAGGGAGTGGGCTATTGCTGTCATAGGACCTTACCATGCTTTTTTTTTTTTTTTTTTTTTTTTTTTTTTAGGAATGTAGAAGACTTTGGGACTTTGCACTAGGAAAGTGGTTGAATACTATAAGCAGGGCTTAATGGGCTATTCCGGTAGGAGTTTGGAAGACAGCAGTGCTGGACCATATGAACTATGGAGCCCCATACTTCCAAGAGTTTCAGAGGGAAAAACTATTAGCAACAGGGTGAGAGACCATTGTTTGAGATATTTTGGGAAAAATATGGCTCTTTTGGCCCTTGTCCTAAGAATCTGTCTAATGCTAAATTGAAGGACTTTTACTAATTTTGTTGGCCGAGATTTAAAGACATCCTAATCACACTTATGCAGATCTATAATGGAAAAACAAACAGGGCAATAAAATACATAAAATGTAACAGTTTGAGGAGAACATGCTTCACTTAAGTTACTTCTATGCAAGTGAAAATTTCAACCCTAGGAATGTCAAGGGTGATATGAAGATCTTCATGGAAAGTGTGCTTCAAATGGGAATGAGAAGGAAGACTACCCAGAGCATCCATTCAACTGTTGACAGATGCTTAGACTGACTCTGCAACTTGGTTATTGAGAATACTATCCCATTAAATATGTAAGAGCAGATTTCTCTATGTATCTTGACTTGGAGTCCTTGGGGTAGATAATGAGTATAAACTCAAAGTATATAGCTGGCTTATATGGTGAGTCTATATTTAGAAACGTGATTTCTATAGTCACTGAACTGGTAGAGACTCTCATTATCTCTGGATGAAGGCTCCTTTCCCTGTACATTTTTTCAGCTTTTTAAAAAATGATAGACATTCTCATAAAATGTAATGCAAAAATGTAATCTCAGGATAGCTTTGATTTGTATTTCCTTTATTGGTTAAGGATATTGACTTTTTTTTTTTTACATGTATAGTATCCATCTATACTTTATCATTTGAGAGTCATCTATTCATTTCATTAGCCTATTTGTTGGTTGAATTAGTTGGTTTTGTTTTAATTAAGAATTCTTAACTATTTTAGATATTTAGTCTTATGTCAACTGCATGGATGGTAAAGATTTTCTTCCATTGTGGAGGCTTTTTCTTTAGTCTGGTGTATAGAGGCTTTATAATGTCACAAAATCCCATTTGACAGTTCTTTGTGTTATTTATAACAGTCTTTAAAGTCTTATCCAGAGCAGTAAGAAAAGTGAAAAGAAAATGGGATACAAATAGGAAAGGAAGATGTCAAAGTATCCTTATTTGGTAAAGCTGTGATCTTCTGCATAAAAGTCCTCAATCACATCACCAAAGACTCTGAGAACGATAAGTACTTTTAGGCAAGTGTCTGGTTACAAATCATTATCTAAAGGTCAGTAGCTTTTCTATGCATCAATGACAAATATACTGAGGAAAAAAAAAACAAAAGCCACACACCAAACATACACATAAGATCACCCTAACAGAGGAGGTGAAAGATATCTGCAGGGAAAATGAAGAGATTAAAGGGAAGACAAACATCTAGAAAGACCTCCTAGGGTCATGGATGGGTAGGACCAACATAGTAAATATGCCTTCATTGCCAAAATCAGCCTACAGATTTGCCGCAACCCCCATCAACATTTCAATGACATTTTCCTCATACTTTTTAAATTAACAAAATGAAGGCAATGAAAATAAATAGTTATCTGAACAATAATGATCTTAAACACTTTGTAAAGAAAAATCCACTTTGTGTGTATGTGTGTGTGTGTGTGTGTGTGTGTGTGTGTGTGTGTGTGTGTATGAGTTTATGTGCATATTTGTTTGTATGCATGCATGTATGTGTGTGGGAGTGTATGGAAGCGAGTGGCTAGTGTTGGGCATCTTCCGCTAATTCTTCTCTACTTTATGGTTTTGACACATAAAGGTCTCACTGGCTAGACTAGCTGGCTCTAAGTTTCAGGGATCTTCCTCTTTCTGTCTTACCAGTTCTAGCATTGTAGTCATACCTTGTTATGCCTGACGATTTTCTTTATAAATGTGGATCGGATCGCAGGGGTCAAAGGTAGGGTTTCCTGCTTGCATGCCTTCCCTACTGAGCTATAGCCCAGAAAAAGCCACTCCAGAGTGTTCTAGGACGTTAGTTTTCAATGCCACTGTCATTTCTCCTTGGGACTGTTTTTAAAGTAAACAAATGTTCTTACCAGGTGTGAAGGAGACACTTTTAGACGTTTGCACCCCCTGAGAAGTGTACTGTGTAACACAGCAGCTGAGAAACCTAGAAGAAACTAAACCTAAAACTAGCAGCAGAAAGCTTGGAAATAATCATGTCTTCGCTGTAGCTGAATTACTAGCCGCTTGAGATCTCAGCACCCTCAGTGTGGTGGCTGACAGTGTGTGGCCTCTGAGCCTGGATAACACAGCACCCAGGAGCATGCTGACCTCTGTAGCTGCTGTTGGTAAGCCCTGCTTCCTCCACTGCTTGCCAGTTTTTCACACACCTTCTCTAACACCTCCATTTTCATTTAAATTTCTCCAAGGCAATGCAAATCAAGATTTGAGCTTGGCCTAGAAAAAGATAGTTCACTTTATCTGGTGCCTAGTGTATCATGGTTGACTAGTTTCAGAGTTCATGACTCATTGAGAATTCAGTTCAGCTTAAAAAAAAAAAACAGAAATTATGTTATGTGAAAGTGCATTATAAGCACTATTCAAACAGAAGGCAACATTGCTTTTCAATCAGTTTGATCCTATGTTTAACCTGGGAAGGCATTTCTCATTAATGAAATAGGACATTGAAGCTCTTTTATTTTTATACATTTTCACCTTTAAAAAAATCTCCCAATCTCCCGCAATTGGAATCCCAGTCACTTCAGGGTTGCATGTACTTGCTAGTGATATCTACAGGCTCTAGAATCTCTGTGCTCTTCAAAGAGAGAGAACCTTCATATGATCCAATTGGATATGTTCAATTTTGTTCCACCCCTGCAAACAATCCCATATACAATGGCCAAGAAATAAGAATGGTATAAGAGAAAACTTTAAAAGTTCCCCTTGAATTTATGCATGGCATGGCATGATGTCTAGTTTGGGTGTTAAAATATTGTGGTAAACAAAACAGAGAGAAGAAATTAAAATGAATATATCCAAGCTCTGGTGGTTAATTCATATAGAAGGCATTGGTTAAACTTTGTTGTTCACAAATCAGAACTGAAAATTTGAATGTAGGTGAAGTATTTATAGGGCAGAGGGGAAGCTGATAGGGTAGGAAGTAAGAATAATTAGAGTACATTTTATACTTGTATGAAAATGTCAAAAACAAATTTAATTACTAAAAAAACTCTCAATTATTGTTGGACTGAATACTAAAGTATTCATAACGTGGATTCTTCTACTTTCGTACATGTTCAAAGTTCCCCCCAAAAAGGTTAAAATGCCACCTCTCTTCTTGGATAGGAGAATATAGAAGACAAAAATCAGGGTCCCTAATGCTTATGTTGGAAAAGCAGCCCCTTGCCTGGTAGGGGTGCTTTTCTAGTTTAATACCTGGCTCCCTGGTTCTGAAGCCCATGACTTCTCTTGCTCATTTACCCTTTATGAACATCTTGAGGTAAGTGATCTAAATATTCCCTTTGGGGGACTATGTTATTAGTGGCCCATTTCCTGGTGACGTGCATTTGGCATCTAGAAATCAATGGGGAGTTAGCAAACATCTACTCTGGATGCCAGGCTAGTAGACTAATGGGAAAGATGATTCCATCAAACATGACATTGGCCCTTTGAATGTCCTTCCTTTAATTCTGTGACTAAGCACACAACCCAAGAGACCTTGTCAAGGAAGACGATAGTCTTTGTGTGGAGACCTTATCCCAGGAAAAACAGGAAGTTTGCAATAATAGGCTGGAGTAAGGAGCCACAGTTACACTACATCTTATGTCTGTGCATGTTCTAATTCTTCATTCATCTCCAAGTGCCTTACAGATATCCTTCCCTCCACAGAAACCAGGCTTCCAAATTCACTCACTGCATTTGGATGTTAAATCCTTGGATCTAAAATGTTCACCTTCCTATGCTGCTCTTTTTTTAGGACATTGTAATTTTTTTTTGAGGGTGCATGCTAATGGTTGCTTATAACTGTGATACTTCAATGCTCGTCCATAAAGAAATGCAGGTCCATTGAGGGAGAAACTTTCCTTTCTGGCTAAACATTTCTATGAAAACTCTCCCCTGAGCCTACAGCATGGGTAATGGTGTAACATCTTGGGTGTAGAGTCTTAGGCCCGTTCCCAATGCTGTTGTGGAGGTACAACCACAGAGAGGTGTTGGTCTGTGGGCCAGACTGTGTGTCGCACTGCTATAGAATGTTTTCCATCTTGAACTTGGCTACTGGGTTCCATTTGGTGTTGTCTACCACTTTTTTTCTCCTATAATTTTCATAAAGTAGACTCTGGATTCAAGGCAGCACTCTTCAGCAAAGAGATGTGAGCCCCAAATGAGAGCTATATATATATATATATGATTCTTAAATTCTTAGTTGCCATATTAAATGTGCATAAACAGATGAAATTGATCTTAACATGTTTAATTTAATTCAATAGTCTACATATAATCATTTTGACATAGAATCATTATTAATGAGATATATTAGTTTCTTATTTTTTCCTTCTAATCTTCAAAAATCCACCACCTATTGTGTGTGCACACTTTATCTCAGCTCATCCTAGTCACATATGCTTGGTCAGTAAGCATACATGCTAGCAGCCACAACAACCTGAGATCTTTATTACAACAGAATTCAGAAGCAATTCTTTTATTTTTTTTCTCTGAGACAGGGTTTCTCTGTGTAACCCTGGCTGTCCTGGAACCCACCCTGTATAGACCAGGTTGGCCTTAAACTCAGAAATCCATCTGCCTTTGCCTTCTAAGTTCTGGGACTAAAAAGGCGTGCATCACCACTGCCCAGCTCAGAAGCAATTCTTTAAATGAATGCTGGATTTCTCACTTCATCTTACATCAAACGATGTATTATGTCAGTTTACTTTGCTATTTGTTAGTAGAGATACAGTTTTCCGATCACGGAACCAGTTGCTTGTAATCACCCATTTTAAGAAAAATAGAAGCCTCCCCCCCATACCAACTAGAAAACATGGTTGAACAAACATTTTAATTGGTTTTAAAGGTACAGAAGACAAAGAAGACTGATTTAATGGCATAGATTTCCTTATACACATTGTTTAAGGAAATTTAAAAGCATGATGAAATAGTTATTCAGACACCCATATTCCATCATTCTAGGTATGTTTACTGAGGCTAATCAGTTTTATACAGCTGACAATCATATACCCTTTAGAAATGCTAAAGTTCAAGCAGAAATTGATGCTAACCCTGAGTCTTAAAATAGTTCAAGTGGTTTTTTAGTATCTACATTTTTTCATGTATAACAGCCTTAAATATTGTCTAAATAAAATTGATGATGAGTTACATACTACTGTGGGGTATCCACCAGAGAAGACTGCTCAAACATGGATTTAAAGCAATAGAAAGTCTTTATTAGCAGGCTGGCGACTACACTGGGTGTTCAGGATCCCGGTGCAACACTGAGCTTTTCTCGGGGTGAGCTTTTAAGCACAAAAAAATCATGTCATGGGTTGACATACATCAGTTAGTAAGAACAGTTAGCCAGAAGCAGAAGTATGGAAGCGAAAAAGCAAGGTTATACATTCAGAGACCTTCCCAGAACTGTGGACTTTGATGGATTAGGTTTTTGTTTTCATTTTGGCAGGTGTGCTGTCTACATGCTGAGTTTTATGGCCTGAGTGATATTTCTGCCGTGGGATCTGTTCTGTTTCTAAGTTCTGGAGGCCTGCTAGGGTATGTAAGGCCTTGTTACACTTACTGCCTTTAGAACAAACATTAGATTGTGTTTTCTTTAACATACGGATGCAGTAGTATTTGGGTAGCACACTTGTTAATAAGTCATGTGCTAGGCAGGTAGCATGGCCTCTGAATAGTGATAATGTAGTTTCTATATGGAGTTGGTTCCCACTGAATTCAAGAAGGTACTAAGTTGTTTTGCATATTTTGCATTGTTCGAGTCCATTCTGACTAATTGTCTTAATGGTTTCCACCTCGATCTGCCTTTCTTCTGGACATCCATGCCCTTGAATAGGATGATAATAGACCACTGAGGGATCCTCTTGCTAGCTTCCTTTGAATAGCACAAGAATTAAGGGGCAAGGGAAAAGGAAGGTTCAGGAGAGAAATAGGGGTTATCTTAGGTGCCTCCAAAGAAAGCAAGCACTATCATTTTTTTTAAATTCACACATGTATTGCATACATACATGGATACTTCCTCAACCCCAAGGGTTCTGGAATCAAGGCTTATAATGCTTTGGGGCTGTTCTCACTCTCAGAACATTGAGAGATACCCAAGATCTTATTAAGAGGCTGAGATACAAAGGGTGAAGGGCTTCCATCTTCCTTTGTTGAGTTCTCTGCTTAGAAATGGGAATTGAAATGGCCTTATCACTACCTTTCAAATTCTTTGCTACAGTTGCATGCCTTATTGTAAAATAGTATCTTGCTTGCTTTCTGGTGTTTTGAGAGCAGATATTTTTTCCCCAAGGCATAAATCATGACTAATGGGAGGAAGAAATGAAATCTGCCTTTATTAATGAGGGTGTGATTCTTTTTTATAGTCTCTGCCTTAGAGCCACATGACATCCTCACTAGTGACTATTTCCTACTTTCCTTGCATAGAACTTCTCTGATTTATCCTGCTGGAAAAGCATGGGTAAGTATACCCAAATATACCCTCATTCTTATTGTATGTTGTAAATGGACTTTTCCTTGATCTGGCATTGCTCTTAGCAAACTGGATAGCTATGCTCTAGGTTGGAGTACAGTTTCTTCTTTTAAGAGTCAACAGGGAGCAGAGGTAGTACAGTTGTTATAGAGTGGAGAAAATCATTTAACCCTTCTTTATGTTTGTGTGAGTAGCACGTGCCTCACAGGAACACGGGAGTACTGTGGAGAGAGCAGAGCTTTGGTTCAAAAGTTCCAGATCAGTTCTCTAACTCATCTTGTGTTAGCTTGGAAAGACTGACATTAGAAATCTCCATGGGTGATACCCTCATCCCGTGTCAAAGCAGCTAAGGATGCATTTTATGTGATGGTCCCAGGAAGAGTCAATGAAAATGGAATGATGTTCCACTGCATCTCTTGTGACCCAGTGTCCTCCCATGGCACCTGCTCAGTAGTCCATCAGTCTGGTTTCTCAGTGTCAACATCCAGCTAAAGTGCTACTGGAGAAGCCCTTACTGTGCACATATAAATGCTTCTATCAGTTTATTCTATACAACCTGTGCAGGGCTCCTGGATTACTTGGCAACCCTTCTCTTTTCCTGGATATGCATCTCTTCTTTTCATGATTGTGATGTTTTACAATTGATTTCATCAAACTCTTTATGTTGTGAATTCTTGGCCCTGGGGTACCAATAAAAGACAGAAAGATGTAGTGGTGGGAATTCTCTCAAGTTCCTCTATTTTATGTTTATATTTACACCCACCCTTTTTCTTGCTTGATAGGGCATTCCTGTTCGGCAATAGTCCTTAAGTTCTGGGTCTCTTCTCCTCTCACCTCTGTAGAGCATGCTCTATCACTTACTCTCTTCATTCTATGGTCACCACTCTTCTCTTCAACAGTGGTACCCAACTATGGCCATCCCAATGAAAGGTGTCCTCCTCAGATTCTAGTTCCTCCCTGGATAAACAGTCTCTGTTCTCCCTTCCCTTCCTCACCAAGCATCTCAGAGGAGCTCATTTCCTGGTCTGTTTTTCTTTACTCTTGAATTAAAATTTGACTTCTATTCTACATCTTCTTGGAAAGTAGTGTTTTCCCTCTTACATCATCTGTGAACTGAATTATGAAACTGAGTTGTCACTTCCGGGTGTTCACGTTGAACACTTCTATCTGTTTAAAATAGTGTTTTCCCTCATTTCCTTTTTTTTTTTTTTTTTTTTTTTTTTTTTTTTTTTTTTTTTTTTTTTTTTAAAGACAGGGTTTCTCTGTGTAGCTTTGGAGCCTTTCCTGGATATCCCTCTGTAGACCAAGCAGGCAGGCCTTGAACTCACAGAGATCTGCCTGGCTCTGCTTCCCAAGTGCTGGGATTAAAGGCGTGTGCCGCCGCCGCCGCTGCCACCACCTGGTTCAGTTTTGAAATTTCTTACCCTCTTGGTTCCCTCCTCCCTCTCCACTGGTGCATACTCAGCATTCTTTCCATTATCACTTCCCAGTTATATCCCTATGATATGATATTGTCTATACATTTTGCCTGGGGCTTTTGTCTTGTCTTAGTTGTACATTGTTTTTCCAGATTAACACACCAACTTTCTTAGTTTCACCGAGGGATATTTTTTTTTTTTTTTTTTTTTTTTTTTTTTTTTTTTTTTTTTTGGTTTTTCGAGACAGGGTTTCTCTGTGTAGCTTTGCGCCTTTCCTGGAACTCACTTGGTAGCCCAGGCTGGCCTCGAACTCACAGAGATCCGCCTGGCTCTGCCTCCCGAGTGCTGGGATTAAAGGCGTGCGCCACCACCGCCCGGCTCACCGAGGGATATTAAGCTGATAGGTAGGACTCCTCCAGTCCAGCTCTTACACCATACCCAAAGCTGCTGCCAATGTTTGTCCACCAAACCACCCACATGCCCCCTGTGCCTCACACACTAAGTGTGTGTATTTATACAACTCATTCTCTAGCATGAGTTTCTTCTCAATTATCTTTTGGAAGTAAGGGGCTCTAATTCTGACTCTGTTTGCAAAAGTCCATAACTAACTGTTGACTTAGGATTGACTCAGGATCTTCCCTTATTTATGGACCGTGTGCCACTACCATACCGAACCAGCTTCCAACTCCTATTTCTTTTACTTCATCATCTCTCTTCTCAGGCCTGCCAAGTATAGGTCACTGAAGTATTGCTGAGCTTAGGCTGCGCCAATCCTCCAGCTCATTCATCTTTAGCATTCAGATGAATGATTCTGTAGCCAAACACAGAGTGAATATTGTATTCCATGATTAAAACTCAATATTTTACATTGCTTTATTGAGAAATTCTAGGAGTATCATAATCTGGTTCCTGTCTTATTTTATGGACTCAGAAATTTATTTTTATTCTTCCTTCCTAAGATTTGTGATTCAGTGACTAAAGAGTTGAATGTCCTGGAAATACACTCCCTTTCTGGCACATGCTTCTGAAAGAGTATTTCCTTCTTCCCATAGTACCTTTCTTTTTGCCTCCCCAAATCATCTTGATACTCTTTACTTGCCCCCAAAATGTTCCTAAGTAGCTTCCTCTAGGAAGTCTTTGCTGACCATAACTGTTATCATCAATATTGTTTAATAGTTGGTAGCCATTGTTATTATTATTAGGCTGGAATCTTGAGCTAAAGTTTTATAATTTTCAACATTCTTTTTTTTTTTTTTTTTTTTGGTTTTTTGAGACAGGGTTTCTCTGTAGCTTTGGAGCCTGTCCTGGACTAGCTCTGTAGACTAGGCTGGCCTCGAACTCACAGAGATCCACCTGCAACTGCCTCCCGAGTTGCAGGATTACAGGTATGCGCCACCACTGCCCAGCAACATTATTCTTATAATGGGCTATATCAGTGCTATGCTTGCTTATTCACATATCATCTTTAAAAAAAAAACAAAAAACCTTGCTAGCCATTGGTGCACACATTTAATCCCAGCACTCGGGAAGCTGAGGCAGGCAGATCTCTGTGAATTTGAGGCCAGCCTGGGCTACAAAGTGAGTTCCAGGAAAGGTTCCAAGCTACACAGAGAAACCCTGTCTAAAAAACAACAACAAAAAAACCTTGCTATAATCAGTGTATAATTAATTACATTTAACCATGATGATGCTTTTAGGACTCTTGCAGATGACAAAACTCACAGATGTTCAAATACCTCCCACAAAATGATATAATATTTGCATGTTGCCTACACATATCCTACTATATACTTTAAATCATCACTGGATGGTGTATTATAGTCAATACAATAAAATTCTATATAAGTAATTGTAATGATCCATTGATTAGAGAACAAAATACATAGACCTGTGCATGTATTCAGATACATTGTCTTCTGAGTACTTGGTACATATTAGCTGAATCTTAGGCTACAAAACTTGAGGGATGTGGCAGATCAACAATTTATGTATCAAGAGATTTTCAGTCATTCACCTGGCTATTTAGTACTTTAGATGTTGAGTGCTAATCTTAAGAACAAAGGACTGTCTCTACAATATTAAGATCTTTACAATAAATTCATATCCAGAGTCACTGACATGGTATGAAGACTGAAGATGTGCACTCACCTGGATGCATGTGCTAAGCAGTTGGAGCTGCTGTAATACCTAGGGACCCTGTGATGATGGAAATTCCTCTTTGATGATTGTAGACAGCAGTATTGAAAGAGAAAGTGGGAGGTACATGCTAGTCAAGCCCCAAAGGCTAGAATTCCTTCAATGTCTTCTAAGCCTAACGTTCATCAAACTTTAAACAATGTGTTGCTGGTTGGTGTACATATATTAGGTGATTTTATCAACATGAAGCATGTTTTCACTATTTTTTTAGGTCAAAAAGATTTTACCTAAAATTGCTATCCTTTCTAAGAGAGATGAAAGTTAAACTCTTTGTTCAATTAATATTATGTATGCTTTTGAAGTTGTCAGGTATATAAATATGCAAATGAGAGGAGTCATTGCACATTAGTGGCATATACACTCTTAGTTCTAGAGGATGAGCATAAATGGAAAAGCTAATTATCACTGCCAGTTGGAGCTGCATGTGGTGTTGACAGCATGTAAGGTACCTTACAGAGCATAGTAAGAATACAATATTGGGTCTGAAAGAAGACAGGCCATTTCTACAAGTCGATTTTTATTTGATCACTTAAATAGGTCACTACATTTCCTTAAAAAGTGTTAATATTTATTTATTTTAATTATGAGTATATGTATGTATCTGTGTGTGATTATGTGCATATGAATGCAGGCGCCCAAGAAGGCCAGATGGGCACTATACACTTTTAATCATTGACTCATCTCTCCAGCCTCCTAAGAACTGTTCGAAAGACAAATTCTTTCCATTGTTTTAGCATTATTAATATCAGTTAATAGATACAACCACTGTATGACATCGGACTAGTCTTTAGTGTTAGCTCATGTAAAAACATAGGCAATTATAACAGAAGAGACTTTAATAATTTACTTTATAAATATAAATATTTGACCAATTTGATAGGTTGTGGGAATTCACTGCTTGAACTACAGCTGAAACAAGATTCGATGGTGGCTCTAAGATGTACGGTCACATCTGGTCTTCTGCTGGTTTCTGGTGTTTCAGTTACTATGGTTATTCTTTGCCTCATCACTCTTACCATAGGACCTAAAAGATACACATGTATGTTAAAAGAACTACAGACAGGGTCAGAAAAAGCTCATTGTCAATAGGATCAGTGGCCAGAGAACAGAAGGTTCCCGAGAAGCAGGTCACTTGGGGTGATATGAATATACTCACCAGGTGGAGAACAGTCTAGCAAGTGGAAAATAGGTTATGAAGGTTGTCCTTAGCAAAGTTACAATTTGTGTCCTGAATTAAGGCTTTTTGGTATTGAAGGGACTTAGTAATCATGTTTGGCCAAAAACAAACAAACAAATGGTAGCTCCATTCATCTAATGTGCTCCAGTGCCTGAGTGGTTTGAAGGCTGACATGGCATGAATAAGTACACATTCTCCAAGGTCACTTCTGGGGGTGGTGGTGTGGTAGATAATTAGGATAAGAAAAAATGAAGACACACAAAGATCACTTAAATGAGGGATAGTTTTGGGAAAATTTCAGCGTCTGTGGCAGCAATGTTGATGATCGTTTATACCAAAGACTATATGAAGATCAAAGAGGAGAGCATAGGATCAGCTTTGGAGGATTAAATCTGATATGACTGTGGGACACAGTTTAATGAAACACCTTGTAGTTCAGTGGAGAAAGAGATCTATGGGTACCCAGAGGAAAAGTCAAGTTAGAATGGACACACAAGCCATGACTATACTGACTAAACCATTTGACTTCAACAGAAAATGTGTGTGTGTGTGTGTGTGTGTGTGTGTGTGTGTGTGTGTATGTGTGAGTGTGTGTGTGCTGTACATGCACATCTGTACATGAGTGGAGTCCAGAGGAGGAAGTCAGGTGTCCTTCTATATTAATCTCTGCCTTATTACTTTGAGACAGACTCTTTCGTCTGAATTTGGTGGCTAGGTGGCATCTAGGAAGCTCTTGTTTCTGCTTCTCACAGTACTGAGGCTGTAGGCACAGAGCCACGTGCTACTTTTTACTGTGTGCTAGGAACAGAAAGCAGGTCCCAAGCTTGCATAGCAATGCTCCTTTCCTGTACTAGTCAGGGTTCTCTAGAGAAACAGAACTGATAGAATGAATCTTTTGTCTCTCTGACATCTATCATCTATCTTATCTATCTATCTATCTATCTATCTATCTATCTATCATCTATTTATCATTAATCATCTATCTTCATCATCATCTATCTATATCTATATCTTACATCTATCTCTCATCAATCATCTATCATCTATCTATCTGTCTGTCTGTCTATCTACCTACCTACCTACCTATCTACCTACCTACCTACCTATCTAAATGGGATTTATTAGAGTGTGATCTATAGGTTTATAGGTTGTGATCCAACTATTCCAACAATGGGTCTCCAGACTCAATCCAAGAATCCAATGGTTCTTTGGTCCACAAGGCTGGATGTCTCAGATGGTATTTGGTATATACTAGAATACAGAAGAAGTAGGATCTAATAGCTGTGAAGCAATAAACTTGCCAGTGAGAGTGAGGCCAAATAGGAAGAGAGCAGGTACTTCCTTCTTCCATGTCTATTATGTAGGTTTCCACCAGATGGTGTGGCACAGATTTAAGGTGGATCTGTTTAAGGATCCACCTTAAATGATTCAATCAAGAAAAATCCCTCACAGGTATACCCAGATGTGGTGATATTTTGTTTGTGCTCTTACAGATAAAGTTTGTCTGGAGATCAGAGTGTGGAGCTAGCCATTAGAAGCTAGGCAGTTATTGCACCCGCCTTTAATCCCAGCACTTGGGAAGAGGAAACAGGAAGTGATATGGCTGGGCAGAGAGAGGAAGTGACAAGGCAGGGTGGAGACAGGAGCGTGGCTTCCTTTTCAGACTGAGGTAGGAAGTCTCTCTAGTGGCTGGCTGCTCTGCTTCTGGGATCTTTCAGTTTTCACCCTGATATCTGACACTGGGTTTTTATTATTAAGTCCAATTAGAATTTGCACTACACCTAGCAGCTTGGGTTTTAGTTAATTCTAGATCTAGTCAAGTTGACAACCAAGAATAGCTATCACATCACTTATAAACTATCTACCCTGCCCCTGGAATATTTCTTATTAAAGTGTTGTTTCTTCTTTGAATCCTTGGAAGAGTCTCCTTAGGTTATCTATGTGTTATAGATTCAATCTTTTTTTTTTTTTTTGAACTTTTGACAACTTTTATTTAGGTCACAGTGAAATATTTCTCCCCTTTTAATCAGAAAAAAAATGTTCCTATAAACAAAGCCTCAAATTTTATACAACTAGCTAAATCTTGAAACCATGGAATAATAAACATAACAAACCAATGATCAGTTATCAAATGTGCATTTGATATGGTGGTGTTTTTAATCAGTCCTACCATTCAAGGTTTCTGCTCTGTTGCTGTTGCATTCCTTTTTTTTTTAATAGCAATTTTTTTCTAGCTACCTGGTTGGAGAGTCTTTGTTTTCAACACAATTGCACAGGTTGTTTCCAAAACCGATCACATGCAGACTCAGGATTGGGTCATCTGCTCAGACAGATATTGACTTTTACTATTTGCTGTATAATGTTGAAGGGTACAGTGTACACTTTACATGTCTTTGTGTCATTTTCTTCAGTATCCCTAAGGCACCTTTCAGAGCATTTTCACAAAACAACCTGACTAAGAAACACTATTATAAGCTGAAACATGTAGACAGGCTTCCACTTACTCCCCCAAGTTAGTAAGCCACTACTGTAGTCTCAAGGTTCCAACAGGTGAAGAAGGTCCAGTAGGTAACGTGTAGTGGGGCTGACATAGCCATGTTGATTTTGGTTGAGATCTGTGATGGTTTGTTACATGACTCTAAATTGATACAATATCAGTTTTCCTTGATTGTCCCTTTGTTTCTATTTTTACCTGAATTTTCCATGAAGCTCAAGACTTTATATTGTCAGAGTTCATCCCACATCGATGCCTGCTGACTTCACTACTTCATTTAGGACAGTAAAAGATTAGAGAGGGACTAACCTCAGGGCCTCTGAGAGAGACTTCTCTAGAATAATTACACAACTATCCATTCAATTTCATTCAACATGTATCCCTGTACTGAACACACGAATGTTAAGGATGGTTTTCTTTTCATCTTATTTTCTGCATCAGTTTTTGGGAAATGACACCAATCTGCAAAACCTGCTCAGAGGTCCATAACCCAGATGAGGCTTTCAAACTTTGGGTCTGGAACACAACATGCCCCACCCCCCTCCAAAAAAAAAAAAAAAAAAAGCATGGGATGGTCACGTGTGAGATTGAATTTTGAGCTCAAAGACAATTCTACCTGAGATGCCATTGCCATTCCATGGAGCAAATGTGTCATTTTCTTCTTTCAATTTGTTTTGAACAGGCCGTGACTCCATTTTAAAATTATTTCCTTGGCTGTAGCCTTTCCACTTTGAGAAGTTCAAACTTAATTAGTGAACAGAATTTTTAAGCAGCACTGCAAGTATGAACATGCAACTCTATATGGACATTTTCAGTAGATTCAGGCCTCCTTGTGACAAAATCCAAGCCCTTTGGCATGCCATAGAAGGTAAACTGTGAAAAAGCCTGGGCCTCTCTCTTCAGCTTCTCCCACCTCTCTCTCTCCCACAGATCTTTTGGTATGTCAAATAGACTTTATCACGTGTCTTTCCTCCAATGGTCTTTATATCTCATTCTGGATTACGCCGACTCCATCATCCTTGACTGTGTTTACCCTCATCTTGTCCTTTAAGATTCCTGCACAGTATCACTTCCTCTAAGAAACACATCTGTCTCCCAAGGCTGAATTCATGCACTTGCTGGAGTCTGTGAGGGAATATAGAGAAATGTTTGAGTCTGATTGTTCTTTACTGTGTTTTTTATGTTAGTGACTAGAACTACCACCTAGAAATACATTCTTGCCCTCTGTGGGCTCCGGTTTCTTATCGGTAAGCCAAGGAGTGTTCCAGAAACTATGATGGATGATTGTGTTTGCAAGGAAGTGTGTGTGTGTGTGTATGTGTGTGTGTGTGTGTTCTATATGCAGGTGCATATGTGTGTACACGTGTGTGTGGTGATCAGAGACAACCTCAGGTGTGATGCTTCAGGCACTATTCACCATTTATACATTGATACAGAACCTCTCAATGGCCTAGAACTTGCCTAGTGGGTTAGGTTGGCTGGCCAGAGAGGCTCCAGGCTCTAGTCTGCCGTTGCCACTTCCTCAATGCTGAGACTGTAAGCACCTGCCACTTTTTAAAAACATGAGTTCTCGGGGTTAAACTTGGGTCCTCATGTGTTCAAGGCAAGCTTTTGTCTGACAGCTGTCCCTCCAGCCCTGCAGGGTCTTCATGAACTGTTTACCTCTATCAAAGGAGAGCAGGTACCCTAGTGCTCTGTGTCTCTCTCAGCACATTACAACCCTAGGTTTCACGGATTCTGAAGTTTCAAAGAACACTGCCTGGTTCTAGATCAGAGACTTCAGAGGTAAAAGACACTGGGAGGGGGCAGGTTTTTTTTTTTTAAACATTAAGCTACTGCCTTTGCTTTTAGCAAGGAATCCATAGCTCTCTGACACAAAAAAGTGGTAAAGCTGGGCAGCCCTTCCGGGAACACAGCTGTTTAAGTTATATAACTCATTCAACAAGAAAAATAATCACAGACAAATAAAACAGTGGGAAAATGACACCCAGAAGAACCTGTAGCAAAAATATAGATTTGTAAAGGAGTTTGAGGAACCACCACCAAGGGCATTTCAGTGTGTTTTCTATGGCTCCATGAAATCAGACTTCAAACACCAGCTTATCACCCCCCCCCTTTCCAGGGCTTATTTGGATTCTATGCTTGGGGTCTTGGTCCATGCTTTGGCTGAGCCTGTGATCTCATCCATCACAGCCCCTCTCAGGAACATGTGTGTGTGGGGAGAGCTCTTTTCCTACAGCTATTGAGCACCTGATGTGGGTTTGATCTCAGGGCTGCTGAAGGAGGTTGCTTCTGCTGCTTTGAGTCTGGGTTCAAAAAAAATTCTGAACCCATCTTTAAGGGCTGAGTAGATGAGGTGAGGGGTAGTGGAACAGTCCACCTTTTGATAAATTCAACCAACCATCAAGGACCTTTATTACATCTGAAAAATTCACCTAAGGGTACATAATCACAGGTGTCTTGTCCTGGCACGTTTACTACCGTCTCTTGGGAGCAGGTCATGGATTCTATCCATTTTCATGGCAGAGGGCTGACACATTGGGCATGCTACAGGATATGTTTATCACACCTGGAGACAGAATTTCTGCCTCTATTCATAAAACATCAATGGGCTGTACCAGGCACGGTGTTAGGGATGGGTTTGTTGAGATCAGCAGGTCACTTTTTCTGTCTTGACTTTCAGACAACAGTTAAAACTTCTCTTTGCTCTTTAAAGCATTAAAAAAAAGTCAGAAAAAAGGAGGTTGGGTCCGAGAAAACCTGAATATGTACTTTGATGCTTATAGTTAAACTAACACATTCTTTTCATTTCTTCTAGGGTTGATGCTGGGAAAGTCAGGGCAGGGGGAGAAAGATAAAAGAAAGAGAATTAGGAGCTGAGCGATGGGCGTCTCTGTAACTAAAATTTGGAAGCAAGTCTTATGCCCTGCTGTCTCCCTAAGCCAATGGCATTTTCAGACTCTAAATTGCAAGGTTAGCATTTCCCCCAAAAAATAACCTTCGAGAACACTCAAGATAATTCCTCAAAGGCCAAGGACCTAAAATATCTTCCGCGTGTTCTTCCATCTCTGTCCCCCAAGCAATCAGAGATCATTCTTCCGCAGTGGGAAGAGTGTTTTTCTTTGTCACCACTTTGCAGGCACTACAAGCGCAACACAGCTGTGCCAGCACTTGGCCTCTGGATCCACCCGACTTCCTGCCTGGGCGGCGCTCAGCGCACCAGTGCTCTACAATTGAGAGAATTGGCTTCAATTGGTGGAATTTGCAGTGATGTGTCCCTTGAGTGTCCTTGTCCGAAATGATTTTTCTCCTCCTATACCCTTTCTGAGTCAGCTCCTTCTCGACTTGAAACGGATGATGATGCAGAGTAAGGAGGCGTGATGGCGGAAACGTCATACAGTCACAAGCCACATGGGAACTGTGTGAGGCCAGACACCGACTTCCTGGGCTTTAGAATTTCTGGGTTCTTCCCAAGCCCTGAAGCCCTTCCAATTTAAAAATCAACCACAATGTCAAGGGCGAAACCAGTGCTTTCCAGATTCCTCTTTTCCTGGTTAAGCCTCGCTCCCTAAGACAGCAAAGGAAATTTCAGCAGTCTGGGTTCTCTATTATATTGGAAGGGGTACTAGGACTCAAACTCTCCTCATCTTGTAACTTCATGTAGTTCCTTTTCCGTTCAGAACCTCTTGTGGACTGCGAGTATAGTCTCATTGCATCTGTGTGGAAGCTTCTGATGTTCTCAGGCAGCAAGTGCACTCCTACCCCTTTCCTCTGCTGGACCCTTAAATGCCCCTTCTCCTAAGGCCTCTATTCCCTCAAACCCACCATTTATCTCTGGTCTCTAGCTAGTGCTTATCCTGTTGGATTGTAATGACCTGCTTTTTGTTTGTTTGCTTGCTTGCTTGTCCTTAAATACACTAAGAAATGAAACCATGTTTTATTTTTTATATCTCAATCCTAATAAGACATAGGGCCTTGATATAACAATAAAAGCAATTGATAATGATGAATAATGTTGATGAGATAGTGAAGGTGGCCCACAAATGATAATTAACATAAAAAGTAGTAGTGGGGATGTCCAACGAGATGGAAAGAAAATTCTTAATCTTACACAAAATAGTTCTCTTTAGATACGAAAAAAGTACACTCAAATTACATATAATAGCATGTAGTTTCTCTCCGAGGGTTGATCTTATAAACCCTGCAGACTGATAAATATCATGTTCAGAAAAATCAGATCCCAAAAGACTTGTCTTTCACTAGTGGTAGCCCCAAGATCTTGATGTACTTTTTAGGTATGGGACAGATCTTACTGTCTTACAAGGTGCTCACTGAAACTTCTTAAGGACAAGGGTTCACTCAGTAGGTATGGTCATCACTCCTGATGATCACTTTATAACAGACAAGGACAAAAACCAAGCTGAATCAGGTTTTATACAAAGGGACAGAGATGATGCCATCTTTGTGGCATGACAAGGCTTTGGAAAGTGGTCTGTAACTTGTTCCTTGCCAGTGTAGAAACCCCTCCGCTTTACCACTGATGTAAGACTTTCTAGCTTTGACTTCAGGTATTATGGCCCCAAGGAGCTTAGGATTCCATAACAAATAATTCTGATTAGAAATGTATTCTTGTTCTCGTTTGGCTGAATCGTACCCACCTACAACTTTTGTGCATTGGGTATGGTTCTGAATTCCTATATAGAATAAAGCAAATATAAAAGAAATATGAACCAGAGACAAATTGATGGCCTCTTGAATGCAGACCAAAGACTAAAACTATCCTCAAGGACTGAGAGGTCGTTGAAGACTTCAGACCAGGGAAGGGATGTGAACAGATATGAGTATTTATGAGCGCTCTTGGCTCTGCAGGGCATACACTAGAAAAGTGAGAAGAGAAAAAGAGATGAGTTCAGAGACTATAACAGTTATAAAAAAGTAGTAGTGAGTTCATGTGCTACTGGACTCCTGTGGCTTCCTTTGGTGTATGCTTTGACATGTGATGCCAAAGGCCATGTGAACTAGGGCTACACTCGCAGGCATAAAGAAAAAAGGGTGGATTTGATGGCGTGTTTAGGGCCACACAGGATAGAATCTAAACTTACATAGAATATAAAGAAGGAAATAGGTTTCTATTTAGGCCAGGTTTTCAAAACAAATAGCCAAGGAGGACTATTTTCTCAGTGGGGACTTGACAGGAAGTAGTTCAAACAGAATACCTGGGAAAAAATTAAGTACTTCTGGTAAAAATGAGGGCAGGAGTAAGAGGAGCCAATGGAGCATGGCATGCTTTCTGGAGAATTTACCATGCTAGTGCCAGAGGACGTATGGGAAGGGCCTGGTTTTCTGAGTCAGTGCCAGCACTAGCCCACACATCTAGGTCTGGAGACACTTTAGTAAATGGATGGAATCAGCCCATAATCTCAGGAAGGAAGGCAGAGATGGAGGGAAGTGAGCATCCTACTTCCCATCCCTGTCTACTGCCAGTCAATGATAGATATCAACCAGAGGCCAAATGGGAAGAAGGTCCATTACCTAGACCAGTGTGATGGTTTGAAAGAAAATGGCCTCCAAAGGGCGTGGCACTCTTAGAAGGTGTAGCCTTATGGGAGGAAGTGTGTCACTGGAGGGGGGGGCGGGGGGGGGGCGCCGCGGGCTTTGAGATCTCTTTTGCTCAAGCTTCCCTCAGTGTAACAGTCAGTTGACTTCCTGTTCCCTGCAAGTCAGAGTATAGCCAGCAGGATGTCTGCTTGCACACTGTCACGCTGCCCACCATGATGATAATAGACTGAACCTCTGAAACTGTAAGTGAGCCATCTCAATAAAACGTTTTCCTTCTAAGGGTTGCTATGGTGATGGTGTCCTTAGAGCAAGAAAAACCCTAACTAAGACAACGGATGAAAGTCAGATCCTAGGGTTCAGGGTGAAATAAGATCAGTGGGAAGTGGCACTGCAGCTACTAGGTCTCTCAGAAACGTGGGATAAAAACCGAAATAATTATTGACACAAGTGTGTTTGTCCCACTGCAGATGGAGTTGCCACCAGTTGAGACCTTTCTTCTCCACAAGTCATTATCATACGACTTGTTGAAATTTATATATAACATGCCTATTATCCATGATATTACTAAAGCTGAGTACATCAGTGAAAGCCAAGCAGAACCTCCAATACAAACCAAATGCTAACTTGGGGAATAAGGTTACACCCTGACTTTTTATTTATGACGACCTACCTGTTCATAATCATCTCATTTATTTTACAGTTTAGTTGTGACTTTGTAAAAAAAAGAGTAATAACAATCCACGGATTTACAGTTTTTATGTATTTATTCACTAATAGCAACAGAAAGATAGATAAATTACATACTAAGAGGAGAGAGAGATGATAGAGATACATAGATAAATAGATGATAGATAGACGATAAATAGATAGATGATAGAGTGAGTCAAGGACATTTGTCTTTCTGGTTGTTGACCTATACATCATCTATTCCTCTTTAGACCCCACTAAAATTAATTAGTGCAACATAAAACTCTAAATGCCCTGAGAATAGCCTTCTGTTTCATGGTCCTTTTGAACCGAGTACTGGAGAATTTCTACTCTGGAGAATTTTTACTCTGCCATCGCCATTTCCTGTAAAACCTCCAACAAAAATTACTGAAACAAGTAGTGTAGTTAAAGCTAAATTGGCCCCGTAGATTTCCCTATTTACATTATGGGAGCTTTTTAGGAAAGAGTTAATATCCAATTCACTTCAAGTTGGTACCTAA
Organism: Peromyscus maniculatus bairdii; assembly: GCF_049852395.1. Classification (NCBI taxonomy): domain Eukaryota; kingdom Metazoa; phylum Chordata; class Mammalia; order Rodentia; family Cricetidae; genus Peromyscus; species Peromyscus maniculatus. Next base: position 27,756,157 of record NC_134864.1, read on the forward strand.
TAAATGACAATTGCATGAATTTGTGAACAACTGTGGAAGAATGGAGCAAGTGAAGAAGGAAACCATGGAAAATGTTATCACCTTTGTTTCTCTGTGTATCCTCAGAACCAATTTCCTTCTTCCATGTATAACGATGCACACACTTCCATCTGTCAGTCACATCTTTTCATAGCTACTCTGTGGTAAATGAGATTTTCTTAGAGACCATAAAACAGTTGAAATCTGCAATTTTGTTAGGCATTCAACTTCTACCGTAAAAACTAATGACTAAGCAGATCCGCATGGAGATGATTTTGTAAGAATAAAGCTCACAGACATACACATCATAATTGCAAGGCTACTGTACAGCTTAAGCAATTCAGAGAAGCCAGCTGCTCTAAAAAGAAACAAGCGTGCTTTCTTGACAGCTTTTACCAGCTAAATTGTGTTCAGAACTTGCTTTCAATGCATACTTGATTTTGATTGGGATATTCTGAACATACCATGTGGTGAAATCACATGACCCCATAGCATTCTGTCCTCTCAAAGCAGCACTACACTTGTAGATTAGTCCTAATAGTTCCTTATTTACAAAATACACACTTAATTTTATTTTACAGACAGAGAAACTAAGGCAGAGTCAACATAAATAGTATGATAAGTGGATATCATAATTAGGATTATATCTGATAAAAGAACTGTGTGTTTATGTTGTATTCTGGTTAAATATTGCTAATTAAATGCATATGTCTAATAGTTCCTGTGAAAGTTTCATGAGGTAGGGAGTCTTATACAGTGATCAAAGGATAAATAGGTACAAATCTTTCTCAAAGGTAACTTGGAAACATGTGTCGACAGAAGTGAAAATGTTTCCTATAGAGCAAGAGTGAAGAACCCCAAGTCAATGTACTGAGGTAAGAGATGAGACATGCAGATGGATTCAAAATCAGTTCACAAGGACTCCAGCAATAACCACTGTATATTGTGACACGGCATGATGTCAGCAATGTAATAAACATTCTACCTCCCTTCATTTAGTCATCCTCACTACCATATGATAAGGGAATGCTTCTCCACTATTCAGATAAAGCAGCAGAGGATTAAAAGTTGAAGTAACAACAGAAAGGTGAAGTGACATTACATGGCCACCAACAGTTGAAGAAACTGGAGCCCACTGCTATTTATTGTACCAAATTTAGCAATGACTGTGTGCTGAATATTTTATCTCAACTTGACACAAGCTCAAGTCTTTAGAGAGGAAGGAATCTCAAAAGAGAAAAGGCCTTCATGTAATCAGGCTATGGGCAAGCCTATAAGGAATTTTTTTTAATTAGTAATGATGGGGAAAGGTCAAGCCCATGGTGGTGCCATATCTAGGCTGGTAGTCCTGGATTTTATAAGAAAGCAAACTGAACAAGCTATAAGGAGCAAGTCAGTAACCAGCACCCTCCATGGCCTCTGCATCAGCTCCTGCCTCCAGGTTCCTGTCCTGTTAATGTTCCTGTCCTGACTTCCTTCAGTGATGAACAGTGATATAAAAGTGTAAGCTGAAATAAAACCCTTCCTCCCCAAGTTGCTTTGGTCATGATGTTTCATCACAGCAATGTTAACCCTAGGGAAGACACATATGTAGATGTGTGTGTGTGTGTGGTGTGTGTGTGTGTGTGTGTGTGTGTGTGTGTGTGTGTGTGGTGGGGAGGGGGTTAAGTGCATGTGTGTGTGCACAATTGGAGGTCAGAAGACAACTTTAGTTATTGTTCCTCTGGTTTTTATTTGAGATGATATACCTTATTGGCCTGGAACTCACTGAGTTGGCTTGACTAGCTGGTCAGAGAATCCTCGTGATCTGCTTATTTCTGCCTTCTCAGTACTAATTCTCAGTTTCTAAAAGTCACTATCATGGTTGGAGTTTCAGCTTAGAGGTTAAAGCCAGTCCATGGACCTTGATGGGGGTGGAAGTCCTTGTTGCTCCTTCCTTGATACCCATTTGAGTATTGTCTCTTAATGAAAAGTGCCTTGCTAAGTTCTGTGGTGGACACAGTCACCGTCTCCAACAGTATCCAAGCTCTGGTTCTCAAACATGTTACTTTACACAAGCCGAGAACCCTGAAAGGGAAGAGTGTCCTGGGTGACTCAGTAAGGCTCAATCCGATCACACATCCTTTAATCTGACTGGCTTTCCCATGTTGCAAACTAGAGAGAGGCTAGAAAAAAGTCTGTTGTGTTAGACCCTCATTTTATAATGCAGATGGTTTCAGGAATCCATAAAATGCATAGAGATCCTTTCTCCATAGGGCTTCAAGGAAGAGATAGAGCTCTGGGGTTCTTTGGTTTGGTCCAACAAGATCAATGCCTGACTTTGTTTCCTGTAGAACTGTATGGTGTTAGGTGAGTTGGCCTGAGCCTGTGAGTTTGATTCGTGATGATGTGTTACAGGCACAATAAAGAAATTAAACATGCTCCAGGTATTTAAAATCCACTGAGTCAGCAACCGTCAAAAATAGATTATAAATAGGCTATGTTTTTGTGTGGATAAGCCCCCCACCCCTCTATTCTGGACACTATTTCTGTACCTAGTAGTTAAGACATCCTCTTCATCATTTTTTCACGATACAAAACCTCCGCTCCAGGCTAACAAGTAGAGGTGGTATTCCAGTTTTAGTAGGTTTTCAATCTCTTATCAATTACATGTTGGTCATGTTTGGTGGCAAGTTGGATATATGAGCCGGCCACTTTATCACCATGATAATATTTAAGTTAGTGGGGTAGTCTGTGTCAAAAGAGAGAAAGAGAGAGAGAGAGAGAGAGAGACAGAGAGAGAGAGACAGAGAGAGAGAGACAGAGAGAGACAGAGAGAGAGAGACAGAGAGAGACAGAGAGAGAGACAGAGACTGAATAAGGAATCAGTTTCAGGACTGCAGTCTGTGTTTATCTCATATGGCTTATTTGGTCCTTTGTATGGCTTTGAGCAGTTTCATTCTGTGTATACAGAGTTCACGGTCATCTCTTGGGAGGCAAAAACACATACTATTTCTCAGAAGTCCCGAGGCACGTAGAAGAAGAGAAGGACTCAAAATCCTTTGGTTGTTGGATTCTTTTCCTTTTGATAATGACTAGTAGAAGAGGAGAGGCTTTATTTAGGGGCTAGGGATTTTAATGTAAGCACACAGGAAAAGGTTATATTTGGAGGTTGCTTATGAAACTTCTACAAATGCCAGAGTACAGTTTTATTAGCTATGAACCATCACTTGGTACAAAATACAGAGCAGCCTCATGCCCAAACAAAGTCCCTTGTTCCTCTTATGAGACTTTGGGACATTGGACTAGGAAATCAGTTGAATGTTATAACCAGGGATTGATGGACCATCCTAATAGAAGCTTGGAAGACAGTAGTTCTGAGAACAATGTAGAATAAGGAGCTCCAGTTCAAGGGGCTTCAGAGGGGAACAATATTAGCAACTGGGCTAGAAGTCATTTCTTGTACTATTTTTGACAAAGAATGTGACTGCTTTTTGCCCCTGTCCTAAGAATCTGCCTGATGCTAAATTGAAAAAAGTTGCACTGATTTCATTGGCAGTGAAGATTTCAAGACAGCCCAATATGACTCTGTTGCTTGGTTATTGGTAATCACTCTTCTGGACATTTACAATGAAAAACAGCAAGCAGGGCTAGAAGAAATACAAAATGTAGTTTGAGGAGAAAAAAAAAAGCACCAGGAAACCTAATGTTTGTGCCAAGGCTTGTGCTAGGAGAGGAGAGGCATAATGCAAATTAGAATAAAAGGAGTGGTACCCTCAGGGAAAGATATTCCTGCAACTTGTGAAAGCAAAAGGGATTTTCTAATTCTAGAAAATATCAACAAATCAAAGATTAGCAATTGTAATTCAAGCAGGGCATGGTCGCAGGTTTCATTGCCAAACTTGGCAACATGGGCTACATAGTGCTGGCTTTAGAAACACGAAGGATACAGGCATAAAGAAACTGTGGAGTCTTCATCTGCAGTGAAGGAAAGATTCGAAGGCCAGGCTTGTAGAGGGGAGTTCCTGTATGGAGGCCCGGAGAGGGTATTTTAATAGACTGTGAAAACGCATCCTGGATTATGTTGAAGACCCCAAGATGTTGGAGATGCCAGAGCCATAGATATCTGCCTGGGAGAAGTACATACAGAATATAGGGCCAGCCCGAGAAAGAACTGTGCTGCAGTCAACAAAGATGGAAGGGCAGAGCCACCCTTTGATATCAGACACAGAACTACAGGATTTGGAGTTTGCTCTGCTAGGCTTTGGTCCAGTATTTCCTAACTGTGCCTCCATCTCTCCCTTTGGGATGGTAGTGTATATTCTGTGCCACTGTATGTTGGAAGTATGTGATTTGCTTTTTGATTTTACAGGAGGTTACAAACAAAAGATTGCCTTGAGTCTCAGAAGAGATATTGGATCTTATACTTTTAAACTGTTTTGAGGCTGAAAGACAATGGGGACTTTAAAAGTTGGATTACATTCATTTTGCTTTATGATATGGCCACAAGCCGATGGAGATCAGTAATCGGAATGTGTTGGTTTGAGAATGGCTCACATGGGCTCATATATTTGAATATTTGGTTCCCAGTTAGTGGAACTGTTTGGGAAGGATTAAGGAGATATGGCTTTGCTGAAGGGGGTGTATCATTATGAATGGACTTTGAGGTTTCAAAATTCTATATCATTTCCTCTTAGGTCTCTGCTCTCTGCCTATTTATGGATAATGATGTAAGCACCATGCCTGATTGCCTGCTGGCATTCTCCCTCCATGACTATCATGGACTCTATCCCTTTGGAACCATGGGCCCCCAATTAAAAGCTTTCTCTTACAAGTTTCCTTGGTCACAGTGCTTTGTTACAATAGAAAATTAACTAAGTAATAATCTTTGTGGGCAAAATAGTTTTGGCATCCACATTCATAGAAGAGTTTAGTTTTGCCTTTTATTATGTGCATTGGTATAAGTGTGTGTGTCTGTGTGTGTATATGCACATTCATATAGTTGCCCTTTGACATTCCCAAGTCTCCAACAGATACTAAAATCTACATATGGCCCAATCCTTATATAAATGGCATTATATTTGCATTGAATACATGTAGTATTATTTGTATAATTTATATCCTTCGCAGAGTACCTTTAGTACTGAATACACTGTTAACTCCATGACAATAGCTGTTGTACTGTTCTGTGTAGGGAATAATAAGAACAATAGTTATGTGTTCATTATGAAAGAATTAAAAAAAGACACCTTTGATTTGTAGTGGTTTAAATTCATGAATGTGAAGCCAGCTGATACAGAAGGACAAATGTATATGTGCATATGTTTTACACATACTAAAATACACACACGTATTTTTAATATAGTCGTGCAAATGGAGTATATACTGTTTTGATATGGCTTCTTAAGAAAGTATGCTTTTGAGATTTAGCCATGTTTCTATTGTTTTCATAAATCAATACTTGACTCTCTCAAAATTTCTTTTTGTAGAAATAAATGTTTGTGGTAATGAAAGCCAAAGTAGAGTCTTGTATATGGTAGGCAAGTGCTCTTCTCCTAAGCTACACCCCAGCCCATAATATTTATTTATCAAAATAAAATTTAATACTTTTTTGTCTATTTAAGGTATGTATACAACATGGTGTCATGGAGTACACAGTAAAAAAAAAAGTTTACCACCGTGAGGAGAATAATATGTTTGTCTCTTCAATTACACACTCTTTGTGTCAAGAGAGACTAACATCTACTGATTGTGTCTGACTCCCAAGGCACTAGAATCTCATTACCTATCAGCCCTATCAGCAGCCCAATCACTCTGACTTGTCCTGTATTCCTCATTAGTGAACCGCATTGAAAAAACATGGTAAATTGAAAAACATACCTGCTGGCAATGTCTTTGAAAGGCCTGTACATGCATTTTACTTTCAGCAGGGTGGCCTCCTTCAGCCTTCCCTGGGGACCTGGTTCTAAAGCCGTCTGGAGATTAGGATCCCGGGTATCCCTTAAGGAAAGGGCTACAGTTCGAAAGGGCGCTGGTAGGAAATGGCAGCATTGTGTGAACATTACAGAATATACTTACACAGACACAAGATTACATCAAGCACAGGGGGAAATGACGCAATCAAGGGTCACGTGACACAGGAGATGTAAGAACGCCGCCAGTGTAACACAACACACTGTCTTACAGCAAGTTTTTTTTTTATATGAAAGTAGGACTGTACCCAGAAATAAAATAGACACAGTGCAATGAATACCTAAACCAGTGAAAATGTCATTTATTGTCATGGTACAGATTATATATATTGTAGAAAATAATTAAAATATGAACAAATATATTAAAATATGAGTGTATATGATTATGTGGATTAGTCTCTTCTTCTGAGTTTCTACGTGCTAGAGAAGGTGATATCTTTAGTAGATGGAGTTCATTTATGTACAGGCATTTATAACAAACTATGACAGCATAATTCACATCGGATATTTTTGGGACCCTGCTTCCCCCCCCTCCCCTGCCCCATCTCCACCTTATTTCTTTGCTCAAGTATTTTTCATATAAATTTACTGGATTATTGCCTTGCTGGTATTTTCCTCAGTAAGTACCCTGGAAGAGCTTGTGCCATTATATAAAATGAAGGCTGTAAGAGCTGTGCAGCGGTTTAATAAAATGTATGTGGCATTATTCTGAATAAAACACATCAAACAAATCTATGTGTACAATTCATATAAAATATGAATGTATTTTGCCAAAGAATAGGAGCTGTTACACAAAATGAAGTGGATTTGTCATATTCGGGTTAACAAGGATTGATTGCTCGTCCACAAGAAGCCTTTCAATGTTCTCCACACTTACGAAGTTCAACAAAATCAAACCACTCCTCAATCATGTCACTTCTTCAAGGGTGAACCCACTTGGCCTTCAGGAGTGCCACCTGCAGGGAATGTCAGCCCACTTGAATTAGAGCACACAGCTTGACCCAGGGCTTGCTGGAACTTAGCCTTCTGTTTCTGAAAAGTTCTCCATCGATTTTTCTCTCAAGTGCGCAGTGTTGTGTCAGGTGTTGCTGACACAGTGGGGGAACGTGAGTACACATGGCAATGGACGAGCAGAGGCGTCACGAGAGCCCCAGAACAGAGGAAGTCAGCCTTGGGCACAAAGCCAAGGTTGAGGTGACATGAGTGGGTGATTGTGCAGGGTAGCAGCAAGGTGTTCTCAGCTCAGGGAGATCGGCACACACAGCGTCTCGATCCCCCTTAGTCATTTGTCAACTCAATACAAGCTGGAGTCAAAAAACTAAACTGAGGAATGCCTGTGTCGGATCGCCTCTAGACAAGTCTCTAGGGGTATTTTCTTAATCGGTAATTGACAGAGGAGGGCCCAGTTTACTGGGGCCAATTCTACCTCCGATCCTAGGTGGTAAAAGTAAGCAGGGTGAGCCGTGAGAAGCAAGCCAGTGATCATGTTCCTCCATGGCCCCCGCTTCAGTTCCTGCCTCCAGTTCCTGCCCTGCTTGATTTTCTACCTTGGTTTTTTTTCAGTGATGGACTCCAATCAGGCTTTGAAGGGCAATAAACACCTTCCTCCCCAAGTTGCTTTTAGTCATGCTGGTTATCACAGCAATAGAGACCCGAGTAAGGCCATCTCTTTAACTCAGGAGAAGTTGGTGCTGCTAGGAGACTGAAAGGTGGTTGGAGCTGAGAGACTGAGAGGAAGAAGGGCTGTAAATAGTATTAGAGAGGGGCATGAGCAGACAAGCAGGTCCTGAAATTCACAGTGCTTATCTTGATAGTCATGCTGAGAGCTCTGTGAAACTTTATGCAGACCTGCTTTGTCTAATGCTTCCCTGATGGAAGATGGGAACGTTCATTCCTTCAGTTATCCACAGCCTAGGACATAGACAAATGGATAATGTTTACTTCGTGTTTCTGTGAAACCAAGAGGGAACTTGGGAGTACTTATTGATGAAAAAGACAAACAACGTGTCCTTTTCAATAATAGAAATATGGCAGTAAAATGAAAACACGAGGCACATGGAAAACAGAAACTGTAAAATATTTATGACCTAATGCTAATACTTGAGTGAGGAAAATGCACATGGATGAGTGTGTTTGTAGAGTGTTCTCTTATAGTTGGATATCAGTAAAACAACATATAAGATGGTCAGGCAAAAATATATGCTATTTGGTACAGAAATGTGAAATATGCCCTGCTGTGTATGCAGTTTGACAGCTACTCTAGGTACTTTAGTGTTCTCTTTGGTACTGGAAGCTCATGCTTGGCACTGCCTAGCAGCTCCAGATTGAAGAATGGCTTGGAGCAACAGGTAGATGGGTTTTTAGGACTTATAGGTAAGGCATAGAACAACTTTGATGATCATGGTAGGGGTACAGATGCTGAGAATTATAGATTAGGATGCCTTTTGGATACCAAGATTTCTGGATAGATGTCAGAAAGAGTATCAGATGGTGAGAAACGTTATTAAATCAATCTTAAATGTGCTTTGAGACACGATGAGAACATGGGCTGTAATCGACTTCGTTATTACATGTTTGGCCTTCTGCTAAATATGACATCAGCTGACATTCACTTTCACTCACCACATCCCTGTGGGGTGGGTTCTACAATTAAGACAGTTTCTAAGTGAGGAACTTGAGACCACGCCATGGTCAAAGCCAGGTAGTGGTACAGATTGCTTCAGGGCCCAGGCAGTTTGATTCTAAAGTTCACATTTCTACCTGCTCATCTCCCAGAGAACAGTGCCAGTCAGATCCTATCTTTAATTTCAGCCCCAATTCTGTAAACATAGCAAGAAAGCTTTAATTCCAAGTATTTATTTATTTGCCTCTATGGCCTGACTTCCAGTTTCTCTACAGAGGACTCTCTGGGTGTCCTTTTGGACTATATTTTCTACTCATAGTCTGATCTTCTTGTATTTCCTAGATTTACCTTGTTTCTGATCTCCCATTGAACCCACACCAGCAGTAACTCCCAATAGCAACATGCCTTGAAGACCTAACATCAGCAACCACTCTCTTGAGACAGGATACATGATGCTGTATGTCTACCTGGCCCCTGAGCTTTAGTGATCCTGTTAGCCAGGCCCACCAGCACCTTTCTACCTTTGGGATAGATCTCATTGCTGATGCCATTATAATCAGACTTTTGGATCACAAAGAAATGTTTCATACACATCCTATTTCTCCCCTTCTCTTATTTTCCACTTTCTTCCTCATGTCCAATGCTATGTTCTTACCATTCCCTTCCAGTATGTGTTCATTCTTCCAGGTAGAGATGTTGTATTTTAAAAGTGGCAGGTGGCAGCCTTGGCGGGTTGGAGCCAGAAAGTCACTCACACCAAGCAGACTGCTCACATAGAGGATTTTATTAAGGGAAGGAAAAAAGGGATACAGAGTGTGCCTCTGGGGATAAGAGAGAAGGAGAGGAAGGGAGAAGAAGAGAGAAGAAAAGAAGAGATGGGGAAGGGGAAGAGAGGAGGTGCAGATGTGACCTCGTGAGAAAAGAGGAGGAAGGGGGAAGGGTTTGCCTTTAACAAGGGGATTGAGCACATTCATATGGAGACTTCACATCCTCAAATCACATGTGCACAGACTGTGGTTGTAGGACCTGGGCAGTCTAGGTATAAGCCTGAATGTTAGCAGGTGCATCCTGCTGGGTCCCCAAGGGGTGGGCCAAGTAATGTCTAAATGCTAACACAGACCAAACTAGAAACTCTGACTCTGCACCTTTCATTTCAAGGTCTCTCTGGGCTTTTATCCCATATGTTCAGTTGTCTGTAACAGTCCTTGGAGGAGTCATTTCTCCACCAGAGATACACCTCATTTCAAAGTCACCCAGTTCTTCAAGGACAACACCATAGTCACCTCTCTCCATCCTGGGTTTGCTAGGGCCCCTCACCCCACTGGCTGCTGCTATTGGTTGAGCAAGCATGACGTGGAGTTCCAGGCTTCCTCATCCTATCACAATTTTGAATGGCTCTAACGCCCAAAGTCTAGGTGAAGAGGAGGATTAGCATCCCATGGAGTGATCTTTGGGTAAGGAGGAGCAGGAGTCTAATGGAAGGCCGACCACTTCGTGCCTTCCTCTGAATGAACCCACACTAACATGAAGCCTTTTTACTCTTAAGGCCTCTGTGGAAAGTTCTGTATCTGAGTGAAGCCCAAGGCAAGCAGGACTGTGTTAGTCTGTCCACCAGTCCACTTGTCCTAGACGATTGCCTGCCTCACTGAACATCCTGACTCTCTACATTCGTGTACTCCACCGCCTCCCAAATAATGTATCCATGCCTTAATCACTGCCACCAGTTCTGCTTTCTAGAGAAACCCAGTTAAGAGGGCTCTTCAATTTTGACATTTTTTAATAAAAAAGAAAAAGACTATTTTTCATCATTCAAGTTAGATCCTGTCTCTGTCAAAACAGCATTATTATCGTATTATTCAGAATGAAAATTTTGCAGTGATTGAGTATTGCTCATTATTATCTTCTATTGATGAAAGCCAGATGCTGAAACACCCTTCTGGTGTTTCCTTCGCACTTTACACTTCTTACACCATGGCCGCTGCCCGGAGCCAGGCTGGTCACCCACTGCACTTCAGTTCTGTGCTGGATTCCTGCTCTGGGCCTCAATTTCCTAACTTCCCTGTCTTCAATACCAATTTCACACCATTTTTACAGAAATGAATGAATAAGAGGACACCTAGCATAACCTCCTATGAAGTTGTGTGGTATATTAAGACGCTTGAAATGATTTGTGGATTTGGCATACCGTCGGTTACCTCAATATTCCAGTTCATTCTCTTCCTGCTGTACTCGTGGAGCAGACTGTTTCCAACCTGTGTGTTTTGCTTGCATTGTTTCTTTGGCCTGAAATCCCCGTTTCCTCCTCTTACATAAATCAGCCCTGCCTTTCAGATCTAATTTGAAACAATCTCTTTCATGAGGTTTATCATAAAAACATATCCCAGAACATACTGCTACACGTTAGCATTAATCACCTGCAAAATTTAGTTACTTAATTATGTATTGATTTTTGCTGTTCATAAATCGATGTTTTGGTTATGTTCTCTTGAATAGATCTTTTTTTTTTTTTTTTCCGAGACAGGGTTTCTCTGTGTAGCTTTGCGCCTTTCCTGGAGCTCACTTGGTAGCCCAGGCTGGCCTTGAACTCACAGAGATCCGCCTGGCTCTGCCTCCCGAGTGCTGGGATTAAAGGCGTGCGCCACCAACGCCTGGCGAATAGATCATATTTTTAACCATAAAACCCATCTAATTTTTTTCCTATGGGGCTTTAGTTATACAAAACATAGAATAGAATAAATCTCAAAACACTTCTGTATCGATTGCTTCTGTGAAAATGAATGATTCATGCTCTATAAATGGAAGTACCTTAGTTGAAGGTTGGACAATATTTCCTGGTTGCAATGGCCGGTCTTGGTTGTCCGTTGAAAGGGGGAACTTCAGTTGTAGAAAATGCTTCCATGAGATTGTCCTGTGGCTGTGTCTATGAACATTTTCTTGATGGCTAATTGATAGAGGAGGGCCCAGCCCACTGTGGGTGGAACTTTCCTTGGGCAAGTGGGCCTGGGCTATATAAAAAAGGTAGCTGAATATGAGCCTGGTCAAAAGCCGGTAAGCAGCATTCCTCTGTGGCCTCTGCCTCCGTTCCTGCTGCCAGGCTCTTGCTTCAGTTCTTGCGCTGGCTTTCCCTGTGATGAACTGTAACCTCTAACCCAAGCTGCTTTGCAGAAAGCAAATAGAATACTAGTTGACTGGTTATTAGTAAGAATAACAGTTCAGTTTAGTAGAAACAGGTGGCTATCCAATATCTACCAGACATGGTTATAAATGTCATTCAAAAGGTGATCCATAAGGGATGACCAAGTCTATGTATGCCACTGTTCTTACAGAAATGCATGAGTGTATTCTTCCTTCAGTCTGAGGGACCCCACTCCTGCTGGGTAACAGTGGCATTTGGATTGGCAGCAGTGGAATTAGTGAAGTAAGCGGCATTCCTATCTTTTACCACCAATGCTGTTTCATAGTCAAATCCAAGTTTATAAGCTAAAGTCCTAGAGTACAACACCAGACACGTGAGGACAGAGACTGCAAGGCCAGTGTGGCTGAGGTGTGAACTGGGCAGTGAGTAGTGATGGGGTGCTCAGGTTGTGAAGAATATAAATTCATGAGAAGGAGTGTGAATTTTACCCTCTAGTTATTATCTAGTTAACATAGCACCATGTTATTTTTCTGAGCCCAGGCCTCTTACTAGGCAGCCAAGGCTAAATTTGAACTCATAACTTCGTGCCTGCCTCCCAAGCGGGGCTTAAAGGTATGTACCACCATGCATGGCCAATATGTTTAAAATAGAAATCTATCATACTTCTATTTTACAGAGGTACTTTTTGGAAAAATATGGCAAGTGGGAATGGTGGGGGTAGAGAAACTGGTTGATAGGTTTGCCTATACCTGGTCTTAGCTATTTTGTGAATACCATGACTCCCTTATAGAAAACTTCATGGGCCATCATCAGAGACAGGCCTTGTGAGTGGATGGACATGTGAGCCTCTAGGCTAGTTCAAACCATGACACAATCTACTGTAACTGGATTTATAAGTAAAATGCTGTTAAACTATCCTGCATTTTAAGAAAATTAGAAAACCTTAAGTTGACTTGAGCAGCAGACTGCTGGGAATTATTTGGACAGATTTAAAGTTGAATTATTTGGATTCAGGGGGCTGGAGAGATGGCTCACTGGTTAAGAGCACTGACTGCTCTTCCAGAGGACCTGGGTTCAATTTCCAGCATTCACACAACAGCTTATACCTGTCCATAACTCCACTTCCAGGGGACCTAGCACCCCCCCCCACACACACACACATAAATGCAGGCAAAACACCAAAGAGCATAAAAATAAACAAACCTTTAAGAAAAGAATCATCTGGACTTGTTTGTCAATAACATCTGTGTGGTTAAAAACAAGCGAGGAGGCAAAGATCACTGGTAGCTGTACAGCGGTTATTTTCATCATTTAATGGGGAAATCACCCCAGGGGGATATTTAGGGACTGAGAGAGTTTCATCACCATGTCCACTGAGTGGGAGATGCCTCTGAATGATGATTGATCTGAATGAAATATGATTGGAGATTAGGATCTGGACTTCAGGAGCAAGATCAGATGAGGCTTGGGAGTTGGTCCATTAGAGAAATTCAATCCCAATAGGGGAGTGAGGCCTCATGTTTTTTTTCTCCACCCAGTTTGACATTCTTGTTGATGTCATCCTTGCTTAACTCATGTGCAGGCAGTCATGTTTGTGAGATGGTAAGGGTGTAGCTTCTGATATTATTAAGAGAGGCAACCTCACAGCAAAGTCCCTGATTTGGCTCTTTACAATCTTTTGGCTCCCCTTTCCACCATGTTTCCTGAAACTTAGATGTGAGAGTGTTTTGTAGATACATCCTCTGGAACTGGACTCCACAACTCTGCATAGGGCTTTGTTCTTTTCTGTAATTGTCTCCATCTGTTGCAAAAAAAAAAAAAAGTTTCCTTGATGAAGGCTGAGGATGGCACTTACTGGTGGGTAAGGAATGAACCCAAGACTCAAACTGAAGTTATGTGGTCATTACCAAAGATAGGCAAATTCTTCAGACCAACGAAATGAAATTGTAATTACTGACATGAATCTAAACTGGACAATGTACTACACACCTACTCACAACTGCTGAGGGAGCTGTGGTAGGATAGTCTCATAATTCAAGGCCAGCTAGCACAAGTGAGACCTTGTTTCAAGCAAAACAAAACAAAATCAACCCTATTGCTAGTACTGCCATCATATAAAATTGTAACATTTAGAGTAAGAGGTAATAACATGCTGTTAACACATCAGTAGAGGTAGGAGATAATGTAGTAGGGTCTGATCTAATCCAATCTAATAATACACATTAAGACTTAGACTTGGTTAGGACAAGTGTCACCTTTAAGGATGTTGCATTAGTTTGCTTTTCCTCACCCCCAAGTGACAAACGATGACTCCCCCCACCCCCCCAACAAGACTATCACAGAGCCGATATCTGACCCAAACACACAGGGATTTATCGATTACAAGCTTGAGCTTGGACCGTCGTCCAGCACTCTGGTGCAGCAGGTAGAGGAGAATGGCCTTGAGCTCTTGGGGTTTAGGGTTTTTAAAGGGAAAAAATGAAAGCAGGGAGGTACAAGCCTTGGCATCTCAGGATTGGGTGAGGGTATGTAACCTTTGAATTCACTGGTTGGGGTCTGGAGGAATTTTCAAAACTGGTTATCAGAAAGCCGTGAAGACATTTGTAGCCCACAGATATTGTTTACCAAAGTTTCTCATTGGGCCCTCTGCATAGCGAGACAGTTGTGTAGCAAGATCTGCTTAAGGGGTCCCTTGGCATAGGATCCATCCCTGGTGCATGAGCAGGCCTTTTAGAGCCTACTTCTATGATGGGACACCTCACACAGCCTTGAGGCAGGGGTTGGACCTGCCTCTACTGAATGTACCTCCCCCACCATGGGAGGCCTTACCTTCTTATAGGAGGGAACAGGAGGTGGGTTGAGAGGGGAAGGCTGGAGGGGTAGGAGGAGGAGGGGGATCTTTGTTATATAAAATGAATAGAAAAAAATTTCTTATTTAAAAGAAAAAAAAGCTCCTCATTGGCCAGCCCACTCTGGTGGGGTCACCTTGACTGGGGCCCTGGCAGTTTGTGATCTTTCTTAGAACTGTTTGTGGTTTTTACTGGAACCATGTTCAGCCCCTGGTCAAGTCCTATTTAAAAAGGAGTTCTTTCTTAAAATGGAGTCTGTCTTGCTCTCTCATAACAAAGTGCCTGAGATAATTAGCGTATGAAGAGCAAAAGGTTTATTTTGGCTCACAATTTGGGAGGCTCCACTCCAGGATTAGTGGTCCCCTCTGCCATAAACCTGTGAGGAAGCAGCATCTCATTGCAGAAATCACCCAGTGAAGCCAAGCTATTTGCTTTCACAATAGGAAATGCAAAGAGAAAAATGAAGGCAACTTTGATAAACACCTGTCCAATAGCTTAAGGACATACTACTAGGCCCAACCTCCAAAATATCCCATCACTTTCCAAGAGTACTACCCTGGAGACCAAGTCTCCAACACATAGGCCATTGGGGAAATTCACTACCCAAGCTATTGCAGGTACAGACTCCAAAGTCAGATGCCCGCCAGTCTTGTAATTACTTTTACTGGACCCTCCATGGGACCATGCACAAGATATTCAACCTTGCTGTATTTTCCAAAGGCAGGTATGGGTATGCTAATTACCACAAGGAAATCTTTCAGACATCTCAGATGCATAGTAAATGATCATTAAAAGTCAATTGATAAAGTTGCTTCGCTTTATCTAAAGTCATTCAGTCTTTTTGCAATCCATAAACCTGATCAACCTGCTGGGTTTTGTAAATCTATAAACAAGCTGGCAGGAAACAATAAGCTACCAGCTAACGTTCCAATATGATGTGTTGTTATTGCAATCATAAATCTTAAGTCTCTGTTGGAATTGGCTGAGCACTTGGGGTTTGGAATCTGCCTTCTGAGTATATAAATGTTGGCATTCTTTGCTATTTTCTAAGAGGAAGGGCTTTTAACACAACCAAAGTGTTGGTTATTTTTTTTTTGTAATATTTTGTGATCAACTCAAGATAAAACAATGAATCAGAATTTAGATTACCAGCTCCATTAAGATTTAGGGTCAGAAAATTAGACAGAATTTGCAGGAGAGGACTGTCTATGGAAAGGTTGTTTTTCTCCAGTGTGGGGAGTGCTAAGTGATTCAATTATACAGTCACATACATTTATATTCAGTATTTGAATTTGCTATCATCTGGCTTCATTTAAAAATCAACCTCAAAAATCCCAGAGTTTAATTTTGGGGTCCAAACTTCATGCATATTTATTTTTAGGAAATGGATAGAGATGTTAGACGTCTGCAATGAGATGAATAATTGAGCTGAAATGAGGCTTGAGATTAAAGATTAAAAAACAAAGCAAAACAACAAAAAAAACCTTGCTTCAGAGCATCTGTCCAGAGCCTCTTTGTATTTCTGTGATTGGGTTTTATAAGGATGAACAAGAAGAACTGGGGAGCCAGCCCCCTTTAGGTCAATTCTGCTCTTTAGTGAGATGCATCTTATGCAGTCCCTAAAGTGAGTACATTAAATCATGTGTCCATGCCTTTAAGTATGTAATAACAAATGTTTGGTGATGAGTCTGTGAATTGGAATCCTATTAGAAGGTTTTGGGGCAGAAAGAGTCTTCAGGGATCTTTTAAAGCAAGGCTTTATTTGTTTGTTAGGTAACCAAGGCAGCAGAGGGTACTAAAAGGGAATGATTTGTATGCTTTACCAGTTGTACATACTCTAGTATTTTGCTATCACAGTGCACTAGAGTTTGCACAAGCCAGTCATCTACACATTGGTTATTCACTTAAATGGTGGCCTGGAATCTGGTGAGTCATTCAGAGAGAAATATTTACTCAAATAACTTTCACATTCTTTCAAGAAAATTATTAAATATTTTTAATTAATTAAACTTGTTTTTTGACTATTTTATATGTTTGTACAATGCATATCATCACTCTAATCATCTTTTATCTTCCTCCCATCTCCATATTCTCCACTCCCTGGAAATATCATTCTCTCATTCATATCCATTTTTTTGTGACCCACTGAATTTAGCCAAGGCCCTTTGTGTGACCATGGGTTTAGCTCTATCCACTGAAACTGGTGTGTTCATCAGTGATACAAAACTGAATGCAATCACTCCCCATTTCCTAGAGTCTGTCATGACCCATCCACTATATATGAGTGATTGTTGACACTCACTCGTGTATACTGATGTCAAGCTAATCATGTGCAGACCCAGCAGTTGCTACAACTGCTGTGACTTATGATTGCGATGGTGTGTCGTGCCCAGAGGATGGTTTTTGGGAGCCTTTCTCTCTGTGTTTCAGCTGGAATATTTTCCCACACTTAGAGGCAGTTGACAGCCTACTTCCAGCTTTCTTTCTTTCTATCTTGCACCTATTGTGTGTGTGGTATCTTTCATATCAGGGTCATAGTCTCTAGTTCTGGTGGGCAACCAGGAGGACTGACAAACGCTAATATAATTTTGAGAGCCTTTGGGCCCTCTCTGACCAACAAATCCCACAAAGTTATGCCTTACCTGGCTCTTCGTTTAGTAGCCCACTGCCTCCAAAAGCACCATTACCTAACCATGTAATTTTTATCAAACATCCATTCAATATTTCATTTGTATTTTTAAATTGAGTTACAATATAGTAGGTTTCCATTTGGCTTCTTTATATACCCTTCGGTTTGGTTAACTCTCCCTTCTACCCAGCTCCCTCAGCCTTCTCCCTTATTAAACTTTCCATCTTCAGTATTATCTCTCACCACCCATTTTTACTTATGTTCTACTATCCTCTTTCTTTACGGAATCCAACTTGGTCCCTGCCCCCAGTTTCCTGGCTTTCACAGGCACTTCAGGTTAAACAAGCAAAATGAAAACATTGAATCTAGAGTGTGCATATGGGACCAAGCAAATGGCACTTGTCCTTCTGAGCCTGAATCACCTCATTGAATATAATTATTTCCACATCCATTCGTTTGCTTGCAAATTTCATTTTTCTTTATAGGTAAACAAAATTCCACTGTGTATACATACTACATCTTTACTAGCCGTCTAGGATAGACATCTAGGCGAATTCCTTTCCCTATTTACTAGAAATAAGATAGCAATAAATATGTAGATAATTATGTAGATATTCAGGTAACTTTGTAGTATGACATGGAATCCTTGGCCAAATGCTCAGGAGTAGATAGGTTAGCCATATAGTACTTTTATTTCTGGGTTTTTGAGAAGCTGTCAGACTGATTTCCAAGGTGGTTATACTAGTTTACACTCCCAACAGTACTAGGGAAGTGTTCCCCTTCCCCCACATCCTGTCCCCAGCATTCGTTATCATTGGTATTTTTGATGACAGTCATTCTGACTGGGGTGAGGTGGAATCTTAAAGTAGTTTTAACCTGCATTTCTCTGATGGCTAAGGATGTTGAGCACTCTTTAAAGGGGACCACATGGAGTAATTGGGGCATGCTGGTATGGAAATGAAGGGGGCCAAGGGGTTGAGACTGGGGTAAAGTCTCTTACTGGGCCTGTGGGACTGTGGCCACAGTGACCATATGAAGTGGCTAGGTAACAGAAGCTTAGAGGTCAGAGGTCTGAGGCTGGAGAAGCCAAGCTGGTTACACAGGCCATCTTTCCTAAATATATGAGCTAGGGTGTAGATGTCTATAGATGTAAGATTGTTTTATACCAAGGCTTCTAGTAAGAATAGAAATACAGTGTTAACACAGCAGAAATACACTAAACCGTGATAAGAGGGATGTAAGAAAGAATCAGAATAAAAATGGACTGAGAGGAGAAGGGGCATGGTACTTCCACACAGCAGCCAAGGAGGTTAAAGTGAAGAGATGCTAAGCCATTTGTCAGCCAGCAAGTTGTAGAGACAGGAATCTAAGCCATCTTCCCAGAGACTTACCCTGTCCGTTGAGCCAACACATATCCCAAGGGCCTTGTTGACAGTCCCCATCCCCAGCAATAACAATGCAGTTGGTTTAGACTTGATACTTCTCATAGAAAAAGGTGTATTCTACATTCTATAGAATATCTGTATTCTATATTAATGTTTACAAGAACAGAAAGATAAATCACCCAAATGCCAAGAAAATATATTAGAGTTTCCATTTGCAGCTTGCAAGAAACCACAAGGCCCCAGTTAGAGTAAAACCATGAATTTTTTCAAGTTTAATCTTGGTTCCTCAATGTCACCTTGTTTTCTAACTACTCACCCAGAATGAGGGAATGATATAGGTTTCACTTTTTCCTTATCAAGATCCGCCATTAGAAATGACAGAAGTTGTTTTGCATTCGGTAATGAATTCCTGATACACACTTGAACTCAGATGCCAACACTGACTTCATAGTTCAAGAGTTTGCTGGAGAAGCACACATGGAGGAGGCAGGAGAGGAAGGAGAAAGGCTTCAGAATGGACGTACGCCCTACACGGGAGACAAGCGAGGAAGAAGGAGGAGTATGGAGTTAGGATAAGTCAGAGTGCTGTGTGCAACTCAGAACGTTATCATGGCTTCCACGGAGAGTTGTCAAGCCAGAGTCACTTACCACAGGAATTCCTTGTTCTAGATGCATGGGCCTGAAGCAGTACCTTCTGTGGGGTCATTCACTGCTGCAGTCAGCTAGGACAGGGTCATCTCAGCAGGCTTGTGGGTTGTCACTAGAAGGCAAGTAGCTGATGTTGCCAATCAACCCT
Source organism: Peromyscus maniculatus bairdii (assembly GCF_049852395.1). Lineage (NCBI taxonomy): Eukaryota > Metazoa > Chordata > Mammalia > Rodentia > Cricetidae > Peromyscus > Peromyscus maniculatus. The sequence continues at coordinate 27,775,544 of NC_134864.1, forward strand.
CTTCCGTTCAGTAAGAGAATGGAAGAAAACATTGTTGTAGCTTCGACCATTATTCCCTAGAGAGCCAGAGATCTTTTAAATTCATTCAGGAAGTTGCTGTCCATGATGCCTAGGAAATCATTCCTCTTACCTCCTAAAGAGACAGATTTTTTTCCCCCTCCAAATTCAGGGAGTTGCTGTCCTTGCTCTCTGGGCTATTCTTCCCGATGGCCAAGAAGGCAGAAGATTAATGGAGCAAACTCCAGGCCCTATCAAGATAGTTGGGCTTCAGATGGTACTTATCCCTGGGCATGTTGGTTGTCCATTCTAAGTTTTCCCACCCACACTTACTATTTTGGTATGTATCAGTGGCTTCTTGAAATTCCTGTTCCAAACTGTCATTTCAGAGAAGTTTGAGTCTTTTAGCCTTCTCAGACTGAGGCTGAACATGCCTTCATTAGCAGCTGTAATAAAATAATCAAAGGATAAAAAGGACTCACATGACTCACTACTTTATAGACATTCTTTCCTCCTTCATTGTATAACTTCTGCTGCTGATCTTAGTCACTTACCTCAATTGGAATGGTAATATCAGCTCTAACCTATTGGGCCATAGAAAAGAGACTTCACTGTGCTCTGGTGGCAGCCTTATAGTTTAATGAGACAGTTCTAAAAAGAGTACTCCACATCTGCCAACCAGGATATCTAGCCTTGCAGAGGCCAACACTGCAGGAGTGGGAAACACAGAATCTCCCAGTGGGACATGGGGCACTGGAGTGAGAGAAAGTGAGGCCATTCCATCTTTCTGCTCCTTGATTTCCAGATTTGTGTTGCCTTCCAGCTTGGGACACAATGCTTATAGAGGTCTTTGATAATGTATACACAGCATCCTGCAGGGTAACACACCATCCATTCACAGGCTTGCCTGAGAGTTGGCGCATCCTCTGTGCCTTTAGGAAGTCATTTTAAACTTCCCAAGAGGCTGACTGATTCTGGGTGACATGGTTGGTTTACAATGAATCCTATAATCATAGATCCACTCCCCCATCTTCACTATCCCCTGAGTGTCCTTCTTGGATGCTGTGTGTGATATTCCATGCCTATGGATCAGGAATTCCATAAGACCCAGAGCATGATGCTGAGTGAGGCCCTGCAAACCAGAAGGATGAGTATCTAGAAATGTATCTATTTCTGTATGCCTTAACAACTGAAACTTCTCCATGATAGAAGAAGCCTAGTATCATCACCCTATCACCAAGTTCCAATTGTTCTTCTCAAGAGAGAAAACCACATTCAAGCTATACATGGTTTCTGTCTTAGATAAGCTAGTTCTCCATAGGCAACAGTCTTTAGATAAGCATAGGTAAGGTTACAGCTTAGGTTCCATATATAGACTCCATCAGGTTACAGTTTAGGTTCCGCAGATAGGTTCCATCTCTGTCTCTGTGGATGCTACTGATGTATACCCATAATGATGATACTAAGGTTTAGCCAATATCAGATGGCCCAGCAACCTGTTACTTAGTGTTATTCTATTTTGGATGACTTCTGGTAATTCTTTGGGTTGATAAAAGCAATATCCATTCAGGTCTCATGTCTAGTAGCCTTCACAATATGCGAGTCTTTTCCTTTCTCCTCTATTGTCATCAAAGAATCGATGTTAATTTCCTTTGGAAAGAAAACACAGGAGAATCACTTAAGAATATTCTTACCACAGTTTCCAAATCCCTTCTAGTCACTGAATATTAGAACCATATAAAGTGTTATGAACATTTACAAATTATAGCAGAGAACCTACCCCATTACAGTTTGAATACGGAAGGTCCTTCCTGAGTCTAGATTCACAGCAGTTGGCTCTGAGCCAGTGACGTCATTTTGAGAATTGTAGAACATTTGGGACATACCATTAGCTGGCAGGTGTATGGTGCTAGGGCAGGTCTTTGATGGTTGCAGCCCACTCCCACTCTCTGCTTCTTAACCTACCAGGGTGTGAACCCATCTTACTGTAGTTTACTATGGCCAATGACATGGTTCCTCTAGCTGCCATGCCGTCTCCTCCTGATGGAGTGATATCCTCTAAACAGTGAGCCAAAAGAAACTCTTCCTCCATTAAGTTAATTCCATTTGTTATTCTTCCACAGCAGTAAGAAAAACAAGCAACTCATGCCCTCAGTCTCTCTGCCTCCTATTATTTACTTCTGCCTTATTATAACCATGGAAAGAAGCAGTGTCCTTACTGGGTGCCTGTGTGTCTTGACTTTAGAGATGTGCTGCATTGATCTCTGCGCCTACCTGTGTCAAGTGATATTGACTGCCCTAATGGTTTTTTTATTTTTATTTTATTTTATTTTTTTTTTTTTGGTGGTCAATGGAGTCTTAGCCTTCTGGTGGGCAAGTACCACTCCATGGTCCTCACCATCTTCAAACCCAGTGAGTCCAGCTGCAGTGAACCCAGTGAACCCAGCCTCTCTCGTCACTATTCCCCAAACTTCCAAGTGGTATCAATGGTTTTCCACTAGTCCTTTGCATTGTTCATCCTCGAGGTCCATTCTCAAAGGAAGTTTGGATTAATCCTACAGTATCAAAGTTAAGCTTGGATGATTCTTTCACTCTACTGTCTCTTCTGCATTGTAAGGTCAAGGATATTCTGAGATCTGCTACATTTTCACTCTAGTGACAGGCTAATACCAAAGGGAGGCCAGATATTGGCAGATGCCACATAGTCTTGTAGGGGCTCTACAATATCTCCCACACGTCACTTAAATAACATACTGGTCTGTCAGTCACATGGATGGACCATTCAAGTTCCTATAGTTAAAATCCACAGAGATTAACTGCACAAGAACATCTGTTCTTAGAATCTGTCCCATGCTTCATGGTGTCAGATTTTTTTCAACCCAAACTCTAGACTTGGTAGAACAGTCCACCTTGGATAAGTATCTGATTTTTTTGAACACTATGTCTCTGGTTATCATAAATCTTGCTTCTGCTAAGTCAGACTGTAATAAATATGTCTTCCTTGTCTTCTGGGCAGCAAGCAAGCAACCACCAGACCCTTTCTACTCATTGTAGTCCTCCTCTATTAATTTTAGTTCCCTAAAAAGCAGAAAGAGCCATTATGGGTTTAGGGAGAAACCTGGTGCTAGGGAAATTCCCAGAATCCACAAGGATGACCCCCAACTAAGGCTCCTAGAAATAGTGGAGAGGGTGTCTAAACAGGCCTTCCTCTGTAATCAGATTGGTGACTACCCCAATTGTCATCATAGAGCCTTCATCTTGTGACTGACGGAAGTAGATGCAGAGATCCACAGCTAGGTACGGGGCTGAGCACCTGGAATCCAACTGAAGAGAGGGAGGAGGGATTGTGTGAGCAGGGGAGCTCAAGATCATGATGGGGAAACCCACAGAGACAGTTGACCTGAGCTAGTAGGCGCTCATGGACTCTGGATGGATGACTGGAGAACCTATAGGGAACCGAACCAGTCCCTTTGAATGTGGGTGATAGTTGTGTGGTTTGGTTTGCTTGTGGGGCTCCTGGCAGTGGAACTTGAAGTTATCTCTGGTGCATGAACTGGCTTTTTGGAACCCACTTCCTATGGTGGGATACCTTGCTCAGCCTTGATGCAGCAGGGAGGGGGGCTTGGGCCTGCCTCAACTTGATGTGCCAAACTTTATTGATGCCACATGGGAAGCCTTACCCTTTCTGAGGAGTGGATGGGGGATAGGTGGGGGGAAGTGGGAGGAGGAGCGTGAGGAAGGGAGGGAAGGGGAACTGTGGTTGTTGTGTAAAATGAAAAAAAATAAATAAAATTAATATATATATATATATATATATATATATGCATATAAAAACAGAAATTTAGGATGACTTCAGGCCTGTGTTCCCTGGTGGAATGCCAGTGAAGGATCATGGGAATGACTGGAATGAGCAGGCAGAGGCTTAGTTTTATTCTATGGAAGGGGAAAGGACAAGAGGGGAAAGGAAGACAAAGAACGAGATTATAGAACAGTCTTAAGAAACCTTCCTTTTTGAGCTGGGTGGTGGTGGCGCACACCTTTAATCCCAGCACTCAGGAGGCAGAGCCAGGCGGATCTCTGTGAGTTCGAGGCCAGCCTGGGCTACCAAGTGAGTTCCAGGAGGAAAAAAAAAAAGAAACCTTCTTTTGTCCAAAACACAGACCCAAAGACCAGTTTCCTCTGTAACACTGGCTCTGCACTGATGGCCACTGCTCATTCCCAGGCTGGGGACAGCCCTAGGGGAACAGGAGCTTGGGCATCAACACTATGGAAGCCCAGAATGCCAGTAGTCAGGAGATAAATGCTCCTATAGAGACGCTGAGCAGCACTTTGCATTGCGGCCAGCAGGGACTTTAATTGGCTTCTGATTAATGGTTAACATTTACCGAGCATTTGTTATATGCCAGGTGCTCTGTGCTAAGAGCTTTTAAATGTGTTTTCCCACTGAATGTTCATAATGAGTATGATGATTATCCTTAATTTTCAAATTTGAACTGGGAGTTGGACATAGTGGCTCATTCCTATAATCCCAGGATTCAGAAGGCTGAGGTAGGAGGTTAGCCACTCTGGGCACCACAGTGAACTCCAGGACAGCCTGAGCTACAACATGAGTCCTTATCTTAAAAAGTGCCCCCACATTTAACTGAAACATAGCGTAAGATGACATTTAATTGAAGATCATAAGGAGTTGGTCCTCTTGAACAAATTAGAACAATTTATACAACTTCCCACTTAAAACAAATTTATACAGTACACTGCCAGTTATAGTTTAAGTATTAAATATTCTCTCAAAGCCCATATATCTAAAGGCATGATCACTAGATCAGCACTACTAGGAGGTGGTGGAATCTTCAAGAGGTGGCACCTAGTAGAAAGTTTAAGGTCATTGAGGTATTCCCTCAATGGGATTGTGGGACCCTAGTCCCTCACTCTTTGCTTTTCAGTCATAAGGTGGATGGCTTTGCCAGGTCACATGTGCCCTTCCATGACCGGCTCCTTTATCATAGACCATTGGAGCACAGATTGAAATCCATAAAACAATCCCTTCCTCTTTAGAAGCTGAATTAACTCAGGTATTTGTTGCAGTCATGGAGAGCTAATACATTCCTCAAACACATTCTATTTCTGAAGATCCACCACATTCTCAAATAACAGGAGTGAGCCATGTGGTACTGACCTTACCCTCACAGAGTTCAAGTGTAGTGAAAGAACACGCAAACATAGATCTTTTTTTTTTTTTTCTGAGACAGGGTTTCTCTGTGTAGCTTTGTGCCTTTCCTGGAACTCACTAGCCCAGGCTGGCCTCGAACTCACAGAGATCTGCCTGCCTCTGCCTCCCAAGTGCTGGGAATTAAAGGCGTGAGCCACCACCGCCCTACTGCAAACACAGATTCTAACATAGCTTTTGCACAGCATGCAAACTACCTCAAAATTATTCCAAAGGTCTCTTGGAGAATGCGGCACTTAAACTGTGACCAGGGAATAGGTCACACTTTGTTTGATGACAAATGATGAGCAGAGACTTCCATGGAGAGAGAACAGTGTATGCAGATGTCTATGAGCAACAGACAGCCTAGTGTGTCAAAGTGGCTAGTAATAATGGGCTTTGTAGCATGTGGGAAAGAGTTCTTAACTGTCTGTGGTTTTGAATGTTTCTTGCATGGATATGTATGTGTGAGCAGATGAGAAAACATCTCATAATCACCCCCCACCCCAAAAGGATCCATAGAAGAGCATTAAAGTTGTTACATGGAAGAAAATAGATATTCAAATAAATCATTGCAGAGCTTTTCATCACATTTCAGTGGAGTCAGATATTTGAGCTTGTCCTAGTTGAGCAGTATGAGAATTATCTGGTTGAGATCTCTTCCCTTGAATTGTCTCTACACGGCTGAATCCTCCATATTAAATAGCAAAGCTGTCAAAGGCAGCTGTCTCCAGCCCTGGAAATGCAGAAATAAATGAAAGCACTTATTCTTAAGACAATGATAACACACACACACACACACACACACACACACACACACACGCACGCACACACACACATGCACACGCACGTGTGTGTTTTTGAGGTAAAAAGAGATTTAAATAATTGAGAAACAATACAACTGGTAAACTGATCAATTAAATATGGATATGAATATAGTGGGAGTATATATAATAATAAAAGGAAATGAACTATGTGTATTATGAAATACCCGTGGCCACTGAGTGAAATAGTCATATGTACCGAGTGCTGAGACACTAGTGTGTGCTATGTACTGGTTTGTTTACTTACATGTCATCAGTTATGACTCTTGCAATAATTGGAAATTGTATTATTTCTATTTTAAAGACGAAAGACCTGAAATTGACAGAGATCAAGCAACTTTCCCAAAGTCAAATAGGTAGGAATTGATAGAAACCTGACTTAATTTCGAGTCTATCTAATTCTAAAACGTGGATCTTAAGGCATGCTTTCTCCATAGCTCATTTCTAAGCATCCCTTCGAGGCTGCACCAACAGCTTCCTTCGGAACCACTGGCATCCTTTACTCCTTCCCTGTTTGAAAGGCTAAGCCTTTCCATGTTGGTGACAACTGAGACAATGCTCCAGGAAGCACTCCTGTTTCTGCGTGTCCTGGATAAAATGACACTTTAGCTGTCTTTCCAAGGATGCACGTTTCATAAGCAGCTCTGGGAAACAGAGACGCTGGTCCATTCTGGAGCTCATAGCAGATTCTCTTTCTGTTCTGTGTAATGAAGGTGGTGTCTGTCTTCAGGATGAATGTCTGTTGGGTTTGGTTCCAGCCTGTTATAAGATGCTAGAGTTTCCTAAGTTCAAGTTTCTTAGGCTGAGATGTGAAGTTCACCACATACAGCACCCGCTAGCTCTCCTCTGCATCTTCCTCCTTGGTGCCTGGGACAGCAGAAAGAAGTTCATGGTCTTCCGTGCCTTGAGAATTGTGCTTGGTCTCTGACCTGACAGTGTCGTGCCTTCTACAGCTTCCTACAAGATGCCAGACAAGCCAACTTGTTAGGTTGCAAGTGAGATGAAGCCACAGATTCTACAATTTCTGACATTAACTCTTCTCTGTTCATGATCTTTATTTAAAATAGTAATTGCGCCTTCAATTGACATACTTTATCCAATTGTTCCCAGAGATACTTTGAAATATTTGAACTTTGAGCCATCCATTTGGGTGCCTTTCTTTCTCTTCATTATGTTTCTTTTTTCTTCCTCTTAAAGTCTTTTTGTTTCTTAGCTTCTTTTCACCTTTCCCTGAATTTTAACTGTAAAAATTATATCCATTGTTCACACCTTAGGGTAAAATAAATGTGTTGCCCCTCTTGGAGATATTTGCATTTTCAGTCTCAATTTTAGATACAGACTTCGTCTCTGGAAATAGCGATTTAAGAATTTTTAATAAGGGAGTAGAGGGAAATTTATTTGTGCCAGAGATTAAGATTCATTCTCTTTACTTCTGAAATTAAAGTGCTCAATTGTTTCTCAGCTCTTTCCATAAGTCAAGAAAGTTTTGGATTGATTCCATGTTTCATTCTGTATAGCCAGACCTCCATACTCAAGGCTTTACACCCATGGGTAGGACCAACTGTACATCAAAATTATTTGGGGAAATTGTGCTCGAACGAGTATGTATGGCCTTCCTTTTGCCCTGTTATTCTCTAAGCAGTGCAGTAGAGGAGCTATGCACATCTTCTACATTATGTTAGGTATTGCACATCATCTACAGATGATATAGTCAATAGATATATTATATAGCAGGGTGGGCAATGTCTAGGTTCTATGCAAATATGAGGACATTTTAAATGAGGAGTTAGAGCATTTGCAGATTTGGGTATCTGCTGGGGCCCTGGCACCCTCTCCCTTGAACACTGTGCAATGACTGTATTTGCTACTTGGAAGTGTGCTGAAAGTTTGGTTAGTTAAGCCAAGCACAGCTTGTTACTATAATATAAACTTCTCAAATTCAGTAGCCTAGGAGAAGCACTTTTCTTATTCATGTTGAGACCGGCACGTGCTTGGCAGCAGGTGTGCCTCATGGTGGACCCAGGCTCAGAGGCTCCTTCCATTCATGGGGCAGATGAAGGATTCCACAGCAAGGACACACCTCTCACTAACCACCTGAGAGAGGACTGAACGTGTTTTCCTTCTTCTCACACTCTACTGGCTGAACCTCATTCACATGACTGCATCTACATGCTAGGGGCTCCAGCAAAGAGGGCTCTGCCTCGTGCCCAGAAAGAAAATGAAACAAGTTGAATTGAACATGGAGCAATCACTGCCTCAGAATTTGTACTCTTTGTTCCAGAATAACTCAGTAGCACTGGATATTTCTGACAAATGCTCATGAATAATTCACTTTGACACAGTGAGGAAATGCCATATGCTGCTTGTATTTGTGGTTGCTTCAATTTCAAATCAGTTCCTTCCTTTTCTGCAGTGAAAATAATAATAGCTTACCATTCCTTCACATAACATTAAATAAAAACTCAAATTTACAAACAATTTATATAGTATCATGCCATTATTGTAAATGTGGACTGTATGCACAAAAGACATCTAAAAGGAAAACTATCAGAGTGCCATACTGGTCAATTCTTTGACAACAGAAACCATTTTTACTACCTAAGATGTTCATGTATATTCTGAAAAAAAAAAAAACCTTACAATTAGAAAAGTAAAATATTTCTATCGAAAACAATAGGGACCAACTTAACACTATTAGGCCAGGGCACTTTCATACTACTGATTTTGTTGGTCAAGTAAGTTAAGCATGAGTAGGGTCATACCCATTTTGTAGATAAGAGACCTGAGGCTCAAATGGAGTAAGGACTTGGCCAAGGTCACACATCCAGAAGTAGTCAACCTAAGATTTAAACCTACATTATGTACTTTCCAGGTCTGCTTTGCCCCGATAGCATCAAGTTGACTTCCAAAGCCCGTGCAGATTAGTGTGCTTTTGACTGTCCTCGTGACTGCTGCTTTCCATAGCAGAGAATTTCACGTCTATAAGGAATTCTTCCATGGCTCCTGTGAGACACACATGGAGCTCTACTGTGACTTGCCCTACAGAATGCTGCAGACTCACTCAAAGGGAAGTTCTGGGCATTTTTAGGTGAAGCCTCTTTGACAAAGAAATTACAGCATAGTCTTGCCTCTCTATCTCCATCCACTTGCATCGTGTGTGCTTAACGAGCCCTTGGTGCCTCCCTCTCTGCATGACAAGGATGAGAAAAGTTGCCAGCCCATCTTGTCGGTACCGCATCAGATCCAGATGGCTCCGCACACTCCATTTTTAGTTCCTATTTTGTTTTCACCTCTCAGGGTAAAAAAGAACAGCCTGTAACATTGCTATGGATAAATTTCTGGAGCAAATTCGGCACAGTGACTATGTATGAAAGGCAGGGTTGCCGCTGTTCTCCCATGCTAATTAGCCTCTTAATGTCATAGCCATCAGCACCCTCCACCTGCCGGGTCCGGAGAAGTGGTATTCAGGGGGCTTCTGGGAAGAACCAGAGCTGATGTGAAGATAGAGAAGTTTAGCAGTGAACGACAAAGATGTAATTCTCGTTTTGAAAGCTTATGCACACACTGAAGGACATAAAGAAAGAAAATAAAACAAAAACTACGCCTTCGCAAGAACTGGTATTTGGAATGGGCTGGTAACTAGTTATTACATTACCCAATGACATGTCCAATCCGATGCTGGTGACAGGTAAGGTTAGCAGTAAATAAGCATATTCAAAGCCTTCTTTTATAGTTCTTTCTGATAGAGTTCGGCCCCATCCCACTCTCTCTCCCTTTAACCTTCCCTCAATGCTGCTGCATTGTGGCAGGGGGTGGCAGAGAGGGTGTTATTTTAGGGAGCGGGATTATTTTGGTCATCAGAGCGCTCTCTCTAGTGTTCTAGCAGCACTTCCTGAGAGTCTGAACATAATGTACAAGAACAAGTAGATGAGAGCGTCGACTCTCACCGAATGCTGGGACCAATCAGACAGTTAAGGGGTAAGTGCGACAGATCACAGGATCAGCATGTGAGTGTCACTGAGAGCAAGTCAGTCATACGTCCCCTTCCCCAGACAAGATGTAGCATTTCCGATCCTATTCCCGGTTCTCAGCTTGAAAATTGAAGATATTCCAGAAAAACGGTTTTCAAGATAATGAATTGTCAAAAAAAAATCTTAAAGCAATAAAAATAGAATTATTCTACAAGATGAAACAAAGTAAAAACAGATACACACAGCCAGTAGTGTCTGCAGACCTGGTCACACTGGCCACTTGCAGTGTTATATAAGGTGTTTCCTTAATAATTTGAAGGTCTGTCATATCAAAATGCAAGAGAACAAGGAGGTGTGATATGCTCTAATTTCTAGGAGAAAAATTTAAGGCAGATGTGCACACCAGATGTTGTGGAGCTGTGGCAGTTCCTGTGTATATCATGTGATGTTGTTGAGGTTTACCGTTCATTACAGAACCTGTAATTTAGAGAATGAAAACAATGTGGCTCATTTGAAAGAATGAGCACACTACTTGGCCTTTGTACTGAGGTAGGACCAAGCATGCATGGAACAAAATTACTATGAATATCAGTAGTCCTCACTTTGAAAAGGGGCAGAGATCTTAGTCCAGTCCTAGCTTCTACCAGCTGGTTTACACTATGAGGGCATCCTAAATGCATGAGCAATTTTGACAGGACATAGTGGATGAAGGGCATGGGCTGATTCTGGAAAATTCCAGAGGTTTGTGTCCCTTCAAACAAAGTGCATAGATTCAAGTCCTTTCAGGTTTTCCCTTAATGGGTTTCCTGTCTTACCACCCACAAAAATATCTCTAGATATGAATATGTAGTGTGTGGAAGTGCTGTGAACAAGACCCCAAAGACTCCAGAACTCTAGCTCCATGAGTATAGAGCTCTGTACCTTGAAGGTAGCCTGTCTGAGCATCACTCTGAACTGTGCAATGAAGAAAGCAGATGTCAGAACACAACACAAAAAGTATGGCACTGTGGTGTAAGGGGAATGATCATTCACACTCCCTCCATGCTGGTCTTGCCTTTCTCTCATGGGGAGGGGGGGCAACAAAAGAATCGTTCAGTTTGTGTTGATTTAAATGTGAGATGTTCCCCATAGGCTCATGTGTTTGAGTGATCAGTCCCCAGCTGGTGCCACTGTTTTAGAAGGTTGTGGACCCTTTACAAAATTAAGCCTTGCTGGAGGAGTTGGAGTACTAGGCGTGGACCCTGAGTGATGGCCTGGGCTGTGGCGAGCTGACCAACAGGTAGGGCAGAGGCAGGACTGGGCCAGCCGGTCTCTCCCTGGGGTTGAGCGGGATGGTGAGTGTCATCCCAGACCTCCCCTGTCCAGCAGAGAGAAGCACACTGAGCCTGGAGTCTTGTCAAAGCAGGAGCTCATTTCATTGCATCAGGAGTGGACTTACATACGTTGGGGTATGGGGAGGGGGTGAGGATAGAGGGCCAATGAGATGATGCCATCTCTGAAGTTACTAGGCAGAGGCGATTCTAGGTCGAGTAGAGATGAGTCACTCATATGTGGAAGTCATGTTGGAAGACAGGTGGCCAAACTGAGCTATGCTCCAGTAGTTACACTGGGCCTCCTGGGGCCCAACAGGGCCGCTCTCTGCTGTCTGTGTTTCATTGCAACTTTGTTTCCCTAGCATTTGCATTCAGGACCACACATTTGTCTTTGGCTGATCCATCATTACACCTTCACCTTGGTGGCAACTTACTGTTCAAATTGTCACTTCTTTTGTTTGCTTCTTCAGAAGCCCATTTGCAGCTTGAATGTAACTACAAATATAACTTGAATGTAGCTAATGCTACATTAGTTGGAATGTCTCCACATTTTAGGATGTACAGAGATGTTTCAGGCTGAGAACAGCATCAACTTCTTTGGCAGCTCCCATCAGCTTCCTCATAATTCCTACTCAACCATGTCCATCAAGCAGAGAGAAGTTATTATAAGTTTTGTGCTGTGCATCTAGTCTTTTCCTTTGCTTTTTACTGTTTTAATTAAATTCTTCCTAAAAATGTTCTCTTTACAAACACTATTTGGGTTTATTACTTTTCTTCTCACTGACAAAAGTACCTGAGAAAAGCGATGTGACAAAGGAAGTGTTTATTCTAGCTCACTTTTTGAGGGTACAGTCTGTCATTATGAGGAAGTCATGGAGACAGGAACCAGAGGCAGGGACAGGAGACAGGTGCATTGCAACCATAGTTGGGAAGCAGAGACACATGGATATAAGTGCCCATCCTAGATCCTCCCTTACATGAAGTCTGGGATTCCAACCTGTGGGACAGCCCTCCTACATTTAGGGTGGATCTTTTTTTTTTTTTTTTTAAATCTCAATTAACCTAGTATGGGTAATTCTTTACAGGTATGTCCACAGATATGTTTCCATGATGGTTCTTCATCCTAACAAGTTGACATTCAAGAACTGAACCAGTGCATTGACCCTCTCCTTTCTTACAGGCAGGAGGCAGTCTTTGTACTGGTAGCTTTTCAAAGAGATTGTCTTTGTTACTGTGGAATGCTGAGGCTGGCTCAACTCCTGGATCATCAAGGAAGCTCATGTCACTAAGATGCTTAATAATAGCTAGTGTTACAGTTTGATTAAGCAATGTCCCCAAATTCTGCATGGTGAAGACTTAGATATCCATGTGTGGCACTATTGAGAGATCAAACAACCCTTAGGAAATGAGACTTTGTGGGAGGAAATTAAGCCCTTAGCAGAATACCTTTGGAGAGAATGTTAGAACCTTGGCCTCTCCTCTTCTCTTTACTTTTGGAGTAACATGAAGTGCACAGTGTTGTTCCAACATGATATTTGATAAGTCAGCAGGGCTAAGCCATAATCGAATAAATTCTGGAACCTTGAGTCAAAAGAAACCTTTCTTCTTTACAAGTTAATTGATATCATGAATTTTGTCATAGTGACAAAGACTTACTGATACAGCTAACTTGTATTTACTGCTAAGCACACATATGAATCTATTCTTATTATTTTACAAGCACTCAAGCCTGGTGCTAACTCAATGAAATTGATATTCATAGCTGTTAAATGAGACATGTTATAGGCCTTTGGTCTGGACTATGCACCAGAACCAGCCCCTGCAGTTCAACCTGTAATGGACCCGTGGTGAAATTCATGCTGCCAATCAAAATTAAAGTTTTTATATTAACTTCCCAAGTGATCAGGATATGAATGATAGCTAAATCCTCAAATAGGTGGGTTTATCTAGGAAATAAGGAAAGCCACATTGAGATGGCGAGCCTACTCTAGGTTCTACGTTTCTCTTTCTTTGCCTCTTTATTTCTATCTTTAAGGCCTTACTCTTTTGCTTATATCATTAGAACACTCATTTTATTTTGTAAAATGAGGTGCTGCCATGATCTATAATGTCAGTTAGAGGCTTTAAATTTGTAATTTTTTTGGTGTGTGTGTGTGTGTGTGTGTGTGTGTGTGTGTGTGTGTGTGTGTCCAGGTTTGCTCATATGTGCAAGCACAGGTCAACATTGACATCTATTGTTTTTTACTTTCTTTTTAAGACAGAGTCTTAGTAAAACCCAAGCTTACAGTCTCGACAAGACTGATTAGCCACAGAGACCCCAGATCTATATCTCTCTGATGCTCCCTAACACTGCCTTATAACCTTGTGCCGCCTCTCCTGGCTTTTTACATGGGTGCTGGGTATCTGAACCCAGGCCCTTATGCTTGCATGTCAATAACTTTATTCATTCTTGATCTCACTAGCTCTAATTCAGCCTTTTGATGCAGTTTTATCTCCACTCTATGCATAAGTAAGCAGAGGTATTAGAAGACTTACCTCAGGCTGCAGAACTCACAGGTAGATAAGGCAGGATAAAATGCAAACAGTCCAGTTCTAATGTCAGAAGTATTCACTGGTAGCTTTTTGTAAGCTTACATGTTAGTCTAATTTTGCTGCTATTGTTCTCTGTGTTCAGGGTTCGGCACCCACACAGTGTACATCTTCTCTTCACTAGCATTTGTGGCTATTTGGTGGTGCTTACTTACACTTGCTATGGATATGGAACAAGAATGAAACATAGAAACTGCTGAAGACATAAAGGGAACGTAGCAAGAAATGAAACTGAAGGACCACTGATGTAATGGGAGACTCGTGGTCTTCAATGATAAACCAGATATGAACTTTTTAAAAAAGGTGATCTCATAACTACTTTAAAAGGAAAACTAGAGAGTAACCAAGTAACAAAGAAACTAAAGGAAGACATTTAATAAGCCAAAGAAACAACTGTTTGATGTTACATCTGTCTATTCATTTAAGAAATAACTGGTCCAGAAGCAAAACTGGACTTGGAGACAGGAAGTGAGAAAACAATTGGGCAGAAGAAAATCCCTTCTTTTATGGAATTTACATTCTATTGAGAATAATGTTAAGAAAAAAAAGGAAGGAAGAGATACTTTCCTCATCCATCTCAAATTTATGGCTGAGACACTGTCATAAAAAGCAGGTTAAAATCTAAGATATTTATTGAACATGAGTTTTACAAGACACAAGAGCCTTTGGGTGAAATGAAGCCTGAAGAAGGAATTATTAATGACTTATTTTTATGCTTATTTATGGTGAGCAGTGGGAAGACTTGGATGAGCATAATCTGAAGGAAGAAGGATCTGCTCTTGGGACAGGTAGCAGAGATAGAGTGAAGAGTGAAGCCTGCTGGGTTAGTTCACTGAGTCTCAGTGTCGCTCCTTGCTTTAGATACTGGATAAAGACAGCTGCTAGATGAGGATCCCAGGAGGAGAGGAGAGGATGGAGGGGAGCATTGCTTTCCTAGGGTTACAGCCCAGTGTAGGGGGAAAGGAGCAGACATTGGAGTGTGAGAGAGCCTATGTAAAACAAGAAAGTGAACCACATGGATATTTCACAGACAGGTAGTCTCATACTGGAGACTTCCCAAGTTCAAAGTCTCGAGACAGGAGCATGCCATCGTGTTGGAAGGATAACAAGGAGTTGGTACAGCCGAAGCTGGAAAGCAAAGGTGGAGAAAGGGGTGAGTAGAGATGAAAGCAATAGTGGAAATGGGTTCCCAGACTCACAAAGTCCTCAAGATGCAGTCAGTGTCTTGATGGGACATGGCTGTTCTAGGGGCACGGGAAGTAAGAAGAATGCTACTGGGAGCTTCCCCCTTGGAGTGAAAGTAATCCACAATTTAAAAAAGTCATGAGAAACCGCCTTCCTAGCAGTGGTTCTCAAACTGTGGGTTGTGACCCCCACAGAGGTTGCATATCCAATATCCTACATGTTAGATATTTACATTATGATTCGTAGCAGTATCAGAATCACAGTTATGAAGTAGCAACAAAATAAATTTTTAGTTGTGGGGGTCACTACAACATGAGGAGTTGTATTGAGGGGTCACAGCATTAGGAAGGTTGAGAAGCACTGCTTTAGGGGCTAACTTTGTTTGAATAGATCAAAATGAACCATTTGAAGTATTTTCAGGTAAACAGACTCCAGTGAACAAGGTAGCCTGCAGCTCTCTCGTGTCAAAGCAAAGTGTTTTAAATGAGTTCATAGTTTCAATGACTGTGGCCTATCATTGGTATCATGCGGTATCTCCCCTACAGTTTCAGTGAAAAGCACTTGACTTCTTTTTCATTTCTTTTCAATTTTTTTTTAGTTGTAATGGCAAACATTAATAGCATCTGACATCCTAACTGCCCAAACACCTCATAGCCCATAGGCCATGCACTCCAGACAGGGTCTCACTCTGTAGCCCTGGCTAGCCAAGGACTGTTTATGTAGACCAGGTTGGCTTCAAACTAAGAGTTCTGCCTGCCTCTGACTCCTGAGCGCTGGGATTAAAGATTATATGTTATCATGCCTTGGCTAGTCATGCTCATCTTACCTGTGATGAAGCTAGAATAAAGCTCTGATATGTGGGGAAGAACTAACAGATCCCCATGTGGTACCAGACTCCAAGACAGTAACAGACACCATACCCGACTCCAGGACAGTGACAGACACCAACTGGAAGGGGAAGAGATTGATTCAGTAAAGGAAATCCCCATTGGCTATAATTAGTCTAGTTTCTTTCCACTTTCTAAGTATAGAATTAATAATTTTGTGTGTGTGGCTATGATAAAGATGCCCAACAGAAGCAATTTAATTTAGAGAGATTGATTTTTACTTACATTTTCAGAAGATTCAGACCATGCTAGCTTGGCCCCATAGGACAAGGGGCCATTTATCTCATGGTAGACAGGAAGCTGACAAAGTCAATAATGAAAGGGATTGAGTTAGTTAAAGTCCCAAAGGACATTCACCTAGTGAAGTGACCTACTTTCTCCACCTAGGTCTACTTTTTTGCTGCTTTCTAATAATCAAATTGTGAATCAATCAAGGAGCCAAATCTATTCATTAGATCAGAGTGCTTATGATTTCACTGGGTCTGGAAAACCCTCACAGACTTGCCCAGAGGTGTGTTTTACTCATCTTCAAGGAATTTCTTGATCCAAGTCAGACTAATGATCACGTCTTGCTCCTTTAAATATGACTATATCCAGTATATATAAAAGCAATCTTGTAAAGATTGGGACACAACCTATTAGGAGACCTGCAGCTTTCAACCTTTGGCATTAAAAAGATGCACATTGTATTAATAGTTTCTCCAAATGTATTATGTTTTCTTTTGTGTTCTATAAGAAGTACAACTCTTTCCCAAGGGTTAGTTAGAGAGAGATGGGGTTGTTTAAACTATGCTAGCTACATGTTGCTTTTTTTTAATTATAGAGAAGGGAAGTATATGGAATTAAATGAAGTAAATATTCTGAAAAAACTAAACAAGAAAGCATTAGCATTCATTGTTACTAGGCATGGCTGAGCAGTCACTTAACCCCCTGTTTTAAAGTATTAGCCTTGCCTTGTAGTTTCCAACTAGGAATCCAGTAAGATTTGTCTTAGATAATGTTGTTTCCTTTTGAGATTTAGCATAGGAAACCTAAATTCTTATACATCTTAAGTATTCGTTCTTCCAATTACCATGTTTCTGGTCTTGAAACAGCAATAAAACTTTCAACTCTGCTTCATGTAGCACAAAATTAGACTAGTAACGTTGACCTTCCAACTATTTTTAACAATAGTCAGCAGACATTTTAAATACTTTTGTTCTGTTAAAATATTTCAAAGTTCTGAATCAGAAGGAACTTGGGTTTTGAGGGAACTCTGAGTTCAAGGGCTGAGGTGACACAAATGAAGTGTAGAGCATTGTAGAAGCCCACCCAGACAGACATAAGGCTACAGACAGCCTTACACACTAGCTGATTATTGTAGAAGCCCACCCAGACAGACAGAAGGCTACAGACAGCCTTACACACCAGCCATTTATTGTAGAAGTCTGCCCAGACAGACAGAAGGCTCCAGACAGCCTTACACACCAGCTGTTTATTGTAGAAGCCCACACAGACAGACAGAAGGCTCCAGACAGCCTTACACACTCGCCGTTTATTGTGGAAGCCCACCCAGACAGAGAGAAGGCTCCAGACAGCCTTACATACTAGCTGATTATTGTAGAAGCCCACCAAGACAGTTAAAAGGCTCCAGACAGCCTTACACACTAGCCGTTTATTGTAGAAGCCCGCCCAGGCAGACAGAAGGCTCCAGACAGCCTTACACACTAGCTGTTTATTGTGGAAGCCTGCCCAAACAGAGAGAAGGCTCAGATCACAGACAGCCTTACACACTAGCAATTTTGGATCTTGCTTCAAAGTGATCAAGGCCTTGAGCCAGGGCGTGGTACCTTCATCGCTCCAGCTCCAGGTGGAGATTGTCTGTTGGGTTCAGAAGTGGAAGCAGGGAGTGAAGTCATCTGGATGAGAGTCTAGGGATGCTGCTGTGAGAGGGGAAAGAGCATTTGCTCCATTTAGAGACTGGAAGAACTTATTCCTGGGGTGATGTGAGTGTAAGAGAAAGAAGGAAGTAAGGGATACTTCTTGACCTGCTGTGACTTGTACATGTTCACCCTAAGAGCTGAAGGAAGACCACAGAAGGCAGAACGACGCAACCTGTCCTTCTCCTTAAGAGAAAGTGTTATGGGACAAGCCAAGATAGTCATCATGGTAGACATGTCCAACAAGGCATGTTAACATGGCTTCTAAAATCTCTGCACTCAGGCATGCTGTTTCTAGAGTCTGACTGGTGACTGGAGCACAGCCCTAGAATCAAGAAACAAACTATACCCAGACTACCAGGCCAGGATGTATCTCACCAGTAGAGTACTTGCCAAGAATGGGTCAAGCACAAGTTTTACCCCACCACCCCCAACATGAAAAGCATTTTAATTTTTTTAAAAGTAGAGGTGGTTGGAAAAGGGCCAAGCTGAAGTTGTTTAGGATGACAGGAGAAGCCTGAGGTTTCTGTACTAGAGGATGGAGACACTCTCAAGTCAGTGCTCACAGGGAACACAAAGACCCAACTGGCCTAGTTTGGGATAGAAGCTGAGAGATTTGTTCTGAGAAGGGAAGACAAAGACTAGTTAATAGGTCTGGTCACACTGGAATTAGAAAAAAAGAATTGACATGTATTTAGTAAATATTGAACTATAGTTTACATGCAAGTAACATATGGACTGAGCAGGTTGTATTTATGTTTTTAGGAACGCACACACATATTCATACATACACACAAGACACATGTACATATAGACATATGTGTGTTTGTAATGGTAATTAAAGAAAAAGAAACCATGAATTTGAAAGAGGACAAGGTGGAGGAGCACATGATAGGGTTTGGAGGAAGGGAAAGGATGAGGGAAATGATATAATTATATAATCTCAAAAGTATTTTAAAAAAAAATTTTAAAGAGTGGAGCCAGGTCCAGTGCATTGGCCAGCCTGACCATTGCACTGAGTTGGGTAGGAGTTTGAGCCTGAAGAAATAGAGAATCAGGGACATTCTAAAGCCATGCTGCCAAGCTTCTTTCCGTTAGGAAGCAGGCCAGGCACCAGGGAAAATGAGGTCATACTCCCTGCTCCCTGTGACTGTTTGTACCTCACCTTCCTGTCCCCACATGGCCTTCCAGCTCTCTCACCCACCAAACATGATGACTAAAATGTTTGAAAATGATGCCCTTGTTACAACGCAGTCTCACTCACTCTGAAGTGTTGCGTTCCAAATGCAGTCTTCCTCAGGAGAAGCAGCAAAGGAAACTGAGAAAGAGAAGGGCAGAGTGTGTAGCTGCAGACACGACCTCCCAACTTCCCTTTGCGTGTTAAGGACACAGCTTGGCCAGCCATCTTCCTCTGACTTCATTTGAAATTTGCTTCAAAGTAGTAGCCCAAAAGGCATTTTGAAATTTCCAAAAGTAAAACCTGTGAAAGCAATCATGGATTTGGTCAGCAGTGGAATTTCGGGGTTAACGATCCACTGAAAGCGTGCATAGAGCAGGTTGGTTTCACTTTCTTTTTTTTTTTTTTTTTTTTTTTTTTCGAGACAGGGTTTCTCTGTGTAGCTTTGTGCCTTTCCTAGAACTCGCTTTGGAGACCAGGCTGGCCTCGAACTCACGGAGATCCACCTGGCTCTGCCTCCCAAGTGCTGGGATTAAAGGCGTGCGCCACCACCGCCCGGCGGTTTCACTTTCTTGAAAAACAAAAATTGTGTAATTTTGATTTTTCTCTTTCCATGGTTTTAAAAAGTAGGACCCTGTGTGTAAACATGCTGGCCCCAATCTTGCTGTGTAGGCCAGAATAACATCTTGTCTCTAGTTCTCTAGCCTCCCACTGAGTCTAAGTTACAGATTAATACTACTTAGTGTCTTCTTCCTGATTTTAGAAAAATCCCAGGTAGAACTGGAACTCAATTCCACGGTTGCTTACTTTTATGTAAGTTTCATGACCTTGAGAGTTGCTGCAGTTATCTGAACTCCTTCCTCTTGTATAATTTTCTCTGGGTGGTGATTTATGGAAGCTTGCCCTCTAACATCTCCGGGCTGGCTCATCATCCTCACTCGAGGTAGATGTCTTCTTTCCATTGTTTCTGCTTGGCTTATCCTGCCGAATCTTATTTTACTCCCAACAATGTCTCCTTAGTGTGAAGTCTCATCTTGGAACAGTGCCTTGTGGTAAGGCACAGGCAATAGAAGAGTTTCCTGGATAATTTCCTAAAATTAACTAAATGATGGGAATCCTTCTCTAATGCTCTAGTCTCTAAAAGAAGAGATGGTTTGAGAGCTGGGGAGTCAGCCCCTTCCCACATGTTCTGTGAGCTGTAATTATCCGAAAGCCTGGCTTGCTCCCAGAAAGCAGAAAGCCTGACATAGAGATCAGAACATTACTTCAGGTCAAGAACTTCACCCTCCCACAGTCAGCTTTCCCAGCAGAAACCCAGGACCATCTACGAGCAATAGGAAAACAAGTCCATCACAGCATCACACTTGGATCCTAAGTGCTTTTTTTTGTGATATGCTGGCCCTGACCCTGCTGTGCTATAGCTCTGGGCAGCACAGCATCCAGGAAGGAATCAGAGCGGAATGAAGAAAAGAACAACTAGGCAAGAAGCAGCCAAGAAAGGATTTTAACTAACAATAATATTTTTGTAAGAATTGTTTTTATTTTTTTTATTTAAAGAAAGAAATGTAATGATATAAATAATATCATATTCTGAAATAATATGGTTCTCTATGAAGTTTATTTTTATATTCAATATATACAAGGTTTATTGTGAAATATTTAAACAGTACCTATGAGCATATAATTCTATCAATTCTATTTCATCAACTCCTAAGTTTCCTGTACATGTTGTAGATGGAGATTTAAAAATATAAGTCATACTATCGTGATTTAAATATGCAAAAGAGAAGAAGCAACACAAAAGATAGTTTTTTTCAGCAAATGATGCTAGAACAACTTGACATCCATATATAAAAATTAAAGAGAATGCAGACATAAACTGCAATGCTCTATACAGACATAACTCAAAATAGATCAATGTGCTAATTATAGAGCTCAAATTTACAAAACAAGATAACATAGAAGGAAATATAGAGGAGCTTAAGTTTGGCAGTGACTTTTGATACAATGCCAAAGGCACAACCCATGGAAAAATTAATTGATATATTGCATTGTTCTGACTTGAATGTGTTCCCCAAAGGCCCATGTGCTCAAAGCCTGGTTCAAAGCCATCGTGCTATCAGAAAGTAGTAGACCATTTAGAGTGGGACTGTTGAGAAGAAATTGGGTAATGGGGGGGCATACTGGTACTCAAGTTTTCTCTACACCCAAGTTGTGAGATGAGCATGCTTCTCCATGGCGTGTTACCTCCAACAAACCAAACAACATCATGAAAAACCTCCAGGGACACCCACACATGGCCTGAAAACTGAACTCTGAATCAAAACAAATATTTTTTTATTATATTATCTTGGGCATATGTTATAGTCACAAAAATCTCACTAACATAGACTTTATTAAAATCAAAAAATGTAGTGACTCCTCAGACCAATGCACTTCTATTGCAATTTGGCTCTTGTTGAGGGAACACAGACATGAAGAGAGAAGGGAAGACAGAGAAACACAGTGCCAGTATGAGACACGGTGATGGGAAAATGGAACAGAAGGGGAACTGCCTGTTGGACAAGACTCTCCTGTTCTTCGGAGCTGGCTGATGTCTCAGGAGTGCTGAAAAGATACTTAGGACTAGAGTTTATATATGAAGGGATCCTACCTTCACAACAATGAACTCTGTTATTGTCCACATAGAGGGGTGTAGAAATTCAGCTTATGAATCATTCCAGATATTCTGACTTTATTTTCTTCAAGCTAATACCTTACTATATAATCCAGGGCAATGTTGATGAGTAGCTTGCAAATGTCAAATTAGAACATATTGCAAATTATTCATGTAGAAGATATTTTATTGACAATTTTATAAATTCCATTTTGGCTAATCTGTCTTTAATTTTTAAAATTACTTTAGACAGAACATACATCTCCCTGCCCTGGGAAATTTTACAACCTTCTAAAATCCAGGCAATTAATGTCTTCCCATGCAGTGGAGAAATCTCTGAACATCATGATATAAAAGACCACAGGTTTGTCTGAGCTGAGTGAGTTACATGAACACATTAGTTATTTGAGAGTTTTGTTTATAAAATATGTAAAACTAGTTTTCAGTTATAATGAAGGTTAAGTGATACTCTTCTTTCTATAGTAATATAAATCTTGGAGACATTTTCCAGGAAATCTGTCTCCTAAATTACTCCCTTGATGTGACTTCAGACATTAGGGAAGATCCATTGGTTCATTAAGTTGCCTAGGAGGTCTTTAGTACACTGCCAGCAAGGATAACTGTGAGGTTGAAATGTACCATCCCAGAGCAGGCTCTTAGCAATGGTGTATTGAGCAACAGGCACTCAAAAGATGGGTTCTTATCAAGACGTACACTTCTGTATGAAAGGCTGGAGAGAAAATCAGTGAAGAAAGGCAGTACATATCGGACTGAAACAGTGAGCAGAGAAAAACAAACAAACATAAAAGTGTGTTTTGACACAGACTCAATGAATGAGCAGCAGAGTGCTTTGGTGTTTTCATTAACCCTGACTTAGATAAAAAAAAAAACAAACATTTATTCTAACCACTAATCCCATTCTTGTGTTGTCCAGCAGTTGCTTCACATGGAATATACAAAATATACTTTCATAAAGCTGCTCCAAGTCATCCTATTAAATTGCATGCGGTGAACCATCATCCCAGTAACAGTAAACTGGGCCTAATGCAGTCAAATAGGAAACACTGGAAGAAAGCTTGCAGACCATGGAGCAGATCCTGTGCTTGCTTGGAATATATTCTTCAATGTGAAGAATTCTTTTATATTTTTGGTTTCTGAGAGAGAATTGCTGTGTAGCCCAGGTTGGTCTCAAACTTGCAGCGGTTCTGTCTCAATCTTCCACGCACTGAAATCGCAAACACTGATCGCCGTGCTTGGATTTACTGACCTTTGCCATTCTGAGTGAATGTTTCTTTATGAAAATGTCAACTCACTGATCTTGACTCTACACGGGAGGTACACAATCAGGCTCAAATCTACCAGAAATCTGTCCCTGTCTGACAGCTGGTCCCAGAATGGCCTTATATGTGTGCAGTCTTTCATGGGTAGACAAGCTTTCATATACAAAAATCTAACTCAAGTCTGGAGGGTCCAAATGTCAATTCAAGTTCTTAATTCACATGTAAGATTGCTCTGATGTCATCTTCCAGCATGAGCATATTATTATCACCATCCCTCTCAGTTCTGCAAATAAGGAAATCCAGTGGGTGACAGCGGGCGTGGTGCTAGAAGCAGCACTGGAAATCCATGATCTGTTTGGGCAGAAACAGCCATTGCTGATGCTCGTGAGAATGCGTATATTCTGTTTCTAAAACTTCCCCCCACTTTGCCCACTTTTTTTCTCCTGCTGTCCTGACCTTCTCCCAAGTTGCTTACTCCCATTCCTGTCACACTGAACCCAAACTTGTATGCAAAACACTTTCCTTTTACAGCAATTTTTGATGCATAGTCAAAATGGAGGGGGAAGTACAAAGACACCTGATATGTCTTCTGTCCCCATACAGATGTTTTTTTTTTTCTCCATTATTAACATCTGGCACTAGTGTAGTGGTAAGGTTGTTACATCTGATGAACCTTCACTGACACATCACAGTGTCACAGTTTACATTAGTGTACAATCTTGATGCAAATCCTCTGCATTTGAACAAATGTACAGTGCTATGCATCCACCATTACAGTGTCCCACAGCACGCTTTACACTGCCCTAAAAGTCTACTGCCTATTTAGTCTTCCTCCTCTCTCCTCCAATACCTGGCAACCGTGGATCTTTTTACTGTGGCCACACTTTTGTCTTCTCCAGAATGATGTATAGTGGGAAACACATATGCTGCCTTTGCTGATTGGCTTCTCTCATTTATTAGCATAAAGTTGGGTTTCAGTATGTCTTCATGGCTTGAGGACTCGTTTCTTTATATCATCATAGTCTTTATATCACAATAACACTCCATTTTATGGATTTACCACAGTTTATTTACCCATCTAAAAACTCCAAACAATAACTGGTTTCTTCAAGCAGGTAAAGATGTGATTGTTAAACTAGATCAAGAACCATTAATGACTTTTACGCGTTAATGCACTGTCAAAGAAAATGCGTGTACCAAAAGAGCATTTTGAACTCAACCCCATTTTAAAATCTTTGCTGTGTAACAAGAGTTCAAGGACTTTTTTAGCCAGGACACATCCTTACTTAGACTGAGAACAGTGCTTGACGTTTGTTCTGTTGGGGCAAAGTCATGCTAAGGCATACTGTTACAGCTGCTCCAGTGGGTGATGTCTTCCTTTTTAAAGTTCTGTGACATTGGTTTAGTCAATCTCACAGTATAGAGACACTGTGTCTTCCTTCCCCCACTCACATGTAACCATCTGAAACCCTGCAGAAACAGAAGCTAAAATATGACCACTGCCCCATCTCCTCTACCTCCTCCCTGGTTCCTTCTCGAGCACACACATAACATAACTGCTGGTAGAAGTCAGTGCTGTGCCTGCTACACTCTCCAACTGTTCATAACCCTGGGTATCTTCCTGCGGTCTCCAGCAATTGTTAAAAGGAGACAGGCTCACACTGGTTAAGTAGTTTCTCAGAAATTAGCTAACTGAGCCGCTATTGACATTGGACCCTTCCCTCAAGACTGGCTTTGTACCCCATTTCTCGTTTCCCTAGTAACATTAATTTAAAAAGAAGAAAATGTCACATTTAATCTCCTCCGAGCTTGAAATACCATGTGAAAGGAGGGAGAGAGCATCCCAGCTACCCTCCCTTAAAACAAAAATCCCATATAAAGAGAGACAGGTGGAAGAGAACTTTAAGACTCATTAAGGAAAAGCTAGATCTTGTAAAACATGGGTATTACACAGATTTTTTTTAATTAAAAATATTTAATCTACTATAGTACATAGTTTTTGGTCAAAATGGGTTCTGAATCGCATCCCTAGCCCTGTGGAAACATGGCATTCTAAACTGCCCAGAGGATTATAAGATTAAAGATTGTTGCTCCATTCCTCATCTAAGTGAGGCTGTCAATCATACAGATCACCCCAAAGGAGAGCTGTATGCTCTGTCTAAAGCATGCAAAAAAAAAAAAAAAAGATGGAAGTAATAGCCACCCCTTGATGCGATGTGTGCATCAGAAGCCCTTCCCTTGGTACAACTGCTTAGGGGGTCCCTTCTGCTTGCCCCGTTTTCTGAATTCTAACATAAAAAGAATAAATTTAGTCCTTCCTGTCTAGTACCCTTCTTAGATAACCACCAGATTTTACAGCTTAACTAACCTATTGTTTTGTTCTGTCAGGACCCCATGGAAATTGTTCTTGTGTCTGCTATGCCTGTTTGTAGATTCTTTTTAGTTCTCCCTTTCCTCCTGTTCAGCATGCCTGATCTGTGTGAGCCACCACAACCTGCTGACGTCATTTGTCTGTGAGATGAGGATCCTGCTGAAGAGACCCCCTGTTCTCCAATAACATACTGACAGGCTATTTCTTCAAATCGTGTACAGTGACTGTATTCCTACTTCAGTTGAGAGGCCTTTTTCTAATATGCCTCATGTTCAGCAGAGGTGGCTGGCTGTTGAGGGTTTCCCCTAGTGTGAATTGCTTTCTGTAACTTAAATGTAATTGTTAATGAATGGGGATATGCATGTGGGGGCTTTGATAGCTTCCACATCCTAATGCTTCAGAAATTAACTAGAAGAATCCAATGTAGGGCACAACGTGCTAGTGTGGGCAGGTAGCAAAATGCTTGAAAAGCAAGAAGTGGAGAGTACAAACACCAGGAAACTGTATGCATGGTTGGTGAGACAAATATTTTCTCCAAACAGTTTTTCACTATTCACTATAATGCTACAAATAAAGTAGACATGAAATATTTACTTTATAAATTCTCAATTGGAACCAGAAAGAGGACTCTGGAAAAAAGCCGATTATCTCTGTAATTTATAATTAATCGCCCTGAGATACCTACTTGTTTCTCTCTCTCTCTCTCTCTCTCTCTCTCTCTCTCTCTCTCTCTCTCTCTCTCTCTCTCTCTCTTTAACTTATCTGTTCTTGAGAGACTAATAATCACTAGGTCTCTGGTGTAAGTGGTGACTACTAAATCCTGTTCCTGTTAGACTTTTTATCTGAAGTAACATTTTAAAATGGTTATTTTGCTAAACACAAGAAAATGAGAGCACGTCCAAATATCTGCGTTCTTGGTAGATCCCAAATAGCAGTAGCGAATCTCACAACATCCAAGAATGCACCTTCAGATTTGCTGTGCCTTGTTTGTGCTGCTGGTACTTTCTCTGTAATTTACAGAATAATACTGCAGAAATCCCTTTATATTATTGTCAGTGTTCTTCAGATGTGGCTCCTGGCAGGCTGTTTGTGTTCCTGGGGACAGCCCTATACCCATGCACAAATTAGCTGCAGTAAGCAGACTCAAGTGCATTTGGGAAAGAGTATTTGACACTGAGAGGAAAACATAGAGGGTGGGTAGAGGAAGGATTGAAAAAATGTTAGCAACCAAGATAGCTAATTATCAATATGAATACAGGATGAATTGGAATTATCTAAATCATAAAACTAAACAAATTTATAAGCATAACATGGGGTAGATTTTTATAACAAAGTTCTGTAACTATTATCATATCAGTTGCTTATATATTTAGAGAAAATAATTGGTTGGTATTTTTTTTTCCTCTCAGAAACTTCAAGGTTGTTTTTGTTTCATATTTGGCAAGGCATAGACATGCAGCCTCCAAATGTATAGAACATTAGAAGGCACTGTATTCTGTTCATCCAGGCATATCAGTGTATGGACAGCTTACTTTCTTGTTATTCCTCTGTTTACACTTGTTTGGCCAGAACCTTTCATCCTCTAATATCTTGATATAAATGCCACCAAATAAAAGGGGAGATGAAGGCAGAGGAAGACTACCTTCTGCTTCCACACATCAGATCACTCAGTCTACTGTCACAGTGTATCAAGGTCTTTTCTGCTTTCTCTACTTGGTGACCAAGCCTCACTGGGTGTGAAGATCTTAATGAGGTAGTATAATTATGCTTATATTACTGTAGTTACATTAAAAATTAAATTAAATATTTTTTGGAAATAATTCTAGACTTGAAAACTTTGAGAATACAAATATGCCCTTTGGCGGTTTGAATGAGAGTGGCCTCCATAGGTACATATATTTGAATACTTGGTTCCCAATTGGTGGAACTGTTTAGGAAGGATTAGGAGGAGGTGTGGCCTTGTTGAAGGAAGTGTATCACTGGGGGTGGGCTTTAAAGTTTCAAAAGCTCATGCCATTCCTTAGTTCACCCTGCTTCTTGCCTCATGATTGCCACCACCATTTCTCCCTAGATTTAGAATGCACTGGTGTTCTGACATATCTCTGCCTTCACCGTATTGTAAAGGGACAGTTTTCTGATTACATTCACCCCTCATTTCCCTGACACTTGGAACACTTCACTATCTATTTAGCACTGACATTAGCCTATAAAATGATAACTCACAAATCTAATGAAATAATAGGGAGGAATCCAGTTGTGAGGAACTTAGAATTTGTTCAGGGCAAGACTTCCTCTCATCCTCCCTTTCTATGATGGAAGGAGTTAGGGTAAGGGGGTCAAAATGATCAAAATATTTTATACAAATTTGCAAAGAACTAATAAAAAATATAAAAACAATGAAAAACCTTTTTTTAAAAAAAGAGCTTAGTCTAAGTTTACTTTGTGAGAATTCGAGTATCAGTCCATTTATTCCCTATACCATCTCTCTTGTTTTAATCTGAAGAATTCTAAGAACTACGTCCTGAAGGCACTGTCTTTCTATCGTTGCCCAATTCTCTTGCTGGTAATAACAAGCACGTCCTCCTATATCCTTGGTTATGTCCTTATAAGCACTTGTATAAGGGTAACAGTCATGTAGACTCATACAGAATGAACCCCCCCCCCAAGTCTCTAAGCTTGGGCTCTCTCTGGAGTGTCATTCTAAGAATGGCAGCTACCGATCAAAGAAATCTCAAACTCAGCATGTCCTAAAATCACCATCATCAGCCGTCTTCTGTACTTTTCCCTCAAAATAGTCCCTGTAAAAAGATGAAAACACATTCCATCTTGTTTGACTCAACATGTCTTTATCCAGCCTTCTACTTAGCTAAGCAATAAGTGTGACATTTTAACCCATTATTGGATAGTAGAAGTATTTGGATAGATTAAAATGTCTGTATCTAATCTCCCCTTATTACTGTGCTCCTTTGTGAAAGTCTGCCATCCCCACTGCCCCACCTCACCTTTCTCTTTCTACCTCTAATCCACTGTGCCCCTCCCTCAGCATGACGGCTTCTCAAAGGCCTCTTTCCATTGCCTGACTTCTACCTGTGCTCAAGTAAAATGAACCAAACGTTTGAACTTTGGATTCACATAGAGAAAAACATGCTGTATTATCTTTGGGGCTGTGTTACCCGATTCAGTATACATTTTTCCATTAATATACATTTTTAGCAAATTTTATGACTTGATTTTTCTTTACTGCTGAGTAATTTTCAACTGTTGATTTGTACAATCTATTTTTTCTTATTGACTCCTCTGTTGGTGGACATCTAGGTTAATTCCATTTTCTCACCATTGTGAATAGAGAATGAACAATGAACATTAGGTGTGTAAGTGTCTTGATAGTATGTACAAACTCTGTTAGGTCTGGGCCTCGGCTGGGATAGCCACATTCTATGCAGTTCTGTTTGTACTGCTTAGGAAACCTCCAGGCTGACTTTCATAGTGGCTGTGTTCATTTGCACTCCCACCTACAGGATATAAGGATTCCCCTTGAACTCCATTCAAACCAGCATTTGTTATCATTTGTATTCCCGATGATGAGCATTCTGAAGGCTTGAGATGTAATCTTAAATTACTTTTAATTTGTATTTCCCTGGTGGCTAAAGATGTTGAGCATCGTTTAAAGTGTTTCTGAGTCATTTGGATTCTTCTTGAAATTTTCCATTCAGTTCCACGGCCTATTTTTAAATGGTTATTTGTTTTCTTGATCTTTAAGGTTTTTTTCTTTAACTCTGTGTGGTCTGGATAGTAACTCTCCATTGGTGCATACCTGGAAGATTTTTCTGCTATTCTGGGGGCTGCTTATTGGTTTCTTTCACAGTTCCTTAGATTTTTAGTTTCCTGAGATCCCATTTGTTGACTGTTGGTCTTATTTTTTTGTGTGTGTTCTCAGAATCTTGTTCAGAAAGTTCTTCCCTGTGTCTGTCAGTGGAAGAATGCTCCCTACATTTCCTCTAGTAATTTCAGGATCTGATTTTATGTTGAAATCTTTGAGGTATTTACAGTTGAGATTTGTGCATAGTGAGAAGTACAGATCTAGTCTAGTTTTTCTCCATGTTGACATCCATTTGTCCAGGCATCATTTCTTGAAGATCCTGTTTTTGAGACAGGGTTTCTTTGTGTAACAGCCCTAGTGACCAGGCTGGCCTCAAACTCACAAAGATCCACCTGCCTCTTCGTCCCAAGTGCTGGGATTGAAGATGTGTGCCACCACCATCCATCTATTTTTCACATCTTTAAATAAAATCAAATTCCTGTAGCTTTGTGGATTCATATTTGGGTCACCAGTTGTATTCCCTGTTCTATGTATCTGTTTTTTGTGCCAGTGCCATGCTGTGTTTATTAGTTATGGCTCCGTGGTATAATTTGAAATTAGATGTGGTGATATCTCCTGAAGATTTTGTTCCACGTTTTAAAATTTCCTTATTATTTGAGGATTTCATGCATTCACATGATGTGTTTTGAATAGATTCACCCCCACTTCCCTCTGCTTCAATTTCTCCCCACTCCTCACCACCATTTCCTCCTGATTTCATGTACTCTCATTTAGAACCACCGAGTCCGCTCAGTGCTGCCCGAACGTGCATGTGTGTAGGACGTCAGCTGGAACACAGGTAGCCTCTCAGAGGTCATATCCCTGAGGGACACTCACTGACCCTCCCAGCAGTCTGTGATACCCAGTAGCCCCTCAGCTACACTGAGAGTTTGTCGTTACCTTCCCAGTCCATCAGAGCTTTTGTCTGACTTGATCTTGCCCAGGTCTCGTCACAGCTACTCTGAGTTTACACGTGCAATTTCCCTGGTGTGTCCAGAAAACAGTGTTTCACTGTGCTCATTTATTGCTACTGGCTTTTCTGGTCTTTCTGCCCCATCTTCCACAGTGACCTCTGAGCTTTGGGTGAAGAAAGTGGAATATAGATGGCTTATTCAGAGCTGGGTACTCTACTCCACAGTTTTTTTTTATTTATTTAAAGTAATTTCTTTATTGATTCTTTGGGAATTTCATATCATGCACCCTAATTCTGCTAAGCTCCCAGCCCCCCTATAGGCCCCCTTCACCCCTGCAGCACCCCCAAAATTCTAAAAATCAAACCAAAACAAAACAAGCAAACCAACAAAATCAAAAATAAACAAAATAAAACAAAAAACCCTCTTCACATCTCCATTTTTCCAGCCTCCCTAACACCTGTTGATTCATTCTGGTGGCATTGGGAGCCAGGGTGTGTCACACAGTCTACCCTTTTGTTCAATTAGCTTTACTTGCAAATGTTCATTGCAATGGTCTGGTTCAAGCCCTCTGGTTTCTGGTACACCGTGGTCCCTGCATCCTCACCAAAACTCCTCTTGGATATCTGAGGCCACCTTGAGTCATGGAGATCCTGTGGGTACTGGTCCACAGGACCAGTCACTTCACAAGCTCCAACAGGTCCTAGATGGGATAGATGTTAAGGTGGGCCGACCCAAGGCCCAACTGTGTGCCTGGGTGGCAGCTGAGCTGGTCAGTCCCTGGCCACTGGGGTTGTCCCCCTCAGGCAAGGGGCAGAGCCAGCTCCCCTACACCCATGCTGTCAGGGTCAGTTCTCCCTCATTTGCAGTGAGGGAGCCATCTCTCCAAAGAGTGCAGGGTGGGGGAGGTCAGTTCTCCCATGAGAATTGGGGCCAGCTCCTTGCTATAGTGTCCAGTGAGCAGCAGGGCCAGCTTTCCCAGGGCCAGTGAAGGACAGGGCCAGCTCAGCATGGCCCTCTGATTTCATCATGCATGAACTCCAAATATCAAAAAGTTAAAATTTTATGTCTATATTCTCTAGAGTGGTTACTAGCTACATGTGACTTTTCAGAACTTGAAATAGAGATCTTATAGCTGACAAACTGAATTTTAATTTTATTTCATTTAAGTTAATTTATGTTTAAGTAAGCACATGAAGCTAATGAATACTATGTTGAGCAAAGACTATCCTACACCATCATGATCCAAAACATACATGTTCCATTTAATGTTGATGTTGATGAGTTCACTGATACACACATAAAATACACATGAAATAGAAAAACAAAAAGAAGGAAGAGTGGAAAGAATGGAGTGAGGTGGGCACTTTGTGATAACTAGGATTTGGTAATGGTAGGTGAAAAAAGGATAATTATTTGCATGGACTGGAGCTTTTATGATTTTACATGAAACACAGAGGAAAAAACAAGAGCATTCACTGTGTCTGACCTGGACACATTCTACTATAACATCTGTCACTATTTAAGAATTTTTGGACAAAGTTGGAAAATAACACAAAAATCCTTTTTTCTCAATATTTATATATTCAACCATCAAGTCTTGCCACAGCCGGTTTCTAAATATCTTTTTCATCTCACTCCTTGCTACTTGCATTGATTTTCAAGAGTAACCATAATAAAGCAATGTCAAGTAAGTGGTTTCAACAATATATTTTCTCACAGCTCTCAATGTTAGAACTATCTATTCAGTTGTGTCTTAGTTCTTTCTCTATTGCTGTGAAGAGACACCGTGTCCAAGGTAACTTATAAAAAAAGAGCATTTAATCAGCAGCTGGCTTATGGCTTCAGAGAGTTAGTCCATGATCATCATGGTGGGGATCATGTGAGCAAGCAGGGTTCTGGAGAAGTAGCTAGGAGCTCGCATCTGATCCATATGTCGCAGGCTGAGAGACAGACTCTGGGTGAGGTTTCAAAGCCCAACCCCAGTGACACGCTTCCCCCAACAAGGCCCACTTACTCCAGCAAGGCATACCTCCTATTCCTTCTAATTCTTCTCAAATAATTCCTCTCCCGTGTGACTAAGCATTCAAATGTATGAGCCTGTAGGGACCATTCTCATTCAAAACACCACAAAAGTGACATTACCTGATACATTTTAAACACTGCACCAAATCTATTCTCAATTCTTCATATGACTACTTTCAGAACTGAAATGTTTCTTTGGGGTTTCCTTGCTGACCTCATGTACAGTTGAAGGAATCTGTATTCATTCATTTGTTCCTGAATGCTAATTACACCAGTGAGCGGCACATTCACACAGACTGTTCAGTTTAGTGACTTGAAGCACCAAGGATGTTTTTAGTGCTAGCATCCAAAACTAAATAAAGCATGATTCCTGTCTTAGTCTAGTAGTTGAAGTCATAAGTTAGTGCAGTTATGTGTGGAAAATGAGTTGTAGTTTACTATGAAGATGGTAGGTATTGGATATTTTGCCAACTTCTCTGTAAGTCATACAATCTAAAGAAAACATTGATGCATACAGTCATGACCTTATGCATTTTCTTCATAAAACTGTCTCTGTCTAGAGCTTCTTCCTAGGCCATCCATCATCTACATATGTCACAGAAGCCACTGGGGGTATAGCCAAAGCCCTTTACACTTGCTTAAATCCTGTAAACTTCAGAGATGGACTCTCAGGTCTAGAAAGAAGCATGTTGCCCACATTTCCATATCTGTGTGTTCTCTTGGTCTAGTCTTGGATGTCTCACTTTTAGTTGTTAACGGATCCTTATCTTTCACCCCCAGGAACACATGAATACTTAAAATGCTTAAATGCAGGAGGGTTTCATTTATTTATTTATTTACTCACAATTTATTTATTTATTTGTTTGTTTGTTTATTTTGGCTGTAGTGATGGTTGAACCCAAGGTCCCATGCACCCTAGGTAGATGCTCTATCACTGAACTACATCCCCTGCCATAGTTCCTCACCACACGCCCCTTTTCCTCCACCTTCTCCTGGTTTTCCTGTCATCATCTGACATCTTCCAGTCAGAATTAAACTCCCTTTCTGATCATTATCCTTACCTACACTCCCCCTCCAGCAGAAACTTCTTCCTTCTATAAATTTTCTAGTAAAGGGATTTGATGCTAGAAATGTTCGTCTTCTTCCTTGTCATCGATGTTTTCTCTCGTTTTATGTAATTATCTGAACACGTTCTGACATCTCCAAAGCAAGTAGAGCTGACATTTTTCATGTAGTTTTTTTTTTTAACCTTACAGGAATAGTCTCACCTTGACTACATTTCTGTCATGTTTTATTTCTTCTGAGAAAATAATTCTATCAAAACTTTAGGTTGCTTTTCTTCCCCCCCCCAAAGAAAAAGAACTTGATTAGATCTTATGCCTAAATTTTATCTAATGTACTGACTCACTTTCTGGTTTGCTTACTTATTTGTTTTATTTCTAGGCTGTAGGTTTAAATAATAATACATTGGGACTCTTACATTGAAGGGTTTAGCGTTTTTAAACCAAGGCAACTAACATCCATTCCCTTTGATTTACAATACCACATATTCCAAGAATTTAATAACTTTTGTGTACAGCAAAAAAAAAAGGGACACTCTTTTATAAGTACTCTCTCCAGTGTTGATTGGTGTGAATGCCAAAAGTACTGTTTACAGGTGGCTATGTTTTTTAGAAATAAATTGGGCTTGTTTATCTCACTCACAGATGTGGCCCCATACTGAGAACACTCACAGGTAGATTGCTGCTACATTCTGTCTTTTGAGTATTTATGTGTTCTCACAGCATTCTCTAGTTCTCTTCCTTGTCCTCCAATTGCTTTTTAGTCTCAGCTTCCCCAACCCTAAATTTATTAGGGTTCATGCTACACCCCAACCCTAACCCTAACCCTAAAATAAATAAATAAATAATTAAATAAAAAAACCACACAGCCCTTAAGTCATTGGACACAGAGAGAGAAGCTAGGGATAGACTTCATGTTCTTCTGTAGTTGCCCTTAACCCCTTGTCATCTATATTTGCCTTAATTTCCTCACAAACTTCAGGCAAAACTGACTTCTAGAGGCACGTTTACAGTATGCTTTATATATATATATATATATATATATATATATATATATATAAAGAGAACAATATTTTTTCCTACTCAATTCTGCCTCAATTGGAATCATTTCATTTTCACTTCTGACTTCCATCTCTACCACTCCTGCATAAGAAAGTGTAATTTCTTCCCGACAGTGCATTCTTGCTGTCGTTTTCCGGTAGAACTCCAGTAGGTTTGCTCACATGTGTTTGATCAGATGGAGCTATCACCAGGCAGGACTGAGAGACTGTATCCACTGCCCCAGAGAGATGATGTCTAGCTTGAGGAAACCACATCACCCCTGTGAGCCCCAGCTCTGGATAACAAGGAGGTGACTACTGTCTTCTCTAATGAGCTCTGGGAGGTTATGTAATAAAATGCTTAGCATAGTTCCTTGGATGTAACATCACACAGGTACTGAGTGCTCGTCAACAGAGGGGATGAAACTCTGCACATGCACCAAACACAGTAGCGGCATCCCCTCATCTGCGCCATCTCCTTCTCTTTCTTTCAGGATGTCTCCACTGTACTTGTGGACACTATGATTTTAATTGTTCATGTGTGGCATTTAAAATGGCAATTTAGAATTTTTACAGCTTCATCTTACCTAGAAATGATTTGTTGAGCCACGTCTGTAGCAGGGACTGACTGTTTGTGAAACTACAATTAATTACTTTTCTATCAAAGGGATTCTGGTATATGGTAAAGCTCATACTTCAGTGCTCTCACATTGTTTTAAACATCCCATAGATCGATCAAACATCAAACATATATGTCAACTTTACTGGGAGTGCACCTTTGTCATAGTGCTTAACGTGGGTCACATGAATATCCACATTCTGTTTTGGGTCTTGGACAAACCTCAAGGATACTATCAGAGGGGGTAGAACCCATAGGATGTGGGTGACATAGGCGTGCTGTGGGATGTCTTTCTGTATGCTGAGAATACGTGTTGCTCTTTAAAAGTAGATTCAATAATCTACCCTTCAATCCTATCATGTCTATATCATACATTTCTATATCAAAGGAAGGTCAAAAATGATTAATAATCCACCAAAACAAATATTTATCAAGTGCTAAATTCTGGGTGCTTGGAATGCAGTAATCCAGACAACTTTTCTCTACTTTTATTGATAGTTTTATGAACCACAAGAGTTAGATGTTTCTAGGACTGATAATTATTACCATTTAATTTAATTTATTTATTTATTGTTCTGAAACAGGACAGATGTGGTGAAAATTCAAGTGTTTTGGAAGATAGTTGAGATAAATTTTAATTTGAATTCCTCTGCTAAATGGCTTGTGAAGTGGGTAGATTCTTTTAAATCTTCTGAGTTAAAGTCCACAAGTGGAATGCACTGGATTGAAGGGATTTGCAGGAGGAAGGAATGTAAGCAAATGGAACAACAAATGCAGTGCCAGTGATACTAGAATCTTTTTGTTTTAATTAATTTTTTTCACACAATGTTTTCTGATCATTTTCTTCTCCTCCAACTCTTCCCAGATCCTCTCCACCTCCCTACCCATACAATTTTATATTCTCTCTCAGTCTCTCCCTCTCTCTTAAAAAATAGTCCAAAATGAAGCAACAAAACCATGGAGTTCCTTTTGTGTTGGCCAACTATTCTTTGGCATTGGACCTTTCCTAGAGTGTTGTCTATACACCCAGTGACAGACACTCTACTGGAGAACACTGATTTTCCCTTTGCCAGCAGGCAAGAATTACAAATAGCTTCTTAATTAGAGGAAGAACCCTATGTCTACTCCCCCACCTCAGTGCTAGGACCCCATCTGGCTTGAATCTGGCAGGTCTCATACATGATGCCACAGTCTCTGTGAGTTCGTATTTCCACCAGTGGGAGACACTGTTTCTTTGGACTCATCCATCACTTCTGGCTCTTAAAATCTTTCCAAGTCTTCTTCCACATAAATCCCTGAGCCCTGAGATGAGGGCTTCAATGAAGACATCCCAATAATACATCAGAAGTTGTTTTACTATGGCTTCTAGTGTCTCAAATGATATGTAAGACTTGGTGGATTCAGAATTCAAATTCAAGATTGTAGTCCCATTCTTCTGACTCTGTGGTACATACATCTGCACTAGGGAACAAAAGACATACACCAGCATGCATCTTTCCACTTCCATTTTTTCTCTTTTGTTTTAATTTTCCTTTAAACTTTCACCTTTCCTTCTGTCTCAAAACAATCTTGCTACCACCCTGTGCTCTCACTCTCTTGATTTGAGAAGATCCCTCCCCCCAAGAAGGCTCATCCCTTTGAAGCCCACCTGCCTATTTCTTTGTTTGTGATTTACACAAGT
Source organism: Peromyscus maniculatus bairdii (assembly GCF_049852395.1). Lineage (NCBI taxonomy): Eukaryota > Metazoa > Chordata > Mammalia > Rodentia > Cricetidae > Peromyscus > Peromyscus maniculatus. Next base: position 27,812,115 of record NC_134864.1, read on the forward strand.
TCCTTCTCCGGACCACATTCTCAAAGTTTTGTGTACACTGTCCTCTTAATTGCATAGCACAATGAAAGCCACATGAAGAGGCAGGAGTTTGTGTGTCACCACAATTACTGGTACAAATAATATAATCTGTTAGACCTCGGTTACTCATCTCTCAGATGAACAAGTTGGTTGAAGTAAACACGAGCTTTCTCCACTCTAATTTTTGGAGCTCATATATAGAGTTGGTTATCATAGTATCTTGTCCATTCCTTTTGAAAATCCTGTAAAGGTACCTATTCCATTATATTCTTTTACATAAAATACCTTTTTCTCAGTGCTGAGTTAAATTCTCCTCATTATATAATATTTAGAAAGAGAAAGAAAACATAAAACAAATAATTCCAAGTTTTCATTGTGAAGAGACAAAACTTCATCAATTTAACCTGTTCAACATATATTTTCCTTATGAGACTGCAGAATTTCCATGTTAGTTACCTCATATTCTGTAATTAAACCTCTAATAGGCTGCCTTAGTTTGGAAAGTTAATAGATTGGGAGATCTTATCCAGCCTAAACTCTAAATGATTCCTTGATTCACTGTGTGTCTCTCTCCTTCCAAAAGACCCTAATAGTGGAGTTCATTCATGTCTTTTAACTGCTATGAGAAATGGCATGGGAATAGCTTGCACACCTCTCTATTGATGAAGTCATGGAGGTGCAGAGAGGTTCACAGCATTCCTGAAGTCATTTAAATATATTTGTCCAAGACTAGATTCAAAATTATTCCTTTTATGTTAAAATTTTCTGGCTTTTTAAACACATGAAGGTATTTTTGTAGGATTTTGTAGGCTAGGTAAGATAACAGGCCCCCAAACAGACGTTTTACAGACAGTTCTCATCTAGAAAAATCAATAACTTGTAAATGTTAGGCAAACATGAACATTTTACTTATACTATGTCAAATTCAGTGTTGAAATTCTGAAAATTTGTGTTCAGGAATATAGTCTAAAACACTGCTTTCAGAAAATTACATTTCATAAAGGAAATAAAGGATGGCCAGGGAGAGAAAACTGCATCATGCCACCTCCCTCCTTTCCAACTGTGTTTAAGGCACTTACACAGCATCAGGAATCTGAGACTGTTCAGACTTTCAAAAAACATTACACAAATATTCTCCCAAATTGGCTACACACTGAGCAAGTTCAATGACTGCCCTGAACTTGAATACATCTTTGAAATTGTCAATTACAGCTCAGTTTTAAGGATGCTGGTCAATAGCAGCAATGTGCCGACTTTGTTGATGCTGTTATTCGGCACTTTATGTTAGGAATGCCAATACTCAGGCTGCCATCTATAGCTAATGAATCCCGAAACGCTCAAGCATTTGTTTTGCTGGTCTTATTCTTATTCATATGTATTACTTTAGGGGGAAAAATTCAACATATACTGCTCTAAGTAACCATAGCAAAGAAAATATGACCCAATGCATTTTTAAAAACACCTTCTAAACATTCAGCTTCCACCAGAAAGTAAAACAATGGCATTAGAAACTTACACAGGCTTTTTGGGGTTCACTAGATTTCATTGCAACGGGCATGTAGGTTTATGTGCTCATTTGAATTTATTCTTTACTCAAACAGATTAAAAACATTTTAGGGCCAGAGAGATGCCTCTGTGGGTAAAGGCACTTGCCACCAAGCCTCATGACCCGACTTCAATCTCAGAACACACAAGGCAGAAAGACAACTGATTTCTACAAGTTGTCACCTGACCTCCATGAGCGTCCTTCAGCCTACCCCGCTTCACATACACAAAACAAATAAATATGTAAGCAGATATTTTAGGACACTTTCCCCCTTTCCTCACTTTTCTCATACCTTCCCTTATAGCTTTTAGATGACGTTCCTTTATCTGCTCTACTTGCATTTTCTAAGATCCAGTTTCTCATCCTTTTCAGAGTCTCCTTAGTCTTCAGTTTCCTGCCTTTATTCACATTTCTTACAGGTATATTTAGCTTTCTGGACTGTCTGTGGACTAGCAACAGATTTGTACACATGTACTCTCTTTCCATTATTTGGAAGGCTCCCCACCCAGTCTGATGGAAGCTGGAGTCATTATTCCTTGTCTCCATTGCATCCTCTAACACTATGAGACCAACGATGCTTCCAAACTGCCAGTATACAAATATTTATCAGTGATCTGAGAAACAACTTATAGAGAAACATGTGAACTGTTACCAAAGCCTGATGTTTTAAGTTTAGACTAAATAATTTCATACCTTTGGGGGGCACTCAAATGTATAACAACAGTAAAGGTAGCTTAGAGGGGAAAGGGTCAAAGTAGGAATGGATTGGCTTGACTCAATTAATTTTCAGGATGCTCAGGTCATCTATTTTTGCCTTCCTTGTCCAAGAGTTAAAATTATTCTACTCAGAACGCATGAGGTTTTGGCCTCCTCCAACCTTTGCCCTGTGTCTTTCTTTCTTTTTATGAATGTCTTCACGTAACAAAAAATAACAAAAAATTTTAAAGGTAGCTTATGTTTAAAACTGTCATTCTTCTAGTCATAGTTGTTATTGTTGTTTTTACTCTTTTGGGGGGCCTGCCACCCAGATCACAAATAAATCATACACGGAGGCTTATTCTTACTTATAAATGCCTGACCTTAGGTTGGCTTGTTTCTTGTCAGCTTTTCTTAACTTAAATTATCCCATATACCTTTTGCCTCTGGGCTTTTACCTTTCTCTTACTTCTGTATATCTTATTTTCACTCTTACTCTGTGGCTGGCTGTGTGGCTGGGTGACTGGCCCCTAGCATCCTCCTCTTCTTGTTCTCTTGTTCTTTATTTCTTTTCCTCCCAGATTTCTTCTTCTATTTATTCTCTCTGCCTACCAGCCCTGTCTATTCTTTCTCCTGCTATTGGCTGTTCAGCTCTTTATTAGACTATCAGGTGTTTTAGACAGGCACAGTAACACAGCTTCATAGAGTTAAACAAATGCAACATAAACAAAAGTAACACACCTTAAAATATTATTCTACAACAATATTAATATCCAATTTACCAATAAAAAGTGACTAGACTTGTAGTACTTTCACTGTAAGTCTATACTCACATGGTACTTTGATATGCATGTCCTTTTAAAAGGTTGAAGTCAACAACCCATCTCAAAACTTACATTCTTCAGTAGTAAGAACACTGAGAATTATTTTTTGGCAATTGTCAAATGCATAGTAATTATCATGCTGAGCAGTGGATCTCTAGAATATCATTGTTCTTTGGATTTTTCCCCCAACAAAGCCATCAGTATCAAGTGTTGCTGGCTCTGTATTGATTATTTTAATGTTACTGGAAGCCAAACAAAAGCCTACCTCTACTATGCCACACACTTTCATATTTATTTAGAAGTTTTAAAGGATTTGACAGGAAATAGTAAGTCCTTTGAGAACAGGACCTATGTTATTCTCATCCCTAAACTCTTATTGCTAAATATAGACAGATGCTAAAATAACCAAATGTATACACGATAAACATGAAAATTAAGCAAATTCAACTCACAAAGGCAAGTAGTTGCATTTCCATGATACTCAAAGTAGCCAAAACATCATTTATTTGCATGTTGTCAATTCTGAATTAATATTGATATCCTGACTTTATGAGATTTCCTGGAAGGTCTTCTTATCTAGTAGAAACTTTGGTAATTTTAAGTCTAAATGGGTCTTAAACAAACAGATTTTAAGATTGTATTTCAATAAAGATAATTAACAAAGAGACAGTAAATTTTTAATAAATTAAGACGGAAAATCATTTAAAATGCTTTGGTATAATTGATGTCCATAGGAATTAAAGAGCAAAGTATTGCAAGATACAATCAATATGTATATCAAAACATTACACCTATGCTTTTAATTATAAAAGAAACTTCAGTGTATTTCTCTGTCTTCAAACAAAAGAGAAACATATACTGAAACACTTTAAGTTATCCTCATTATTGGAAGGAGATCTTTCTGAGCTAGTGTACCTCATCCACATCCAATTTGTACAGAATTGAAAACCGTTATGTGAAGACATTCATAAAAAGAAAGAAAGACACAGGGCAAAGGTTGGAGGAGGCCAAAACCTCATGCGTTCTGAGTAGAATAATTTTAACTCTTGGACAAGGAAGGCAAAAATAGATGACCTGAGCATCCTGAAAATTAATTGAGTCAAGCCAATCCATTCCTACTTTGACCCTTTCCCCTCTAAGACACATTCTAATTGTGTCCCAAAATAGTTTTTCTCTCCCGTCCTCTCTCTGTCTTTGCACTGCCATTTCCTCCTCAAATCAATGCTAACCCTTCCCTCTTCATAGACACTAAGCCTTCTCCGAACTAAAAAAATATTCATAATTGATGAGACTTGCAGCTTGTCTGCAACCAGGGGTTATATCTGGTGCTCATTCATTCATCCACTGATTTGTTCATTCATTCCAGGGCCTGTTTAGCACATGCACAGGGGAGAATTGCATCTTTGATTTCAAGCATAAATTGCAGTGCAAGTTGGTGCAGAGAACAACACTAAAAGACAGACAAGAAGAAAGGGAGCTCACAACACAGCACCCTGGACTGTCCTATAGATGTCCACATGAAGGTGTTCTGAACACTCAGGGACATGACATGCAATTCTACACAGTCTGTATTCGGGGGATATCACTTGCCTTAGCAGAGATTTAAATTTTCTTTGAGTGTGGTTTCTGTCACTTAGGGAGAAGTGGTGTCCAGTCCCCTGGTGAGCATAAGAAAGGCGTAGACCTTCGACCATGCAGAGGTAGCAGAGTAGCATCACGTATAAACATATGAACAGAGTCGGCGGCAAATTGATTCAAATATTCATGTAGAGAGAGAATCAGACTGATAACTTTTCCCTACCCTGGAAGATTGCCACAGATCTTCCTTTTGAGCATCTGTTCATGGAATCCTTAGTTCGGGTTTGTAGGCTGCCATTTATGGATTTAGGAATCAGAGGTGTACGACCTTGGGTGTTTCTCTCGATTGCTCTTCACTTCCTTTTTGAGACAGGGTCTCTCACGGAAACTGGGCCTCACCGATTGGTTGGACTGGCTGGCCAGTGAGCCTCTAGGATACACCTCTCCTTCTCCCAGCACGGCACAACTACATCTGGCTCTCTATGTGGATCCCGGGGATCCAAACTCAGGTCCTGATGTTTGCACAAAAAGCAGCCTACCCCCGAGCACCTCCCCGCGCCTGCATGTGAGGCTTTGTTGAGCTCTCCTGGTTTATCAGACTTTCATGATTCAGACAGGAAGTGGGCCGTCTGTGCTCCAGGTCTCGAGCCTGTCTCCCACTTCATAGATATTGGAACCTGATTGCTTCTAAGACGGTGAGAATCAATTCCTTATACTGTCCAATGGTGATGTCGCCTATTGTTCCATTTCTCCAAAGAACCCTGGTGCATGCACACCTAGCTAATAGTTGGCTTTCTGAACAAAATATAGGTCTTCCTTCACACCTGAACTTTTAGGCTACAGTTCAGTACACCACAGGAAAGGGAAAAATTAAGGTGATAGAGAATATTCTACTTCATACAGAGAAAACATATCTCTATGGGGTATTTTCTCTAACTCATAATGGTGTTATTTCAAATTCCCCAGCATTTCTCAAAACAATATTCTTATTCAAAATATCTAGCAAATACTCAGATGACAATGATTTATCCTAATCTCCAGGGAGAAGTAAGGGAGTTTTTTTTCTATTTCCCAAATGTGTTCTCCACATTACAATACCTACTTCATATTTCAATTACAATTGGAACTTTGAAATGGTAGTGTGTCCCTTTTGCATCATGACTGGTATAGGTGACCCATTACTGCTTTCATCAAAATTAGTTGTGCATTTCAGAAGAACAGTCTGAGGTAATTATAGAACTGAAGAAACAGCCTTGTGCACCTGCATTTAGATTTCCTTTAAAGCAATCTTACAAACTCTTATAAAGCCTTTGATGCCTTTTCCAGTTCTTTCCTTTCAAAAGGTTCCAAGAGGCACTAGGTCTGATGAACCACCCCTCCTTTACCACACTTTCTTAAAATCATCCCTCACTGTGAAGTTATGTTTAATTTTAGTGTGGTGGATAGAGCGGTGGATAGAGCGGTCGCATAGCGGCAGTATGGGCAAAAGCATCATCAAGCTTTCCCTACATGCAAACTGAATGTCTCGGTGCTCAGCTCAACTCCGTTGTTTGAAGAGTGGGAAGCCTTTCATTGACTCAATGGGCAAATGGAGCAGAATCATCTCAAAGGTGTTTTCCATAAACACAGACCCCAGGGATAATTGTGTGGGAGGTCAGTCAGTTAGAAGGGACAAGGCCATGCAGGAATTTGGGGGATTTAACATCAGTTTGAATAATCCAACAGCATTTTCTGAATGGTGTGGGCAAGGCAATTGATCCCTGGTTCTTGTGGGGTTGATAGAGTTACAAATCTATTAGAATGAGCTGATGACATGTAGCTGGTTTGCCATTACTACTCCAAATAATTGATGTGATCAGTCTATAAAGAGAAGAGGTTTATTTTGGCTCATGATTTTGGCTCAGTCTGTGACTGGTTGGTCCCATTGCTTTCTTGCCTGTGGTCAAACAGGACAGTATAGTGGTAGTGTGTGGTGGGATTATTCATCTTTTGGCTGGGACATAAAAGAGAGGATGAAGAAGGGGCATTGATCCAAGTCTCCTTAAAGGCATGAACCCAGTGACTAGACGGGTGACTCACTAGATTGCACATCTTGAAGTTTCCACCACCTCTACAATGGGACTATGGGCTGGGTACCAAGCTTTTAATGTATGGCCTTTCGGGAGATGATTATCCAAACCACAGCATGTAGCATTGGTCTAGTGTCTGTTATATTCCCAGGAGACCCAATTCTTTTATCTTTAGGTTTTTAGAACTAAAGGTTTAAGATATGATAAAGCCTTGAATTTGCAGTTCTCAAATAAAACATGAGCTTTTTTTTCTAGAGAATTTGAAATATGACATGTAATGCTATATTAAGCTGAATAAGAAACAAAAACTTGCATCAGGCTTTTATCTTCAGGAAATGTGTCTGGGGCTAGGAAGAGGCTCGGCAGTAGAACATTTTCTGGCACACAGGAGGCCTTGGATTTGATCCTCAGTACTGGAAGAAAAAAGAAAGAAAAAGGCTAATAGGTATTCTTTTGATTGTTCTGACTTGCAAACCTTTCCTACTGAAGTTATACCTGGAAATGCTCTTCTCCATGAGAGCCTCCTGTAGGCTTTCCACACAGTAGACTTCCTCTCTTTCTCCTTTATTCTCATCATTCTGTCCCTCTCTCCTGCTCTCCATCTGTTGAATTCGAGCATCCCTGGATACAACTAACCACTAAACACAAAGATAATTTATAGTTTTCCTTTAGTTTTTGTTATTTTTCACTCCCATAGCAACTTAGACATTATCTTTTACAGACACCAACACATCTAATCATCACAGTAACCCCCAGTTATGCCATTATAGTCTTCTTCTATGAACCTGCAATTTACAGAGTTTAAGAACAGCCAGAAAGCATCAGACCCTTATTGGGATGTCACTTTTGCTGTCACACAACTGCTCTTACTCCTGGCCTATGTTGGCTTCTATAAACAATCATAGCTGCTTGATCCGAATTCTAAGTGTTACTTTGGGCAACCGTCCAAAATATGAGTGTGTAGTTTTCAACACTGTCTGGTCATCCTCTAGAAAAGAAGAGCTGAATCTGTTAAACTCACTCCATTGAATCATCAATCAAACAATTAGGCTTCCAGCAAAAGATAAAAATATGCAGCTATTACCATGGAGGCTCTGATTACACAGAGGCCTCCAGATAACTCTGAACGCTTTGTAGCTTTAATTATGAAAGGGAGCAAGCTTCTTCCTCCACCGTGTTTTGCGGCTGATTCGGTAATATAGTGCTGTCAACAGATTTAATATGCATTTGTTGGTTATTTCTTCATAGATCATATTATAAACAAGTGTTTGCAGTAACAAGAACAAATAATTTTTACATGTTACACTCTCAGTTCTGGGAATACGTCGTAGTCCAAGATCCATTGGGACATAAGTGAATTCCATGGCACTGATAGCTTTCTTTGGCAATTACTGAAAGAGTGTTAAGTTTTAAATTTTATTAGAAACATTAACAATATGTATAATAAGATAGCTTAAAATATAAAATTAGATATATATTATATAATATATAAGTATGTAACTATGTATATATGATATATAAATATATGATCAAACATATATGTAATGAAATACATAAGTAGGCAAGCCTTGTGTCATAACAACAGAATAAAATGTCTTCCTCTGCAGTTCAAATGACAAGAGCGGGACATTTTTAGGCAATGACAATATTATCCAGTGGGAACAGAGGCAGCTTGGGGCACAGTGGATACAAACTGCAGGTCAAGACAGATACTATCTTCTGTAAACAGTTATTCAACAGAAAGAAACATTGTTCATATTTTTAGCAAAGACATTCACAGTAGAGTTTTACTCTAATCCAACAATAAGAATAGAAATGAATGAATGAACTATGATGATTTATTATACCTCAGCAAGTCATTTAAAAAGTGTATCAGCCGGGTGGCAGTCATGCATGCCTTTAATCCTAGCACTCGGGAGGCAGAGGCAGGTGGATCTCTGTGAGGTCGAGGCCAGCCTGGACTACAGAGTAAGTTCCAGGAAAGGCACAAAGCTACACAGAAAACCCTGTCTCAAAAAAACCAAAAAATAAATAAAAATAAAAAATATATCAATGCCTAATTTACTTACTCTGCTAGATCATAAAAATGGTGATTCAAGAAAATTGATACTCACTTAAGAAAATAAATCTGTCTTACTAATGGGTGTGCACTCTGGACTCCAATATCTTCTTTCTGAGATAGCCATTTACTTGAACTTTCTTGGCCAAATTTGAAAACTTTCTAGCTTGGTTATTGTATAGTTTTCTAAGCTTGAGTTTTGATCTTGGGAAGTTGGGAGTCCAGGGGCTTTTAAATACTCTCTTTTTCTTTTAATCTGAAAATGGTTTTCCTTTGCCAGTTCACTTAAATTTTTCATGAACATTCTGCACAGCAGATTCATCCTCAAATATTCAGTCTTCAATGGTTTTAATACTTCCTTATTACCCCTTTGGTATTAGACATCTGTGCCATTATGCCCCAGATTTTTGAGCGTTCCTTTGTTCATCCAAGAAAGTCTGCCAGGAAAACTTAATTCTTTCAATGTACTTTAAAAGGAGTTTCTCCACTACACTCATATTCTTTAGTTTAGTTTTCAGGATTTACTTTACATTAGAAAATATCACTGAGTGGCTTGGAGATGAAAACTGTATCCATTTTCCCACCCTCTGTATTTCCTGTAAAATACACTCAACATGGCCAATTTTCCCAGTAGTTTCCATCTTTGTCTCCATGCTTGGGATACTCACTCAGTTCTGGTGAGGCTCTCTCTCATGTTTGGGGCTTGTCTTGGATGTCTTTAGCCAGGACAGTTCTCTGCTTTGAAGGGACTCCCAGACTCCAGGAGACATAAGACTTCCATTTGACAGGGAAGGTTGTGTGAGGAAGGGTCAACCAGACAAGAAATCCGAAGTCTGCACTCTAAGACACATGGCCATTTGTGTGTCTATGGACCAAAGCAAAACAAAAGGCCATACTTTTCAAAAGAAGAAGGATTCTGCTTCATGAGAGAGGATCTCAATGTCACAAATGCTGAATAAAGAGTAGAGTAAATCATCAGTGCTTCTATCTCTTCACTAGCTGTTGTCTCTTCCAGTATTTCATCAGCTTGATTCCTATCCCTTTCCTTAGGAAACTCTGACCAAAGAATGATTTCCATTTCCTATAACTTCTGTTTCCTATTTTCTATTCTGCCTCTGCTTCTGAAGTGCTGAAATCTGCACCAGCATGCTCCCCACCCCCTTTATGTGGGGCTAGGAACAAAGCCTAGGGTTTAACATACACAAAACAATCATCCTACCAACTGGACCTCACCCCATACCCCTTTTGTAGTTCATTTGCTTTATCTGAAGCACACGGCATCTTAGCTGTTTGTCCTGTTCTGTGATAAAATACCCTTGTTTTGATTCACAGTTCATGGGTACCATCCATTGTAGTGGGCAGTCATGGCGGCAAGAGATGAAGGAGGACAGATTGTGTCTGCAGTCAAGGAACAGAGAACAGTTCAGTTCATATTTTTGATTCAGTCAAGAACCCCATCCCAAATGTCCACCCATACTTAGGGTGGGTCTTCCATCTCAATTAAACTAATCTAGATAATTCCTTACAGGCATGCCCAGAAGCTAACCTAATCTAGATAATTCCATTTAGGCATGGCCAGGCTTATCTCCAAGGCGATTTTAAATCCTGTCAAACTGATCATTTTACCATCACATCACCCCTTTTCAACTTAATACCCCACTTGATACTACTTTTAAAACATACCTTCTTCCTATGTTCCCACAGGCTTATAACCTACCCATAACTCAGAATGTATTCAGTACAACTTCAAAAGTCTCCACAGTCTTTAACAATTCCAAGACTATTTAAAAATTCAAGCTCTGGTAGCTGGAGAGAGGGCTCTGCAGTTAATAGCACTGGCTCCTTCTTCAGAAGACTGGAGTTCAGTTCCCAGCACCCTCAAGGCAATTCACAACCATCTTTAACTCCCACAGTTCTATATGCAAAGACAGCCCCATTCTAAAAGAAAAGAAGCAAGAATGATTAGGCCAAAGAAAGATCAAAATCCAACAGGGGTAAAGTCCAAATCCAGCAGCTCCATGTCAGGCATCTTGGGCTTGTGACTGAATCATCTATGCTCCAGAAAGCTCCAGGAGCTTGCCCCTCTAGCTCTGACATTAGAAGCATGGAGAGCCTTTCTCTTTGGCTAACTCTACTCCGTGCCTACACCTTTCCTTGGCTGCTGTCCTATGGTCACGGCATCTCCAATACCTTTAGGTATTACAGTTCAGGCTCCACTTTCACACAACAGCTTCTCAGGGTTTTCTTGCAGGAACTCTGATCATGCTCCATGTTATCTGGCCTCAGCAGCTCACTGAAGTCATGGATCAGGAGAACGGGACTCTCTCAATCTTGCATATTTCATTCCTGTTGTGGTATTGTGTTCCCCCAAATATTGTGCACGCTAATAAACTTATCTGGGGTCAGGGAACAGGACAGCCACAATATTAAATATAGAGGATAGGCAGTGGTAGCATAGCCTTTAACCCTAGCATTCCAGAGACAGAAATCCCTCTGGATCTCTGTGAGATCAAGGCCACATTGGAAACAGCCAGGCATGGTGACTCATGCCTTTAATCCCAAAAAGTGAGGCTTCAATCCCAGGGAGTGAGGCATAAAGCAGAAAGATATATAAGTTGTGAGGACCAGAAACTAGAAGCTTTTGGCTGGTTAAGCTTCAGGCTTTCAAGCAGCAGTTCAGCTGAGAGCCATTGGGATGAGGATACAGAAGCTTCCAGTCTAAGGAAACAGGATCAGCTGAGAAACTGTTGAGGTGAGGAAGCTGTGGCTTGATTTGTTTCTCTGATCTTCCAGCATTCACCCCAATAACTGGCTTCAGGTTTGATTTTATTAATAAGCCTCTTTAAGATTTGGGCTACACATGCCTGCAAAATTAAAAAATTATGTGGACAACAATGCCCAGTTCTGCTGAGTTTACGGTGGAGCCTGGCCCCCGTTGGGCCCCAGTTACAGCATATGCCTTGGCTCATCAGCAAAGTCACTTTTCCTAAGCAGTTACTTTGCAGCAGGGGACCCTTTGGGGGCATTCTTGGCACAGACTTTCTCCTTTCACGTACCTTTGCATTTTTATAAGTTAGAGTCTTTGATGGGTGGGGTCTTGCCTTCAGGGTACCTTTCCTATTGTGCCAGTAAAGAAAGTGAGGTTTCTCTTTGATGGTGTGTCATCTGGGTTCTACTTACATGCAATATTAAACTTGCTACACAACTTTCTGTGCGGAACTTTCATTTTTCTTATCTTTTTTACTCGCGCATTGGAGATCCAAATAAGAGCTCGAAGAAGACTGATTGCATTGCTGGCATGAAATTTCATCTGTCAAAGAAATTAGTCTATTACATTTAAATACATCCTCACTTGGGTTCTAAGGACAGGGGTGGAATGCTAACCCTCTTTCCAATAGACTCCTTGCTCTCCAATAAAGTCCCTATGTCAGACTCTTTCCCATGCATTTGTCTCTCCAGCCTCCTGGCCTTCCAGACTCTCAGGGGAATGGACCACTAAATCCTCCTTGTACTATGCAAGGCTAATCTTCAAACCTCTTCCACAAGCATTCTGTAAACCAGTCCCAAAGGCTTAGGAATCACATGGCATAGCCAAGTTTATCGCAGCAACAGCCCATTCTTTCCTACAAATCTTTTGTGTTAGTTATTTTGTGTTAGTTATTGCTCCTGTCCTAAAATATCCTGATGAAAACAACTTAGGGGCAAACAATAGTTTATTGTTTGGGTTCTCCAGAGAAGATCACACAGTCCGTTATGGTAGGAAAGTCACAGAGGCAGGAGACAGAGGAGGCAGCTGGTCACATGGTAGCTATAGTCACCAAGCCCAGAACAGTGGATGTGGGGTTCGGCTGCTTTCCCTTTTTATTAAAGAATCTCACTCCATGGAAGAGTCCACCCATGATTACAGTGCTTCCTCCCGCCTCAACCGCACCGCCTTCCCAGGTAGACCAGAGGCTCATCTCTAAGGTGATCTAGATCCTTCTAAAGTGACCTTCAAAAATGTGAGGATTTTAAAACAATCTTAAAAGCATTTATGTGGTTTTCAAGTTTCCTCCTCCTTTTGGAATCTAATTAAATTCATTGTGATCCACTTGAATGATTTAACCTTATAAAATTTAATCAGATTGGCTTTATGTTCCAGTGCTGGTTTTATCTTGATTAACTCGCTGCACACACTTAAGGAGACTGTATTCTGTAGACTGAGCAGTCAAGAGTTTTCTCTCAGGTTATATGGCTTGTACTCCTGTCATAGTTGTTTTCCAATATTCTTGGTGCTGTTTTGTTTAGTGAATATTTCGGTCATTAGACTGGGAAATTGGAGCATTTCCAGTGTTTATGTTGAGTTGAGTTGTCTAAGTTTTTCTTCAGTGTTGACATTTTTGCTTTATGAATTCTGAGTCTTTTTTATTTGGTACATATGTGTTGTGTCCCTTTTTCATTGTAAAATGTCCTCCCTTTCCTGTGATAATGCTTTTTAATCTCTACATATATTTTATCTGATTTCATCACCATTTCAGCCCTGTTAGGTTAATATTCTATTCTATTCTCTCTCTCTCTCTCTCTCTCTCTATATATATATATATATATATATATATATATATATATATATATATATATATATATATATATTTGGACTTCTTGTATCTTGGCAACTAAGTTGTGTCTCTTATTGACTGTATATAATTTGATGGCATTGTTTTAGCAGCCTTTCCAACTGGAGGTTTTCTTTCTTAATCTCTGTATATGTGTCTCTCTGTCTATCATTTCTGTGGGTCTCTCTCTCTCTCTCTCTCTCTCTCTCTCTCTCTCTCTCTCTCTCTCTCTCTCCCTGTGTGTATGTTGTGTATGTTTTGCATAGTGTGTGTGTGTGTGTGTGTGTGTGTGTGTGTGTGAGAGAGAGAGAGAGAGAGAGAGAGAGAGAGAGAGAGAGAGAGAGTGTTTGCATGTATGAGTTCAGACAAGTGTGTGCCATGGCAGGTGTGTGGCTGTCAGAGGATAATCTTGGGTGTCAATCCCCTCCTCTACCTTGTTTGAGGCAGGGTCTTTTGTTACTCATTGCTATCTACACCAGACTATTATGGCCTATGATATTCTAGGGCTTCTCCTGTCTCCATATCCCATCACACTGCAAGAGCTCAGGGTTAACAGATGTGCAAAGATGCATCTGGTTTTTACATGGCTGGGGAGCTCAGGTCCTTATACTTGAGTGGCAAGTGTTTTACCCGTTAAGCCACTTCTCCATTCCTAAATAGAATCTTTATACTTTGTAATTCAATGCCGTTATTAATATAATAATTAAGCCTGCCATTTCATTAGTGTTATATGCGTGTTTTGTTCTTTTCTTCTCCTGTTCCTCCATTACTTCCTTTTTTGTGTGTTAGAAACAAATTTTCTGCTTTCCCATTTCAAACCCTTTAATTTTCTTTTTACTATGCTTTTGAGTTATTTTTTTTTTGAGTGGGATTTTGGAAATCTACTTCAGATTACTGCTAACTGAAATCTAATCATGTATTCTTCCCTATTTGTTTCGGCATGAATTATCATCTAACCTTTTATTTCCAATCTGAAATTCCCCATTAGTACTTCTTATTTCTGTTTACAGATGGACTTTTTTCTTTCCATTTTTAGATGATAATATGGATAAATATAGAATTTTTGCAGGCAATATTTTTATTTAACCTCTCTGATTGTATCATCCAGCTAACTCTGACCTCCACTGTTTCAAGTAAGTTTATGGATGACCTTATTGGAGCACTTTGTATATAATGAGTTATTTTCTTTCCCGATTTCAAAACATTTTTGTGATAGATTTTCAAAGGTCAGTTATAATGTTATCTCTGAATTTGCTGTGTATGAAGTTGGTTGGGCCACATGGGACTATGATTTTCATAAATTTTGGAAACCTTCTGGCAACATTTGTTCCAATACTTTTTCCTGCTACTTCCTCTCACTTCTTGACCTACACATGTATATATTTTAGTATATAAACCAGCATCCTTCAGGATCCCGAAGCTCTGTCCAGTTTTCTTCTTCCTCACCTTCATCTTCCTCTTTGTCCTCTTCCTACTCCTTCTCCTTATCTTTTCTTCCCTCTTTTCATCTTTCCTTAAGACTAGGCTATTTCTGAATCCCTAGGGACTCATCCTCAGACTTGCAAATTACTGATTTTGCAAGTCTCAAATGGAGCCTATCTAGTTAGCTTCTTATTTAGGTTTTGACTTTGAAATCAGAAGTTCTATCAGCATTAAAAAGTTTCTATGTCTTTATTGTTGTGATTTATTTGGTTAAATTAAAAATTGTCGTTGTCTTTATCTCTTTATTGCTTTCTTTAGTTCTTTTGAACATGTTTATGATAGTGATTTAAATTACAACACTTAGGCTGTTTTACGTGTATTTTCTTTTATTCTTTTTTATTTTTGTGAGGACAAATTTCTAAACAGTCTTATTAAATAAAAAACACAGAGCCAAATACAGGGGTGCAAGCCATAGAGATCAGAGCAAGAGCTACCAACTAACCTTAGCTCACCATGTAGCTTCCCAAGAGAGCCTCTTCCTGTCTAACCTGCATCTTTATTACCTTCCTGTCCTGCCTTCTCATTGGCTCTAAGCCCAGCCACATCACTTCCTCATCACTTCCTGTCTATACAGACCTCCAGGTCTCTATAGTTAGTACTGGGACATGCTTGGCTGTGTCCTTGACCACACAGAGACTCTGCCTGCCATGTGATCTCATTAAGAGTGTGTGCTACCACCACGTGACTTCCTTTTTTGGCTGACTATGACCTCTGATCACCAGGCAAATTTTATTTATTAACATGCAAATAAAATATCATATTTCAGCACAAATAAAATATCACCACATTTTTGAGATTATAATATTACAGCATCTATCCTTTTCTTTTCCTCCCTTGAAACGCTTCTCTATATCCCTCCTTCCTATCCTTCAAATTCATGGACTTCTTTTTCACTGTTATTATATGTATATATGTGTACATTTCTAAATACAACCTGCTCAGTTTGTATAGTGTTACCTGTATATATGTTATCATGGCTGACCAATTGGTGTGCTCTTCCCTGGGGAAGACCACCTCTCCCACTCCCAGCTTTCCTCAGTTGCCTGTAGTTCTTTGTGTAGGGTTGAGGCTTTGTCAGCTTTCCTCATCCACTTTGGCTCGCCCCTTAGTGTCATCTTTTTTCCAGTTGGCATATGGGCAGTCATGTTGGTGACTTATAGGTATAGCTTCTGATATTACTAGAAACTCCCTGATCCTCTGGCTCTTACAATCCCCCCCCTGCCCTGCCACTTCTACAATGTTCCCTTGGCCTTAGGTAGGGGGATGTTGTGTGGATGTATCCATTGGAACTAGGCTCTAAAACTCTGCATTTTGATTGGTTGAGTTCCTTTCCTGTTTGTGCATAAGCTATAATTTTTTCTGTCTTTATTTATGACTTATAGCATGTTGGGTATAAAGAAAAACATAAGGTAATATGCTGCAACAATCTTGAAATCAAATTTCTACCTCAGCACTTGCTTTTAATTAGTCTTAAGTCCCATGTTCCCACACTGTGGGGATGCTGATTCCTTTGCTTACTGCTTATATTAATCTGTATCCTGTGTTAATGGATGTGGTGGTTTGAATAGGAATGACCCCCATAGATTCATGTATTTGAATACTTAGCCTTTAGGGAGTGCACTGTTAGGAGGTGTGACTTTGTTAGAGGAAGTGTGTCACTGTGGGAGTGGGCTTTGAGATCTCATATGCTCAAGCTACTTCCTGTGTGACATACAGTTGCCTTCTGCTGCCTGTGGATCAAGATGTAGAACTCTCAGCTCCTTCTCTAGGACCATGTCTGCCTGTATACTACCATGTTCTCTTGCCATGATGATCATGGACTAAAACTCTGAAACTGTAAGCCAGCCTGAATTAAATGTTTTCCTTTATAAGAGTTGCTGTGGTCATAGTGTTTCTTCACAGCAATAGAAACCCTAACTAAGACAATGGTAAAAACCTCTGAAGCTAGATGAAGGGAGTTGTTCGCTTATGACTAGAGTAGTTAGAGGATGGGACCAAAGAGTATGGTACCACTGCCTTAGTGAGACTTTCCTGTCTGCATAACAGCATGGCAAAGAAGCAGAAAGGGAAATGGCTGTGTAGAGAAGGAGTCACATTGTAAGGACAGAATATCAGAAATCAGGGCAAAGCTTGTTTTATTTTTTTTTTACTTTTTTAAATAATAATTTGCTCTTAGGGCAACCGATGAGTTCCATCACAAGAATTACATAAATCCCTCCCAAAGGCTCAAATGACCTAAACACCAAACAGGCTCTACAACTGGAAGACTCCACGACCTCATCACGGTCCCACGGACTCAGTTTCTAGCACTTTATGGAACATATTCAAACCACATCTAAGCCATATTACTTTTTTTCTTTTAAGTTTCTTATTTTCACTTTTAATTCTGTCTTCTTAGGGTTCCTGCCTGAATCAACATTATCTCAAAGTCCTGTGTAAATCAGTCCATGCTTTCTCTTGACCCATTAAATTTTTATTGTTTTGTCAAAGAGATTTGTGTGTGAATGGCCATAGATTTCAGGCATTATAAAAGTTAACTCTAACTTTCATTTACTGTTTGTAATAACTTCAGGACCAGTCATTCAGTGAGTAAAAGGAGTCCACTCTTTCTCAGTTCTGACTGGATGAGCAATAAGCCCTGCACTGTTGGCCTTGTATCTAGGAATATATCAGGACTGTCTAGATGTATAGTGGTCAGTTCACACCCAGATCTTCTATAGTCTTTTGTTGGTTTCACCTGGAGTCAGATTGCGGCACCTGTGAGGTTAACCACACCAGTTGGCTGCTATTGTTTTAATCATACCTTGAGGCTAGGGCTTTTTCTGTAGAGCTGAGCTCTAAGTTTGATTAACTGAGAATCAATCTTCTAGCTTAAGGGATCGTCTACGTGACTAAAATCCGAGGCAAAATATCACATGCAGTCTAGGAACAGAACTGTTTTTTCTTTTTAATCAAAGGTCAAAGTTAGATCTGTCCCCTTGTTGAAAAGGAAGTCACTTCTGCTCCAGAGTTCTAGAGAGCAGAGAGGGGAGTTGCCCCCTTAGCCTTGGGCTTCTATTATCTGACTAGGTTTGATGGTAGTTTTTCTTGAATTAATACATTTTTTTTTGCTTTGTGCCTTTAACTGATTTTTTTTCAGAATATGAAATTATTGGTATTGATAGTTTTATCATGATTAGTTTTTTGATTATTTCTTTTACTTCTGAGATTATAATATAATTGCATCATCTCCCCTTCCCTTTCCTCCTTCTGAACCCCCCCATCTACCCCTCCTTGCTCTTTTTCAAATTCACAGCCTTTTAAAATTAATTGTTACATGCATATATAGGTATATACACATTTATGTACATATATTCCTAAATATTTAAAAAAGAGTGTTTCATTAATTCTTTGAGAATTTTTGCTCTTCTCCATTTCTCGTCCTCCCAGATCCACTTCTAACTTCCCATCTTCCCCCCTCCCAGCTGTGTACATGACCCGCCATATCCCATTTGTGCTGCCCACAGATTCATGTGTGTGGGGCAATGTGTTTGAGCATGGTTAACCTACCAGGATCCACACCCTTAAAGAAAATTGACTCCTCTTCTCTGGGGAGCCATCAGCTATCACTAGCTCTCAGCCTGGGATGGGGGTTCCTGAGCCCCTCCCCTGTTCATGTGGGAATGTTGACCAGCTTCATCTTATATAGATCTTATGCCATGTCATCGTTATTCTTGTTGATTTTATGGGGCAAGTAGATTCACTGAGGTCATCCTTCATCCCAGATGTCCTTGTGCTCTGTAATATTAGAATTGAAGACCATTGTTTTGTTCTTTGCGGAAGAGATAATGTTATTAGTAAATAAAAAAAGCACCTCTTACTTAGTTCATAGGGGAGAAATCAAATGCTTATTAAAATGTCTTTGTAGATGAAAATGTGTTTTATGAAACTTAGTGATACTTTTTAACATTTTAAGTGCCATGTCAAATAGTAAGTCATACAGAATTTGTGGTAACACAAGGAAGTTATCTTGATAACAAGAATATATTTTTTCAAGATTTTATCAAATACTGAAAAAAATCTAAGGGATATGCCTTTTAGTGCATGAGATTGGGTTATGTAGTATAACTTTAAATTCATATTTTTTCTCAAGTTAATATCATAAAAATATAAAACACTATGTTCATGCCAGGCAAGGCTATGCTATATATACTGATTATTTGTGAATATATAATATAGACATTGTTTCTTTATTGATACATCAAGTTAATTTGCCTATGGGAAAGTCAACAACATATTTTAGCTAGAAAAATACAAATACTATTTTAACTGTTAGGCTTTCATTTGAAGAAAAAATCATTATTCTTCTATCATCAAAGAATTTGTTTTTTTCAGATTTTCACTTAAAAATTCAAACTTGGGGCTGATGAGATGGTGTATTGGATAACGTCCTTCCCATACAACCTTGACAACTTGAGTTTACATCCCCAGATCCAGTGTAAAAGTCAGTCTTGGCAGTGCACAGATCTGTAATCCCAGAAGCCCTTCAGGACATGCAATCAGGAAGCTTCCACACTAGCTAGCCTGCAGTTCCCAGCAGAGCACAGCGAGAGAGGCCCTGTCTCACAAGCAGATGAAAGCAAAGCCTCCTACCTAAGTTTGTTTTCTAACTACAACATGCATGCCTGATCCCTGCACACACACACACACACACACACACACACACACACACACACACACACCTAATTTTTTTTTTCGAAAGAACTCAAACTTGATCAGCAGGAAAACTTGAACATAGGAATCAGTAGTAAGGTATGCAGTTCTTCCCCCTTTCACCTGCAAATCCTTCTAATTGCATAAAAACCCTTCACCAGATCAGTGTTATACATATTGGTGAAGAAGTATTTTTCATCATCCATGCAAAGGGGGAGAAGTCTTCGTCTAGAGGAGTCACTTGATGACTTCTATTTTCACTCATTATTATTTGCAGAATCTCAGAGAAATAAAACGACACCCTTAGCATCACAAGCTGTGGAATCTACCAGAAACAGAAAGAACTTGCTGTGCCGTTAGACTTTGTGTACACTGTGTCCTGGGAATGACATCCCAGGAAACCATGTATATATGTAATTTCTCTATTAAACAGGCAAGAATGGCAGCTTGCAGGATAGCATTCCATCAGTTCAATGAAGCATGCGAAGCACTTAGCAAATTTATCACATACCTGAGCAGAATACTAGGCACCAGAATAGCCTTGATCTTAGAAGGAGTTACTCGGCTTTAAGGGAGACAAACTGTTTTGACCTAAGGACTTTTCATACCATCAATCACAGATGGGTTCCCAGAGACACAGCAGCTAATGGTAAGAAACGTAGGACTTAATAGCATATACATTCATACTACTTTGTCCAAGGACAAGGAGTCTCTGTTTTCTCCTTCTTTTCCTGAAGACGCTTTCATTATCAAATATCAGAGAGTTGTTGTCAAAGATTGACAGCTGCTGATCATGACTCATGATTAAAATCTACATTTTTCTCCCCACAAAGAGTGCAAACCCCTTGAAGACAGATGTGCTTTTGGTTTGCTCTGGAAAATCAGAATTTAACAAGCACCGAAGAAACAATGCTTGGGAATTTAATCAGCATCTATGTTTTGAAAAGTAATGATTAAAATCAGAATTAACTAAAGAATAATGAAACAGAACCTGGTAATTCCAGAAGTTTATAGGACAATCCTCTTTTACAGCATACATATTTATGTGTGTGTGTATGTATGTGTGTGTGTGTATGTGTGTGTATGTATGTATATGTGTGTAGGTATATCCTATAATATATGTATGCACACACATATATATGTTCCATTAAAAAGTTAACAGAGTAGTAACTTGTTCTGATAATGAGAATATAACAATCTATTAATGTTGTTCATGCCAGAAATATAACCAGGGATGTGTGATCACAGTAAAGTAGGCTGACATCATACCATTAAATGTTCCCAGAGAAACTGATAATCTCAGTAAAGATTTATCTGTGTGGGAAGAAGAGTGGACTTGAGTTGGAGGTATCTGAAATCTCTTTATTACTTTTCACATAATATTTCTCTCTGATGTCTCCTAATCAGTCTTATAATCACTAGTCCAGATTCACTGGGCAGCATGATGAGTAAGCCGTGATCCTCAGCATCAAGTCCAACATCATCTTTACCTGGTCGGTCTCCAGTGTGTTCATGTTTAAAATAGCAGGCTAAATGCTTCTTAATTACAGAAACAATATCTAAATGATTCTTTTCTACAGAAAGTTTAAAAGTAGGTCTGGAAAAATTACACAGTGAGTACATAATGACATTTATTCAAAAGAGGGACATTTAGTGAGTATTCCATATATCACATAAAGAAAGCCACTGGACAAAAGGGTACTCTGTGAATGAAGACCATTCTTTGGAAAGGCAGGACCTTGTATTCATAGTAATAATGTGCCTTTTATTCTGTATATCTACATTTAAAAAACCCTTTACTTGCTTCTGTAGACCAGCTTTTTGAAAAGCCAATCAACTCCCACTGAAATTCAAGTATAAGAATTGATGTGATCAGGCTCCACTTTTCAGTCATATTTCAGCATTCATCAAAACCCAACATCCAGAGTCCTGAAATAACCTGGCTACTTTCCATTTGAGGATGCTACAGAAAGGACATAGGAAGAGGATGGTAAATGCAGTCATACAGAGAAAGAAACAGCATTTAGGTGATTTAGCTCTGGAAGAATTTTCCAATATATGGAGTAGAAATGTCCTGTATATGTATATACATTTATGTGTATAAACGTGTGCATGCTAGTGTGTGTATATATACAGATATGTATTTTCTATCATTTACTCAAGAATTTCTTTCCAACTAGACAATTCAGTATCCGTCTGCTAGGAAATGTGGAAAAGAAATGAGAAGATTCTTTCTTTTCCATTAGGCAATAAGTTCAAAAGAGATGTGGTGGTATGTATGAGGTGCCCTTCTGACCAATAATAACCCAGAGGGAAGAATCCCATGACTGGCACGGTGATTTTCATTTAATGACCCATGTCTTTGGGGAGGAGCATTGTTCACTAATATGGGGGAACTTCAGTTAAAATTCATTTTTATAAAAACATATTGTTAATTAGCTTACAAACAGGTGAGGCTTCATAACACTTCATAGTCCTCATCCTTATGAGCCCTCATGGATGGATGTAATTGGTATTTCACTGTAGATTTGATTTATATTTTCATGTTAGTTAATGATGGGAGACATCTCTTTATGTGCATATTGGCCACATGTATCTTTTTGGAGAATTTATGTCCTTTGCTCATTTTAAAATGAGCTATTAATGTTATTATTGACAATGAGTTCTTTGGATACAAAGTTTGTGGATACAAAGCCTTATTAACTTAGAGTCTACAAACATTCTGTGCTTTGTCTCTGGTTTTCTTGGTGATTCCATTTGAAGAACAAATTTTTATTTAGTGGAGGACATTTTATCTATTGTTTCCTTTTGTCCCTTGTACTTTTTTAATTGTTTCTAAGAAGCCTTTGCCTAACTTACGATCATTAAGATTTACTTCTAAGAATACTATTTCATTGTAACCTTTAATCTAACTTGAGTTATATCTTAATTTACGATGTTTGGAAGGAGTATAACTCCATTCTTCCTGGTTGTTCTGATACTGTTTGTTTAAAAGAACAAAATTTCAGCTCAATTCAGTTTTCCTGGAACCTGAGCACCAATACATTTTTATTAAGTGCAGAATAATTTCAGTCAAGCATGAAAATATTCTTGATCAGGGCAGTGATATCAAGTGCCAAATATCTCTCCTCTCTTCTAGTTGCTGCTGTTATGACTCTAGACCCTCCAAAGCTGGAATGTGAATTGCTTTATTGTCAATAAATAGAGCTAGAATAAAGTCTTGGGGAATAAAAGCCAAATTTATATTGGCATTTTTAATTTTGTCTATGCAAGCAGGCTCTCTTGAAGCAGCTTGGTAAGTGGCCTGGCGCACAAGCACATCAGTGTTTGATGCCAGGGTGTCATTTAGTCCCATTATGTCCACGTCAACTGAATACAGATAAATGTAATGAATGACTTCTTAGACATTCTGCAGCAACAGATGGAACTCTTTTCCCCACAGCCACTTACTCCACAGTGTCCTGATACAGTCCACGTATTGTTCATGTGCCGCAGACAGAGCACATTCATTGGAGACAAGATTTGCCCATGACAGCGAGAAATATCATGGACTATATCATAGAAATCCACTATAGCAAGTGGATTTCTTCAAGACCTTCAAATACTTTGTCTGGAACCCACCCCAGAGCAAACATGGGTGGTTTTGAAATTATTGTTAGACTGAATAAATATCTCCAATTCTTTTGATATTTTTGGAACTATTAGAGTACAAATTAAAAACTGCATTCCATGAGGATTGTTGCTTATTGGATTAGTAAAGAAAAAATAGGTCTAAAAATAACTAATTAAAATTTAATTCAGCCATTAGAAGAAAGATTTGATACTAGACTTTTACATAAAATTTTTGCTAAGACACCAAAAGCACAGGCAACTAAAAAGATTTCATGACATGAAAATTTAAAAAAATCAAAAGACACTGTCAAGGGAATGCAAGACAGCCTACACAATAATAAAAATATTTTCAATCATGTACCTGATTAGATACTGAAATACAAAACCTGTGAAGAGCTTCTACAAACTCAAGAACACAACAAATATCCCAATTTAAAGATGTGTAAATGACTAGAATAAAAATTTCTACAAAGAAGGCAAACTCATGGCTAGTTAGCACACAGAAGTATATTTGTTACCATCACTGGTCATTAGGGAAATGCAAATCTAAACCACAGCAAGATGATACTTCATATTCATTAGATAACTATTATTGAAACAATAAACAGAAATAACGCTCCTTGGCAAGGATGTGGGGGAAACTGGTACCCTTGAGTGTTGCTAATGGAAATGTGAAAAGGCACAGTCACTGTGGAAACAGTATAAATTAGACAAAGATTTACCATCTCAGCTAGCAATTTCTTTTTGGAGATATGCATATATTTGATATATGTATCAAAAAAAATGAAAGCAGATATTTCAGCAGATATTGTACATCCATGTTTGTGGCAGCTTCATTTACAAGAGCAAAAACTTGAAAGCAACCCAGATGTTCATTAATGGACAACGAGTGACCCAAGATGTAGCAAATATATACTGGAAAATTATTCTGCCTTAAGAAATACAACTCTGTCTTATACTGGAGCGTGAACAAACCTGAAAAACTTTAATCTGAAATGGAGTAAATACTGAACCTTTCTAGTTATGTACCAAATCTGGAATTGATACAGTCATAAAGATGGAAGTCATAAGTGGTGTGGTTCACAAGGACAAGAAGCTTTTCTTTTAAATGTTTAGTCATTTGCCTAGATTTGTTTTTTAAGTCATAGCTTCATAGTTCTGTGTGAACACTTTCATTCTTCTGAACTGAAATTGCCAATTTATTTATTTTATTTTGGGTGTATGAATATTTTGTCTGAATGTATTCTATGTGCCATGTGTGTGTGTTGCTTGTGGAGGCCAGAAGAGTGTTGAATCCCCTTTGCCTGTAATTGGACCTGGGTCTTCTGGAAGAACAGCCAGTGGTCTTAGCAGCTGAGCCATCTCTCTACCCTAAAATTTCCGATTTCTTAAAGCTACCAATCCCTTCACAAGATTGGTTTAAATTCCAGTGGAATGCACTGCTGTGTTATAGTTAATAGCTCTTCTGAATGGCTTACCTGTAGAGATTGCTCTAAATGCTTGAGGGTTGTTTCATAGGCTCCTTTTCTGAAATTAACACACACACACACACACACACACACACACACACACACACACACACACACACAAAACAAAACAAAGAAAAAACAACTATGGTTTTTTACCCATTTCTTACTTCTTTTCAGTGAATACGGAAGGAATATACCTTATCTTTCTCTAATTAACACTATAAGCTTGTTGGACATGATGGCATGTGCCTTGAATTTTAGCACTCGAGAGGCAGAGATAATAGGATCTCTATGAGTTCCAGGCCAGTGTGGTCTATGTAGCAAGTTCAAGCCATCCATGACTACACAATGAGACTCTGTCAAAAAAGCTAACAAACAAACAAACAAACCCACTGCCACCAATAACAATAAAAAAATCACACAAACAAAACCTGTAAGGTCTTTATTTCCTAAGGAGTTTGCATTAATTGTTAGTACATTATTTGTTTTTCATGTAACTTTCAGTTAGAATCAACTTGTACATAGAAGATGAGTTGGGTGAGTATGGCCTTTGGTCAAATAT
The DNA here is from genome assembly GCF_049852395.1 of Peromyscus maniculatus bairdii. Classification (NCBI taxonomy): domain Eukaryota; kingdom Metazoa; phylum Chordata; class Mammalia; order Rodentia; family Cricetidae; genus Peromyscus; species Peromyscus maniculatus. The sequence continues at coordinate 27,837,314 of NC_134864.1, forward strand.
CAGAACATTAGAGGCTGGGATATGGTTCAGTGATAGAACATTTGAGGAGCATGCAGGATTTCCTAGCTTTAATCCCTAGTATCTGCATGTACATGTACACATAGACAAATATGCACACATACACACAAGCACACACACATATGCACACATTATATTATATTTCAAAATCTTGATAATTAAATACACATGGTTTCCTTGAATGGACTTTGATCTATTCAAAATGACATCTAACCATAAGGTTCACTATGAGCTCTTTTCTCATTGCCTTGGAGCCCAGGGAATTGCAATCATCATCAGCTAAAACTTGCACAAAATATGGGTGACAGTATCCTCCCTGCTTTTACCTTGTAAGAGAGAATGATTTCTGAACCTGAAATTTCCTCTCTTCTCTGAGACAGCAGCACATCCTTCTTGGTACCACAAAGCTATATGTAAATCTTGTGAAGGCTTGACTATGTTAGAGGATATCTGAAGACATCAGCTGATCTGGGTGAGTGGAAAAGTCTCCTCCTGCTTACAGGTGGTGTGTGTGTGTGTGTGTGTGTGTGTGTGTGTGTGTGTGTGTGTGTGTGTGTGTGTTTGTGTGTGGTGTGTACATTCATGTGTGTGCCACTGTTAAATAAGTACTATCACAAGTAAATGTTCAAAATACTAAACACATTTTCACAGAGGTTGAGTGAATGGTTTTTTTTTTGTTTGTTTGTTTTTTGTTTTTTGTTTTTTTGGTCTGGGACAACCCTCTGGTGATGATATTCACAGAAATAATTATTTCATGTGGGAATAAGATGAGGATTGACTTAGTCAGTCCCTCTACTATACACCAAGGCAGGAGTATCAGCCCAGGTTTTGCTAAAAGACAGCCTACTTATGAATTACTTTAGTTATTGACTTCTCAATCAAAATTCTCTTCTCAGTATAGTTACTAGCAATTGGCACATTTTTGGTGGTTTTTTTTTTTTTAAACATTTGACTATGACAAGATTCTGCCACTATGAGCCAATGTTCTTCCCATTCCAAGTTGACACTGAAAACATAACAGCTGCTGAATGTCCTCCATTCCAACATTAGGGCTTTGCCAGCCTCACTGCACTATTATTAAGATGAATGTATACTGTGAACTTTAAGACAATGCAATCATCCAAAAGGACTCCTGGGGGCCAATTGAACACAAATTCAAAAGGTAACCTGGTGGCCCCTTGCTCCTTGGTATCATGTACATGATCCATGTTCTTTGGAACAACCACACAGTGAACTATACCACTCATACTAGATTCAATCAGCAAAGAAAGAGCTACTAAAAATGTCCCATTTACCCACATGGACTTGATGAATGAACTATGGCCTGGCAGTCAAATTTAAAAACCAACCCAGTAGAATACAGGAGGCTTGGAATATTCATTTCTAGCAGACCAGCATGAGAACATGGGCGAGAACTTACCATATGCAAGCCAACCATTCTGTTTGCTCCTTCAAAGCACACCTTGGTAGGGAAGGCTTCATATCCCTGGTTTATAAACTTACTGAAAAAGAGAACTTCTCTTTTAAATTATTTCCTAGTAAGTTATTGTTGGCAGTTGGCTCTCTCAGTTATAGAGATATCTCTAGACTCCTAAGCAAATGGATAGAAGCCAGAGAAAGAGTAATTCAGTGTCTGTTTTGCAGTTTAGGGATTGCTATGGTAGCACAGAGCCAACTGGGAAAGTAATACCGAGAGAATCAGGGGGAAATAAAGAAACTCTCTTTTCTCATGATAGATGCTGGCTTTGTTTTTTCTGAATCTTAAAATTATTTGAGGGAAATAGGACACTGATGACATTTTGTTTGAACCACTTCTCTCTTGTGATTCCACCTGTCCTTCAAATCACCCTATGAGAGGCCCTGCAGACTATTTAAGGCTCCTGACTTACACATTCCGTGCTCACAGTTACAAGTTTCACTGTGGTAGCTCTGTAGACCATCTGTCTTCTCATTTTAACTCTAAATTCCATCTCATCACAATAGAATGAGCCATCGCTGTGTGTTCAGTGGTACCCCCTGGCTGATGCATGGAAGACAAACCAAAAGCATTCATTTACCAAATGCATAAACTGGTGACAAGTTACCTATAAGTACCATCCACCTCCAACCCACATCATGAGCACTGTGAGAACAGGGAGGGTAATATCTTACACTTAGTACAAACTTTAAACCCCTAGAACATAGACATTATTCATGTGCTTTAAAGAAAAACTTAGTTTTCAAACTCATAAACTTTTTGTTTGTTTGTTTGTTTTTTGTTTCTTTGAGACAGGGTTTCTCTGTGTTGTTTTGATGCCTGTACTGGAATTCACTCTGTAGCCCAGGCTGGGCTCGAACTCACAGAGATCCACCTGGCTCTGCCTCCCAAGTGTTGGGATTAAAGACATGCACCACCACTGCCTGGCCAAACTCATAACTTTCTATCAGCTCTCTAGAATACAGGAATCATTTAAGTTTCTTTAAATACAAATGGTATTATATTTTATTCTGTCCCTTTTAAAATTTTATATATATATATTCTTAGACTGTAATATGCTTTTTCAAAAAATCTAAACAATAGATCTCATTTTAGCACTAAAATGAAAGGTCTTTATTGTTAATCATAGTTTTCTTAATTATTGAAAATGACTTCTTCTAGAGAAGGCAGATTAAATCATCTTGCCATTGTGCTTTAGAATCTGTTCTTTAAGTCAGGGTCTCTCAGTCACTGCAGTGTTGACTTCAAGGGCAGAGTGATATTTTGCTCTGGGGCTGTCCTGGGCTTTTAAAGTTCTTGAGCAACGTCTCTGATCACTGCCCTTTAGAATTCAGTTACTCCCCCACACACACCTCAACACACACACACAATTATGACAAGTAATTATGCTCATAGATGTTACTCAGTGTTTCTGAGAAGTAAAATCACTCCTGGAGCTTGATAGGATACTTGGATAGTCTCCATACAATTGAGTTCTAAAGAAGTCAATTCCAGAACGAATATTTAAGGGGACACATTTTTGGCATTTTTCTAGCAATTAAATAAAGAGTTTTAGCAATAGCCTTGCAAAGTTAACGTGGAAGCATTCTCCAGGGCCCACTGATGGCTGTTACCTGGTGTTCCTCCGAGCCTTTCACTGACTGCTAATGCTTTAAGAGTATAGTTTTAGAAGCAAAGCTGTTACGCTTGTTATGAATACAATGCTCCCTGGATGAGTTCGTTGCTTCCCAGGAAATCAGTGAAAGTTGCTAGAGTTATTTTTGGTTCAAATGACTCCTGAAGGAAGGAACCCTTCATCTGTCACAGTCATCCCCGTTTGTCTAGGGCTCTCAGAGTTCCTTTTACATTAGCTCCATCCTGTTTGAATGTAGACGAATAAGAACAGAGCTCCATGGCAAAGGTGAGAAAAAGTTGAAAAGAATGTCATTTAAATTGCCTTCCTTCACCCACTGTGTGAGGGAAAGTCTCCCTTTTTTTAGTATAATGTCGCTGCCTGTTATATACCACTTACATTTCAGTCAGGGACTGAAATAATAGAGTGCTGGAATCCCAGAATAGTCTGAGCCAGATTTTTTTTTTTAATGCATTGGAGTAATTTTCAAAATACCATAGAATACAGCTGTATGGATGAGTCTGAAGTCTCTGATGACAGCAATAAGACACTTGGCTTCCAGGTTTTGCAAAATCCATTTATTTGCCTATGGAAAGGCCCTAAGAAGGCATTGTCCTGGCCGAAACCACAACTAGGTGCAGGGCCCAGTTACACGATGCTTCTTCACAGAACATCCCAGGGGGCTCAACTCTTCCTCTGGTAGAGCACAGCCAGGATTAGCTTGGCACAGGAGATCCAGGCAGTGCATATTTGCATTCAGTGGTAGTTACCACTTGGCCCTCTCTCCCCTCCTTAGTGTAGAGTGACAGGACTAAGTTATGTTTACTAACATTGGAACCCATCCACGCCTCTAAGCCTGGCTGGCTTCTGGTGTGACATTTTTGTCTCAGAGGTCAGCAGATGCACAAGAAGAGGGTCAATTTGCCAACCTTGGTTATGCTATCACTTGTATGCGGATCATGGCCCCGACTACACGACTGTATGCTCCGAACATCCTTTTATTTCTAAGGTGTCTCCTGCAGTCCTCATGCAATTGCACTCCTGTAGCAAAGGAGTAGCTCTTGACAAGATTCGGACGCTGTCAGAGGGGAGGGGAGGGACTACTCTTTCAGATCGTCATGCTAAAGCCTCTATCTTGTGAGGGAAGTGAGTGTAGCTAACTACATCTGCCAAGTCCATGTGACTTACTCATGGCAGAACCTGTATCACTTGATTTCCTATATGTAAAAGAAATGTATCTTATAAAACACACTGCCTCTCTCTTAGCATGTTTTGATGACATGGGCACAATCTGTTTTAGTTAGTTTGGGCTATTACAGCTAGATTAGCATGGATTAAACAACAGAAACATGTTTCATTATTGCCCTGGGAACTGAAAGTCTAAGATCAAAGTGCCGGAAGCACTGATGTCTGGGCCAGGGGTGGTCGCTCACTGAACCTAGACCTTGAGTTCTAAAGCTCTTGGTTGGCTGTCAAGCCTGAGATTTTCTTTTCTTGGTGCTCTTGTGTACCCAGTTCTAATATGACAGATGTTCGGAGTCACATCCAGGTTCTGTCCATGCAAACAAGCAGAAGAACCTGAGTTCAGATTCATAGCATACATGAAGCATTTATCAGCTGAGCCATTCCCCCAGCCTCAGAGCCATCTACTTATGTGGTCTCACACAGCCATTCCTTACTTCCGGGAAATAGACAAAGAGAGGTACCAAGCTCCCAGTGACTCCCTCCTCTTGTGATCTGATAGAAACCTAATTACTTCCTCCAAACCCTAAGCCTTTCTCTGAATACTGTCACACTGTAGTTAGAGTTCCCACACAAAATGGGGAGGGGGTACTCTTGAGTTCATCATAAATGGGGAGGAACAGTTTTCATACATGAGTCTCTTTGGAAATGGACAGGCCTAAGAAGAAGGATATTGGGATTATTACAAAATAGTACGAGAAGGCTGATTGGGCCACAGGCTACCTAGAGTGAGGCTATTATCCAAGGTAACTTTGATGGTATATAAGGCAACAGCTTGCTTTGGCTCTGCTGGAAATCATTGCGGTCACTAAAGAGAAGGCATCGTGTTTGTGAGCAGCTCATATCTGCTGCTGCTGGCGTCGGCCTAGGGCCACGCACACCTTTTCAATGGCGTTTAAAGAGCAGCTCCCAATCCCCATCCTGTTACACCCCAATACTTGTTATTTTCAATAAAATAAATACTGACTTCTTTTAATACAACAGCAACTGTCTTCATCTCACTGCAGTCTCTTGCAACTCAGTGTGTTCATGGACTGCTTTCTTCCGGGGACGCTACAGAATTATTCAGTGCGGGTGGTGGCAAGGCATTGTACCAACCACCAAGGACCACTAGGAGGCAGCTGGCGGCTACAGTACATTTAGCACCTGCTGGGAGTCCCCATGGGGCCCCTTCCCCTTCTAAATTCTGTGGAGCTCCTTCTGGAGGCCTCTATTGAGAAGTACAGCTTTCTCGCCTTTCTGCCCTACTTCTTCTCTTAACCACTGTGCTTTACGTCAGCAAACTTTCATTTTTATGATTGGAAGCTACCCAAAGCATTCAGCCCTCATTTCAAATTGATATTTGGGTGAAAATACAATCATTTCAGAAGTCATGATTTTTGAACTATATTACTAAGGGCCTTGTAAGAGTACACCCCAAACACACTTGCCATTTTAATAAAATAAACATGTACCAACTGTATGATTTTCTAGTTATTTTTAGCTTTTATGTTAGCATTTATAATTCAGATAAGTTAAGTATTAGTTATTGTGTTAGACCACAAAGAATAAGTTGAGGCACGCCATCAATTCTGAATGATCTAAACTCCGGTTCTACAGATTTCACTATTAATACTTCCTTACCAGTTTGTTCTGCATGTGTCACTGTTAGGGTCTGTTCAGCCACTTGCCATTATTTTCATTCAATATTTTTATTCCCCCTTCTTCTTATTCAATAACAACTTAGGTCACTATAAGTATGCACTACTTGTACTGAAGAGCATCTGTCCCTTAATCAGTCGAGGTTGTTCCCAGTATTGCCATTGACCCTGCCATCTCAGACCCTTTCTAGCCTGGTACAAGTCAGCCCATGTGAAAAGTGGGCACCGCTGAACCCACAGTTAAGCGTTTGCTGAGTTTGCACTCTGCTGCACAGGGTCTTAGCAAACGGTGACTCTGAGAATAAATGCCAAACGCATGAAGGATGGAGATACAACGTTGGACAGAATGTCAGGAAGAAAAGAAATAAGATGTTGACTAGAAAACAATCGATGTGGATGCCGCAGAAGGAAACTTAATAGCATACAAGAATTGAAAAGCGAAGTTTTATAAAGTAAAGTCATTATGGCTATAGAGTTGGAAGCATTTGTTCTGTCAGTCTTGACAGAGTGGCCATTGTAAGCTGGGCTCGGGGCTCAGGGCTGACAATGAAGCTGATAACAAGCTACGAGACAAAATATCCTCAAAGAAAAAGGATACTTCCATTGCCGAATGTTAGTAGCACATTTTAAATTCTAACCATGATATGTGTGTTGAATTAGACTCCAGAATATTCAAAGTCTAAGTAACAAAAAGAGGGAAACACAGAGCTTTCGGATTTCCACTCTATTGATTATGACATATGAATTTGGGGGCCCCATTTTCCTTATCTGTAAAAAAAGGATAGTTGTTGCAGTACATCACAGAGCTGATCACGTTTAAGTGACTCATAGAAGGAATTAAAGTAGTACTTGAAAGAGAGTAAGAATTAAAGAAAACAAGGAAAATCTAACTCGGGGATATATGGCTGTGAAGTTTCTAATGTAGTATGTGAGCTCGACAGGAAAGATTTTCATGCTTGATTACTAATGTCTGCAAGGAGTTTAAGCGGAGGTAGTGGTGGTATGCATTCTGTTTAATCTTCTCTTTTCTGTTCTTTATTTTGTAGATAAAGACACTGAGATGTTGACAGATTAATACACTTAACTAGGGTGGCATATGTAATCAGTAGCAGAGCTAGAATTACAATTTAAGCTTATAATAATCAGCTTAGCTCTAAAATCTTTTATTAGATACAATCAACAGATATCCAGACAAGACTAGACAATCAGCTTGTTAGACAAAAAAGAGAAAATATCCACCAAATATTTATTAAGACAGTTATACACAGATAGACTAAGGGTAGTTTGCTTGGATTGTTGGAATATAGAGATTAACTTAAAGATTTAATTATTGAGTTGATTCCTTACCAATTGCATTCAGTTTTCTTTACTATCTCTTTTTAATATAATTGTCCAAATTGAAACTAAAGTCATTTCATTTGCTTTTCTATGATGCTGGGCAATATTCCCAAAATGTTTTACATAAAAATTCCAGAATCATAACATATACTAGCTGCTTCTACTGCCTAGGCATCTGTATTCTGATAGCCTTAAAACTACACACATTTTGTAAATTACACTCTATTAAGTGATAGATGTAGTTTAAATTAAATGAAATCACTAAGTCTAGTCTTGAGTCATTATTCCCATGTTCACAAAAGAAATGATTCTTTCTTCTTTGTAGTGGAGGAAATTAAGAGATAGAAAAGTGAAGTTTCTGTGTAATGATCCTCAAGAAGCAGAAATAATTTCTTGGGAAATGGACTCTCACACAGACTTTCAACTTGCAGCTTCCTATTGGCTGTCCCACTTTTTGAGGGTTAATATTTCTAAAGGAAGAGTGTTGTGTCTCCATTCCACAAAGAAAAACAGTATAATTGAGTGCTCTTCTGTATGTGAACTTAAGCCTTTTTGTTTAAGCTTGCAGTTTAATAATAGAACTATAGCAATCAATTATATATTGGATGACACTAATTTATTATTAAATTAAAATATATGGTGAGTGCTATTTGATTGAAAAGAACAAATACACAAATACTTTATGTCATTTAAAATTAGTGAACAGGACCTGGGGAGAGAGGCAACTTGTGTAAAATTCTTGACATGAAAGATTTGAATTTGTTTCCTACCATCTACTTAAAAAGCCAAGAACTATGATATAGGCTTGTAATTCTACTCTGAGGAGGCAGAGACCAGGTTGATATCTAGGATCCAGATACACACATGTGCACATGTATGAATGTACTTCCCCCAACTATACACACAAGTACACCTGCACACACATGAGCACACTCATGGGTACACACATACACACACACACACACACACACACACACACACACACACACACACACGGGGGGGGGGGGGGGTCAGGTAAAAGAAGTGAAGACCAAAACGCTCATCTCTAAAACCTGTGAATTTTTTTTAAGTATTTAGGGGTAGATATATTTATTCAATCTATTTAAATGAGCATATATGTAGAAGGGTTGCTGCATCATCAATATTCTACACTAGACAAAAATCTTAGTGAATAGTAAAGAATAGGAAAACTTCAACAATTAAACTGAAATGTGCTTGTTTTGAACAGATTCCACTCTACTAGATCATCCTGAGGGTTTCAAACCATAAACACCCAGAGAACCACAAAAATTCCCCAGTACATACATTGTAGCTGGTGTGATTGCTGATTGTGTTCCTCTTCTATATGTTTCATTTCCACACAGCCTTAGCAGAAAGGTCTCTCTACCATGTGTAGTTTCAAAGGTAAGAACATCCTGGGTGTTCACCTGTCACTGTGGAAATGAGGCATACCAGGAGTAGCACAAGACACAAACTAAGCCAATCAGATTCCTTCTTGCTAGCTCTCAGATGAGGCACATGCAGGTCCAGCAGTGGCAGCAGCAGGGGCTGTAGCTTTGACTTGTGTTTTCGCATTCCTGATTCTCATCCTTGTATTCATTCATAAGGCACATCTGCCATCTTCCATTGTTTTTTAGTATCGTATGATGGTTAATCTTCATTGACAACTTGCCTGGATTTTGAATTATGTACAAGACAGAGATAATGAGGCACACTGTAGGTATGTCCGTGGAAGTGTATCTGGAATGGAATTGAATTGAAGTATTTTATTTGGGGGGGGGCCTACCCCTACCCATTTCTCTGTAAAAGGCCCACTCTCACTTTTCCCCCCAGGATACTCTTGAGGAGGGAAGAGTGAGAAATATTTAGATAGAAGGATAGAGGGGAGAGAGACAGAAACACAAGATAGCCTCAGGAGCGCCTGGATCATTATCCACTGGCCCCTTCTGTCTCTTCTAATGGGCCTTTTATAGGAATGCCAGGGGGTGGAGCAAAAGACTTCCCCCTAGCACAGCCAAGTATAGACCCTTCCAATAACCTTGTAACCACCCACATGGTCAAGCCATCCTCTAATGCAGCTCTGCTGAGTAAAGCAAGCTCAGATCTCACTAGGAACCCTTTGTGGGCTTCCACATTTATTAAATGCCAGGCTTTGTACATTTTGCCATCCTGTCTTTTATATTTATTTTTTATATGAATAGTCCTATGATTCATTCTGTGAAGCAGTTGTTTGTAAACTTTCAATAGATATTAATTAACTATTCTGTGTAAAGAATCAGTTTGTATATAGTCCAAGATTTATGGACCACACATGATCTCTGTAGAGTGCCTTTTTTAAAACTTTTGATTTATTTCTAAAATGTTGGGAACTAATAACCAAATTAAACACATCTTCAAAATGTAAGGTGGTGGTGTCATAAGTCTTCTGTAATCTATTTCATTCTTTGGGATTCAGTATCCTTAGTGTCTAGTGTCCAAGGCCTTAGAACTAAGACTTCTGTATATTCTGTCTATTTGTGTTTGTTTTTTTATTTTATTTTTTTAATTAAGAATTTTTTGTTCATTTTACAAACCAATCACAGATCCTTCTCTTCTCTCCTTCCGTTCCCTCCTCCCTTAGGCCCCCCAACCCACCCACCCCCATTCCCTCCTACAAGAAGGTAAGGCCTCCCTTGAGTCAGCAGAAGCCTGGTACATTCAGTAGAGGCAGGTCCAAACTCCCCCAACCCCAACTGACATGTGCACCAATGGGATCGAATTGAAGACCCTGACATTAACCCACACACCTATGAACACCTGATTTTTGACAAAGAAGCCAAAACTGTACAATGGAAAAAAGAATGCATCTTCAACAAATGGTGCTGGCATAACTGGATGTCAACATGGAGAAGATTGCAAATAGATCCCTATCTATCGCCATGCTCAAGTCCAAGTGAATCAAAGACCTCAATATAAAACCAGTTACACTGAACCTGATAGAAGAGAAAATAGGAAGTAGTCTTGAATGCATTGTGTTTGTTTTCTGTAGGAAAGTTGATTTCATTCTTGTTGTTTCTAGTTCCATTTTCATAAAAACAGGCCCAGTTTCCCTCGGATCCTGTCATTTGCTCCTCTACCAATAAGGCTAAAAGGATCCTTCAAGAAATTTCCTGTCCCTTAGTTGAAAAGAATGATCTTTGCAGATTAAAAACATGACTTCATTACACACAGTACACCAGAGCAGTCTGAGGAAGATCATTTTGTGTGCTCTATGAGAGAAGAAACATATCAATTTGAACTGCATATCAAAAAATGTGCAATTTGGATTTTGAATTCCTTTTTCTCAGAAAATAATTAGATTTTGAAAGCATTATTATATGTAAATATTATGTGGAAAAACATGTAATATTTATAAGCATTTAATGAACACACACAACATGCAAATGCACACACATGCACATGTACATATGTACACGAGCACACACAAACTATTTCTAAATGTGCAATTGATGTTTGCCTTCAGTCACATGATAAATTTCACCAGCAATCATGCTCATTGTTCATAGGATGGCATTAGACATTTCCAGCTGTAGGAACCTGCCTAATATAATTTCTACATATTAGAAAAGTATAAATGCAATTTATGCAGCCATGAGCTGTATAGAAACAGTTTTTAAAGAAATAGAAACTGGTATCTCTTTCTCTTTCCATTAAACTTCCACATTCAGAATATAACTACTTAAAGATAGAGCATTGGTAATTTCAAAGGGGAAGAGATGAGAATGTAAGTAAGGCATACTTGTTGAGGGCACCTGGAAGATGATGAAAAGAAATGTCTATATCTTGGAGTATTTGACCAATAGCTCCAAGTCTATAAATAAGAAACCACAATGACAGAAATCAATGTTTAAATGAATTCTCAAGCATATGGGTAGCCAGCTGGACCAGATCCTTTATCAGTGACATCACTGTGTTCCTGGAGATCCTTTTCATGTGCTCCTAGAGCTAAGACCTAAAGCAAATAATAAGAAGCCGATTCCATAGTCTAATAAATAGATCTGACAACAGCTACCTCAGAGCAATGAGGGACTAAATGAGGCCTTTCACAGGGCCTTGTCCAGTGCCTGGCTGTCCCTCTGCCTGAGGTGTTGGACTGTTGGTGAGGACTTTGGACTTCCTGCTGCCTTAGGTTAGAATTGTGGACTGTCATTATAGCAAAAGAGTAGTCCATCCCTCCATACTTAAACTCTCTTTACCGTTAACACCTCTCACTGCATTTACTAGTCCCAAGAATCAAGTTTCCATTACCCCTTTTCTGTCTTCTCCACCCTCCTCTCAGAAGTGAGATCATGAACTTTTCCCACCGAGTTCCCTCAATAACACCCCACCTCACTCATAGCAATCAAACCTTCATGTGCCTCACCAGTGCCCCAGCCAGGGTCTGATACCCACCGATCTCAGATTCCTACTGCTTCCCGGTTACTTGGAGATCTCCAGTTACCTGGGCTTCCTCCAGGCTGATCCCCACACTCTGCAGCCTGCTCCAGCCTGAAGGCCTTTGCCAGAGTCTCCTCTCCCACCCTGTTTTGGAAACTGGTCATCTCAAGGAAACAGACTGATCCCAGGCCATCCATGGAATCATTTCCTTTCATCCCCTCTTCTCACTGTTATGTTTCCACAGACACATCAGATCTGTTCCTGACCCTGAAGCAATTCATGCCATCACCACTGAAGGAGAGTGTTATGATGTGCGGGCAAAGCATATATGATAAATTAAAATTTAAAATGAAGTAAATAAATATGGCCCTTAAAAAGGAAAGTGTACATGCCTGGGCCTCATGGATGCTTTGCCCTCACCCCCCCACCTCTACCCCCACCCCACCCCCTGTCCTCCCAGCAGGCACTGTGGCTCTCATAGGCCAGTGCCTGCTTCCACTCACCCTATTCATCACAGAGAAACACCTCTCTCATGGTAGCCATCTTCTTGTCAAGTACCTGACAGGGCTTTGTAGCGTGTGCTTGTCCATTTGAGTCCTCTGACAGCCTTAAAATCTGGATGAGCATTTCCCTTGTAGATTTCGAGAGACATTTTCTGCCTGTAAAATCGCTTCATTATACTAACAAACCTTGCAGACCTATTATTTCTACTTCCCAAATTGTTGATCATTTTATCAAAGCAGCCTCCTTCTATTAGGTCAGGTTGAGGCTCATTCTTGATGCTTCTCCAAGTATGAGGCAAACAGCTGCATTCTATTGTGTGTTAAAAGCAGGAAAGGCAAATAAACAGGAGGTTCCAGTTTCCACACGAAAAGGACAAACACTAACCAGTCCTATTCTACAATATTTCAGTCGCAGGTGGTTTGAAATGTTTTTGAATCTGTTAATGAAGAACTAGAGAGACGAGCTACATAAAAGGTGGTTTATTTGTTAAATGAATTTGCTATTCTATGGCACATAACAGTGGACTGGAGGTCAAATTCGTGAGAGAAATGTATTGACTGGGGAATTTCATGAGGGTAAGGAAAATTGGGGCTATTTCTACATCGATAGAGGCCATGGTATTAGGGATAACTAGAGCTAGATAACCTTGAGGTACACTAAGATTTTCGTATTTTCTTTTAATCAAAACATTGCACAAGGAAATCCATCCTTGACAGCAACATAAAAAATAAAATGTAAATTTATGTTTATTTACTTAGAAAGTTGTCTATAGTATATTATTTAGAGAATAAAGTATGCTAATACACATATTGACACATGGGGGTAAATGAGCTATTCATAGAAAATGATCTGAAAAGATAATCTGAACTCTCAATAATCATCTCTTAACAAAAAAAAATTAGGATGACATTTTAAAACATGGCCTCCCTGTACACTTATTTAAACAACAGCATGCCATTTGCCAGGTACAGCGACAAAAATATTTAGACCGGGCAGCGGTGGCACACACCTTTAATCCCAGCACTTGGGAGGCAGAGGCAGGCAGATCTCTGTGAGTTTGAGGCCAGCCTGGTCTACAGAGTGAGATCCAGGAAAGGCACAAAGCTACACAGAGAAACCCTGTCTCAGAAAAAAACAAAAACAAAAACAAAAAACAAAAAAAAATGATTTCAGGTATCATAAAATAACTTTTAATATTAAAATTTGGCTCCCAAATCCTGTTTTTTTGGCAGTTGAGTTCTGTGGTGTGCTGGATTTCCTTTGCGCATGTGGAAGAGCCCTTGGTCATTTCCCAGTGGTGGGCATTCACAGAGGATCCCAGGGTTCTAGGCTGACTCACGCCATAGAATTTAAGTATGCTTTGTGTCAGCGGCCTATTTACTCAAGCCTCTTCGATTCGGCTGTCTAGCTTACTGTGCATCTGCTGTTTGACTGAATAACCCAGTGTTTTCAGCCATGGAGTAAGGGATGGCGGAGAGAAAGTAATGGTAATGAGTTTTAATATGAATAACCTGTAAGTGTACATGCAATTGATTAGTGAGACAAGGGAATACTGAAAGTCAGTAAACCAGGAGATGGATCTATAAAGGCAAGACAGGAATGCTTTGTCAAGGTGAGATATGCTGGGAAGAGGTTTATTACTAAGCTATAGGAGCAAAGAATTAATGGGGCTCAGAATGGCTTTATGTGAGCAGCCAGAATCAAACGTGAATTTCAAATGATGATCTCAAGCAGTGGAGCAAAAATAAGGAAAAATGAGAAAGGAATGTGTATGGGAAGAAAGCACCTGGTTGTGACTTAGGGATGCTGTGTTTAAGGGCTTGAGAGGCAGTGAGATAGAACACAACAGTAAGTTCAGGTCTAATTTGAGAAATGTATGAAGGTCACTGGTTGTACGTTTAGTCTCACAAGTATACCATTGCATGGAGTAGATCACCTCTGCATGGTGTAAATTAACTTTGTTTTTTCATAATCTTAGGTTTGGTCTCTACTGAAGGTTGGGTGTGTGAAGGCTTCATGTAACATAGTCACTAATTACAAAGTTGAGACAGAGACTCATAGTTACCTTCCAAAATGTCTCAAAGCATTAGAAATACATTACCTTAAAGAAATGTAGAAGATGGAGAGATACAAGGAAGGAGTGGATGTTGGAAGCCAGTGTTGCTTCTGCAATCTACTGGTTGCAAAAGGGAGAACATACAAAAAAGAGCAACCAGAAACCTCACATCCAGCCTGGAATAGAAGCCTCCACCTCTGTGTCCTCTTTGTTCTTTTGAAGATCTGTCCGCTCTCAGCACAACAAACATCCCTGTCCCTAGATCACCTATACGGGAGGAAAAAGAATCTTCATAATCTTCATTCCCTGCTAGGAACTCTCTTCCTATTCCCCTTACTCCAACTAGGTCATCTCCTACCTTCTCTTTGTCCTGGCAAATCAAAGGATCCCCAGGAAGAACAAAGTGGTATGCATGGGGGGAGGCAGGAGCCCAGCCACATGGCCTGCATTCACAGTCCTACCCTGCCTGCTTCCTTAATACTCACCTTTATGAACACCTTGGGGTTGGGCCATTAAAGCATGACACTTACTTTCATAATGCCAGCTGTCTTTCAAAATAGCTGGGATATATCACAAATAACTTACTAGATTCACATATTTCGGTCACTCTGAGGTTATACTTATATTTTCCTTCTTTTTCTTCCTTTTTTTCTTTTTAAACCATTTATTTCATAGAGAAGGTGATCAAGTACATACATTAATAGACTGTTTCATTCTGAAATTTCTATCTTCTGTAAGCATCTACAAAGGTAATACTTCTGTGTTCTCCAAAGCTTGGTATCTTCCTCTCTGTGCCTGCAGAAAACACTGTCTTCAATGGGTAGTGAGAGGTGCTTATGAGTACTTATAAGTGGTACTTATGATCTCAATACTTTACCTCTTCAAACTGGTGGTTTAATAAGCTGCCATTTTTCAACTATATGTACCAAGTGCTATATATAAGTAATCTTACTTAATACATAAAAATAATCCTGAAAATCAGTTCTTATTGTATCTTTTAAACTAATTTTTAACTATCAGAATGTAACATCTTAGGCAAGGGAAATGGCTCGGCTTGTAAAAGTCCTTGCTGTGCAACTGTGAGGACCTAAGAACAAACCCTCAAGACCCACGTAAGAAGCCAGACACACAGCACAGGCCTCTGATAATCTCATTACTTCTGTGTAGAGAATGGGGGAGGCAGGTGCAGGAGAATCTCAAGAAATTCCTAGACTAGATAGCCTGATGTACATAGTGGGATAACAAGAAAGAAGCCGTGTCTCAAAACAAGGTACATGAGAACCAACATTTGAGGTTGTCCTCTGATCTCTATTCATGTTCTGCATCATCATCATCATCATCATCATCATCTCTCTCTCTCTCTCTCTCTCTCTCTCTCTCTCTCTCTCTCTCTCTCTCTCACACACACACACACACACACACACACACACACACACACATACACACACACACACACACACACACACACACACACACACACACACACACACATGAAATACTCAAAGAAATGGGGAGAATGATGAGCCATGTAGGTGTTGTCAAACCTTTGATGGTCAATGTACAGATTCTATTCAATTTAATCAAGTTTGGACTTCTTAAAAAACTCTGGACTATTCTGTTTTGTTTTATTTTGAGTGAAACTTAGCGAGCTTGTCCTGCAATGTGATTGAAGTATTGTGACATCATAAAATAGCAAAGAAACTCTCCTAAAAGCTGACGGGAGAAAAACTTGCAAATCCTGACACTAAGATATAGCATTAAATTCTGGAAGTAAAAAAATGTAATCTTAATATAGCAAATGAGACAGATGCATCAGGAGAGAAAGAGTAGAAGCAGACATGAGCACATAAGGACATTTGGCTTAAGACAAAGAAATGATGCGAAGTGGGGGGTCTTGGGAAAATGTTTGAGTGTATGGCTCTCCACAGTAAAATACTGAACTAACTTCTACCATACTGCTTGCCTACACACAAACCAATTGATGTTTATAGTTGACTTGAATATGAAAATCAAAACAATAAAGCTACTGTAATATGACATAGAATGGCATTATAATCTCTAGGTAGAAGATATTAGAAATATCAGAAAGCATTAACCACAACAGAAAAATTGATAAATTTTACTATATTAAATTTTTAACTATAATCCCATCAGAGTTTAAAAGAAATATACAGCTTGTGAAAAATATATTTTAATACATAACCAAGATAGAGACAATACTAAGAACGTGAAAATATCCCCCAAATCAATAAGGAAACAAAACCATTTTTGTCTCATACAAATCACCCAAGTGGGAAATTAAATAAGATATCATGACTTCTAGCAGAGGTGTGTAGATGAATTTTCTTTTGGGCCACCAGCTCAAAAAATGACATAGAGACTTATTATTAATTATGAAAGCTTGACCTTAGCATAGGCTTGTTCTTAACTAGTTCTTATAGTTTAAATTAACCTATATATTTTAATCTATATATTTTTTAACATGGCTCAGTTATATTTACTCTGTACTGCCCATCCTGCTTCTTCAACATCTGGCTGCTGACTCCACCTTCTTCTCAGCATTCTCTCTCTGCCCAGAAATCCCACCTATCTCTCCTGCCTAGCTATTGGCCATTCAGCTTTTTATTACACCAATCACAGCAATACGTCTTCACAGTATACAAATATCCCACAACAGAGATGCTAAAGTATCAAACCTCTTCATTCCAGGAAGTCCATTTTTAAAGTAACAATGACTGTGACATGGTAGTGATGCCAGTATGAACCGACCACCTTGGTAAAAACCAGAAGGTCTGACAATACCAAGGGTTGGCAAAGAAATGAGCAGCTAAGACTTTCATGTATTGTTGATGGGGCATAGTCTTGTAAAACCTCTTTAAAAGCTTAACAGAGCTAACTGACTCCAGAGAGCCATGTGACCTTTTCCATTGATAGTTTTGTACCCCCAAAGAAACTTTTACTTGCAGTTACCAGGTTATATCCAAAGACTATCCAGAGTAAAAGACTTCAGGATGGATTCAACAAGAAACAGTCAAATGTTCAGCAATAATAGAAAAGATAAAATACTATGCCCCATGTTCAAATCTGGATTATATAGTATCACAAGTATACTTCAGAAATGCATGAACAAATTTTAAAGACACAACATTAAGTGAAAGACACCGGTTGAATGAATAGTCTATGTTAGTTCATACTTTGATCATAAAGTGCCATAGAGTGGACAGCCCAAACAACAGAAGCTTACTTCTCACAGCTGAATGGGCTGATTTCTGAGGTCATAGTGCCAGCAGATCCGTGTCTGGTGATGTTTCCTGATTTATTCTCTGTGTCTTCACATGGTTCATGGGTGAGGTGGCTCTTTGAGACTTCTTTTGCTAGGACACTGTCCCATTCATGAGAATTCTAATCCATGTGATCTCTGCCAAAGACTTAATTTCTTAAGCTATCACTGGGTGCTACACTTTGGATGAGCATTACTACCCAGGCTCAAAGATCAGTGACTCATGGTGTTTTGGGGAACATTTGAGTCCTGGGAGCTATTGGGAGAACATTGTCAGAGATAGTGTCTCCTAGAAGGGGATCTTGATGTTTCAGCCTCTCTTTTGCTTCCCAGCCAGTCTGGATTGAAGGAGTTAACTCATCACTTTCGCTCTAACATATGCTGCCTCTCCATAAGCCACAAAGCAATGGGGCCAGAACCTCTAGAGCTCTCAGCCAAAGTAATCCTTTCCTCTTTTTAATTTGATTATCTCAGATGATTTGTCAGAATAGTGGAAATCTGACTAAGATGATGAGGTTAGCATTCTAATATACGGATCCGTATAGTGGACACAGCTCTGTTGGACTTCTTATCTCCCTGCCTCCACTTCCTTAGTGTTTGTGTTATAAGTATGTGCCACTATGACCAGTGTCTAAAATCCTAGGGATCAAACCAAGACCTTGTAATGCTAGACGGGCATCCTGCCAATTAGATTCATCAGCAGTCACAAATCATAGAATAGACTGAGAGCCAATATGTGTATGCCTATAGTCCCAGTACTTGGGAGGCTGAGACAGGGAAATCATGAGTTCCAGGCCTAAGTTGCCTATATAGCAAGTTCAAGGGCAGCCTGGGATTTATAGTGAAAATCTATTCCTAAAATAAAATAAAAAGATAAAATAAAACGTGGCTCATAAAGTTAGAGAAAGCATTAAAACCAAATGGCAAAGCCAGAGCTGGGTCCATTCTGCCTGTTGCAAAGCATTTGTCTTTTTAAAATAGTAGTTTGAAAATCCTAGATCACAGTGCATGTAGGAAACACGTAAGCTTATAAACGCCTCTTTCAGACTTCCATATGTAACTGACCGAGTCAGATACATAGTGCCCCAGCTCCATGAATCTACATTCTGTGCAGTGTTTTCAAAGGCCACCCGAAGCACAATGAAGCACAAAACAACTGTGGTCAATCACACTTCACTTTCCTCAAGGGGGAAGGAATGATTAACCCATCCCTGTTGAAGGTCTCACATCTTTGTTTTGATTACAATAGAAAAATCATCTTGACAGTTTGTGAAAAGGTACTTAAGTGTCCTGCAGCCCAAAGCAGATGTTCAGTGTGAGTGGAAACTGTCTCTGAGTCTGAAGTAAATGTTGAAACAGGGAAGATATTAGAAACACTGTCAGCATACCGAGGCAGCCCATCCACTGTCTGGATCTAGTAAGAAGTTCTTGTATCAGTGTTTGGTTGTAATGAAGTATTCCTGAAGCATAGAAGAAACCAGTTTCTTAGGAATTCTGTATTTATTTTTCATGTATGCCCTTGCTAAATCTCCTTGAGTGTTACAGTGTCTCTCAGCTTTCCTACAACTCCAGATTAAAGTGTCAGGGATAAAACTAAGAGCATATTCTCAAATATTCCTCCTCAGTGAAGAATACATGACTTAGTACCCTGGATGGCTTCTCTCTAACAGCAATGATGCTTCCCTGCCAAGGAGGTGTGTGTGCCAAAGAGGACATAGGTTACAGACTACAAAAGAAGTGAAGGAACAAATCATGAAATAAACTTGCAAACCAGTTGTCTGATAGTATGCTAGAAGCAGGTGAAATGCATATATGCATGGACGAGCAATAGAAAAGAATCCAATGTGACGTTTTGGTTGCGTTCCATGATCACAACATCATTGTGAGATCAGGCCATGTAGAATGCAATGTTATGAGCATTTTAGGACAAACAGACACCTGGAATCAGAGCTTGAGCATAGTGTGACTGCTCCCCCAGAGGGGAGCAGGGTGCTCTGTTGCCATCCCATTGGAGAAAGACAACGTGATTGCAGAGTGGTGGTGGCTGGTTCACCTGTGCTCTGCTTCTCTGTATCTGTAGATGCTCCAACCCACATTCTGCCTAGTAGCTCTACACTGTGGTAATGCTAGAGCTGACTTCCCATCCTTAGCCTTTGCGCACCTTAACTTTGTGTTTTAAAGGAACGCCATATGATAATACAGCATCCACTAAAGCACCAGTTGAGGCAGCTCCTACACAGAGAGGGGCCATGTTCTTGTTAACAATGATGACCACTGGGCTCATGGACAAAGGACAGATTAATTTTTTTAAATTTCCAGAATGCTGTTACAAAAGAATAACCAAACATTCCAGAGGGAGAGTTTTACATTCTTACATGAAAACCCTGAGAAACTTAAAAATAGATATAAGAAGATCAGGCTACCTTGAAATAACATAAAATAACATAAAATTCTCTGTTATAACTCCAGTGAGAAAACTGTCAGTGAGCACTGATTAGTTTTTAAGAACATAATATGTATTTGAGGTCTGTAGTAGATGAGCTAATTTTGAACGAAAATAGAAATCTGAAATTAAGCCTTATAGGAGACTGATAGTTGAATGTAAGTAAAATTAAAGCAGAGAAGGGTCTACCAGGGTAAAAAGGGAATAGTTAGGAGATCAGGGTAATGGGTGACAAGGGAAAGAAAATAAACCAAAATGAAGAGGGTGTGATAAAGTCACATAGAAACCTATTACCTTCCTTCTAAACCAAATTAAAAATTACACTGAAAAGTTTGGAGAGAAATACCCCATATGGCTACATGATGTTGCTGCTCCAAGTGGCAGAAATGCCAAACAAAAGTCCTCATGCCCAGTGTGGGATACCTCTGCATGAGCATACCCCACAGCAGGGTGTCATCTTTCTTTTTGGTTGTCTACCAGAAGGGAATGATAAGACTTTATTGTCACAGACACCACACACCATGGCTACAAGATACCGAGAATTCAAGCTGGAATTGAGCTGAGAATCTCCTTCCTGGTGGCTAGATTCCAAAGTGCTTTAAGATGTCCTGCAGACTGTTGAGATGGGAATGACATCGCTGTCCCATTCATCATTGAGTTACATGAACCACACCAACCTGTGGGCCCACGTGTACAAAAGTGGCATGGCTGTCATAGAGACAACCAAGCGCTCTTTGTTTGAATTTGACATCTGTGAAGAGGTCTCATCCTGGTGCTGTAAGCCTGTTTAAAAATTCATGCCTCAGGAAGACATGGGTACTTTAAGGATCATTAGTACTGATGATAGCTAAATCTACATACCGTCAAACTGCTTTCTAGACATGTATTGTTTATACTCTTAGACAAACACTATTCTCCACCCTAATCAGAGAAGCTTCTATTTGCAGTGAATGCAGAGGTTCATGGCTGCCCCAAATTCTAAGAGCAAGTGACAGATGAGGGCTTATCCTTAAACAAGTTATTTATATCCCCCTCAAAGGAAGACTCAGGGAACATTGCAGAAGAGGAGACTGAAAGAATGTAAGACCCAGAAGACAGAGAGAAGGGCAGTGAAATCCCCTTCTCTCGACAAAACACAGCTGGTGTAACCACAGACTCATAGTAATTGCAATTACTTGAACTGGGCCTCTGAAAGACAGGCCCTCTTGACAATCAGTCATGATAAGGGGAGAGGCTCACGGAGCCCCAAGCCTTGATACTAAACTACAGATTACTGATAGAATCTGGGAGAAGAGGAATCAGATTCCTCAGTTGTATGCCACAGGTCCCAGCAGATAGTTCTAATTCCGTGGCTACACAAAAGGCCCTGGTCAAAACTAGAAGGACAAAACAAGAACAGAAAGATGTTGGGAACAAGATGAG
Source organism: Peromyscus maniculatus bairdii (assembly GCF_049852395.1). NCBI lineage: Eukaryota > Metazoa > Chordata > Mammalia > Rodentia > Cricetidae > Peromyscus > Peromyscus maniculatus. The sequence goes on from NC_134864.1 coordinate 27,858,762, forward strand.
TAGGGAAGGGGGCTGTGCAGGGTGGTGAGGGAGCTGAGACAAGGTGGGGGAGGAAGCAACCAGAATATATTATACATATGTGAAATTGCCAAAGGATGAAATTTAATAACTTTTTAAAGGAGAGGAAAAGAGAAATAAGTGGAATTAAGTTAGATCCCATCATATATTAATGTTTCTAAAGCATAATGCTTTTTTAAGATGTGCCCATAAACTTTCCGGCATTGAACGATAAAAGTAGTATAATTTTGTTTGTTCAGTAGCAGCAAATATAAGCTGAAGATGACAAAGCAATACTGTCACCGCCTCACTTGGAATGTTATGATCCTCGAATGAATCTCATGATCATTTCCTCTCTTCACTGACAGATTTGTACAAGAGGAAATAAAGAAACTGAGTTAGCTCTGAAGTGTAACATATCCAGTGGCTATAAAGTGCTCAGCGAAGGCTTTTTCTAGAAAGACTCAAACACTGAAGTGATTATGGGATATTGTTTATAATAAGGAAAGGAAACTATTCAACCAAAATTTGTTTCTCATGGTACTATAATTAAGGGAGCATCTCTAACTGAACACAGCTTGCTACTCAAAAGGCATGCAAATTCAACTAAACATCAGAATAAAAAGCAATAGATATACTATACATTATATTTTTGTGACCTCGAGCAATAGCACCTGGTTCAACTTTGGACCATCAGGCACTAGAATAACATCCCTGTTAGCCCAATTTCTTCCCAGTTAGAAGTTTCCAAGGACCAGCTGCAGGATTTTGTATCATTTGCCTTGAAAACTACAACCACATACTTTAATGAAGACAGAACTCTAAACAAATGCGTAGTTATATAATGCTGAAGTCAATAGTGAATAAAGAGTAGTTTAGTAGTACAGTGTAGGGTATTACAAATAGTGGATATTAATAGTATATTTATATGTAATCAATCATGTATTAATATTTGACATAAAATTAAAAAGTAAAAAATAAAAGTAGTAATGGAAAAATATTTTCTCCACCCAAGTTATACAAATTCTTTTCATAAAACAGTATGGGAAAGTCTGGTTTTTCTACACTTTTAGAGGAGAAATGCCTTCGTTTTTGGTTTATTTTCCCATGTGGAGAAACCTCCCCAAAGGCAAAATTTCCTGGCTTTTTATTCCATGATTTCCTAGAATGGTGCTAAGAGCATTAATTCACAAATCGATGGAACTTACTTGTACAGATGTGTGCTAAGGTTCTTCTCTGCCCTGGACTATTGCAGGACAGTAATAAATGGTATGCTGTACTATTGTAGAGAATTAAAAATTTCATGATTATACTCTTTAAATTCTCTGATCCATGGCCCCTCACTATAATGAATAACAAACACACTGTGTCCTGCAGTTGGGTCACATGCCTTGACATTGCTTGTATTATTTATAATGCTTCATTCAGTGTGTGTGTGTGTGTGTGTGTGTGTTAATTTTTCCAATGTCATGTGGGCAAAAAGATACTTTGTTCCCTCAAGTTCACATATATATTTCTTGTGAAACAATTAAAAATTGTCAGTGTTCAACCCAGATTATAGAGGATGTAAAGACAGGGAGACAGGGAGTAGCAATGACTCTCATAGATGTGAAGGTTTTTTTTTTTTTTTTTTTTTTTTTTTTAGAAAATAGGGATTACTCTATGTCATTCTGGAGATAAACCAATTTTTATTAAATATAGAGAAAAAAGTTAAAAACAACCAGAATCAACACAATTTATTCATTTATCCTAAAGAATCTACCACATACAAGACACCGAAGACAGGATCCCTTCCATCTTGGCATCTGCTCCTGGCACAAAAATGACAAACACATTGGAAAGAAGCACAGCCATGTGCCCCATACTGTTCCTGGGAGCAAAGAAGGTGACTGGGACACACATAGGACCCCTCCCAAGGGTTAGAGAGTGTGAGATGGATTCCCAGAGGAGCTGATATTGAGCTGACAGCTAAACAGGACAACAGGACTGAACTAACTGATCCAAAGGCATGGGATGCAGGGGGAGGGCGCAATGGTCACACAGTATTCCCAGCAGTAGCAAGAGCACATGGAAACATCCAGAGAATGCTATTTAGAGAGCCTTGGCTTTATTCTAAAGGTATGAGAAACCCCTGAGAGCAGACATGTACCCAAATCAAAACCCTGATCTTAAGATGATTATACCAAACGTACTGTGAAGAATGAAGGGAGGATGGACTGAGCACTAGAGGACAGTGAAGGGTGGAAGGGGGCAGATTGTACTTAGGAGAGGGAAGGAGTGGTATGAGGGGTGGTCAGCTGCTCGTTATATGGGAGCACCATGAGGTTGTCAGGCTGTGCTGGCACTGCGCTGGCCTCTTGACTCTTCCTGGGGCTCCTCAGCCTAGCCCCACAGACCTGGCTGGAAATCACTGCAGAAGGAGATCTGAAGCTTTAACTGATGGTCACCTAAATCAACTGTGCATCTCCATCAACGCCTCAAACCTTTACGGGGAAATGCTGAGGACTGAGTTACATGTGACAAGATGAGGTTTTTGACAATGCTGTTTTCAAAATAGCATCAGGGCTTAGAATTTAGCACTCCCTAGAGAATTTTTAGAGACATGGGTGCTATTATCAGGGGTCATTAGAGATAAGTGGAAGCAATTTGCCTGAATTATGGCTAGTGGTTTTATGTGTATCTGTGTTTATTCACCTTTTTTTTTAAAAAAAAATCTTATCAAAATTAAGTAATAAACAGATTAAATTGAAATATCTATACGGAAAAACATCAGGCTCACTGTCCTCTTCAGAACTTAAGGTTGCCCAGAGGCAACCATTTTCTTTCCTTCCGTCATTTCAATTATTTTTTACCCATTTTATAATCTGTGTTTAGTCCAGTTATACTGGAGGCAAATTAATTATTCTTTTTCTGGTGTTCACTCTTATTTTTTTTCTGTAAAAGTTAAGAACACACTAATCATCTAAACAATGACAATGACTACTTAGACTGCCATACTCAGGCTTCTTTTATTTAAATGATTTTTTCAAGCTCCTTGGTAGAAATAACAGCTCAGCAAATTTTTTTTCCCTGAAATTGTGGGGCTCAAACTCAAGGCTTTGTATGTGATGGGCAAACGCTCTGAGCTACATACTCAGCTCTTGACGTGTACTGAATTTTAATAAGACACATGGCTAATCCTTTGTGATACTGTGTCTCAATTTTCATGGCAGGTAGATATGGCTGGGCATGGATGGAAACAAGCTCCTTCATAAAAGGGACATGTAAACACTGAATTCTTTCGTTCCTTCCTAAAATCAGGACAACAGAGTAGTGCTCTTATTTTCTACTCATCGTCTGCTTGCTTGGCTTGCCCACGGAATCCCTTAGAAAATCAAATTGACTTGCTCTCAATCCTGGTTGTCTTTCTCTCATACCTCTCAGGAGTTTTGTTTTAGGAAATTCAGAGGTCAATTAGTCCACAAGCGTAGCCCACATGTTCTTGCTCAGTTAATTGGAGATGGGGAGAGACTTGGTATAAAACTACAGGAGAGTGCCAAGACTCTTTCTTGTTTCTGTATTATTACTCTCTGCCACAGGCATCCTTTGAGGAACTCTTGGGAGAGTTTCTGTGGGAGGAGTGTGTCCCTTTCCCTAGGTTTCTTGGTGCTAATGCCTTTAAATAAAAACAGAAACTTACCTCAATGTCTGATAGGAAAACGGGTGAGGGTTTTAGTGTAAAACAGCTTCATGCATTGCTCTAAAAACTGGATGATGATGGCTGGTATTCAGGGAGTCAGATGAGGGGAAAGTCAGACCTATGTGATAACGGGGTTTCCAGTTGTCTAAGGGTCACTCTTTATTCCTGATGATATATCTGTAATTCTGTCTTAAAAGAAATGAGCCCCCAACTGGATCAGGCCCTCTGGATAAGTGAGACAGTTGACTAGCTTGAACTGTTTGGGAGGCACCCAGGCAGTGGGACTGGGACCTGTCCTTAGTGCATGAGCTGGCTGTTTGGAACCTGGGGCTTATACAGGGATACTTTGCTCAGCCTGGAAGGAAGGGACTGGACCTGCCTGGTTGAATATATCAGGTTGAACTGAATTCCCAGGGGAGTCTTTGCCCTGGAGAAAATGAGAATGGGGGGTGAACCGGGGGAAGGTGGGTGGGGGGAGGGAGGGAGGAGGACAAGGGAATCCGTGGTTGATATGTAAAATTAAATTAAATTATAAAATTAAAAAATAAAAAATAGAAGAAAAAAGAAATGAAATGGTTATTTGGAAGGTAAGTTAAGTTATTATTAGCCTTCTGAATGGAGAAGATTATGCATACAGACATATCACACACACACACACACACACACACACACACTACACACACACACACATACACACATACATACACACACACACACACACACACACACACACACACACACACACACACATTGAGGTGAGTCTTGCTATGCAGCTCTAGCTAGCCTGGAACATTCTGCCTTGAGACTGTGATTCCACTGTACTAAGTCTTTCCAAGTGAGCAGTCGCCAGACCACACAACCCTGCCCAGCTAAAATGTGCTCTTGGCAGGAAGAAACATTCTGAAATTTTGTTTCAGAGTGCTGAGGACCAGATCTTGTATTTTTCTGCATGCTAGATAGCCTCTGTACATCTGAGCCGCACCCCCAGACCTTGAGAAAAGGAACTCTAGGCTTTCTCATTGGTGCTTGAAGAGTGATCTCTGGAATAATTGTTAATTTTGCATATTTCTTTAATTATTTCATTTGTTTGTTCTTGCTTACATTTTTTTTATTTATTTTGTTATTTACTCATTAAATAGTGAGAATGGTATTTTAGAATATATAATTACTGATAGTTTTTCAATTTCTTATATTTTTGAATGATACATTTCACATGTAAAAATTGTTGTAAAAAATTAACCTAAATTATAAAGTTAGTTTGCAAATGCACCAAGCACATAGTAATCTCAGGAAAATGAATGCTCGCATATTATTAAAATAACTTTGTTGGGTTTGTAAAGTGAACTATTCTCTGTCTGAATACAAAACTTACAAGGCAGACTTCTAAAGTCAGTGCAAAAACTATATTGTCATTGGAAGAATGTGGAAGAAATACTAAAATTTTGTAATCTCTTTAGGAACTCACCTAGCTCTCCAAGTCATTGCAATTCTCTGTTAGCTGGCCCCCTAGGGATCCATAAAAACAGTTCTGGTTGGAAAACTCTAACTACTAGTGCAGAAGAGAATTGTGTCGGGTTTATTTAGTCATGACATGGAGCCTTGAGGAAGGCAATAAAATCTCTGATGCTCCCCAGAAAGGCAGAAGCTTAGCGCATGAAAACAAAAGTTCTAGAAAGGCCTTTACTTCTGGCTCAACTACTTTTTAAAGGGGAAAACAAGAAGCCGTGGAATAAAGGACATCAGAGGGCATTGCAGGATTCTGCGGGTTATAAAAAGAAAATCATGCCAATGAAAACTGGACAGAGGATATTAAAACACACTATAGATAACCATGATCTATGTGAAAAGATGATCAGTGCCATTCCTTACCAGGTAGATGCTGTCAATATGGCAATGAGCTTCCACTCATGTGCGTCAAGGACAGGCTGAATAAAAATCAAAGGCCGATTGAAACAAGCATGAGTGAGAAGGCAGAGAAACTTAAACTCTCCGATGCCGCTAATGAGAATATAAAATGCTGTGGCTCCTTTAGAACATGATCTAGAAATTCACTTAATATTGAATGTAGAGTTACCTTATATGCCTATAATCCTACTTGGACACATTTACCCAAGGACGCATTTATAAGATGGGGTTATAGAATGGCTCATTGGGTAAGAGTGCTCCATGCATAAGCAGGATGGTTGGAATCCCTAGCACTCCTGTAAAAACCTTGGCATGGCTCCCTGCACCTAAGACCCTACTGCTTTAGTAGGCAGGGACAGGAGGATTGCTGGAGCTTGCTTGTCATCATACACCTACAGATTCAGTGAGAGATTCTATCTCAAAGAACAGGAGAGCGATGGACACTCAAAATACCTCTTTGGCCTCTTCATGGATGTGCATACATATGTGCTCAACAACAGCAACAATACACACACACACACACACACACACACACACACACACACAGAGGCAGACTTTGTGCTATGCATGGTAGCACATGCCTTTAATTGCAACAACAGAGAGACAAGGGCTAGTGGATCTTTGTGAGTTTGAGGACAGTCTAGTCTACATAGTAAGCTCCAGGCCAACCATGGCTGTGTAGTGAGACCCTGTCTCAGAATAAATAAATGGATTTATTTGGAAACAATAGCTCCATGGTTAAAGAATGTTCACTGCTCTTGCAGAAGACCTAAGTTTGTTTCCCAACACATACATCTGGTGGCTCCTTGTAACTCTAGCCCCAGGGGATCAGATGACCCTGGCCTCCACAGACACCTGCACTCATGGACACATGCTTGCTCACACACATAGGCATCATTAAAAGCTACAAAATAAATCCTTAGAAAAGCTTATGCATGAATATGCGTGGCTGACAGCATTATCTATGATAGCCATAAACCAAAGGTAAATAGATGTCTAATTAAATTAAACTAAACTAAATTCTAATAACTGATTAATATGCATAATTTTTGAAAATATGACACCAGGTAAAGTCAATCACAAAGACTACAGATGTTATGAATTCCATTCACATGAACTGTCCTAAATTATGAAGTCTACACATCTGAATATCAACTAGTAGTTGCTTTAGGACTGGGCGGATAAGGTGGAAGTGAATGGTCGCTAAGGTTATAGGATTTCCTTTAGAGGTTATGAAAACAGGCCAGAATTGTAATAGTGGTTCCACAGACCTAATAGACTACAAGCTATTGAACCTCACACTTTAAATAGGACTGCTTCACAGGAAAGTAAATTATTTCTGAGTAATGTTTCAAGAAGAGCTCTTTGGGGAATGGAAGAAAATTAGCCAATTTAAGTGATCATAACATTTCATCATGTTTAGCCTTAACTTTAATATGGATCCCAAAGTAAAAAGGGCATTGGAACGGAATCACCCTGGTCATATCCTTGTGGTACAGCAGGGTGAAGAGATAATGTCTGCAGGCATGACAGCAATCACTGTTCTGGAATACGTACAGAGCATAGCCTGTAGACTCAGGGAAGAACTAAACAGTACTAAAACACTTGATTCCAATCTAATCAACAGTGGGAAATGAACCAGAATGCTAATTCTAAAAACAGAACCTTTCTTTTGAGCCCTATAAACTTTCCTGAAAGGCAAAAATTGGGTCAAATATGCCAAAACAATGGATCATTCTGTGTTTCTGTGTTCATTCTCTGAGTGCTTGAATCTTTTACTTGAAAGTCAGGTGCATATTCTCTGTTTTCATTTTTGAAATTCTTGTCTTTATGTCCACAGATTAGTGCATCTACCAACGCTCACCGGAGGAGCTTATTTTCACAGTAAATGATGATTAATATAGAGATAATTAGTCAAGATGCAGAAAATAAGATCTCGCGGTGCTCAGCTATAAATGGAACAACTATTTCTTCCCTAACCCTGCCAAGTCCAGGATCATCTTGGAAGGAGGGTGGAAAGATTTTAAGAGCCAGAGGCAGTGGATGTCTGCACCAAAACAGTGTCCAGTGGCATTAGACATGATAGAGTGGTTGAACAAATACATTCGTAATCGCTCTGATGGCTTGAGGAGTAACTGCACAATATGAAGCCAGCCCAAATCCCAGCATGGATGAGGAGGTCTCGGGAAGTACCAATCCTAGCTGAAGAGCTGGTAGAAGGGATGGCTACTGAGGAGGGAGAGTCAGTTGTCTTCAGGAAGTCAGCCCCTCGAGGGGCTGTCCGTGCTCCAGTCGATGATCTTACACATAACACATACAGGGACCATTAAGTGGATGGAGTTGGTTTAGAGAAAAGGGAAAGAGCAGCTGAGACTGGGAGGGGAAAGAGGTGGTGGTGGAAGATGCAGGAAGGAAGAATTGGATGAGAGGGATGGGGAGTCAAAACACATTATATGCATGCCTAAACAAAACCACCACAAAATGCTTAACATCATGGTTACCAAATAAAAGCCCATATCAGCAAGAGGATCTTTCCCACACAGTCACACTTATAAGGACAGCCTCCTCGTGGTTGTTCAGTCTCTTGTTCCCTACCAGGGATGATCAACAGTAACCTGCCAGGCCTCAGAGAATAGTGCTTCTCAAGCTGGGCTCTCTCCCAGGAATCTCTTATTGTTCTTGCTACAGTTTTGCGCTGAAACATTTTCTTTTTTTCCTCAGAAAGAGAAGTTTAGAGATGTGTAGGTTCCTGACGAGCATTAAATAGAAAAACTCTGCTACAGAATTCTAGCTAAGGCATTTACCCGCCCCCTCCCCCATGTTTTACAAAATGCTACTGTTCCTGGGTGATTCTATAGCCTAGTCTCACTATAGAAGCTCATGGTGTACGAAATCTTCCAAAGGCACTTTATGACATCCACTGTCCTACAATATCCACTGTGCCCCCTGGGAGCCTGTTTAATGTAATATCAATTACACTTGTTTGAAAGAGTAACATCGATCTTATTGAAGCAAGTAATCAACCACTTGTCTTTGTAAAATGTCTCACAAAATATAGCTACCAGGTAACATTCCAGAATTAAATGATGATAAGCAATACCTGCATTAATTTTAATTCAAGAGTAGGTTCTCTTATTTTAGCTAGGTTTTAAATATAGTGGCTCAATACTATCGCAAGTTGGAAATTGCCGTGATGATTTTATATGCAGATTTTTCTGGGACTATCTCCATTTCAAATTACCTGTTTCACTGTCTCCACATATTCAGAACTCATCAGGCAACATGTCTAAATTTTTCACTTGTAGAGCATGATCATTCTACTTGCCTGGAGCAATCGGATGCTGGAATTTTAAGTGCAAACTATCTCTAGGTGTATAATAAATTAAGTAAATTCATAAAATGATACAAAGAAGTTATTTTAGTTTACCAGACTCTTGTGAGAATCTCTATCAAGACAGTAGAAGAATATCCCTGATACCATCAAATGTCATAAGCCAAGCTGTCACTACTACAGTACTGGAGCGTCACTACTGTGAGACATGGAATAAACCCTTGTCCTAGGGTGATGCTGGAGCTGGTCTTCTGGGCTCTTTTCCTAAGTCTTCCCTTTCATTCAAGAGTGGGCATGGAGAGTAAGTATCCCAAGATGCCTGCTATTCCCTGTCTGCAAACCTCCTACAGTTCTCCATTTTGTAATCTAGCCCCGGGATGGAAATGCTTATTCACTCCTGGACAGGAGAGGTAGACTAAGTCAGTGCCACCTCCACATTGATCAGTCAATTAGTATTACTTAAATTGAACAAGTTGATTTAAAATTCCTTGTCATTCTTGCCCAGTGACTTACATAACTATTCTTAAAACTTAAAAACTTGGAAGTACTAGTCTATAGTGAGCCAGGCCCTTCCAGGGCTTAAACTTTGAACAGGCTTGGTTAGGTAGTTTTAGAAACTATCTGTACTCTTTAAAGCCACCAGGGATCTATTTAGTAAATAGCTACTTTTGTGCTAATTTGCATGGCTGAGTTGCTCTAATTTTCAGATGGGATGGGAACTTGGTAGGGCATAGTGAATGAACAGAGCTGTTGTGAATGGCTGTATGTGAATGAGTCAAATTGCTTTGAGCTGAACATTCTGGAGGGCTTCATAGTGTGTGGGATGCTTGCTATAAGTGATATTCAGGTTGAGGTACTGAACCAAAGATACTTTTAACTTAGTGGTTCAAATAAACCCTATCTGTTGGGTTTTTTTTTTAACTTGTTGGCTATAGGGTACATACTAGAAAGACAAAGTAGTGAACAGTTGATGGAGTAGTGGAGAGAACAACCGTGTTTGTGAGGATTTCCAGGCATTGATGCCTCTTGTGATGTTTTGCTGGTTTTTAAAGTGCTGTCTCTATCCTGGTTGAAACTTTTTTCCCTTCTTTTCTACAGTTTCTTTTTTTCTCTCTACAGTTTCTCGTTCCATTTAAAATGAATTATAAGGCCATGCTTTATAGCAGAGAGGTAAGAAAAACAAGCAGTGAGAAGAGGGGAAGTCAAAAAAGCTGTATTCTCCAAGTAACATTTGGAGAGCTAGAACTGATTTACAATAAACTCATTCAAACATTTAAGAAAAGTAATTCCTAAGTAGGTTAGGCTTCTTAAGAGCATAGGAACTAAATGAATATTCTCAAATTATCTTACTTATTCATAACAAAAGTAGATAAAATAGAGAAAATTACATCCTCTAGTATAGTTCATGCCCTGCGAAAACTCTAAGTAAACAGTGTTTCCAATCATTTCAAGTGCATTCAAAGTGCTGGAAAAACCGTAAACTGACATCGTTATAAGCAAGGCATGGACTGAAACACTAAGATAATAACAAGGTAGAAAAAAGCACCAGACTTAACACACGAGAGTTTGACTTTCAACTTGGAAATAGAAAATACAAGCCACATACAATTAGGTAACTGAGGAAAAATTGAAAATTCTTAAGTGACTAAGATCCAAGTAAGTAAAGCAAATGTACACCCAATTAAAATGTGACTTGCAAATTAGGAAAAATATTTCATGGTTCATAAATTATTTCATAAACATCAACCATAGAAAGAGTGGACACAAGATGGTGGTGAGTGAATGGAGAGAGATGATTCTGAAATAGTCCCTGGATATACAAAGTATACTTCAGATATCAGATATTGAAGATGATGATTGAAAATTCATACTTCCCCAGGCACAATCTCATTTCTACCTTTTCACATCCTGTGATCTTATTCTTTTGTCCTCTATACTCAGGGTCTTTCAGCAATGTGAGAAAATGAGGCAGGAGGAGAGAGCTGGGCGCACGGACCTTGGGGAGGGTTTACATGATTTCTCTGTTAAGTTTGAGTGGAGCAGACTGAGAAGCATCTTTGATGTGTGAAAAGAAAGATACAGAGAAGAGAGTTTTCTTCGGTATTATTTAGAAGTGATGGGACTCACTGGGGACTTTATCTGTTCCATTAGCTGCCTATGCTTCCTTCTTTTGACACCTCGTTTGCTCTTGGAGTAAATGCTGTAGGGGAGAACCTTATAGATTTTACCCAGCTGCTGAGAAATACAGGATGCCTGTCTTTTTAAAAAGTAGTAAGTAGTCACATGGAGGAAGGAAGAAACTAAGACAGGAAAGAAAGGAGGAAAAGGGGGGAACAATAATGTTTTTTTCCCCACTGTTTTTTTTTAAAAACAGTTATGTTTTATATTTTAAATATCATATAATTATTTTTGTAATCCATCACTCAGAAAAAACATAGAAAACTAAGGAGACAATATAAGATAGTTTGCAAGTGGCTTACATTGCTTTTAGAGGTGCATTTTGCCTTAATATATATTAATAGCAATTTTATACAAAATCAGGAAAGTTATTTAAATAAGTTAATCCATTTCTAGACTTAAAAAAATCAAACTTAATTTTTTTCAATATCTATGTTTGTGTTTAATCTACATGACTCATATCCTAAGAGTTTGGCTTCAGAATATTGGAAATTGAAAACTGTATTGTTTTGAAACTGTAGGTAGTAATTTATTAAAACTTATGAACTGAATAAAGAGGAAAATCAACTCTTTATAGGAAAATTTTAAACTGTATTCTGCTTTAATTCTCTTTTCCAAATCCATCTAAGACTTTCTCATATTAACTCCACTCTCCTTTGTTTTCTCCACAGACTTCTAAGACTTCAACAATGAGAAATGATAACTCATATGTTCTTGAACCCTCCTATTCCAGCCTGGTGTGCTAAATGTGTGCGTACCAATATTATTTGACAGATACATCTTTAACTTATGTAGTCTTCACAGCAAATAGAAAGTGTTTGCTAAAGATGTTGTCTGAGAAATCAAATGGAAGAGAAAGACGTGGACCATTTGCTCATCACATAAATGCTAAAGGTCGTGTTAACTTTGGGCAGTTTATCACTGTGTTCCACAAAGATGCACAAAGATGGTCTAATCTGTGGCCCACTTTCTTAGTGCTAAGGCAGAACTATCAAATTTTAAAAGCCAGGAGCAAGTTCTTGCAGGAATTTTTCAGTTGTTCAAACTATAGCAGAGCCAGTGTTTTAAAACCTGGAAAATGTCTGCCCACGTGTGAGAAGTCATGCAAGTTTGTTCAAAGGAGTAGTGAAATATTAATGACAGTTGCAACATACTGTGGGTGTTGGGGAACACAGAAGCAAAGAATCAGTCGTGCTTAGAAGCAGGGGTAAAATCTCTCCAAACTCAAGTTCATTTTTTCAGATGTAGCATGTGGTATCTACCATCAAGTATGTTCAATGTCACATTATAAACTCTGTCTAGTGAACTGTCAATTCTCAGTATCTCTGTTAGGTTCCTTAAAGTAATTTTATAAGATAATCACTGGCTTTATAGTTCAGATACTGGTAGGAGTCACGCTCTTGAAAGAAAGGTGATTCCACTTTATAACACACTATCAATAGCTTACCTGGTGAAAATTGTCACATCTGAGTCCTGTGGAGTGTGAAATGCCGTATGCTGGCCTTATTTCTGGCCATTCCTGGTATATGTCTTTGGGTCATTCATGGTGTCATTCAATGCATGCATGGTGTCAGCATGTTAAGGGTTGGAGAAGTTCTACATTACAATGACTATGCTCCAAAATGGCTTGACTATGAACATTTATTTTTTGCCTAAAATATTTCCATTTATACATATTCCAAAATTCACTCTTGGAAAGTCCTATCCATGGAAATTCCCTCATTCCAATGAAGACCGTCTTGTCACTGGCTATTTACCATCCTCAAATCATTTAACAACACCAGAACAATGCAGATCCTAGGAGATGAATGTACCCAGTGATTTTCAGATAAACAGTATACACAAAACTTCAGTTTACTGACCTCAAGGCTAAAATTTTGCAACCTATTCTCTTACCTATTAGAACAAAGAACATAAACAGAGACAAACATAGTTCCTAGGAAAATGTCAAGAAATGATGAAAAAGATCAATCACAGAGTCAGTTGCTGGGAATCACAGGCCATTAACAGACTCTTAAAAAATAAGGAAGTAAATAAGCAAATAGAGAAACAGAAACTAGTTCAAATTTATGAAGTAGCAGGATCAAAAAGGGGGCATATGATCTGTTACAAATACTCCTTCATAAATCAAAATGAACTTTTCCCACTATCTTTGGTTATAATTGGGAAACTTGAATAAAACTAATTTGATTAAATGTTGTGGGATGATGTCATCTCAGAAAGAGGACTGGAAAAACAAAAGCCAACAGAGTGACTGTTTGGAAAATGGGAAATCTCCTAAGGTGTACATAAGGAAGGAAAAAGGTACAGATATATCCCTATTCGGATCTTTGACATAATTATGAAAGAAAGATCATAGCTTAATTTCTTCATAGAATTTTCACCCCCCTCCCAATCATTTTTCGTTCCATTTTTATTCTTTTTAATTTCAGAATATTTCAGTCAAGGTTGAGTCAGAGAAATGAAATCAGTCCTGATGCATACTAAAAGATTTCATGAAGAAAATCACTCACATTGTTATGGGGGTGACTGTCAACATGGAAGTCCGTGGAGCAGCCAGGGGAAGGAGAGGTTGCATCTCATATGTGAGCAGATGAATAGGTGGGGTTGTTATCTCAGAAGCTCGAGGCTCCCTTTAAGGCTTTTCAAGTAACTGATACAGGTCACAGAGTATGTAGGGTCACTAAGGACTGACTCTCCTAAGAGTCATTTTTTTAATAGACTAGTTCAAAAATCACAGATATATTCAGAATGCCTTGTAGATATAATATGAATTAAATTATTTTTCACTCAGCTAATGTATTCACACATTCACTGCACATAAACAAACAAAATAGCATACTAGTCTAATACAATTTTAGAATATTTTTAGGATTTGTTTCAGCCCAAGACAAAGTTGTCTTTAGAAAACACAAGTTGATTTCTCATTCACATGACATCTCCTTGGAGAAAGACTATCTGGGGTAGCGCTGTATTTGCTATCTCATAAGTGTCTTAGAGTCTTATTTGTGTGTGTGTGTGTGTGTGTGTGTGTGTGTGTGTGTGTGTGTGTGTGTGTGTTTGTGTTTCTGCTTTACTTACTTAGGCAGATCTCTTTCATCAGCAAGGTTAGCTGACCTTACCTTTGCTCCTGTTCTCTAAGCAACAAAAAAGGGCAAGAGGCAGGGAAACCAGGTTTTTGCCCCCTTAATGATCTTCCCAAAAGTCCCACCCTTTGACCTATGCTTCACTGACCAAAATTTGTCCACACATACCCACAAAGAGCTGTAAGATGGGGCATGGAATATAGTCCCTGCTTCCAGGCAGCCATATGAACACATAGCATCATGATTACATGGAGAATGAGAGTAAGAACCTTCTGCCTTACAGTGGGCCTTGAAATGTTTAATAACGTGCTATAGATCGATATTTGAGTGTCTTTTAAGCACCCAGGTATTAAAGGATTGATCCCTAGTCTGGAACTCAAGAAAGTGTAGAAACACTAGGAGGTAGGGCATCATGGGAAGACTTTAGGATACTGGAGACACACTATAAAAGGATATTGGGGACCCCTGTGTCTTCCTCTTCATCACTTTAACTCCTAACCATGAGTTGATCAGCATTGCTCTAGCATGTGTTCCAGCCAGGCTCTGCGGCCTTTCAATAAGCTCAGAGCCACAGGGCCAATTCTTCCCAGCCATAGACTTATGAAACAAGACCAAAATTAACCTTTCTTTATACCATTCACTGATCTCAGGTTGTTTTAATGGTAAAGGAAAGAATAGATAGGTAACAAAGCATACTTGGGATATTTATGCTAGCACAGATGATTTCTGAGGGTGAGTTGAGGAGGTGTGACGCACATGCTTTTCAGGTAGACCTGCTTTGTTCAGCCCCCCCACCCCCCAGCTTTTAAATATCTTGCCAGGTTAGCAACTTTTGAAGCCTCTTGAGTCTGATTTTATGCTGATTCTGGCAAGCAAATAATTATATTGTTTTCAAATAAACTGTATGACATATACAGTTCATATTTGTTTTGAGTGAATGACTGTGTGCATTGTTTAAAGTCTTGTGTTAGTCTCTCACATGTGTGCTAGACTTTAAGCCTCCAAAGACAATGGAGAGAGATGCCCCACCATCCTCTCACCAGCACAAACTTAGGATTTTGTGTGCTTCTTATATTGTTAAAGAAGTGAATGTGTGTGCGTGTGTGTGAGTATGTATGTATGTGTCTGTGCATGTGTGTGTGTGTGTATGCATGTGTATCTGTGTGTGTGTGTGTGTGTGTGTGTGTGTGTGTGTGTGTGTGTTGATTTCTGGAAGTTATTTAAAGGCTTGTGGTATACAGTATTGTCACTTCCTTTTCTTAATATTATGCAGAATACAATCTGTCCTTTAAATACTGATATAATATTCTTCTTATGTCCAGTAAAGGAGGTTTAAACATGAGAATAAAGAAATGAGCCACGTGGTGAGTGGCAATATTTTGGGAGGAACAAAATTTGCCTTCGTATTATTAAACCTGCAAGGAGAATGTAGTGTACAGAGGACAAAATTCACGTCTGCTGGTGTGAAGAAAGGCTTCCCATGCTCACACCTGACTTCTGTTAACACTGGAACTCCCTGACTGTGCACCAATGAGGCTGGGCGGCTTTTCCTTTCAATAACTTGTAGTCATTTGCAAGATTGCAGAGTAATAATTTTATGATTACTGTTAGAAGATGAGTCTGTTAGGAAACAAAAGTTGTCAAGCATTCATTCCTCACAGCATCGTAAAAAGAATTACGACGCCAATTGTCCGCTTTCCATGAGATGTTGGCCTTTAATTGGTGATACCAGAGTACAATAACAGCCAGCAGAGAACTGCTCAAAATGATTTTTTTAACCCCAGATGGTCATAAAAGGACTATTGTCTTCATAGAGTGTAAGTAGTTCTTTACGTCTGCATTTGGTGTTCTCTACAATTTTGAACATTTTCACATATTCATTTTGTTATGGTCTTTCCCTTTCCTGGAACCATCTTTGGGAAAAGTCTGACCATTACATGCATTTAATCTACTCTTATTACATAACAAACTCATAAATTTATGCCACTATTTGATTATAACATTGTTCAAGTTTTTTTTCTTCCCTTCAAAAAGTAGGTGATTTATTTCAACTAAAAAAATGGACATAGCTAGAGAGGATAATATTTCCAACAAAGAAAAAAATGGAATAAATACAAACTCATAACCTTTATTTTGTTTTGGATTTTTGTTTTTGTTTTCATTTTCTTTTTCTTTTTGTCTTTGTTTTTCAAGATAAGAATTTCTCTGTGTAATAGGCTTGGCTGTCCTGGAGTTCACTTTGTAGACCAAGCTGGCCTCAAACTTGCAGAGATCTGCCAGCCTCTGCTTCCTGAGTGCTGGGATTAAAAGCATGTGCCACCACTGCCCAACTCTAATAACCTTTCATAAATCCATCGAAAAGCATAGGAAATAGAGCTGGACATGAAGCTATGTGTTACATGATCTATTATATGGCATTCTGGAAAAATCAAAGAGCTTAGATGAGAAAACAGGTGTGTGATCACCACACAGTGAAGTCTGGGGAAGGGACTGACTCTGCGAGAGTTTCAGAAGGAAACTTTAGGATGATAGAAGAAGGATAACAGAAATTGACTGGCCATTCACCTTCTTGTTTCATGACTGTTTTGTCTTTGAACTGAAAAGCCTGTGTTCCAAGAGTCCTTGTTCTTCTGGGCAAATCAGAATCATTAGAAAACCTGAATGGAAGTTTTCTGCACAATACTAGGGTGATAGGGATGTGACTATGTCCAGTTGTCACAATCCATCAACTTGGACATCACAAAGTGAGCCCTGCTTTTAAAAAAAGACTTACAAAGTCAACTAATGTCACAGATATCAGAACATGATGTAGATCATGACATGAGCCTGATTGGATTAGACATGGAGACAACTCTCTAAATTTATTCATTTAATTTAGAGGTTATAATATGACAATGTTTCTCCCTTCCCTTTCCTCCCTCCAAACCCTCCTGCATACCCCTCTTTGCTCTTTTTCAAATTAATGACCTCTTTCTGCTCAGTCCATATAATGTTACTTGTACCTATGTTTTTAGGCTTATTTGGTATTGGATAATCTATTTCTCCTATTCTCATATTCCTAAGATACCAAAGAGGAAGCAGAAAATTTTAAGTGTCAGAGGATCATGCAGTTTGCTGTAAGATTGTGTCTCCTAGGAATGTCAGAAGCTCTACCCATAAAGTCTCATCATCATGACTGCCCAAACATGGGCTGAATGAGGACACCACCAATATACATGTCAATGTGGAGACTTCTTGATGAGAAATTGGAGTCTGCTCACCTGGATTCAATGAAGTTACATAAGAATTTAGAATCTTATCTCAAAGTTGATACATTGGATTTTGAGATGTGCATAATAAGTATCTGCAAGTACTCATAGGGCTATTGTGATGAAAATGGATTGAAGAATTTTAGCCCTAGCTGAATGATATAACTGATAATCTTTGATTTGTGCAAGTGTGCAGCATGAATAACCATGTGCCAAGGCTCGGAAACTGCATGATATCAAACATTCAGGGACACATTTTTCTTCACTCCTGTAATGAGAGTGGCACTGCTGCCCTCCTTGGTGAGCAAGCTGTGGGTTCTGGAGTTTACTGTGTCTGAGTTTAAATCCTGATATCAGAACTTTCTACTTATGTGACTTTGGTTAGAGTATTTATCTATCTGTGTTCTGCTAGTCTCTTCTTAGAATAGACATTTTAATGTGCATCTTTCCCTTTCTTGACAAAAGTAAAACGGTACCATGTATACATAGAATGGGACAACACCTGTACTCAGTAATTATGATTAATATAATGCCATACACAGTCTACTTGTTTTGATAACATTATCATGTTGCATTCTTGTTTTTTAACCTTACATAATACAGACTATAAAAGCTAAAATGTCACAATAGGCTTTTTTTTTCAGTTAAAAAAAAAAACAGAGTTTCTATTCTTATAAATTTAACTTTGTCACCTACATTCAGGAATGGAGTTGACAAGAACATAGAAGAGTGTTATAGGCAAGAAATGGTTACATAACAGAAAAACAAGTCCCCAAACACTGAGCAGTTTTCCGGTCTGACCTTGAGTTAGGCTGTTTGTGTCACAGAGTTTAGACATTCTTGTGGTAATAATGGCATGTCAGAATTAAAAGGCTAGGACACTTCTTTTTAATCATCCTCTTCAAGTCGATTGAAAGTTACCACACGCAGATGTCAACTGATGACTTGTTAAAACCCCCAGAAAAGGTCAAGCCTTCTGCTTTATTGCCACTCATCTGAAATATGCAGTCTGTGCTCTCTAAAGGCCACGCCTAATACAAGTTGTAGGAGCTCAAAATGAATATAGATTGACATATCAATCAATGGGAAATTCGGATTCCAAAAATCAGTCCTCATTACTTAAATTTGGATGAGGGACCTAAGAGAATCTAACAGGGAAAAGGTCTCTCCAACAAACAGAATTAGAACAACTGTCTCTGCCCTTGCAAGTGGCAGCATTAGACCTTTCTTACCGTGGACAAAATTAATTTGAAAGGGACCACGGATGTACATGTTAGTACTGCTGCATAAGACTCTTTAATGGAAACACAGACATGAATCTTTATGACCTCAGATTAGAAATGGCTTCAGGCTATGACACTCAAAACACATAAGGGAAGTAAAAGTAACTAGCATGTCAAAAAATTAAAAGTTTTTGTGATGCAAAGAATCAGTCCAAAAAGCGAGGAATCCCCACTGGACACTAATTGGAAAAGAGCCATGTAACCACAGCCTGTGAAGATGTCTTACAACTCAGTAATGAATGATAAGTAACTCAATTAAATATGGGTGGATGGTACTAATCTCCTTTTGTTCCAAAGCTGTCATATGAATGACCAATTAGAATACGTAAATGTATCTGATGTCACTAATTAGGGAATAAAATCAAAACCAGGATATTACTTTATACCACATCTCTGGGGCTAGTTAATAACAAGTTTTGGTTAGAATGTGTGGAATTTGAAATAGATGTTCCTGATAAGAATACTAAATGTTGCTGGAAATCTAGAAATCAGAAGGACAGTTCACTAAAATGTTAAACATGGGGTTTCCCACCGATCCAACAGTCTGCTAGATGTATACACAAGAGAACTTAAAACAACATCCATGTAACATTTTATATATATATATTCATAGCAACATTTGGAAAATATCTGAAAATTACCAAACAACCTGTTCAGCCCACGAATATATATCAACAAAATGTGGTATATCCACATACTCAAGTTAGTTGTGCCTCTGTTGCCTTCACAAAATATCTTAGCTAAATATTTTAAAGTAATGGTTTATTTTGCCTCAAAGTTTAGGAAGTTTAGCTGAAATTGATCAGCCATTCAGTTTTGAGGTCTGTGTTGAGGTGTTGCTTTGCAGCGATGGGTGTGTAAAAAAGCAGTATTCACCTCCTGGCTGATAACAAAAACAAAGAAGAGATCAGTGCTTCACAGTCTCCTTCAGAGGCATACTTGCACTCTCTCTATGACCCAAGATCTCCTCCCACGTGTTCCTTCATCGTGGTTTTTTTGTATGTGTATGTATATGTGTGCATGTGTGTATATGTGTAGTGTGATGTGTGTTGTGGAATAGAATATTTGTTAACTAAGTTAAGATGTGTTATATGTGTTTGTGTTGCAGAATAATTGTTTAACTATGTAAAGAAGTGTTGCATTTGTTTAAATGTGTTGCTGTTTCACCTTGCCTGCCTAAGGCTCCTGATTGGTCTAAGAAAAAGCTGAACAACCAGTGGCTAGGCAGTAGAGGAATAGGCAGGGCTGGTGGGCAGAGAGAAACAAAAGGGAGCCAGCCAGCCAGGGGGCAGCCCGCCAGACATGGAAGAAGCAGGAAAGCAGGATGGACAGTACATATATGAGGTAAACAAGCCTCAGGGAAGCACATAGATTGATAGAAATGGGTTAAAGTTAAAAAAAGTTAATTAGGAATAAGCCTAACCTAAGGTCAAGCATTAATAATTAATAATAAGTCTCTGTGTCATGGTTTGGGGGTTAACAGTCCCAAAAAGCCTGCTACAGATGTATATAATGTGTATGATATGTATAATGTGTATGTGTGTATGTGTATGTTTATGTATGTGTATGTGTGTGTTCATGTGTATGTGTGTGTGTATGTTTATGTATGTGTATGTGTGTGTTCATGTGTATGTGTATGGATTTGTATGATGTATGTGTATGGTGTATATGTGTATGTGTATGTGTATGATGTGTATGATGTGTATGTGTATGATGTATATGTGTATATGTGTATGTGTGCTTATGCATATGATGTGTATGTATGTGTATGTGTGTGTGTATGTATGTGTGTATGTGTGTGTTTATGTGTATGATGTGTATGTATGTGTATGGTTTTATTTGTGTATATGTATAATGTGTATGTGTATATATGTATGATGTGTATGTATATGCACGTGCCTTCTTGAGTTTCTGTGAACCACATGTGTGCTAGGGCTCAGGGAAAGAAAAGACAGAAGATGTTGATGGATCTGGGTCCTCTGGGTCTGTAGTTATGGTTTGCTGTGATCCACCCTGTGTGGATGCTAGGAACAGACTATGTTGTCTGCATGAGCAGCATTTCTAACACAGGTCTTACTTCTTACATATCCTACCGTCTACCAAGAGTGTCAAACTGGAGACCAAACCTTTAATTAATGGGCCTCTAGGAGACACTTAGAATCAAAACTACAGTAAATAATGAAGTGAAGTACTGCTTAGATGAAACATGAAAATGTTATGTCATGTGGAAGAAGTCAGTCACAAAAGACTGTATCCTATGAGTTCATTTACAGGGCCATGCCCATGTTGAGCAAGTCCATAAAAAGCAGAAAGTAAATGAACAGTTGTTTGTGGCTCAGGAGAGGGGGAGTTAATCTGCTAAGGATATGTGGCATTGGGCTTGTAACACTCAGCAGCCACAGAGAACTAACCTATCCCCTAAATTTACTCCCAGGTAAAAGAAGCATACATTTCAAGCTGAAACATAGATTAAAATACATTTTAAAAAATGTAGTGTTAAAGCCTGGTGTGATAGCATATGTCACTAATCCAAGAATTTGAGAGATTGAGGCAGGGGAATCAAGAATTCAAGGCCACCCTTGACAACACAGCAAGTTCAGTGTCAGCCTGGACAACATGAAAACCTGATTCAAATAAATAAATAAATAAATAAACAAATAAATAAATAATTCCTCATGTTTTCTTCTTTACAAAAATAGAAAAAACAAACAAAACTTAATTTACAAATATACTTACGAGGTTTTTAAGCTTATAATTAATATAGTTATATTCATTTATACTTTATGATCACCTTATTCAATGTAACTGATATTGACATAGCCAACATACATACAGATTCTCTACTTTATGTGTATGTAATTTATGAGGGAACAAAGTAACTACATCATAGCATATATTAAATACATGGGATAAATTCACACGTGAAAGCATCCTAGAGAAAGAGAAGAGAGAATTCAGAAGGGTCCAATTCTAATCTTTCAGAAACAAAATAACTGGAGTCAGTGAGTGGTAAAGAGTGTTTTCTGATCTTGCAGAGGAACCAAGTTTGGTTCTCAGTATCCATGCTGGGCTTCTCTCAACTAACTACCTCTACATCCAGCACACGAGGCTATTACATCACCGGGACTCAGGTGCACACCTACCCATATATGCATATGATTACAAGTAATAAAAAGGAATCTTAAACAAAAGGAAAGAAATACAAATAATATTTACTAAATCATCCTTGCAGTGTGCCTCAGTGCCTCCACCGCATCTCAAGGCCTTCTGTAGAACTGAACAGTCCAGCTCTATTCATGTGGAACATATGCTCATCTGTCATTTCTAAATATTTGGAAGTTACTTATAATGCATTTCCTGCTTACTTAGGTAACATTATATTCTTCTGGGGTCTTTGATGTAGTTGAATACAAAATAGTTATAATTTTCCTTGGTTATGATAAAAAGCTAAATTAGATATGAAACCTTAGACTCACAAATATAGGATAGATAGAATATTTTCTTTAATTTTGCCAAACACAAATAGACTAGATATTATAACTGTAATTCCTGCTTTATAACTTTTCTATGATATGTAATTTTACTATGATAAAGTTAAAACCCTTCCTTTTTGATTAGGCAGAAAAGGGGAAGTGCTGTGGGATGTCTTTCTGTATGCTGTGAATATGTGTAGCTCTGATTGGTGATAAATAAAGCTGCATTGGCCTATGGCAAGGCAGCTTAGAGGCAGGTGGGAAATGCCAGTAGATATATGGAGAGGAGAGAGAGACATGCCAGCTGCCACTCTGGAAGGAGCAGCAAAATGCCAGCAGACCGGTAATGCCATGGCCACATGGCAACTTATAGATTAATAGAAATGGGTTAGGTTATAAGAGCTAGCTAGCAAGAAGCTTGAACCATAGACCATGCCATTGGTAAGTAATATTAAGCCTCTGAATGATTATTTTATAAGCAGCAGAGGGACTGTGGGACTGGGTGGGACCAGAGGAGCCTTCCGGTTACAGTCCTCTTTTTGTGACGCCATTAATTTAATGTTTGCTGTTGGAGTAATAGAAAATGTGTGCATTCTGGGCTAGTAAGACAGCTCCGTGGGTAAGAGTGATTGCCTGGTGAATTCTGGGTACCCATATGGTAGAAGGGGGATAACTGACTCCTGACTCCAGTAAATAGTCCACTGACTTATACATACACACAATTTAAAAAGTTTTAAAGGGGTCACGGATAGAATTGAACCCCTCATGTTTTGTCTTGAATACTGCTAAGCCATACTTGCTAATGTTTTCTGGTGGCATTTTTTTTTCAAGCTGTTTTGTGTGTATTACATTATTTCAATCTTATAGCAAGCTTCTGAGATCACTATGTGCATTTTCTCAATTTTGTAGGTAAATGGAAGAGGCTTCTGCTGTCTGGGCCTATAAAGGAAGATAATAGAATCTTGTTTCCCATTTACATGAAGGAGTTCTATTCTTTTATAAGCTATGTTATAGGTTTCAGCATTGTGGGCAACTCTGTGAAGACACAGTCTCTGTGAAGTAGCCTGGAAAACTCTAATAACCACAGCTTAGAGTTATTCTTGCAGCCACTGAGCCTAGATGTATATCTTCCTTATTTACCCCAACCTGTTGGTTGTATGTATGGACAAATTCCAAGAGTGAAATAAAAGTCATATTTCTACCCATTGGTGACAAAGGAAATGTAATCTTTGCCGAATGTCAGAGAGAAGGCAAAGTAGAAAATCCAAGAGAATATCAAAGTATGGAGACTTACTATTTTATATTTTTCCTTACACTGGGGATTCTAATGTCTAGTTAGAGCGTTTTCTCTAGAATATATAAATAATTTTTAGAAACTAAACATCATGTAAACAAGTAACCAAATTTAAAAATGGAGTATAGATCTAAACAGACTTCTCAAAAATTCTTTGTATATTCTAGTCACTAAATATCTGTCTGATATATAATTGGTGAGATTTTTTCCTATTTTACAGGTTGCTGTTTTGTTCAAATGATGGTGTTTTTTAATGCACAGAAGAGTGTGGCTTCATGAGGTTTCATTTATGAATTGTTGGTCTTAATTTCTTCACTATCAGAATGCCCTACAAGTCAATCTTATAGTGGTATTTTATCAGTTAAGATTTTCTCTTTCCATGTATGTCTAGATTTGTGCAAAGTTGACAAAAATTAACTGACACCTTGTCAACTTCACACAAAACACATTGCTTATTAAACCATAACCCTTCCCTTGGTGTTCATCCCCAAGATCTCCTATCAATATCACAATATATGCAAAGTATAACTTTAAAAGTTCCATAGTCTCTAAAACCTTCATCACTTAAAAGTCTAAGATCTCTTTAAAAATCCAAAATCTCTTTAAAATATTCCAAGTCTTTTAACTGTGGGTCTTTGTACAATCAAAAACAAGTTAAATACTTCTTTCCCTAAGAGGGAAGAATCAGGAAACAGTCACAGTCCAATGAAAACAAATACAACTCCAACACTGTAAATAGCGATTGTTTTATGTCTTGGACTCACTCACGATCTTCTGGGTTTCAAAGGGCCTAAGCGCTCTACTTCCCCAGGTCTGCTGCTCCCAGCACACATATATCACTTCTCAGGCCAGCTTCGCTGCACAACTACTGCTGTCCTTACTTGTCATCCCCTGGTACTGGTATTTCCAAAATGCTGGGTCACCATTGAAACTGGGCTGCATCTTCACCAACAACCACTCCTGGGCTGTGTGTGTTCTTGGTCTCTGACCCTGCCATATAGTTCCAAGCCTCCAATTCTATCCATGATCCCTTCAATATGGTGCCTTGCAGTCCAACTGAGGCCTCTCACAGTGCCAGGCCTCAGCTGCTCTCCATGACCCCTTCATACCATCAAAATCTGAACTACCTGAGAAACTTACCCTTTACCAAGTGTGGCTGCCGGCATGAGGTACATACAGCCTTGCCTGCCTTTGGACTACAGTTTTTGAGTACTGTCCCTGAAGAAACATTTACTAGATTGTTTTGCCACAATGATGGTAGCCTCTTTTAATTACAGTTGATTCTTCAGCCCCAGCCAACCAGAGCTTTAAGTCAGAATATCATACAAATGGTTCTGATAGAATCTTCACTTGCCTCAGAAACTTCACAAGTTGGACCTCCATTTTTTTGCATCTCTTTATGAATTCCTACCTCTCAAGCCCTCAAATAATGACACAATAAACAATAAGCATTCAATGGATTTTCTATCTCATTTGTCCAAACACACTCACAATCTGGACTGGACAGGTGTTCGGGGGGTATATAAGAAAATAGGCAGAGCAAGCCATGGGGGAGCAAGCCAGTAAGCAGCATTCCTCCATGGTTTCTGACTCAGTTCCTGACCCCAAGTTCCCGCCTTGAGTTTTTGCCATGACTTCCTTTGATGATGGACGGTGCTGTGGAAGTGTTAAGAGGAAAATAAATCTTTTCCTCACCATGTTGCTTTTGGTCATGGTAGAACAAAAACCTCAGTTAAGACAATAAATGAATACACAAATGAATGGTCAAGGTGTTCATCTTTGAGGGAGGGCAAATTAGGTGAATAATTTTCTATAAATTACATGATGTT
Organism: Peromyscus maniculatus bairdii; assembly: GCF_049852395.1. NCBI lineage: Eukaryota > Metazoa > Chordata > Mammalia > Rodentia > Cricetidae > Peromyscus > Peromyscus maniculatus. The sequence continues at coordinate 27,884,065 of NC_134864.1, forward strand.
GTTCTCTTAGGCTTAAAGAAATACTCCAGGGGTTCTCTTTGGATGTGTAAGGATGAATTGGGGTTTTTCTTTGGATGCATAAGGATGAAGCATTTTCTGCCGGTGGTAAATCTGTTCTCCTAAAGCAAATGTTTTCAAAGCTTTTCCTCCGACACTTGGTATTAAGCCCTCAATGTGCCTTAAGCCTAATGGCTCCATTGCTGTCTGTTCTTGTCGATTCCATCTGCAGCAATTAAACTATATAGAAAAAAAATCATTTCATGCCATCTTAATGGAGCAGCACAAAGGTTATCTAGCTTAATTATCAAAATAACTTTAAGGCATTGTGTGAGGATGTATTGTCATTTCAAAGAACAGAGGGAAAAAAACATTCAAAGAAAACTCATCAACTAATACAAGATCTTCAGGGAATTTGACTTCATGCCATGGTCACAATAGTCTGATTCATTCTCATTTTATTTTTAATCTACTTTAATTAAGATGGGCAAGGAAATTGTAATAGGACACAAGCAGTAATGGAGACAGAGATTCTCAGAAATGTTAAGATATTGGAATATATGTGAAATATGGTGGAGTTTTTTGTTGTTTTGTTTTGTTTTTTATCTTAATTTTTGTAAATTTTTTAACCATTTCTGAAAATGATTTTATTTTTAGTTTTCAGCATACTTGTACATTTGTTTCATTTCCTTTGAAATCTTATTTCATTGTTATGCACCTTTCCCCAGACAAGGATCCATTGCAAGCTTTAAGTGCACACAGTTCCTACGCAAATGATACCAACAGAAATATTGACTCCAGAGCCATGCGATGTGCTGGATTATGCTGAGTGGGCAGGTGGGCATCTGCTCTCTGAATCCCAGGTTTTTGACATGAAAGGTAGAACTGATTATAGTTTAAAGGGTAAATGATATACTCCTTAGGGTGTTTACTGAGGTATCTGACGTAGCAAATGATCAGTTATAAGAACATAATTATTATTACTGTACAAGGTTATATTCCTAGGAGCCTTGTCTATTTTTGAAAATATTTACAAAACTAAAAATATGAAATGTTACAAGAAACAAAAGGTTTAATTGCACAGTCAGTTTCCCACAACTTGTATTTGGATAAACTTCATCTGGTAAGAAAATGTTCTGGAATAGTACAATGGATATTACTTACTCACCTAGGCTCAGGCATTCTTCCCTTTTAGCCCTAAAGAGTATCTCTCCATCTTCATGTTTCAAAATATCTGTGGGTAGTTTATTGAAAGTGAGTACCGGTGCCTGTATTACTTCAGTACCAAGATAATATTTTGGGGTTTCACCACTTACATGTGTAGCGGTCACTTTTCTATTACCTGTGACAAAATACTTGAGAAAAATATCTAAGAGTAGAAAAGGTTACTTTTAGCTTGTACCTTCAGCTGTTTAGTCTATTTTAGGCTGATTACTGAGGACCTGTGTCAGGACAGGGGAGAATATGGAACCCAGCTGCTTACATCATGATGTCCAGAAACAGGCAGAGGAAAAAAGGTGAGGCCCAGGGACAAAACATACCCTTTTAAGGCAGCCTCCTCATGAACTACTTTCCCCATCTAGGCTGAAACTCCTGAAGTTTCCACACATCCCAACAGCTCATTAAGATGTGAATATATTATGAATTAATCCACTCCTGAGATCAGAGCTCTTGTGGTCCAATAACTTTCCCCACACCCACCACCGCCACTGAGCACTGCTGCACAATCATTTTGGGTGGCATTAAGCACCGAGCCCTTCTACTATTCTAAAGTACCTAGTGTATTATATAATAATTATATAATATATAGGTCATATTATTCAGTATTCATAAGCCATTCTAATAATACTTTATAGATGTTTTGGTGATCATTTTGATCCAGAACCCAATGTTGAATTGACATCTGTTATTGTCACTTTTTTCTCTCAATCCGGAGAAATCTCTGCATTTCTTTTCTTTGTCCTTTATGATATTGCTTTCAAAGTCATAATAGCATCCCCAGATCTATACCCTTCAATTTGAATTTGTCTGATTTATTCTTTGTTTCTGTACCTATGCCCCAGATTCACGCTCAACTTCCCAAGAAGATGCCACTGTCCATGGAGCTTGTGCTTCTCTGGGTGTCACAGTGAGGAGACTCATGATGTCTCTGTCTCTGTGATATTAGAGTATTGTCTCTGGGAATGTCTGCCCTACAGATTATATCACACATTAGCTTCCATGCTTCTTTTCTAATAAATAATCTATGAAGCTATGCCTGGAGAACAAATATGTCTTATTCCCCAGACACATCTCAGCAGACAGGGTCAGCACTGAATTACCACTCTTACCTTGAATTATTTATTGCAATAATGCTAGCAAAATGGGGGCTTTCTAACTTTCCCCTCCTGCAGTTATTGGTTACTGTTTTACTGTAAAGAAGAGATTCCTGTTACTTTGACTTAGAATCACCATAAACTCATTCATTTTTGAATGATCATATATGTTAGAGCACATTTAATATTGTTGTAAAATATTTTATGATGTTTTATTTGTTTATGCTACGGAACATAATGATGCAAAGATGTGTTGCATTCTTTTATGTTGCATTTGATTAACTCTGTGAAGCTGTGTTACTTTGCCTAAAACACCTGATTGGTCTAATAAAGAACTGAACTGCCAATAGCAAGGCAGGAGAAAGGATGGGCAGGGCTGGCAGGCAGAGAGAATAAATAGAAGGAGAAATCTGAAAAGAGAAGAAGAAGGAGGAGGAGGAGGAGAAGGAGGAAGAGGAGCAAGAGAACAAGGAGAGGAGGACACTAGGGGCCAACCACACAGCCACATAGCCAGCCATGAAGTAAGAGTGAAAGTAAGATATACAGAAGTAAGAAAAGGAAAAAGCCCAGAGGCAAAAGATAGATGGGATAATTTAAAGGTAAGAAAAGCTGGCAAGAAACAAGCCAAGCTGTAACTAGAGTTTTCCTGCCTTGCCCAGAGTCAGGACAAATCTTTGTCACCCGCCAGTCCCACAGCCACTCAGACCCAACCAAGTAAACACAGACTTATATTGCTTACAAACTGTATGGCCATGGCAGACTTCTTGATAACTATTCTTATACCTTAAATTAATCCATTTCCATAAATCTATATCTTGCCACATGGCTTGTGGCTTACCGGCATCTTCACATGCTACTTGTCATGGCGGTGGCTGGCAGTGTCTCCTTCTGCCTTTCTGTTCTTTCTTTTCTCCTCTCTGTTAGTCCTGCCTATACTTCCTGCCTAGCCACTGGCCAATCAGTATTTTATTTATTGACCAATCAGAGCAATTTGACATAGACCATCCCACAGCACCAAGCTGAGGCCAGGCATTTATAGTTATGAATAAGCCTCTGTGTGTGATTTATTTGGGAGCTGCGTGGTGAGCTCCCCAAAAGAGCAAAACAACCAACAAGAAATATGTTCAATATATGAATGCCACAGATTTTTCCCATCCTATAAGATAAAAGCTGTATTGTCTGTCCCTCATGATGACAATAATGGACATGATCAGTGATTTGAAGGTGGAAACAAAATCATGGTACAGTTGACTTTCAAGGACTTTAAATTTGATGTGAACATTTGAAATACATGTATGCTTTATTAATATCTTGCAATGCTATTGCTCTGTATACTGACAGAAGACTAAGTTATGTCTTAAGTATAAATCTCTATCCATTGTACACTATTTAGAATGCAAATAGATTCTTTCCTGCTACATAAAACACAAAGACCAAAGTAGCTGTAGAGCTCAGAGGCTTTTGTTTGTTTATTCGAACCCTATAAAATGGCAGGCCATATAAACATTTACCATGATGATCATTGGGTGCTTCAGATGACTTCTCCAAAACGATTATTTGTTCTCCTCAGAAGGGGAAAAAAACAGAATTTTGACCCAAGGGTAGGGATCTTGTTGGTTTCCATTTTTCACCCCTGCTCTGTTTGACACTAATGCTCCAGAAGTGTTCCCCAATTCTACTGATGCTCCCAGCTTCATATAGTATCATGAAAAGTTATCATTGAGCGTGTTGTCTAAAACTATAGCTATTTACTTGTAAGGAATTTGTGTTCCCTTTGGATCCACTCAGGCTACTGTCCATGCTCGGTTTCCTGAAATTCCCACAGGGAACATCACTTGGGTATCTCTGCTTTGTTCTTCGCTCGGTCGTGGTTTCTTATGAAACTGATTTCAGGTGCATAGAGTCTGTTCTGCTTACCCACAGTGTTGCTTAGCTGCCTAAATGTCCTGCCTGCTCACCATTCCACACAGCATTCTGTGTAAGCTTTTCCCACACCTCATTATCTTGTGTTCCTTTCATTGGTGTCTAATCTAACTAACAATATTGTTCTTTGTCTGAATTTCCACTTAAGCATTTCCAGATTCCTTTATTTTGGCTAATATACTATTTTATTTTCTGTAGAATGTCACTTTTTTCTTTTACATATGGAATTTATTTTAAAATACTTCTACTTTTATTTCTTTATATTGTCATACTCTTTTATTACACTCTTGATATATTTTTCTAAGCAAGTATATGATTTCATTAAACACTGTGGAATTTTATAGCAGTGAATTGATCCTTGGCTGGGCTTCTTATTCTGTGAAAATCTAGAATATGCAGTGTTATAGAGGGACAAATGTCATTAAAGAAATCAGAACAAAAAGTTCCAATTATTCCTGTGCACTAAGGAGGACAAAAGAAAGATGACAATGATTCTTCACAGGATCTGGCATCAAAATGAAAATACAAATAAAATGGTGATGATATTATTAAGACAGCTGGGAAAGTTGGATATGGCCTATTTTATAACAGAGGCATAATGCTACAGTTTGGAGCATAAATGAATACCCACCAAAGGTCATATGTTGAAGGTTTAAGCCCCAGGACTGAGATGTACACAGGTAGGGCATTTGGGAGATGACTGGATTATGGCTTTCATCCTATCCAAGAATTAATCATGGGTAGATCCACATCTTAATAGACTATTGGAAGGTTATAGAAACTTTGGAAGATGTGGGTCATTGGGACACTGCGGCCCAGTTACAGCAAGTGGGCTACTGGAAGGGCTACCCTTAAAAAGTGTGGTTTGTTCTGGGCCCCATTTTGTTCTCTCTCTGATTCCTGGCTACCATGAAAAGAGGAAGCAGTTCTCAAGTCTTCTTCTCTAGAATGTCCCCATGTAGAGGCCAATTTTTTATTAATTTCTTGGCTTTTTTTTTTAATTTGTGGGATTATAATATAATTACAACATTTCTCCCTTCTCTTTCCTCCTTCCAAGCCCTCCCATCTACTCCTCCCTGATTGCCTTCAAATTCATGGCCTCTTATTTCACTACTTGTTATTGTATACATATATGTGTAAACATATATATTCCTACAGATAACCATAATGTTACTAATGTGCAAATTTTCAGGTCTAACAACTTGGCAACCAGTTGTTGTACTCTTCCTTTGGAAGGTGACCTCTTCCAGATCAGAGTCTCAAAATAAAACCATCCATTAAAACTATAAAAAAGAAACAAAATCTTCATCATCTTCCTAAAAATGAAGATGTGTATACTTGTGTGTGTGCAAGTGTGTGTGCATGTGTATGAGTGTGTGTGTGTGTGTGTGTGTAGGTAGGTGGGTGGGTGGGTTAACCTTTTATTTAGAACACTGCCCAATGAGGGGTATCTCTAGCACAGATTTTAAAATTGCATCCTCTGCATTTTGTCAGCCATATTCTATGTCTTAATTTCATGTAGTACTTCACCATAACTGCTGGATTATGAATATTGAGCCTTCTAATCACTCCTTGCCACTGAGCAGCAGCACTGTCCCATTTTTCACACATCTCCATGGACAGTATTGAGTTATATCCCTTTGTTTCTCATCAGAGTAGTTTTGTGCATTATAGCTGAAGCTTTCCTGGTCTTGCCCGGCTCCAATGGCGCTGCAGCCACTTGGACCCAAGTAAACACACAGAGGCTTATATTAATTAAAACTGCTCAGCCATTAGCTCAGGCCTACCACTGATTAGCTCTTACATTTAAACTAACCCATAATTCTTATGTATGTTTAGCCATGTGGCTTGGTACTTTTTCTCAGTTCTGCCTTCACATCTTGCTTCCTCTGTGTCTGGCTGGCAACTCCTGACTCAGCCTTCCTGTTCCCAGAATTCTCCTCTCTGCTTATCCCACCTATACTATACTTCCTGCCTGTCTACTGGCCAATCAGCATTTTATTTATCAACCAAATCAGAGCAACACACATTCACAGCATAGAGAACAACATCCCCAGCAGTGCATAAAAGAATGTTATTGGGTTTCTAGGAGTTTTTAGAGTTTTCAAACCATAAAGTTAGATGTATTGTTGCAGCTACTTACCATTATATTGAAACTACTTTCAGTTACATAACCATGCCATGTAGCCACGTTAAGGACAAAGACAGAAGGGAATTGTACTAAGTGAGGCTTCCTAGGCTTCTCTGATGGGGAGAGAAATTTCCCTGTCTCCCTGTGTAGAACTTTAAGCAAAGACTGGGGGAGAGCAAATGCCTTGTAACCATCTGGCAAAGCTGAGAGGAGACCTGGGAGCTTGGCTCCTGGACTGGAGACCTCAGGTCTGGACTCCAAACAACACACACACTGTGGTGTATGACTTAACTAAAGCATTTTCATTTCTAGTTTTAGCTGCTGTCCTGAAGTCTCCAGCACATGCCACAAAAGGCAATCCTGATTGATGATAGTCTGAATGAGGGCCTGAAATAAATAAATCTCATAAATGTGTGTTTTAAAAGTCTGTAGCTTCACGTCTTTTGTGTCTAAATTGCAGAGGCAGAAACGTGTGATTAGCTCTTGCATGGAGCACCATGTGGGTTGTGGTAGTTTGAATGTAATTGGCCCCCATAATCTCATAGGGAGGGACACTATTAGGAGGTGTGGCTTTGTGCGAGTGTGTATGGCCTTGTTTAGAAGAAGTGTGTCACCGTCAGGGCAGATTTTGAGGTTTCCTATGTGCAGGATGCCACTCATTGTCTCAGTTGACTTCCTGTTGCCTTCAGATCAAGATGTAGCCAGCACCATGTCTGCCTGCATGCTGCCATGCTCCCCACCATGATGATAATGGACTGAACCTCTTGAACTGTAAGAGAGCCACCCCAGTTCAATGTTTTCTTTATAAGGGTTGCTGTGGTCATGGTATCTCTTCACAGCCACAGAAAACCCTAAGTAAGTCAGTGGTAAACAAATGCCACACTGAGGACCCCGAGCACCCCATGTCCTGTCACGTTAACAATGCTTTGGGCTGAGGACACTGCGGCCTCATACCCTGCTGCCTCCCGACACACTGTCCACTCAGCTCACTTTCCCTCTGTGCCTCTACTTTAGTTACTCGATACTCATTACCTGTTGATGTTTCTTCCTTCAAAGACAGTGACTTCCCTGAAGCTAAGCGACACATCCCTGACACTTAAAACAATGGGTATGACTTCATGTCTTAAAATTTTCATATTTTTGAGTATTTCATATGTGAGTTCTTCATTTTTTGTCTTTGTCACCCCATCCTGTCTCCCTTCCAACTCTCCCCGTGCCCTAGGGAAGATGAATTTTCCTTCTCTTAGCAACCTTTGCTCTCCACCTGAGGGCAGGACTCTGTTACATTCCCCCATCTACATGGGCATATCAATCAATGTTGTTGTCATGGAGGCCTTGTTTAGGTGACTATATTGTTGAGATTTCATAGATGCTGCTCCTGTCATGTGTAGCAAGAATCTTAAAGAGTCTTATTAATAAAATCAAACCCGAGGCCAGGTATGGGGTGAATGCTGGAAGATCAGAGATGCAGAGCAAGCCACAGCTGCCTCACCTCGCCAATTTCTCAGCTGATCCTGTTTCCTCAGACTGGAAGCCTCTGAGGCCTCATCCAGAATGAATCTCAGCCGAACTGCTGCTAAAAACCTAAAAGCTTAACCAGCTCTAGTTCCTGATTTTCAGGTCTTATATACCTTTCTGCTTTCTGTCATCACTTCCTGAGATTAAAGGCTCACTTCCTGGGATCAAAGGCGTGAGTCACCATGCCTGGTTGTTTAGAGTGTGGCTTTAAACTCACAGAGATCCAGATGGATGTCTGCCTCCCAAGTGATAGGATTAAGCCGTGTGTGCCACCATTTTCTGGCCTCTATGTCTATCTAGAGGCTGTTCTGTTCTCTGATCCCAAATAAGTTTATTAGGGTGCACAATATTTTGGGGAGCACAATATCACCATAGTCATATATAGAAGACACCATCTTGAAGTACACAGCCTTGTCTTCTGGCTCTTTCAGTCTTTAGGCTTTCTCTTCCATGATGTTCCCTAAGCCTTAGGTGTAGGGGTTGCGTTGTAGATATTGTCTATTGGGAATGGACACCTCTGGTCAGTTGTTCTCTGAATTTTGACCAGTTGTGATGAAAAAAAAAAGAAGTTTATCTGATGCAGGATGAGAGCTATACATACCTGTGGATATAAAGGTATATTTAGAAAGCTGCAGTTGGGAATTATACTGGTAAAGGAAAGTGGTAAGTAGTAGGTTCTTCTTAGTTTATATGAGCTCATCAGCCATGGATAGTTGGGTGGATTTACAGTATTAGGCACGATTTTCCTCCTATCGATTAAGCCTTAAGTTTAATTAAGTAATTATTGATTACAGTTAAGATATAAGTGCCACTATTGTACCTTGTCTTATCTTGCCCTGCTGGCCATTGCTGTGGTTCCTAGTAGAACTGTTAATTGTTTTTCCCCTTTGGCAGCCTGCACAGCACCTTCCAATACTATGTGTGTTAGTGCTCAGGGCAGAGGCTTACATGTCAGTCCCAGCTGCATCCTCCCAGACTTGTGTCTGAAGTGTGTGGTATCTTCAGCAAGATGACATTACGTTAAGTTCTGTGGAATTTGCCATGCTTTAAATAGAATAAGCTATGCAAAAATGTGCATCTCAACAATAATGAGTTTTCTTAGGCTACCTAGAAGTGTTTGGGCTTGTACTTGAGGTTTCCTTAGGGAGCCACAGGGAGTTAAGTAGAATTCACAGCAAAATACTATCTTCATTTTTCCTCTAATGTTCAGAATTGTCTCGGAACTCCTTTGTATCTTTTACTAGTATCTGTGTTCAAAGTTGTAATGGACTGTATTACAATCAGTGTCTAGAGGGAACAACTGCTGTAGAGAGAACATATCAGCAATGTTTCCTTCCATCCAAGAAAACTGTTGCTCTAAGATTTTAATCTCTGTGTTTCAATAATATCTGTTTGGGGATTTTGTTGTTGTTGTTTGTTTGTTTGTTTGTTTTAAGACAGGGTTTATCTGTGTAATTTGGTGCCTGTCCTGGATCTCCCTCTGTAGACCAGGCTGCCCTCAAACTCATGCCTGGCTCTGGTCCCTAGGTGCTGGGATTAAAGGCATGCACCACTGCCGCCCGGCCAAAATCCATTTTTTTTGTTTTTTGTTTTTTTGAGACAGGGTTTCTCTGTGTAGCTTTGCGCCTCACTTGGTAGTCCAGGCTGGCCTCGCACTCACAGAGATCCGCTTGGCTCTGCCTTCTGAGTGCTGAGATTAAAGGTGTGCACCACTACCGCCCGGCCAAAATCCATTTTTATAGTATAAATCATTCTAAGACTATACAAGTCCACCCAATTTCTTCCTTTTGTTTTCACCCACCCCTTTTGTTGTTTTAATAAATGTGTTCTTCTTCCTTAGTATAACAAGTACTTTAATCTTTCCAGCACTCAACATTTAATCCTGATATATTTTCAATCAGGTAAGCAGTATCAGCTCTTCCGCTATCTTAATGGCATCATCAAGTTTTGATGAATTATTTAGTCATTTTTTACTACAGCTGCAAAGGCTAGAATTGACTTTGGTAGATCCCCATCTACCCAAGTGTTGTTTGAATGTTAAATGTTCTCATAATAGTAATAATAATAATAATAATAATAAAAAACCCAGAGCCAATATTGGGCTGAAAGCTGAAAGATCAGAGAAGCAGAGCAAGCCACAGCCAACATCACCTTGCCAACTCCTCAGCCGATCCTGTTTCCTCAGACTGAAAGCCTCTGAGTCCTCACCCAAAAGCATCTCAACTGAACTGCCTTAGTTTCTGTCTCTTCACACCTTATATACTTTTCTCCACTCTGCCATGTCACTTCCTGGGATTAAAGGCATGTGTGCTTCCCAGTACTAGGATTAAAGGTGTGTGCCATCACTGCCTGGCTCTGTTCCAAGTGTGGCCTTGAACTCACAGAGATCCGGACTGGATCTCTGCCTCCAGAGTGATAGGATTAAGGGTGTGTGCTACCACTGTCTGGCCTCTATGTCTAATCTAGTGACTGGCTCTGTCCTCTGATCATCAGGCAAAGTTTATTAGAGTATACAATATATCACCACAGGAATGGAACTTATTACCTCGTGCAAGCAAGGCAGTCAGGCCATGAGCCTAACCCCGGGGGGACCTTGTGTGGCTTTGTTCAGAGTTTGGTAAAATTGACTGCTTGAGAGACAGCAGCCTGTGCCAAGGAAGGTCCTGGATTGAAAGAAGCCCTGAGTGCATTGACTCTTCTACATATCAAACAGTCAGGTCCCTATGGGCAGTGATTCTGCACAACATTGCCCTGAGTGAGCCCAAGTGGATAACACTGCTACAGAGTTCAGAGAAGACTGACATACCATGAGACTTCAGTAATATAAAGGCAGGGGATGTTATCAGCATGTTTGATCTTGAATCATTTAATTTATTCAAGCAACTTCTGATAAGCCAGGGATTTGAAGTTTAGTCATAAATGGCAGAATGCCAAGGATCACTACATGTCTGAATAAACCAATGGAGAAGAAACTTAATCTCTTCCTCTATAGACCAAAGAGCAGCTGACTTAGTTAGGGTCTATTGCTGCATGACCAGTCATCCCAAATTCAGTGTCTTCAGCTGTTGGCAATGCTTATTTCACGTTGTATCTCCAGTGAGCAAGTCCTGTATAGGGAACAATAAAACACTAAAACTAGAATCATGTGCAGTCCTAGTCACTCACATGCCTGTCTTGACATTGTGGGCTGAGTGTTTAGCTTGGTTTGTCATCCATAGCACAATATCTAGCCTCTCAATTTGATACAGGTGTGTGTGTGTGTGTGTGTGTGTGTGTGTGTGTGTGTGTGTGTGTGCACTCATTCGTGTGTGCATGTTGCTCATATAAGCACATGTGGAAACCATGGGTTGATAGATGAATGTCCTCCTATAACTAGGTCAGGAGTTTACTTTTACAGCACAACTTGCTGGTGAGAAAGTCTCAGGGGTCTTCTTGGCTTCACCCCAACTCCTGTGGTTAGAGGAACAGGCCACTTTTCTGTAGGTGCCTCAGATCACAAGCTAATGTTCTCCAGTTTAAGCATTAGAACTTTACTCTCTCAATCTATCTATATTCCACTGGCTCTCAGTTTCTTTGAAGCATAACTCCAATAATAAGTTTCCCTACAGAAAGAAGCTAACTGTAAGCTGAGTCACCTTCTGTGATTCAACATTGAAAGTCATACTTTGCTATGCCTGCCACATTCTGTTTGTCAAGCTATTCACACAGCCTCCTCCCCATTCTACTTAGTAAGGGATTGCCACAGTTCTGTAAGAGCACATTAGACCAGGAATATTGCTGTGGTTATTTCAGGGAAACATAATACACTGTCATCTGCCCTTTGGCCACAATTTACATCCCTCTCACATACAAAGTACATTTCAATGTATTTTCTATTTGTCCTTTGATGCATTTGTTACTTTTTTGCCTTTTTATTTGCATTAATATCAAATTGTATTTTTTTTGCTCTTTAAATTTAATTTGTCCTTTTTTTGTCTCTTCCATGGGCAGAGAAGTTATACACATTGTTCTCTGAGTTTTAAAAATATACTCTCTAGATATTTTACATACATACTAGCAGATTTAAAAACCAAGGAGTAGCTTTACATTTATCATAAGAAATGCGAGATCTTTGCACACTTTAGCTGTGATTATCCCTTTATCCAACTTAATATTTGTCTTAGTTCAGGCTCTGGAACTAAAATACTTCAGACCAAGGTCTGAAGGCTCGCTTGGACCAAATTCTGTATCTCTCCACAGTCCATTTGCTGAAATACTACTCTTACTCCTTGGGTGATGGGGAGTGGAACATTTGGAAGACACTCAGCATTAGGTGGGGGGCTTGTGAATAGAGTCAGTGCCTTGTAAGAGTCCTAAGTGAACACCCTTTCTGTGATGAGGTTAGCCACAGGAAAGTCACATTTTAGAAATAAACAGTAATAGGGTAAATAAAATGTGGTTTATGTGTTGATATGGACAAGAGAACATGATGGTCTTCTATTTCCAGAAGTGAAACAAAGGATGCCATTGGTTCCATAAAATAGGCAATATTATCAATTATTTGAAACAGCAGAGTTTAAAATGAGCTTGAATACATATATATATATATATATATATATATATATATATATATATATATGGCTCAATATTCAACCCCACTAACTTGGCAGCTTTAGTTTATTTTCTTTCATTTGATAAGAACCAAGTGAAGATATGCTATGCAGAAGACAGGAAACAAATTTTAAAAACTTCCTTCCATAATATTGACAAGAAGCAACACATAAATAATAACGGACAAGATAGTCATATCATTCGTCTAAGTTAGAATCTACATGGCAGGGTGGGAAGCAGTGCACTGCAAATTCCCTCAAGGGGAAGTTTCACACAGCAGCCATCCATGGAGGTTGGGCCTCTTCTTAGAATTTCACACATGCAAAGTTTTAGGTTCAACCTTTATGGTGATATTTTATTTGTGCTGAATGTGATTTTATTTGTATGTTAATAAATAAAGTTGCCTGGGGGTCAGAGCTAATAGCAAGCCATTTAGCAAAAGCCAAGTGGTGGTGGTGCATACCTTTAATCTGATCACATGGCAGGCAGCGTCTGTGTGTTCAAGGACATAGCCAGCTTGGAGACACATGCTTTTAATCTCAATACCAACCATAGAGACCTGGAGGTCTGTATAGACAGGCAATGACAAGGAGGTCATGTGGCTGGGTTTACAACCAATGAGAAGGCAGAACAGAAAGTCAATAAAAAGACAGACACACAGGAAGTAGGTCTCTTTCTCAGGGGAAGGATGGCAGCGGCAGTGAGTGGTAAGAAGGTGGTCTCAGCTTTTGGCTCCTGCTCTCTGACCTCTGGGCTTTTAACTCTGCATTTGGCTCTGTGTTTCTTGTTTAATAAAACCGTTCAGAATTACATCTACAAACCTTCTAGTGGCAAAATCATGTGGCATGTTGAAGATCTCAGTACCAGTCACCAGCAACCAGGCGTTCTCCTCTTCCAGCTCAGGGTCAGTTCATGCAAAGCCCACACTTCCATCTCCACTCCAAGCTTCAGCTCCCATTTGCTGTCTCTGCTGATTTGAGCAGGCTGGCAGCTGGAGGCTATTTCTGAACAGAGAAAACTGTCATCAAAGGGTAGTCTCTGCCATCGACTTCCTTTGTTATGTTGGAAATAATACCAGTTCCTCTGAAATTCATTCTCCTTTTTTGTAAATTACGATAATAATGTTCCTTTAGGTTGACCCTGGAGTGTGTGCTATGACCTTAATTTCTGAAGTGAAAATTTTACCTGTTTTTACTTGACTTTGGATCAGAACTTAGATCTTTAGACATGAATTTCATCCTGGCAGGTCAGTTATAGATAATTATCTAAGAGTAGCTAAATTGTTGAGTTATAGCCCAGAAACTGAACAACTCATATGCTTCAAATATTTAACCCAAAAGAAATATTGACTGCCTCCTGAAGATGTGTGTAGTATCAGCTATTGCTTTGTTAACATGACACTCCACAACTAAGTGGATTAAAACACAGTGGCCATGGGTTAGTTTTCATGAGGACATTTTGGGGGTTCAGCTATGGAGACTTGACTCACTTGGTCTTATCTGGAATCTCTAATGTACTGTCAGGAGTTTGCCCAAGGTTTAGCTGACCTAAGATGGTCAGGGCTGAAATGTCAGTGACTGGGATGACTGTTTCCTCTACCTGTCCCTTATAAGCCTCCAGCAGGCTCATCAGACCTTAAGAGAGGTATATGAAGTAAGACTGAAAGGAAATATACTTGAGAGCCTATTTACTCCTTGAATCTGGCCTTTGCTGACATTTATTTTATCTTCTGTTATAAAGCAGTTGATTCTGTCCTTGCTCAAGTCGTATGTCGAAGCCTTATATCCAGTAATGATGATAAGAGGAGGTGGGTCCTTTGGGAGGTAGTGCTGTTTGAATGGGATCCTAAGAGTTGAGTCCCTATGATAGACTCCATTGTAAAGAAAGAGAAACCGTAGCTCCCCTCTGCACCATGTGAGAAGGCTGTTTGGGGCTTGTAAGTCAAGAAGAGAGTCCTCATGAAGAAACAAATTGAGCAACTTGATCTTGGATTTCTCAGCCTCCCAAACTATGAAAAACAAATGTCCACATGCGGGTCTTTGACAATGGTGTTGGGCTGTGAATGAATGTGCTGAGACTCCTTCTATTGACTGACTGGAAGCATCACTTGGTGAGTTCAACGTGAAAGCAGAGAAAACTTCAAACCAGGGGGCAAAGGACATACACATAGAGCAGTCATTATGGGGAGCTGGTCATTTACTCAATGCTCACTCTCTACATTTTCCTAGAAGTCCTGTAATCTGGGTGACTTCTGGGGTTTGCTCTTCTGCAATTGCTCTTTAAGCATTCATGGTAGGAAACTGATAATTATTGTTGATTATCGTCTCTCGTATGCCATGTTGGGTTTACCTAGCGATGACATTTTACTTTCCTTGTATGACCTTTCATTTTTTATGCCAGTGCTTTAAGGATTACAGGAGACACAACAGCTGATGCTGGATTTTTGGAAGTTTTGAAAAGTTACAAGCATTTTACTTAAAAATTAAAATTTAAGCTCTATTTTTAACTACATAGTAGTCACTATAGAGAAAACAGTAAAAATAAGTTATGGAAATAGCACATTTGGAAAATATTCCATGATTTTTTCCTGGGCAGTATAAGCATATAAAATAAATAATATAATTTCCTAAAATATGTGGTCCTCAGGCCAAACTCCTAGAATGACTGAAATAAGAAGTTCATTTGGTATATAGGAAGAACATATGTTCCCAACTTGGCAACACTGGATGGTATCATCCGTTTGTCAATACAATAAGTGAAAATGAAAATTTGTTACTAAACATTATCAAACTATCTTTAAAACTTCTCATAAAGTAAGCATGTACAAAGTCATCATTCCCTTCTACCTACCTTCTAATATCTACCTTTTGAGACTTAAAAAATGTACCAAGTTGTAGAGACTAGAGTAAATATTTTCCAGAGCAATAATTTAAAAATTATGTAATGTATTTATATGAATGCGTGCTTGAATAAACATTTTATATTTAATGTGTCTATGTATTCAGGTACACACTCATGTGCACATGCATATGCACTGCATACACTTGCAGGAGCCACAGAGATCAGAAGAAGGCATCCGATCCCCTGGAACTAGAATTATAGCTAGTTGAAAGACAAAAATGTGGGTGTTGAAAACCAAGCTTTGGTTCCCTTGTGAGACTGGTATATGCTCTTACCCATGGAGCCATGTCTCCAACCCCAAGATACAAGTTTTCATTTGTAAGAGAAAGATATTTATTTCCAAAATAATTTTCTGGTTTTATATGAAATAAGCTTAACACAGTGAGTTCAAAGAAATGCATCTTCCTCCAGTTCTTAATAGTCTACCTAGTTAAAATGTTATTATATCTTAAGGTCAACAATTAATGTACATTAAGGAACACTTTTGATTTTTTTTGAGTTATTTATTTATTTAAAGATTTTGCTATGTAGTCCAGATTGACCTCCAACTAATTGATCCAGCCTCATCTTCCTGAGCACCACAGTAAAGGCATGTATCACTATTCTTCTATTGGTTAATTTTTAATCATAGATCAACACAGGTACTCTTGGATATATTGAAATCTCTACCTTTGTTTTTTGAAGTGATGACTCTAAACAAAATTGCATGGAAATCTTTTGTGCTATGCCACTCTGGTTTCATTAAATTGCATCGTCTTCTGTCATATGAAAAATTCAACAAAAGCAAGAGGAAGGCAGCTACATGATTACGTTATCTCAATGGATAATATATAATAATGCATGTCAGGCAGCTATTAGATACCAGGAGGCTTGATGGATATAGGTTCCTCCCTCATAGTCAGGAGTACTTAATACAAGATTGGATCTCAGGCTCTAATTACTGTTCAGAAGAATGCAACCTGAGCCCTATCTCTAACCCTAAGAGGAGACATGACATCCTGAATAATCCAGAAGGTCGTTGATAGGTAATTATCTAAATCTGGCTCTGGTGCCCTAAGGTGTTGTATATGATTCCCATAAATCAAAAAGCTTTCTTATGAAGGACTAGAATGTACCAATGTACTCTTCTGTAGGATTCAATCCACATGAACCTGCCAATCACATGGACAGAACAAAGTTCCCCAGGAAAAGATGGTTGTTCTGGGAACTCTAGAAATAATATATAAAGCCCACCTAAAATGCAGATTAGCACATGGTCCCTTTGTACATTGTCCATTCTTACTATTTGAGGATGCTTCTTTTAACTCTGCAATAAACGTGACCTACCTTTGACACCACTGTCTGTGTGTCGTTTGAATTCTTTCAACAGTAATTACAAGGAATCAGAACAAAGGAAGTCTGGACAGAGATCTCAGTGATAACCAATATAACTAGCTTATCAACAACATGTAATGACTGGTCAGTACAGGGAAATCTATATGGTGACGTTATGGTTCTCCCCTTTATATTTTTATAAATTAATACCTCCTCCCTTGATTAAAAATGAGAATCCCAAATCTCCTTTGGGACTATGAGGTATTCCATACTGAAATACATGTTTTTCGAAAGACTTCTTAGAAGTCATAATACTAGACAATTATTTAGTTTTGATCAAGTAATTTTATAGATCAAGTGATTAAGAACTGACAATGTAAAGGAAAGTTTCCCCAAATGGAATTAGTGGCTATTGAGTACTATGCAAAGATCAATAATAGAATTTGCAGTATCAAATCTCAAAAGAATGAATTATTCCACCAAACTCTTACAGTTAAAGACCTCCCTTTAGTTTTCCCTCAGAGGTGCCTGCACAAGTGATGCCTTTGAATTGAAGATGCACCAGCAACAATTTCCACGGTATGCATCTGGATAGCTGCTTGAGTTTGTAATGTGCAAGACCAATGTCAGAAGCAAAGAGTCAAGATAGAGTTTACCATAGCTGGGGGAATTTTTGCTTCACACTTCACATTGCACACTGGAACAATGACTGGGAATGAAATAACTGCCCACCAAGAGTGACTCCATTCATATGTTTGTGAAGCACATCTGCCTAATAATGCTAGTGTGGATTTCTGGAGGCCCAAAGATAATGGAAATTGCCTTTGTTTTCATTCAAAAGGAGACGACAACAGAAAAAGAGTTGAAAATGCAGAGTCTACATTTTTAGTTTATTTTGCAAGTCATTTGTGGCCAAGGTCTAGGAAAATGAAGATTCATTATTACCAGACTCTAACAGGATATTTAAGAGCAATAGAAATGAATAAATTTGATTTTCATGAAAGAATATGGATGAGACTGTCAGAACTAATTGGCAAGGATAAAAAACAGGTTGAAAGAGAGTGATACAATTCAAACACAGTTCGAAAGTTATGTAATAAGTGCATATATAATCTGTATAAAATATGTGGGGAGATGTGCGAATATGCAAGAAAATTGAAAGATCAAATTAATCTATTATGTAATTTTTTGCAGTACTGATATATAGTAATGCTTTTTTTATGGATGTCTTTGATACTTGAATTTTCACTTCAGAGAAATTTTCACTCTATAGAGAGCTCTGAGCTATAAAACCATCCTTTCAGATGTCTCTGTGTGGTATGTTACCCTAAGGTAAATAAGCTTGTAGATTGATAGTCCATGTCGATTCTTAATACCCTTCTGTGGTGCATGGTGCAATTATTTTTCTTGGATTTGTGTCTATCATTAGACTTCATGTTGTTTTTTAATGTGGAAATATTTATATCATTGGGTTTATCACTTTTATTACTTTTGTATTTCTGAATTTGAGTTAAAATTATGAAAATATTTCCTTTAGGATAACTACAACCATGTTTTCTTTTTCTGGTTTTTCATTTTAAACATTTCTCTGTGATTTTTGTGTGGGTGCTTCTGTCTTAAGCACTATAGAAAATATTTTCAACATGGAAATCATGTTTTAATATAAATATATTTACAGTTCTGATATTTGAAATAGATTTACTTTAATCATTTAGTTTCTCTTTTTGTCATCTTCTATTTTACATTTTTCAGTATGTGGCTACTATTAAATAATAACAACAGATACTATTTTTGACTTTAGTCAAAAGGCAGATATATGATGTACTTTGCTGCTATAATATTGTTATGTTTGTAAATATAATTTACTCCATCAACACCTCTTTTATTTTAAACATATGTAGTATTTATCACTTCTACCCTTAACTGCTTTCTTCAAAAAGTCTAAACTCATTCAATTTTCTTCTTCTGTCTCAAACTTGGGGGAAAAAATTTTGGAACTTTTAAAGAATCCAATCCCAACTTATGATTGTATTTTTAATACATTTTAAATTAAAATTGAATTGGATCATTTTCTTACTTACATTTCTTCTCTCAATCCCCTCCCCAATACTCTCCCACCAGCTGCTCTTATTTCACTTGCTTTCAAATTGACGGTGCTCTTTGATTATTTTTATATACATGTATATATTTATATACATGTATTTACATGTATAAATATATATATGTATGCGCAAAACCTAAATAAAACCTACTTTGTCTACGTTTGTTGTTTGTATGTGTATGGCATTGTGTAAACAAACAATGTCAAATGCTTAAATTAACATGTTTTTCTCTAAGGTTTATAGTTAATACTTAACAAAATTTCCTGGTAGTTAGTCAGCTGCAGAACTAGCATTTGGTTCTATAATCCCCCACCCTTACTGCTTCTTCCTTTGTTCGGTTTTCTTATTGCTCAAGTATACATTTAACAGTTCTCTTAATGAGAGTCTGTGTGGGTGACAAATTCTTCCAGTAATTGTAGTCATAAAAATTCTGCACTGTTTCTTTACCCAAGAGCAGCAGCTTATCTATCTATCTATCTATCTATCTATCTATCTATCTATCTATCTATCTATCTATCTATCTATCTATCTATCTCTCTATATGGTTTTCCTTTAATGATGCTTTAAATGTATCATCCCATTGTCTTGCAGCATCTGGTTTTGCTTGTGTTTGTGCACTGGTTTAACTGGACACTGCATGGCCAGTGATGCTCTGGCCACCTCTTGGGTTTTGTCATTTCTCTGTGTTCTACAACTTCACCACTCTATGTCTGTGCATCCATTTATCTTGACTCATTCTGTTCTGTACTTGAAGTATAATTTTGATCTGGGAAATTTTCAGCAATTACTCCTTCAGCTTGGATTGCTCTGAGATGCTCCATGCTGCTCTTACTAAACTTTGGCATGAGTGTGGGTCTTGTTGTATATTCATAAGGCTCAGCAAGTGGCTTGTTTGTCTGTCTTACTAGAGTACTTTTGCAGGACATTCTAGGCAACCTTGGTGTGATTTCTGATAGGTAAAACCCCTCTTAGACTTCTGCCCAGCCTAAGAAGCCACACCATACTGCCATTATCTCTCTGCAAAACCCAGTACACTCTGACATTTCTACCCTAGGCCTTTTCAATGTTTGTCGCTTTTAAGTACCCAAGCCAACTGCTGTTAACTTGAGCTTGGAATGTATCCTTGGTTACTTCTTTGTGCTTTACAAAGATCAAACGATCAGACGATGAACCAAGTAACAATTTAACAGTCTAGCATTTTATACTTGCTTTGCCAAGTCCTATGCTATAAAAACTTGCTCAAATATTTAAGATTAAGCAATAAAAATGTACATTATCTGCATTTTATTGCCCGCAATAGCCCAAACAGTGCCTACATCAATATTGAATACAAGGGTAAAACATTTTAAGGCATATGGAGATAAAATTGCTACATGCTTAATTAGCTCATTCAACAGATGTCATTGTGAGTCATTATGGAAAGTACCACGGTTTGTTCACATTTCTTTTTTATAATATTAATGATTATTCAGACAAGAAGACTAAGTTCCTAAAATACTACAAGTACTTCTGAAATTGCTTTAATGCCTGAAAGATGCTATCTGTCTCCATTATGTTTTATTGTAGAATCTCTTCTAACTTCCAAAGTGGTATCATTTCATATCCATAAATTATAACAAATCTTTTCACTAAATTTGTGGATTGTCGTTGATGATGAGTGCCTAACTATATAAAGCTACTTTTAATACCAGGGCCCTATATTTATGTGCACTGCATGTGTTTTATTAGAGAACAGAGCAATTGGTTGAATGTTGATGAAGTCAAGAGAGTAACTTTTAGACCATTATTCTTGGCTTCTTAACTTTTAAGCTCCTGTTAAGTTCTATTGCTACCCACCCCCCCACCCCCACACCACTGTTCTACTATTCTGAATAGAGAAAAAGGAAGAAAATAAAATTTGTTAAAGAGTCTTTAAAATTCTTTGCTTCATAGTAGGTGAGAGAACACATTAGTAATCTCCTTGGCGGTGATGAAGAGCAGCAGTCTTCCTTCACAACTTTCACATCAATCAGTGAAACAGTTAAGATGTTCAGTAGTAATATTGGACACTATAGACTTTTTGTTCACTGGATCATTCATGAGTTCATTTATTCTTTCTTTCAGTATATTTCTAGCACGTGATTACTGAATCCCCAGCTCTGTGCCAGATACAAGCAATTAAATGGTTGAACAAAACAAACTCCAAATTTCTACCTTCATAGACTTTAAAAGCCAGTAAGACAGAGATAAACATGTGGTCATCCTGTAAACAGTTACAGATCTACAGTTGCAATTAGACCAAGGCAGAGGTCAGTATCAAGAAGCAGATGCCACGTGTTTGAAGACCTGAACTGAGAATGGAGCTGAGAGATGAGTAATAAAAAAAAATGAATAAAGGGATTGGAGAAAAGGCTCAGTGGTTAAGAGCACTGGAAGCTCTTCCACAGGACCTGGGCTGATTGTCCAGGCACCTATATGTATCTCACTACTATCTGCAACACCAGTTCCAGGAGATTCATCACCAACTTCTGGCCTCTGTACACACTGAGTGCATGTGGTGCACAGACATGATAGGCAGGCAAAACATCCATACACATAAAATAATAAAATAATTTTAAAAAGTGAGAAAACGGAGTGAGGTGGCCAAGGGCATAACAGGGAAAAGACAGAGCATCTGTGAGAACCACGGAGTGTATGAGTGCTTGATTCCTAACAGCATGACAAGTGTGGGCAGGATAAGGATATAGAGAAGGCTATAAGAGAAGGGAGCCTGGGACTGGAGGTACAGGCGAGCATCATATTTTAGAGGCCCCTGTGGGTGTATTTCATGTATTTTGAAAACATTTTTTTAATATAATGTATTTGACTGTGCTTCCCCCTCCCCCAACTTCACCCAGATCCTCCCTACCTTTCCAAATTCATGTTCTTTTTCTCTCTCTTAAAAAACAAAGAAGGAAAAACAAGAAAAAAAAATCAGGAAACACAATACTGTTCAATACAGTATTATACAATAGGTTTTCTATCGATCACAAACCTTGTGGAAGTTCCTGGACAATCATTCAAACAACAGGAATCCTTCACTCATGCACATTTCATTTCAAAGGAAGAGATTCCTGGCACTCAGATGTTTTGCCTGTTGCTCAATTTAATACATATGTGTCCCTTGTTCAGTCATCTGCCTTATTCTCTGCTATATTCTCTTTATTTTAAAGATTCATTGACTTTTATATTATGTGTATGAGTGTTTGCCTGAATGGGTATATGTACCCCATGCTCATGCTTGGTACTTGCAGATCCAGAAGAAGGTACCAGATCCCTGACACTGGAGTTGCAGACAGGAACAAGCTGACATGTGGGTGATGTGAATTAAACTCTGGTCCTCTGAAAGAGCAGCAAGTGCTCTTAACCACAGAGTCTACTCTACAGCCCTATGATAAGTTCTTGTTTACTTACGAATATACCCAAGGCATTGGATAATTCTTTAGTAAACATTAACCTATTATATGTCTTTAAACTCCATCTTTTAATGTATCAGATTCACTCTTTGCTTTCTTGTCTTACAACTTTATGTATTGCAAATAGAGCAATCAAAAATGTTCATTGCAGAGGGGCAATGGTGGCACACATCTTTAATCCCAGCACTAGGGAGGCAGAGGCAGGCAGATTTCTGTGAGTTCATGACCAGCCTGGTCTACAAAGTGAGTTGCAGGACAGCCTGGGCTGTTACACAGAGGAACCATGTCTCAAAGAACCCCCCACCCACAAAAAAGCTCATTGCCTTATAAATTTAATTTTGTATTATGTATATAAAAATATGAATGAGCTCTTTCCTGAAATGCCGTCATATGAAGTAGAAAAGATTGTGGATTCTGAAGACAAAGTGTTAGAAATCTGTGTGCTAAGCCTGTGAGCAGGGCCCCCAGATCTGACAGTTCCCAGTTCTTGGTATATGAAACAGTGATATAAATTGTATCAAACTCATTGTGTTGGGAGAAGCTAATGAGGCATGTTGATTTTAATATAAGAATTATGCATGAGTAGATTATATGCATATATTCATAAAGCCTATAGATGCAAAAATTATTTTGCATATGTTTTAAATGTTACTTTCTTTTCACAGCCTTAACTAATACATATTGTTAGTCATAAAGCAATTACTCAAGTTGCTTATTGGAGAGTGATCTTAAAGTGAACAGATGATAAATATCCCAGGAAGAATTGATGCAGTTCTGTCTTGTTTACAGCATATTTGAAAAATAAGGACCGCTAGAAAACAATGTTTTTTGAAAGATAAAGTGTCTGAGGTTTAAGTTAAAATCAATCACCATATCTCTTTGCTTCTCATCCTTCAAATGTCTTTGAACAGTCTGCCTGTAGAACTCATAGGATATTTTCAATGGAGATTCTATATTATACTCATTGTTTGTAAACAGTGTAGTTGTTTGCCTGTTGGCAAATCTGCTTTTTTATTTTTTAAAACAGTCATGTCTATGTAGACCAGACTAATCTCAAATTTCTAGTCTACTTGCTTCAGCAGCTCCCAGGAGCGTGACTTGCCAATATGAGCCTCTAAAAAAGCTTAAATATTGCTGCATTTATACCAACTTTTTTGTTCACTATTCCATATTATCAGTATTTTCTACTGTAGCTAATATGGAAAAATATCAGTTCCCTGGTGGCTCATGCAGTTTCTCAATTCTCCATGTCTAATGGCTGCTTGGAATCTACTTTGGGGAATAACTTCATTTTTCTGTCCGTTCCTTTCATTATCTCTGTTTTATTATTTTGCTGAGTTTTGCATATTTTAGTGTCTTCTCCCATGAAGCCTTGCTTTGCTGATTTCAAACTGTACTTTGACGAAATCTAGTTGTAAACTACTAGAATGTATCAGTCTTGTCTCTTACAGTTACAGAATTCTGTGACATGTTCCACTCCGATGTTCTTCAGGAATTTCATTCCTTCATCTAATGGAATGGCACCACGTGAAGGTGCTGGGACAGGAGTTTGAACTGGGAGAGGGGTGATTTTTAAATGCACTGTTGGCATTTATTTCCAAACCTGTTTGGTCTTCTATTGTTACTTTCCTGCTTCTTGTGTTTTCATGCTTCCATCGGGAGCTTTTCCATTCTGTCTTCATTATTCGTTCTGTTTTATTTCCTTTTACATAGACAAGCTAGTGACAAATTCTTTCGCTCTTCCTTTGTTCAAAAATGTCTTTACTATCTTTTTGTTCTGAAAATTTTACTAGGTAAAATTTATTTAAGTTTTAAGCCAGCAAAGTATATACTGTCAGCATTTTAAAGTGTAACTTAATTATTATTCTCCTTTATTTTAGTTGAGAGGCCAGTCATGACACTTATTCAGGGGCCTTGAAAGCAAGATGGCTTTAGTCTTCTTGTGCTTAAGAGTTTTCTTTGCCTTGGGTTTTCCAACACGTTACCTGGCTATACCTTCTTGCTATTTCCTTTGCTTTACTGAGGTTAAGATATGTTTCGTATCTCTAGCACGTAGGTGATGTTTTATCTGTTTTGGGAACCGCCTTCCCATGTCGAATCACACAACACTCTTGTTCGAGTCTCTCCTTTGCTTTGTGAAATTCAACTATTGAGCATTAGAGTTATGCATCTCAAAATGGTTTAAATTTCTTTTCTCTGTAGGTACTTCTGTTTCGGCATGGTATTCTGACCCATTTTCTACTCTACTAATTTTTTTGTCTTCAGCTATATTTTATATTTTGGTGATTTCCTTAGTTTTATATTTTGAATGCCATAACTTTACTTGGCCCTTTTTATAGTTTTTTGTTTGTTGGTTGGTTTGTTCTTCGTACAATATTTGCCTAGTTTCCTGACTAAAAAAATTCATGTGTAATGATCCTATTGTCTGAAACTCCTGCGGTTCTCTTCCCCTAGTCTTCCCCCTCTCCTCAGTCACTCTCTTTTCTTTCCCTCACTCCTTTTTCTTTTCCTCTCTTGGCTCACGTGGCCTTATTTACTAATATTTCTAGTCATTTTTAATTGAATACTTGACATTATGAATGAATAACAGTAAAGATGACTTTAGGTGCTGGCTGAGGTGATATCCCACCATTTGCTTTTACTTCTGTCAAGCATGTATGTGGAGAAAGACCACATTCACACAAAATTCACACATTCAGAGACTGTGTTGAGGCTATGGTATGCTTGAGGCCTGGGGAAAAGTGGTATTAACTGTAGTTCAGTTCTATTACTGGAGTTCATGTAGCTAGCTCATCAAAGATTCTGACAGGAAATTTTTCCTTTTCCCCCATTTTATTGAAAACAGTTTTTTTTTTCACACACTGTAATATGATTATGGTTTCCCCTCTCTCTGCTCCTCCTTTTTCCTCCCCTCTCATATGGATCCACCCCCTTCTGTCTCTCATTAGAAAACAAACAAATATCTAAGGCATAATAATAAAGTAAGTAAAAAAAAAAACAAATCAGGAAAAAACAAACAGAGGGAAAATATCCCAAGAAAAGACCTAAGAAACAGATATAGATGCAGAGACTCACTCCTTTGCACATTCAGGAATCCTATTAAAGCACAAAAATAGAAGCCATAATATATTCACAAAACCTGTAGGGTGAAAATAAATAAATAGATAGCTGGATATAAGATAGATAGATAGATAGATAGATAGATAGATAGATAGATAGATAGATACATAGATAGATAGATACATAGATAGATAGATACATAGATAGATACATAGATAGATAGATGTAAAGTAAAAATAAAATAAGAGGCACTCCCTGACACGACACTATGAGACAAGAAACCTTTAAGGTACCACTTAGTTTGTTTTCTGTGGGCCATTTACTTCTGGTGTGTGGTCTACCCTTAAGAGTATGTTTCGCCAGTGAGATTTGCATGGAGGCAACTAATACTCTATTTGTAAGTGATTATCAATTGGAGATAGCTTCTAGGTTAGAGAGGGGGCATGTGTCCACTTTTCCTTTCAGCTCTATGAGCCCATCTGGTGCAGACCAGTGCAGGCCCTGTGCATGCTGCCTCAATCTCTATGAATTCATATGAGCATTAGGCCTGCTGTGTTTAGACCTTGTTTCCTTGGTGTCTTCCATCCCTTCTGGATCTTACACTCTTTCTGCTTCTCTTCTGCAGCTTTCCCTGAGCTTGGAGAGAAGGGAATTAATAGAGATATCCCATCCAAGGCTGAGTGTTCAAAAGTCTCTCATCTCTGGATGTGGGTCCCTATATTTGTTCCCATCTGCTGCAGGAGGAAGCTTCTGTGATGATGGCCAAGCAAGGCACTGATCTATGAGTATAGCAGACTGTCATTAGTAGTCATTTTATTGCCACATTTTTTTTTAGAACAGTGATATTTGGTTTTCCCTTGGGTTCCTGGCCTATCTAGTTTCAGGTTCTTGATCACCCAAGCAGAGTCAGGTATGGGTTCCATTTCATGGAGTGGACCTTAAATCCAATCACACATTGGTTAGTTACTCCCACAAGCTTTGTGCCATCAATTCCCTAGTGTGTCTTGCAGGCAGTAACCATTGTACATCAAAGGGTTTTTTTAGATAGGTTGACGTTTCTCCTTTGGTAGCATGCATAGTCTGTTACAAAAGAGCCAAGAACACTAGCTAGTATCGGCGAAGGCTCTAGGTAGGAACCATCTCAACTTCTCCATGTTCATTGAGTTGTATAGGTATTATTTTCAGCAATAGAACCTGGCCCTCAGTTTATGGAGTAAGCTTTAGCCTTTGCAATGACATGGGTCATTGGGGGATTCCCGTGGGACTCCTTTGGCCTAGCCCATTCCTAGTACTGAAACTTCATTTGGTGATGAGAAATGTCAAGTTGGGGCTCTGTGTCTCCCATGATTGGGTGATTTCACTTATATCATTTTCATATATACCCATAATTTATAATGCTTATCCTGTATTAGATTTTCATTCAACCCCTCAAATGGCCATTAATTTAGCTATCCCTCCTCATATTCCCTACTTCATCTCCCTCTTCTTTCCTTTTTTCCACTTGACCCTTCCATTGCAGCCAACCCCTTCCTGTCTATTATTTTTCCCCTTCTTAGAATCTGTCCCTCTTTCCTACTCTTTTACTCTATCCCTAACCTCTGTGTTTCTATAGATTGTGGCTTGCTTATCTTTGACTTAAGAGCGACCATTCACAAATCAGCAAATACATATCATATTTGTCTTTCTGGGTCTGGATTTCCTCACTCAGGATGACTTTCTCTAGTTCCATCCATTTATCTGTGAATTTCGTGTTTTTATTTTTTAAATGATGGATTCATATCACATTATATAAATGTACCACATTTTATTTGTCCATTCATTCTTTGACATGCATCTATTTTGTTTCCAATTCATGACTATTATGGATAGTCCAGAAGTGAACATTTTTGAGCAAGTGTGTTTGTGGTAGAATGAAGCAACCTTTGGGTGTATGCCCCAGTGTTGTATAGCTGGGTCTTGAGGTAGATCAATTCCCACCTTTCTGAAGAACCACCACACTCCTATCCACAGTGGCTGTACAAGTTTACACTTCTACCATCAATGGATAAATATTCTCTTAACTCTACATATTTCTCTGCATGAGCTTTCATGTGTGTTTTTGATCTCAGCCATTCTGACAGCTATAAGATGAAATCCCAGCAAAACTTTTAATCACAATAGATGTAGAAAGAAAGACTTCAAACCAAAAAGAAGAGGTAGAGGACACTACATACTCATCAAAGGAAAAATCCACCAGAAAGACATTTCAATTTTTTTCCTGGTCCAGTCTATTTGGTGTTCTGTATGTTTCTTGTACCCGATTAGGTACCTACTTTTTTAGATTTGGGCAATTTTCTTCAAAGATACAGTTGAAAATATTTTCTGTGCCTTTGACCTGGGTTTCTTCTCCTTCTATTCCTGCTTTATTCTTAGATTTGTCCTTTTCATTATGTCATAAATTTCCTGGATGTTTTTTGTGCCTGGAGTTTTTTAGGTTGAACATTTCTTTGACTGAGGTCTCCATTTCTTCTATCTTGTCTTCAATGCCCAAGATTCTCTTCTATCTCTTGCATTCTGTTGATGAGGCTTGCCTCTGAAGTTCCTGTTTGAGTTCCTAAGTTTCAATTGCCAGATTTCCCTAGTTTGGGTTTTCTTTATTGATTCTATTTCTACTTTCAGGTATTTAACTATTTTCTTCAATCCCTTCCACCCTTTCTTTATGTTTTCATAAATTTCTTTAAGGGACTTATCACTCCAAGACTATTTAAGGTCCTTGTCTTTTGCTTCAGCAATGTTGCATTTCTCAGGGCCTGCTATAGGAGGGTTGCTGGGCTATAGTGTGGGCATATTGTCCTGATTGTTATTGATTGTGCCTTATCACTGGTGTCCAGGCATCTGTGTTTGAGATTATTGTAATTCCAGGTGTTGATAGCTGGTCTTGTCTTTGTTGGATGGGTGTTTTGTTTTATGGGTGTTCTGTTACTCTCTCTGGTTCTTAGGCGAGTATGATAGCTGTATCTTCTGGGATACTGCTAAGTGTGGCCACTGGGGTTTCCAGGTACAATGTATTTCTAGGTATTGGAAACTAATACTTAAGAGTGGGGATGAGCTGGAAGGGGAGAGTTGAGGGAGTCCACAGTAGGGTGTTCTACCAGGATCTACTTATTCCCCTGGGAATGGGGGCAGAGAGTAAGGGGAGGCCACAGCAAATATTATGCTACAGAGCTGGGATTAGGGGATTGGATTTGAAGGAAAGGAGGTAGAGTTAAGATCTGAAGTTGATGGCCTACCTACTTCACTGGGCTGCTCACCTCTCTGATAGGTTTGGTGAGAAAGTTCCCAGTAAATCCTGTTGGAGTTGGGGGTTGAGACAAAGGGATGGATGCATCAGGAGAAATGTTGGAGAAGAAGATCTGTGTGATCTGCTGGAGATGGGGAGAGAGAGAGAGAGGGAGAGAGAGAGAGAGAGAGAGAGAGAGAGAGAGAGAGAGAGAGAGAGAGAGAGAGAGAGAGAGACCTGGGGGGCATAGGACAGAAGTGGGAGGAAAGGATGGAGAGCAAAAATCTCATTCTTATTAGGCCCTGTACTTCAGTTTCTGTATGTCAAGACAATAAGACTATGGGATCAGCACTCAGCTTTTAGCTTCCCATGTTATTTGACAAATGACCGGGTTAAAAGCTGGTGCTTGTAGGATTTTTAACATTTCAAGTTTTTGCTGCCTGGTTGGCTTTTTGATGCTGACATTTGTTTTTCATCTCCAGCAATTATAGCTGATCTCAATAGGAAGACTGGTCAGCAGGAAGCTAAGCGTGCCTCTACTGGATATGTAAACATCCTAATTATATTTTAATGACCATGTTTCTTAATTTGAGAAAATACAGGGAAATGTTTTAATAACAATTAGAACTTTGGGCGTGTTCCTTTTAATTTTTTTCTATTGCAAAACCAGTATATTTTTGAGGAAATTTTTGAAGAAGGCACATAATAAAACAAGAACAAAAAATGCAAAGGTACTTTTGGCCCAATCTTGGTCTGTCTTTGGGGGCTGCTTCCTGACTCTTGTTCTGACTTTGCCTTTACCTTATTTATATATCCTACAAACTATTTTGGACTCCAGACTGACTTTATGGAAGTACATCTATATAAAATGATAGAAATGAACCCTGGCATCAGCATGTTCTTTTAAGGGTTTTTTGTTGTTGTATTGTTTTTTTGTTTGTTTGTTTGTTTTTTGTTTTGTTTGGTTTTGGTTTTGGTTTTTCAAGACAGGGTCTCTCTGTGTAGCTTTGCGCCTTTCCTGGAACTCACTCTGTAGACCAGGCTGGCTTCTAACTCAGAGATCTGCCTGCCTCTGCCTCCCGAGTGCTGGGATTAAAGGTGTGTGCCAACACCGCCCGGCTCCTCTAAGTTTTTTAACACTTCTATTTGTTAAATCTTTTGTATGTGTTTAGTCATTATTTCTTCTTTACAGGGGTGTTTAAATTTATTCCCTATCACCACCAACACCAGCACCAGCAGCATCTCACAGCTATAAACAATGTACATTGTCTTGCAAATTCCAAATATCCTTTTAATTCATCTGTCATTTTTCTGGTAAGCTTTTCTCTAGTGGACACTCACTTTAGCATACCACCCCTTTATTACAAATTCATAATGTGCCCCAAAATTACTATATATATTACTATATATAGATCAATAAACTTAAATTTGGGTGATTTGATATAGTACATACGTGAACTGGTTCACCGATGGAGCTCAGTACATGCTTAGGTCAAGCCAGATTTCTTTCTTGCTTTGTTTTGCTGTGCTCTATCCTGTTTTAAAATGTTTGGAGTATTCACTGATTCCTACCCACATTCTATGGCTTACACTCCATATTTCTAAGAAGGATAGTGAATGAAATTAGGGGCATTGTTCCAGATACATTTGAAGGTACCACTGCTCCTCCTAAAGACCACAACATTGGTAAAGCAGCCTGGCAAATATCTTTAAGGAAAGTGACTCTCAGTTTATAAACATCAATACAGTTTCTACTTGCTGTTTTCTATGTCACCAAGGCCTGTTTATTCTCAATGATTTTAATAAATGTTTAAGGGAATTGACTCATGTTGTTTCAGTCTAGACTTAAATGGTTTCCTAACTAACCTTACAGTCATGAAATTCATCCATCTACTACTATTGGAATAAAATTTCTAAGGCACAAATCAGAATATATTACTATACTTTATATATATTATATATACATATATATATATATATATTTATACACTATATGTTGACATAAAATGTTTAATGCCCTTCAAGGCTATCACTTTATGTTTAAAAAGTTGAATTTCGCCGGGCGTTGGTGGCGCACGCCTTTAATCCCAGCACTCGGGAGGCAGAGCCAGGCGGATCTCTGTGAGTTCGAGGACAGCCTGGGCTACCAAGTGAGCTCCAGGAAAGGCGCAAAGCTACACAGAGAAACCCTGTCTCGAAAAACCAAAAAAAAAAAACAAAAACAAAAACAAAAAAAAAAAAAAATAAAAAGTTGAATTTCTTTTTATCATTTATAACATGTGGCTACCTCCCGTCCATCTAAGAACTTTCTCATATATATGGATGAGCATTGTAGTTATAAAACAAGTATCCATGATGTGATTCTATGTATAGAATTACATTCTACAGGGATAAGGCATTTATCCAGCAGAGGAACATTCCCCCTCGCTGGCTTGATAGAAATGTTGCAGAAATACCTACGACAAGAACTGTAAAGGCCCCTGGTTGTGGTGAATCTGGTTAGGCAGGCTGGTAGCAATAGATGAGTGGATTCTGCCCCAGCCTGGGTAAGCTTAGAAATATATCTTTCCTGAGTCAAGTTTCTGATGAGATCTACAACTCGCTGGCCTCTAAGATGGAAAGCCAGCCTGAAGCAGAGAGTTCCAGTGAGCCACCCCCGGCTCTCATCCCACGCAAACTGTGAGCCAAGGCATGTGCCGTGTTTTATTTAAGCCAGTGTGTCTGTGGTGGCATTGTTGCGTAGCGGTGGGACACACACACACATCACGTTATTTCCCACCATGTGCTTTTTTACCTTTATGGTCTCCTCAGTTCCAACGATGCCACCTACTCACTTCTGCTCAGCCAGCGTTCTTTTTCAGTTAGCTTTCCGATGAGAAAATTATTCTTTCTCACAATGCCTGTGAATTCTTTTCTGAGTCTTACAAAGACACAAATAATTATTCACTTTGCTGTAGGGCCTAATTAGTTAAAATGTTGACTTTTCACACCAGATTAGTGCTCATGTTTAGGTCTTGTGACTGTACCCCACACAGGACCAACTTCTGGAAACTTCTCCTTCATATGATGATGTTGAGGTGGTAGGACTTTCCACGGTGAGTTCCTGAAGTCGTTAGACACAAGAGTGTCACCGTCAGTGTCGCGGGACGCTAAGTTAATTCTGCTGAAAGGGTTGTTATAGAAAGAACAGACCTGACCGGTCCTCCCTCCCTCCTTCTTGCCTTACCATGTGATCTCTTTTGTTAGCATGTGCTCCTAGGATGACAACTGTGGTCCTGTGACCTGATCAAGGGAGTCTTGTCAGAGACCTTATTGTTGAGGCTACCTTAGACTTTTAGACTCCAACTCTGTCAGCAAAATAAACTTCTTGGATTAAAAATTACCTAACTTAAAGTATTTTGTTACAATAATGGAAAACAAACCAATACAACCAGGTAAATTTTCCATTTATTTCAGCTGAAGACAAAAGCTGCATCATATACATTTGTATCCAGAGCACCTTCCAAAATAGTATATAGTACTATATACATCCACAAACCCCTTGCAAAAGTTTTATCATATGTATTACAACCTCTCTGACTTTACTCTTCATATATCTTCCCTTGGGTTGGTCTTTCTATTCTCTCCCCTTTATGCAAGGCTAATTTCTCATTCAAGGTGAGCTACAATCTCACCACCACTTACCATTTTTGAATATGTATGCTTTATGCTTGACAGCCGGAAATTTCATAACGAAGACAAACTGTAGCTTGTTTACAGGGAGTAGAGTCGTTGTCTGGCTCTCGTATTGTGCCTCGCTGCTCAGAACTGCTTCTCATTCTGCACCCCATGCTGGGTATAAATCTTACCTGTTATAATGAAGCAAGACACCAAATGAAATGTACTCTCTACTCCCTTACTGCTCTAAACTTCCTTTGTTTAATCACTCACGGTTTTGAGAGAAACCAAAAACATAATTGCTCTAGCTTAAGTTCCCAGGGAGTAGAGATTCACATATATGAGATACAAATAACTTTGTGATATTACTAGAGAAAAATATGGATACTGTAGTATGAACAATTTTAAAAAATAGCAAATGATAGGATAAGGAACAAAACACATAGTCAGTTCACAGAAAAAGAAAATCAAAGCTACAGAACTTTCCCGGGAGCATGGGAGACACAATGGCAGGCTCCACCCAGGAGTCATGCTGGACATCACAGGGCAGAGGCTACCAGCACAAATTCAAGGATTGTTCTAAACAAAGAAGTGTAAATTAAAACAATGATTGTTCCTATTCAAATTAGCAAAGATCTTAAAAATGCAGAGAATAACCTCAAATTTACATTTAAAAAGTGAGCAACTGAGATTACTGGTTTCTTATGTGGAAGGTAGGAATCTAAGTGGTGAGACAATTAATTCTGTGAGGACATGTAGTTTAATGGTTGCCTTAGTATAGATCTACCTGCCCTAACTGGGGAAACGAAACAACCTAGTGTATTATTTATAACACTCCTGGGTATCTGAATGAACAACAATATTATAAATATACTGCTCATATTTTAATATTTTATTATTAATATATATAATAAATGAATATTTTATTTACAAATACTTGTTATTGAATACAATATTCAACATATATGCTATAATATACTTGTTGCTGTATGTTGTAATTATAGAGAAAATACATAAAATAATGTTATTTTTAAAATGGAATAGGGTATTTGGATCAATTATGTATGAGTCAATTGAGAAATAATTTTTATATACAATTATATACAAAATTTAAATACTGGTAATATAGTGGAATTAGCATTTGTCTGTAAGTATTTGAAATGAGTGACATTTTAATTTTTGTCTCCATGTTTTGTTACCATAAAATTACTGTAATGAGCATATGTTGCATTTAAAACTTGAAAAAGAACATTAAGTATTATCTAAAAGTAATTTCAAAGCCTATGTCTAGTTTATAAGTTATAAGAGAAATGAAAATGAAGGATAGATTCAAAGCACTGAGTATAAGACACTGAAAACAAGATCTGACATGATCCGTCAGCAGAAATAGTAATGCCATGCTTTGCTGCCCCGAGATGACCGATTT
Source organism: Peromyscus maniculatus bairdii (assembly GCF_049852395.1). Taxonomy (NCBI): domain Eukaryota; kingdom Metazoa; phylum Chordata; class Mammalia; order Rodentia; family Cricetidae; genus Peromyscus; species Peromyscus maniculatus. The sequence continues at coordinate 27,917,692 of NC_134864.1, forward strand.
AGAGATGCCCTGGGATTAATCCCCCTGTTCTTACTTCATGATTCCATGAATCACACATTGATACTACCAGAGGAAGGAATAGTAACATCCAGCTCAGCCCACATTCAGGACTCCAGCCCATTCCTTTTCATTTTCTTGTGCTAATGTTGATGGCCAGCCATAGCCAAATAGCTGTTTTATAACCATGGAAGAGCCTCAAAGCCAATGAGCTCAAGTCAACAGGGAACATCCTCTGTAGTCTCTGTGTTTAACATAGATCATATCTGAGTCTTTTAATTTGGGCAATAATGCTACCCGAGAGAAAATGAGACGCAAAATATTCCTGTTTTCTCAAAATGTCAGTTGTCAGCATGTAAGTATCACAGCTCCCAAATGAGTTGGTTTGGTAAATGAGCAGAAAACATCACCTTGTTCCTGTGGCATAGCAAATGCCATGAATCAAAGCCTGACCTTTGGAGTGCCCTCTCCCTAAGAACCCTGGCTGTGTATTCTTGGTAACAGCTTCTAAACACACTCCCGTATCTCTAATAACGACAAACAGCCCTTTCCACACAAGCCCCTCTGTGCCCTTCCCATTTACTATCAAACTCCTTGAACGGTTACTGATTTCACTTTTTCATTTCCATTTCTGTCACTAAAGAAAAATGATTTAAGCTGATTTTTACCCAGAGGGATCTAAGGACACACATTAACATTATAAACAACCTTTATATTGCTTTTTCCCATGGACGCGATTGGGTCATCATTTCACTTGATTTTAATACAGTATTTGACACTGAAGATCACTTCCTTTAAAAGAAATCCCATTTGGTTGAATTCTCAGCAACTTGGGAGACTGATCTGTATTCTTTAATCTCTTTTCATGATTCTCTGCAAGTGCCCCTTCCTGCAAAATGTATGATGCCACAGTACAGTGTCTTTTCACTTTGGCTTCATATTTTAAAATGATTTAGCTTTCCTCCTCAGCTCAATATTTGAAATAGTTCACTTCCCACCCTGACATCTCCATTTTTGAATTTATACAGGGACTCCATCATAGTCATTTTCTGTTCCTATAATAAAATATCCGAGGCTAGATAATTTATAAAGGAAAAAAAAAGACTAATATAACTCACCATTGTAGAATCCAAGAGCGTAGTGGGAGCATCTTCCTGGTCAGTGGTAAAGAGCTCATGGGACATGACTTAGTCATGGAAGAGAAGTAAGTGGGGCATTGGCAACATGCAGGAGTGTATGTGCTGACCTGCTTTACACTGTGTTAGTCACCTGTGACAAGCACGGAGCTAATCAGCACAAACTAGTTTAAGACTGCAATACAGCAAACATGATTTTGCCTTATGGTTGGAGTAGATAGGATATTGTCTCGACCACTTTAATGAATACACTGTCTCCTTATACAATTCCCATACCAGACTGAGATGATATGCCCTTAAATTCTATGATAATGTGTAAAAATACCAACACGGATCTGCTAATAACTACAAAATGAAACAAAGAACATGGCAAGGCCAATAGGATGAGCTACAAAAATTAAGAGTCAGTTACAGAATTTAAAGCAGGTGGAAAATTAGGCCTTTGGTAATATTACAACTTGAAAATGCTTTTTAGGTGGCTGGGGCGGCGACAAAGTGCTTCTCACACAAATATCCGGACCTGAGTTTAACCCTACACACACACACACACACACACACACACACACACATACACACACACACACACACACAAAGCATGGAGGCGCATGCTTGTAAAGGCAGCACTGGGAAGGGGTGATATGGAATGCTGTCCTCTGGACACAACACGCCCTTTGCACTCATGAACTCACAGCAGCCATGTTACCTGCACAAGATCAAACATGTTAGAAATTACAGCATGATGCATGGAGGGCTTCTCTTCCAACTGCAGAGTGACTACCAGTTGAGGGCTTCTCTGGGAGAGTCACTGTGATCAGAGGTTTCTCTCCTGCCTGCCAGTTCCCAAGCAACCACTCAGATGCTTAATATTAATTATAAGTGTTTGGCCAATGGCTCAGGCTTATTATTAGCTAGCTCTTACATTTAAATTAACCCATTTCTATCAATCTAAGTGTTGCTATGTGGCTCTGGTGTTACCAGTCTGCTGGCATGTTGTTCCTTGGGCAGCTCGATGGTGTCTCCCAGACTCCACCCTTCTTCTCCCTGTATCTCTGTTTGGATGTCTCACCTGATTCTATCCTGCCTTGCCATAGGCCAAAGCAGCTTTACTCATCAACCAATGAGAGCAACACATATTCATAGCATACAGAAAGACATCCCACATCATGTCACTTTTGCTTGGGTTGTGGCTACTGATAGACCGCCCATGCCCTAGTGATGTTTCCATAGCCATGCATATATGGGCGGTACCAATTGAACTCAGTAAGTTATTTTAAAAAGCACCTGAAGTTGTGAGGGAGATGTCTGGTGGGGTACACGGAGTCAGAGGGAAGAAATGGGAGATGTATGATTAAGATACACTGTATACATGTATGAAATTTTCAGAGATAAAAAAGATGTGATGAGTGTTTATATGAAACACAAATGTCTAACCTGTGGGTTGTAGAAATGCATGTGACTTAGGGATTCAGGGAATAAGCTCAATGCCTGATAGGCAGACCCTCACTCCTGTTTGGCCTGTGATTTTGTGTTATAGTATAGTGTATGTTTATTAAGCTCTCTGTAGGTGTGTTTCTCTTCTGTAAACTTAGATTATTAACAGACTGCCTCATGGGAAGTTTATGAGGATGAGATGAGGCCATAGCTAAGCCTGCTGCAGAGCAAATGTCCTCTGCTTGATAACTATCACTGAAATTTGTGAAGGGCTAAACGAATATAGACAAGAAAAATTTAAAGCTAAGGTCACACTTTGTAAACCAGGCTAATCCCAACTCATGGTCCTACTCCCTTAGCCTCAAGAGTGCTAAGATTACAGAAGTGAGTACCAGAATGCTAAGACCAAGGTAATTTAAATCGTTTAGAAAAGGCAACTGAGCTGGGCGGTGGTGATGCATGCCTTTAAGCAGAGCCAGATGGATCTCTGTGAGTTTGAGGCCAGCCTGGTCTACAGAGTGAGATCCAGGATAGGAGCAAAGCTACACAGAGAAACCCTGACTCAAAAAAACAAAACAAACAAACAAAGAAAGAAAAAAAGAGAAAAAAAGGCAACCGAGGCACAAGTGTGGCCATAAGTGAGGTGCTTATATGATCTGTAGTTAGAAAGTAAGTGCCTGATAGGATTTAACGCCAGTGGGTGCCTTTGCTGTTGGCATGCTCTGCTCCCAAGGAAAAGCCATTCCTCAGCTGTGCTGTATGGGTGGCTCAAGGCAGGTGGTGTTGTTCAGAAGTCCCACCAAGGTGTGTAGTCAGCCTCCAACCTCAAAAATGTAGTAAAAAACAAAACAAAAACAATGCTCCTACTTATTTTCTGAGACTTTCTTGTTATTAGATTTATTCTCTCATTGTTGAAAAACAAAACAACAAAGAAAGGGTAGTGGCCAATGTGTGTGGTTTAAACTTATTGCTTCTCTACTAACACACTTCCTATGTACAAAGCAGCAGCTAGCTCTGAAGTTGCTCCAGCTTCTCTTGGACCTCCCTCTCTCTCCAGCTCCTCTGACTCCTCACCTCTCTAGGCACAGCTTAGCTGCCCCACCAGGACAGTGGCTTCAACAGGATACTGTCATAACCACGACCTGCAACAGGAGGGCACACACTCGTGTGAACTGTTCTTTTTTTCTCATTTGATCCTGGTGAGTTTCTGGCTTATGTTAATAGATTCTGTGAAGCTTTTCGTCAGCTGCATTTTAGAGTCAGTGTCTTTTCTACCTCCCTGTTCCATGCATTCCACAATCTAGTGATTAATGAGAGAATAGAAGTATTATAGATACTACTTCATCACCTCCCACAATTGAATAAGCCAGTACATAACACACACACACACACACACACACACACACACACACACACACGCACACACACACCCCTACCTACATAACTACCTGGTTCTTTTTTGATATAGCCTTGTGTGATAACATGGTCTGTTAACTGATGTTGTAACTTCTTTTTACAGAGAACTACACCATGACCATATCTTCTCTCATAATACATACATTATTGGTGAAAATAATAATATGAATATTTCCCTGTCAGTGTCTCCAAATATGACAGAAAATATACAACTATGACATGCAAATACCCACATTTATATGATAATTTCCTTATCACTTCATATCATAATTGATATACAAAACAAGCAAACATATGGATGCCTGAATGAGTATAGCATTTGAAAGTAGATACAAATAACCATTTGCATTTGAAACAATTTATTTAAGAGCTGGGTTGTGGCTTTCTTCCACGAAAGAAGCATAATTTAATAAAATGCTACTTTTCCACTGTCCACTGTAGCATATGTTACCTATAGCATTGAAAGGCTGTGACATTGCTTATATCTGAAGGACAACCCACATATCTTTTAATTTTTCTTGTTAGTATTAAAGGGCTGCACAAAGTGATCAAAAGCAATAATCAAAAATAGACTAGAACAGAAATAGCTGTTTGTAGAATTCAGATCAGCATCTTTCCTTTTCACTTCTACTATGAGAACCTGTGAGCTTCGCTTCAGCAGAACTGGGTGCCTTTGTCTAAAACAAAGTGAAAACCCCGTAAGAAAATGTTAAGACAGTGAAATTCTTAAATGTGTCCTATATGCAAAGAAACTATTCTTGGTTTATATCATTTTCTTTTTTTTCCCCACTCATGATTTGCTGTACTGCACTTGTGTCCATGGTAACATCCATAGTTAATGAGTAGATCACTACCGGTGTCCTGCCATCACCAAGCATTGCTGTCTAGAAGCCAGGGCAAGTCCTTCCTGACTTCAATGGGATTTTCCCTCTGTTCTGATGAACAAGACCTGAGTCTTTTCTACAGATGTGCTGCATCAATACAGCATTGGTTATCTTCTGTCTTATCTATTTTATTATAATGAAAATGGTAAGGTTTATCCACAAATAATTAGGCAGGTGAAGAAATCTCATGTTATCTTTCTATAACAAATAAGCAAATTCATTGGCATATGTCAAATTATTAGGGAACGCATCATGCATAAAATGCCATTTTGATGAATAGTCTTCGTTTTTTTTCAATGAAAGCCTAAAATATTAAAATAAGCACATGAAAGAAGCATAATTTAATAAAATGCTACTTTGGATAGTGGAGCGAGAAAGGGTTCTCTAGCCATGCTTTCCATACACAACAATTTCTGTGATTGAGTCTTAAGATTGATTTGGATATTCATGGTCAGCTTTATTGTAACAGAAAAGAATAAAGTAGAAGAGACACATCCTATGTGGTCAGACTTATTTTGAGAAACCTAAATTTTGGGAAGGAATAAAATGTAAAGTTCTCACAATGGTCATCATCACACACAATGCTAATGAAATAACTTCAAGTGGTCTCTAGATTTCTGATTCTCCTTAATGGTGTCCAATGAGAAGATAGTTTGGCTACTAACTAGGTGTTCATTAGTTTGGGCATTTTTAAAAATAGCTCACAGATAAACATCTATTTCTCTAAAGCAGTTAGCACTCTTCACATTCACTAGACTTCCCATGTTCATTTCTTAGGGTTTTCATAACAATTTACCACCAAGCAGGTGGCTTGAAAAGGAAATATTCCCTTCCAGTTCATGGGGAACTGAGTGTAAAAAGGAGATGCTGTGGAGTTCAAGCTTGCTTGCTGTGGGACGGTCTATATGTCAAATTGCTCTGATTGGTCAATAAATAAAACACTGATTGGCCAGTGGCCAGGTAGGAAGTAGGTGGGACAAGGAGAGAGGAGAATTGTGGGAAGCAGAAGGCTGAGGCGGAGAGACACTGCAGCCGCCGCCATGACCAGCAGCATGTGAAGACGCCGGTAAGCCACCAGCCACGTGGCAAGGTATAGATTTATGGAAATGGATTAATTTAAGCTATAAGCACAGTTAGCAAGAAGCCTGCCACGGCCATACAGTTTGTAAGCAATATAAGTCTCTGTGTTTACTTGGTTGGGTCTGAGCGGCTGTGGGACTGGCGGGTGACAAAGATTTGTCCTGACTGTGGGCAAGGTGGAAAACTCTAGCTACACTTGCTCTCCAGTTTTTGATGATAGACGCCTGTTCTTGGTCCTAGGCTTTTGTTTAGATAACTCCACTTGGTGTTATTATGCAGATGTCTGCCCTTGGAGTCTTCACATGGTCCTCTGAAATGTATCCTCTCCTAGCCCAAGCCCATGATGCTTCTGATGAGACATTGGGAATCCCAAGCTTTCTCTCAGTGGTTGCCACCAAGTTTGTGTCTGGATAAGCAGAGTTGCTGTCCTCACTTAGTGTATTCTCCGTCACATCTCCCATGATCCAAGTCAACAGTGTTTTTCTAATGAAATGGCTGATTGGATCCATAAATTGTGTGGCTGACCTTTTCTTAAAAACATTACTCAGATATCGCTTGGCCGTTTTACCAGGGAAATCTACATACATAAGCAGGATTTTCAAATCATTGGTTCTGTTTCTTTTTTGATGAGCAGTTCCTTCCTCAATTTATTCCTTTCACATTTATTTATAAGAATCTAGAATAGGCAAAACCACACCTTCACATTCATTCCTAATCTTTTCCACTATATTTTGATAGTCACCACTAAAACTATCCACAGAACAGTTGAAGAAAGTATAAGGAATCTCAGCACTTTGAAATGAAGATCACTGTCTCAGTCAGGGTTTTTATTGCTGTGAAGAGATGCCATGACCACCGCAACTCTTATAAAGGAAAACATTTCACTGGGGCTGGCTTGCAGTTTCAGAAGTTTAGTTCATTATCATCATGGCAGGACATGGTGGCGCACAGGCAGACATGGTACTGGAGAAGGAGCTGAGAGTTCTACATCTTGATCCGCAGGCAGCAGGAGACTGTGTGCTACACTGGGGGTGGCTTGAGCATAGGAGATATCAAAGCCCACCTCCACAGTGACTCAATTCCTCCAACGAGCCCATGCCCATTCAAATAAGGGCACGCCTCCTAATAGTGCTGCTCCCTATGGTCCAAAGACTCAAACACATGGGTCTATGGCGGGCCGTTCCTATTCAAACCACCACAACCACCTTTGTTTCCAACACTGCTCCCTCCATTAGAAGCCCCAGAGGTCAGCATTAGAAACTGAGTCTATCTCAGCACAAAAATTATTTTCTTCTTTGTAGTGTACTAAAACCATCCCACAAGACATTCTCCATTGAAAAGAGTAAAATCATGTGAAATATTCATACCAGAGACATTTAAATATACAACTATACATAATTTAAAGTACCCGTTTAGCATCCTATTATAAATAGCTTGATTTTTTTAAGAAAGAGCATCTTGATACAGTTGATATTTATATCCATCAGTGGCTTGAGATATTTTAGTCAATATTATCAATACAAGATAAACAGAAAAGAAACATTTTACAAAAGTAATAGATTACTTGACAACTTTATTTACAAAGAGTCACTTTCAGTAAAACTTAATTATAGGCATTCAGGGCATGTTAAAATGTTAACTCTGTGTTACCTAGCATAACCGCTCTGTGAAGCATATTTAAAATGATAATTTATTTTACATAGCAGAATAAGTGGCCCTTGGGCATTTTCTGGCCTATCACATATATTTATAAAAATAGGTATCTCTTTACTGTAAATTAACAAGTTGTAGTTATTAAATACTTCCTACTTTATTTTTATTTTATTTTTTGTTTGTTTTTTGTTTTTCAAGACAGGGTATTTCTGTGCAGCTTTGGAGCTTGTCCTGGAACTCTCTCTATAGACCAGTCTGGTCTCAAACTCACAGAGATCCACCTGCCTCTGCCTCCCAAGTGCTAGGCTTAAAGGTATGCACCACCACTGCCTGGCTCCTACTTTTTTCTTATGCAATAGACATCACTTCCTTATGTCTTTAGACTGAAATGCCCTTAACTTCTGAAGAATGCTCTGACAATCTCTTTGAACTTATTTATTTTATTACATCGTTTCTTGGAAATGATACTATTTTGACTACAATATGATGTGTTAGTAGCACTTTAAGTAAAAACAAGAAAAACAATTCATTAATATATGAAAATTCCAAAATATAGTAGTTTAAGAATTATGTGCTGCATTTTACAATTGAAACTGTCCTGATTATTTATCTCAGTTTTGGTGATTTTAGATAAGTACATAACACAATATTAATACAGCAAAGATAATGTTTCCAAAATAATAAGACACATGCCTCTGAATAAGCAAAATAAAATTTAGCTAATGAAGACAACCATTGTTTAATAAATAATGTCTTCCAAACAACGTGTGTGATAGCCAGTGTCCAAAAAGATTTCTCAAGGACCTTTCTTCAAACCATTGTTTACTCTCTTGCTCTTTTGAATGGAAACTATAGTAGGACAGGCCCATAAGGTCGAGGAAATTGGCTCAGACCAATTGCCAAGGCATGCACATAGCATACTTCATTATGAGCCAACCTGGAGTCTGCCTGGGGGACTAGCAACAGATGCTGTCAGAGTTTCTGATTGAGCCCAGCCTATGAGAGACAACTACGCAATGCCACCAGATTGGGACATAGCTTGGGTTCTGGGAGGAGGCTATATAAGGCCTTCCCCATTATTGAATAAATTAGTCTGCTGTTTGCCTTCAAATGACTCCTGGTGTCTGCGCTGTTGACACTGAGCCTTCTCACCACCTCCCCCGAGGGAGCTGTTAGGCTGGATCAGCAGGAAACCAGTCCTGCGATTTATTTTAATGCCATGTGGCAGAAGTGATGTTTCTAAATTTAGTTCTTATGAAAACTTAATCACATCTAACTCTATTACTTAGCTCTAAAGCATCAGTTGAGAAATATCACTCATTTGCCAGAAATAGTAAGTAGAGATGGTATAGGAAGTCAAGGGATGACTAGAATTCTGAGACCACACAGATAGAGAACAAAATCAAGCCTTCCCAGGTCCTCAGCTGGGTCTAGGATCCAGCTATCCTTGCCAAAGCACCATCCATACAGATAAAGAGATCTTGGAGATTCCAATCTCAGAAGAGTAAAAGTAACATGTACCTGGTATGAGACCAAAACAGTTAGCCAACTGGGTCAACTAGAGCTATGAGAAGCACAAGTTTTTTTTTCCTTTTTATTTAAAAAGAAATCTTTATATATGCACACTATTTACTTTATTTCCCCTTCTTTCCCAGTGCATCCCATGTTCCACCCACGCCTCTCAAATTTATTATTAACATATATTGATATTCATATATGAGTAAAACCTCCTGAGTCCGTTCAGTGCTCCCTGTATATATGTATAAATATGTGTGTATGTATGTTCTTTATATATGTGTGCATATATATGCATATATAAGTATTTGCATGTGTGTGTGTGTGTGTGTGTGTGTGTGTGTGTGTACATATTTAGAGTTGACCATTTGGTATTGGATAACCAATTAGGAGGCTTATTTGGGGTGTGGAGGTCTGATTTTCCTTCTCTTAGCAGTCCTCATTTGCCTGTCTCTCTGTATCTTGGAGTGGGGAATTGTGAGATTTGTCCCATCTAAGTTGATATGTCAACTGGTGTTGTCATTATTCAGCACTTGTTTAGGTAAATATACTGTTCTGAGTTCATGCATTCAACTTTTCTGGTCAATGTAGACAGTCTCATAGAAGATATCCTGGTCCTCTGATTCCTGCCATCTTCCTGTCCCCTCGTCTGTGGTGCCTTAAGTATAGAAGTTGCTTGTAGATCTATCATTTGGCATTGGACATATTCAGTGGCTCTTTGTATTCAGATAAGTTGTGTCTTTCTGTGATGGCCTTTTCCTTTGACAAGTGTCTAGAGCTACACATATTTATGGTTATAAGATTAAGGATAGAATTAATGGTTGTAAATTTGGGGGAAGTGGTAGCCCTAGGTTATCCTCTAGAGTCCATAGCTTAACCAGTCATGGGTAATTGAACCACATACGAGTTCCCTCCTATTGAATGAGACTTAAGTTGAATTAGACAACTGTTGGTTATAAGTGACATTATTGCATCTTTGCAGATATCTTGCATTTCTGGTCATTGTTGTGTTTTATAGAATCCAAGATGTGTAGGATTATTTGTTACTTTTCTCCCTTGACTGCTTGCATGGCATCTTTTGGTACTGTGTTAGCTAGTCCTCACGGAGGAGCTCTTTAGGTCAGGTGCAGATTGATTACTCCACACTCTGTATTCAAATGATATGGTGTCTTAAATATGTACTTGGAGTCATTCATTACACTGCAGTAAATGGACAGAAAAGAGTTTGTGTTAAAGCATAGTCTCAATTTCTTATCAAAGAAAGAAGGAAGGAGGGAAGGAGCAAAGAAAGGAAGGAAGGAAGAGAGGGAGGGAGGGAGAAAGGGATGGAGAGAGGAAGGAAGGAAGGAAGGAAGGAAGGAAGGAAGGAAGGAAGGAAGGAAGGAAGGAAGGAAGGAAGGAAAGAAGGGTCTCCTGGGATTTCAGGCTGACCCAGTGATGACCCCGTTCTGTAGGTTAAAAATATTGTCTACCATTCACAAATAAGATTCACAAAGTAAGATTCATGTATCCTCCCATAAGCCTTCCTTGCTACTTAGCTTTTTTTAAGTCTGTGAATTATGGCATGGTTATCCTTGACTTTATGGCAAATATCCACCTATAAGTGAGTACATACCATGTTTATTTTTCTGTGTCTGGGTTACTTTACTCAAGATGATCTTTTCTAGTTCCATCCATTTGCTAGGAAATTTTATAATGTTGTCATTTTTAACAGATGAATAATACTCCATTGTATAAATTTACTACATGTTCTTTATCCATTCTTCAGTTTATGGACATCTAGGTTGTTTCCAGTTTCTGGATATTTATGAACAACATAACTGAGCAAGTGTCCTTGTGGTATGGTAGAGCATTCTTTGGGTATATGCCCAGGAATGGTATGACTGGGTCTTGAAGTAGGTCAATTCCCGATTTTCTGAGAAATCATAAGTGGATGGGGGGGAGGGGTCTGGATGAGAGGTGGGCATGGGGACAGGAGCGATCAGGTTGAGCTAGGATGGAGGGAGAGAGTACTGAGAAAGACAAGTGGAATCAGGGGCATCTCTGGGATGAGCTAGAAACCTAGTGCAATGGAAACTCCCGGGAATTTATGAGGGTGATCCTAGGTAAGACTCTTAGCAATGGGAGATACATAGCTTGAACAAGCCATATCCTATAACCAGGCAAGTCTTCCGGTAGAGGGATTGGGATCCCAACCCAGGCACACAAGCTTTGACCTACAATTTCCCCTGCCTACAAGATGTGCCGGGGTAAAGGTGATGCAGAGTTTATGGGAGTGGTCAACCAATGACTGGTCCAGCTTGAGACCTCTACCATGAGAGGGAGCCCACCACTGACACTTCCTGGGGGGCCAGGACCCAGAGTCTGGACAGTCCAGAGACCTAGGATAGAGCCAAATATGACTGGCTAGAAAAAAAGCCAATGAAATGATATTCTGCTATACTCATAGACCACTGCCTAGCCCAATTGTCATTAGGGAGGCTTTATCCAACAACTGATGGAAACAGATACAAAGTCCCACAGCCAAACATTAGGCAGACCTCAGGGAATCCGGTGGAAAAGGGGGAGGAAGAATTATAGGAGCCAGAAGGGCCCAAGACACTGCAGGAAAACCCACAGAATCAACTAACCTGGGCTCAAAGGGGCTCAGAGAGACTGAACTGAGAGAGTTTGTATGGGACTGACCTAGGCCCTCTGCACATATGTCACAGATGTGTAGCTTGGGCTTTTTGTGGAACTCCTAACAGTGGGAGCTAGGGCTGTCTCTGACTCTGTTACCTGCTTTGGGGACCCTTTCCTCATACTGGGTTGCCTCATCTGGCCATAATAGGAGAGGAGGTACCTAGTCTCACTGCAACCTGATATGACAGGGGCTGGCTGATATCCATGGGAGGCTTGCCCTTTTCTGAAGAGAAAGAAGAGTGCATGGTCCAGGAAAGGTGAGGTTGGGGGCAGGAATTGTGAGGTGAAGAGGTAGGGAGGGGAAACTTTGAATGGGCTGGGAAACATTAATTAATAAAACAAAAAATTCTTCTATCATATTGTACAAACAGAACATTGTAAATAATGTGGGTTTTTCTCGAGAATTATTAAGTATTTCATTTGTAATCACACTGTAGATTTTTTTCTTACCATACTTTAAATCATCACTTCTGGAGGTTGATAGTCACTGGTTATATTTTAAAATGCATAATAGCATATGATTGTAAGTTGGAATGAGACCCATTATTGGTATTTTTCTTTACTATTTTATTTTATTATACATTAATCCTGTCATGTATGAAGAATAAGAAAAATATAAGTATGGCCACATAGAGAGATTAAAAATGTGAATAGAAGTGATACTGATTAGATCGGTGATAAATCAATAACATAGATAGACCTAAGCAATGAATTGCTACTTTATAAATGTAATGTGCAAGGCTCATTAAAATATATAGCAGTATATCCAATACCACTCCATTGAAGAAAATTATTTTTCTCCCTCTGAGCAGCTATCAGGTACAAATAGATTCTGGTTATGAGTGGAATTTTATGTCTTAAATTTGTGCAAGTTTTATGCAAACTGTCATAGTCTCTAAGTTTATATTGCCTTAGCCCTGTTGTGTCTAGAATATGCATTTTCCTTGAAATAGTCCACTACCTCTGGCTCTTACAATCTTTTCAAGTCCTCATCTGCATAGATCCCTGTATTAGTCAGGGTTCTGTAGAATGAAACTATCTATCGGCAGATAGATAGATAGATAGATAGATAGATAGATAGATAGATAGATAGATAGATAGGTACAGATATACATAGAAAGGATTTATTAGAATAACTCACAGGTTGTGGTCCAGCTAGTCCAACAATGGCTGGCTGTGAATGCAAATTCCAAGAATCCAGAAGTTGCTCAGTCCACAGGCTGTATGTGTCAGCCAGTCTTCAATAGAATCCTGAAGAAGTAGGCTCTAATGCCAGTGAAGGAATGGATGTGCTAGCAAGGCAAGGTCAAACAGGCAAAGAGCAAAAGCTTCCTTCTTCTATGTCCTTATATAGACTCACAGCAGAAGGTGGAGCCCAGGTTAAAGGTGTGTCTTTCTACCTCTAGATCCATATTAGAGGCTTGTCTTTTCCCAGCTCGAAAAATCTGGATTAAAATTGTGTCTTTCTAACTCAAAGATCCAGATTAGAAGTGAATCTTCTTATTTCAAATTAAGCAAAAACAAACAAACAAACAACAACAACAACAACAACAACAAAAAAACAACCCTCACAGTTATGTCTTCCATGTTTTGAGTTTTTGGTCCAGATGGAGTCAGATTAACAAACAAGAACAGCCACCACAATCCCTGAGCCTTGAAGGTCAAATTTTAATAAATAGATAATAAATGATTGTGCTGGATTAAACCAGAAAAACAAATTACCTAGGATTGTTATGAGTTAAATAGTACACTTTCTTCACTGGAGAAACAGTTGATTCCCAGACTACAGGTAAGCTTTGAATATTTTATATTTTGTAAATATTTTGTAAAACAAAGAAGTACTGAAAAAAGAAAGGAGGAGAGAGAGGGGGAGCATGAGAGACAGGCAGGCAGGAGGAAAAAAAGAAAGGAAGGAAAGAAGGAGGAAGGGAGGGAGGGAGGGAGGAAGGAAGGAAGGAAGGAAGGAAGGAAGGAAGGAAGGAAGGAAGGAAGGAAGGAAGGAAGGAAGGAAGGAAGGAAAAAGGCTTCCTTAAATTTCCATTGACTGAAATTTTTGAGCTACAAAATGAATAAAGTAAGATTGGGATTATAGCTCAAATTATTTTTTAGTTACAATCAGCATGAATTCATGCTATTATATACAGATGAATTAATAATACATAGACACAAAAAACACAGATTTGGAGGGAAAACTTCCAAGTACTTTGTGCACACACAGGGTCCTCGGGAGATAGAGCATAAGGTCCTCCCTGTTGAAGTGTGTACTGAACATAATGACTCCCTCCAGAGGATCCATCAGCAGGGGAACAAGCAACAAAGACCCTTTTGCAGGGAATAAGACCTTACCAGCATCCTCGGAGGATGCGGTATCAGATTCCATAACCGAGGGAGAGTCAATGCTTGGCTTCAGAGCTCCAGAGTACAGACTGATTTGTCTGAAGCTAATGAAGCTGGTAACTTTAAGTTGAAGTCTATGCCCATTCACCATCCCTAATCCAGGGCCCTTAAGAATTACCCTAATCTCCCCTGCCTCTGCTCTATAAATGGAGCAACAAAGCCCAGAGACAGCACATCTGTTTACTACATGGTTTGCTGAATATTTTAAGCCCCCTGTTGAGATTTAACTGCTCAGAGGCAAAAATAAATAAATAAATAAATAAAAGATTCTTTTCAAAATATTACCGTCGTTGACAATATACCTGGTTACCCAGGAGCTCTGGTAGAGAGATGTACAACAAGATTAATGTTGTTAATAGTACTGTTCACATAACAGTTGTTCTGCAGCCCACGGATGCAGGGGTAATTTCAAATGTCAAGTCTCATTATTTAAGAAGCACTGCGTTAGTGATTGTTCTGATGGACAGAGGAAAACAGAAACCCCAAACCTCCTGCAAAGGATTCACCATGCTAGGTGCCATTGAGAGCATCTGTCATTTATATGAGGAGACCAACATAGCTTCACTTTCACTAATAGCCTCTCCTGCTCTCTCTTCAGGGACACTGACTCTGCTGCCTGAACTTCTTTCCATGACCCCTTCCATCCTGGGGTTCTTCTACTGTAACAGCAGCAGCAACCTCAATAGTGATCTCTCCCCACCTCTCTGCAGGGACTCCAGTCCTACTACATAGTACCAAGCATCAGGTGTTCTCCATGACCCCTTTATGCCATCAAAGCCAGTACCACCTGAGAGATGCTTATAATATACCAAGTTCTGCCAGAATGAGATGCAGCCCTACCCCACTCTGGACCATAGCTTCTGAGTGCTGACCCTGAGGAAATACAGACATTTTTCACTGAAAATGATGCTGGTCTCTCTTTACCACTAATTTCTCAGCTGTGGCTGACGGCCACTGTCACAGCAAAACAACGGTTTCATTCTAGTTGTTTTTAATTCAAAACATCACATAACTGACCTTGATCGAGTCTTTGCTTCTCCCTAATGCTTTACAAGCAGGCCTCCATGTCTGCACTGGTCTTAGCATTATCTTCTAAATTCCCACAATATCTACTTAGGCTCTGAACACTCCACGGCTTTTGTAGCCCCTTTCGTAATCCCCGCCCCCAAAACACATGGTCAGGTCTGTTTCAGCAATGTCCCACAACCTGGTAATGGGTTTTGTCTTAGGGTTTCCCTGGCTGTGGTAAAACACTGTCGCCCAAAGCAACTTGAGGAGAAAGATTTCTTTCAGTTTACACTTGTTGTCTGCTAAGAAGAGAAGTCAAGACAGGAACTTGGGGGCAGAAACTGAAGGAAGAGCATGAAGGAATACTGCTTACCTGCCGCCTGCCAGCTTTCTTTCCAGGGCTTGCTTAGTTTGCTTTCTTTTCTTTTTTTTTTTTTTAAAGATTTATTTATTTATTATGTATACAGAGGAGGGCGCCAGATCTCATTACAGATGGTTGTGAGCCACCATGTGGTTGCTGGGAATTGAACTCAGGACCTCTGGAAGAGCAGTCGGCGCTCTTAACCTCTGAGCCATCCCTCCAGCCCTAGTTTGCTTTCTTATATACCCCAGGACCAACTGCACCTGGGTGGCACAGCCTGCAATGAGTTGGTCCCTTTCGTGTCAATCATTAATCAAGGAACCGCCCACGGGCATGCCTAAAGGCTGGTCTTATGTGGGGCGTTATCTCTCTTGAGGTCCCCTCCTCTCAGAAGACTCTAGTTTATGTCTACTTGGCAAAAAGCCTAGCCGGTAAATAATGCATCTTTTGCATAAACCTGGGATCCAAAATAGTGCATGACTCACTTTATTGTGTTGTTAATTTGATATCAAAGAATGAATCTTATTGTCAGATGTATGGTGGTTTAAACGAGAATGGGCCTGCCTCTCAGCCTCATGTATTTGAATGCTTGTTGCCCAGTTTGTGGGATTGTTTTGGGAATGATTAGGAGGTGTGGCCTTGTTAGAGGAGATGAGTCACTGGGAGTGGACTTTGAGTTTTCAAATGCCCATACCATGCCATTCCCATTTCTCTTTCTCTCTCTCTCTCTCTCTCTCTCTCTCTCTCTCTCTCTCTCTCTCTCTCTCTCTCTCCCTCCCTTCCTCTCCCTCCCTCCCTCCCTCCCTCCCTCTTTCTCTCCCTCCCTCTGTCTCCCTTCCTCCCTCTTCTCTCTCTCTCTCTCTCTGCTTCTAACTTAAAAATAAGAAGCAAGCTCTCAGCTGCTGCTCCTATGCTTTCCACCGTGATGATCATGGACTCACTCTCTGAAAAATGTAAGCAAAGCCCCCAGTTAATTCTTCTATAAGTTTCCTTGGTCATAGTGTCTCTTCACAGCAATAGAACAGTAACTAAGGCAGGATGCATCTATCAACTATCAGCTTGGTATGATTGGTGGTGTTTTCTGTTAATTTAATGTTATAATAAAATTACCATAGTGTTTTAGAATCTTAGCCCCTGGTCTTAAAAAAAAATAACCTGCCATTTAGCCTTTCAACTGGAAGGGTATCTATGGTCAAGTGCAGATGAAAAGTGAGCTACTGGAATATAAAGAAGTCTGATGGAATGGGAGGCATGGAGAAGACGCGGAATCATCCCGTGTGAAAGAGGAGATATTCCAGGCTGGAGGTAAGAAGGACATGTGAGTGAAGGTCTCTATGCAATAACTCAGGTAATAACCCAGATTAGGGGAAAGAGAAAGTCATCTTTTGTAGGCAGCTAAAAGGGCACGAATGCTTAGAGTCAACAACACTGTCAGTCTGGTAGAGGAGGGTCAAGTTCAGTCAAGAGGACCTCAGGCCAATCACATCTGAGAGAATCTAAACAAAACTGCATACAAATTAAGAAGGAAAAAACACACTGTTTTAAATAAAATATCTTGTTTGTGCTTCACATTTCTCATTTGTTTCAAGTGATTTGCTCTGTTGGGGAATGTTAAACTGTTTATAGATAAAAGGTGTACAAATTACAACTGCATGTTATTTTAAATTAACAAAGACACGTTCATGAAATACAAAACAACTAATACAATCATTTGTGATGCAAAATAAGTCACAAGCCAGATATGGAAAGCAGGTTTTACGTGAACAGCACCACCAATTCGGAGTGCTCATCCTGACAGTTTGACTATCCACACTTAAATAAACTGAGATGAATTCCCCCAAGTAGACACTGTGTGCCTCAGGAGTTGCTGGGACATAGAAGATAACCTTATTCAAGGTAATGAACTTATGATTTGGGGAACATGGTGAATTGTAAAATAAATATATAGTATACCCAGTGGCAACAGAGTTGTTCCCAAGCCTGTATCACTTCTGTTTACAAACAGTGAAAATTCTTCTGAGGAAGGACAGACAGCATATAATCATTCCATTAATTTCTCCTCAGTTTTATGTTAAGCAATCAAAATTTAATAATTTTTCTACTGTGGATTTTTTTGCATAAAAACTCTTTAAATGTTAGTTTTAAGGAAATATCGTTTGGGTATAATAACACTATATAATCACGTCAAATGAGTACCAATCTTATGCCAAGTATCTTTCTATCATCTTATGTTTTTGCTACCAGTGGTAGGGCATAGAATCTAAATGAAAGCTTGATTTTAAAAACTGACTTCTTTGGATTTCAGATGCATCTGTTTATGTGCCAAAGGAGGCCTCAAATCCTCAGACCAAATCAAAGACTTTGAAAGGGACAGAGGAGTAGAGTCTAGGCCATGTGTAGGCCTAGGTAATAATGAAGAAATTTACCTAAGGTCTTTCAAATAACTACTCATGATAAGGTTGGAATTTCTGTTACTTTTATTCTGAATTTTGAGATTGTAGCAGACATATATCATTTACCCTTCCCTTTCCTTGCTCCAAACCCTCCCATATAATTTTCTTTGTACTTTTGCAAATTCATGGTCTATTTTTCATTGTCATTGTATGCATATACGTACAGCATATATATTTCCATATATGTAATATGAACATAACCTCCTCAGTCTGTATAATCTTACTTGTATATGTGTTTTCAGGGCTGGCCATTTAGTATTATTGGATAACCAGTTGGTGTGCTCTTCCATGGAGAAGACTATTTTTCCTGCTGTTCCTTAGCTGTCTGTTGTCCTTGGGTACTGTTGAGGCCTCCTGGACTTTTGGCCATTCCTCTTAGCATGTCTACTGCTGTTGTCCTTGTTCAGCTAATGTTTATGCAGTCATGTTGGTAAGACTTTATAAGTGTAGCTTCTGACATTTCTAGGAACAGAGCCCAAATATCCTCAAGGTAGGGTAGTTGAAGATATCAGTCTGGAATGCCAGATGTTCCCTGGTTTTAGCTCCTGGATTCCAACAGCCATGAAGATAGAACATAGACTCGAGAGAGCAGTTTTTCTTCTCCTGGGCAGATCCCTGTTCCTGCATTTGTCATCTTAGTGATAAAACAGTAACCTTGTCAAAGAATCCAGAACCTTACACTGATGTCCTTGCACCTTGTTATTGAAATAGACATCTATACGCAGTTAAGATACAAATCACACATCTTTTTTATTCCACTGCTAATATGAAATACCAGATGACTTTCTACCCTAGTGGCTGAATATCTTTAAACTCTGTTACCAGATTAATCTTATTTTTTTTCTTGCTTAAAATGCCCTCATGTTTATTATCACCCTTCTTTAAACATCAAAATAAATGTACAATATGACCTGACCAGCTGGTGAAAACTTACACCACTTTTCTGTTTTTATCCTTAGAGCTTCTGAAGAGCACTCTGCTGTTGGGTCCAGGCTTTTACTTGCTAAGATGAATGATGATGATAGTGATGCCTTGTGGATACATCAAGAGATCACTGGAAAGAGTCTTCATTACAAGGTACTTATCTAGGGCTGGGGGGATAGCTCAGCCATTAAAGGCTAGGCTCACGAAATAGCTATCTAGATACAAGACAAGACAATGGAAGTACCAGCACCAAGCAAACGCCTTTATTTTAGGTAAAAGCCCTTCTGAGAAGTTAGTTTGAATAACATTGTGTGGAGCAAGGTGGTGTATCATTTTTTGGTGTATCTGGCTTTGGTGTATCATTTTTTCCCCAGAAAGTTTACCTACTGAGAATTTCTAATGCCTTTTGTATAGTTTGATTCACTAACAAGTATCCCAAGGCAAAAGCGATCATGCTCGAGGCCCCTCAAAAGGATAGATCCCCATCAAGACCAAAAAAAAAGAAAAAAAAAAGAAAAAGAGTAACAACAAAAATCTCCATTGATGTGACATATTTATATGTAAAAAGGTCTAGCTCAGAAGAAAACCATCAGCCCTAAGTAGACAATTGTTTTATACACAACACATTTGGTCTTTTCAGAAGCACCTGTTGAATGATGTAGGTGGCACTAATGACACGGGATGAACATTTCCTCATTGTCTAGGCTGATGTTTTCCTGTGATCGAACTGTTTCTATGATCTGGATTCTTTCTGCACCATTCATTGCCCTACTCTGGACATATTCATATTTCTTACCAGTTCTCTGTAATAAGCTTGATGGATGATGATGATGGAGAGTTTAATGGGGTGCTATCTTCTACGTCTGACATCAGCGTTGTAAGCCCTGAGGCACAGAATCTGTAACTGCCTGCACAGGACAGAAGTAAAAAAAAAAAAAAAAAGGAAGAGGGAAAGGGAGGGGGAAAGGAGAAGAGAAGGAATGGGAGAGGAGGAGAAGAGGTGGGAATAGTAGAGGGGAAGAGGGAAGAGAAAGGGAAAAGAAAGAAGGGAGGGGAAGAGGGGGACTAGCTGGAAAGAGTGAGGGGGCCAGTGTCAGGGGAGGGTAAAAGAGGGTAGTGAGCTGGGCGGTGGTGGCGGCGGCGGCGGGGGCGGGGGCGGCGGGGGCGGTGGCGGCGGCGGCGGCGGCTCACGCCTTTAATCCCAGCACTCGGAAGGGAGAACCAGGCCGATCTCTGCGGAGTTCGAGGCCAGCCTGGTCTACAGAGCGAGATCTAGGACAGGTACCAAAGAGAAACCCTGTCTCAAAAAACAAAACCAAAACCAAAATAAAAAGGGTAGTGAATGTTGAATGTGCTCAAGTACATTGTGTATAAACATGACAGTGTCAAATGCATAAAACTTTTAGTGGAAAATGATAAAAATGAAAATGATAAAAGGTGAGAAAGTATAGACAAAAAATATTTTTTAAAAATACAAGATTTTATTCTCCTGTATACAGTGTTTTCCTGTATCCTTTGAGCCAAATGTTTCAATTTTCCTGACAACATCTAGTGCATTCATTCTACAGGGGTGGTTCTCAACCTGTAGGTCATAACCCTTCTGGAGGGTTTGCCTAAAACTATCTGGAAATGCAACTGTTTACTTTCGTAACTGTAACAAAATTACAGTTATGAAACAGCAACAAAAATGATTTTATGGTTGGAGTGGTCACCACAACATGAGGAACTGTATTAAAGGGTCTCAGCATTAGGAAGGTTGAGAACCACTGCTCTAGGAGGCTTGCTTGTTTGTTTGCTTGGTTTTTGTTTGTTTTGTTTTGTTTTTGAGACAGGGTCCCACTTGCAGCCCAGGCTAAATTCACATTTGCTAGTAGCCAGGCTGGCCTCAAACTTACTCTGGCTTTGGACTCTCAAGTGCTGAGGTTGTAGAATTGTGGTGCCATTTGGGGCTCATAGACTTATCACATAAGTAGAATAATTGGCGAGAGTTTCACAACTATCCTTGTTTCTTTAGCAGAATACATTTAGGACCCACATGTTCTGAGTGTGTCATTGGTTTTATCTCCTTACTGAGTAATATTCCTCTGTATGGATATGTGGTTATACATTCACTAGATTGGAAACGGAGTCATTTCAAGTTTTGGACAAGTTGAGATATAGTGGTGGTAAACATTCTCATATATGTTAGGTGAACATAGGTTTTTACACAGGAAGAAGTCTGGTCTGGGAAAAGGTTCTTGAACATAAATGAAACAACTACTTCCTTTCCAAAGACTGCCACACTTTATTCCTGCCAGCCATGGATGGTATTTCCAGTCCCTTCGTTTCCTCCTCAGCATTTATATTCTTCATTGTTTTAAGTCCTAAATATTCTCCTGGCATCACATCATGATTTTAATCCTCATTTCTCTGATGACTAATGATCTTGCATTTTTATTTGTGGGCTAATTTACCATCTGTGTATCTTTAGCAAAATGTCTGTTCATATATTACAACCTCTTTGTAATTGGGCATTATCTTTCTTATTATTGGGTTTGAATTTTCTCCATGGTTGCGAGATACAGCACCCTGATCAGCTATTTGTTATACAAAACATTTGCTCCAAGCCTGTTCTTTGGGTTTTCATTGGCTTAATAATGTTTGACACAGAGGAAACAATTTTGCTGAAGTCTTCAGTGCCTGAAGTAAGATATTAACAAGTCTCAATCCAAAATAAAGTCCTCAAGACTTTCTCCTGGATTTTCTTCTAGAGGGTTTTATAGTTTTGAGATTCATGTTTCTTTCTTTTGAAAATTTTCTTTTGAGAATTTCATACATGAGAATTGTATTTACATCATTCCCAGCTCTCTGTTCCTCTACAATCTCACCTGTGCCTCCCCCAACTTCCTCTCAAAGTCATAATCATTTTCTTTAATTATTATTATTACATATATAAATATACATATATGTGTACATATATACTATGTATATAGTACAGAAGTACACACACACACACACACACACACACACACACACACATCCTACTGAGTCCACTTAGTGTTGCATTTATCCTGGCATTAGACCTATCAGTGGGCTCAGCGGACATTGATTTCCTACAGCTCTTCATCTAGGGAAGAGAGAGGGGCCTTGTGAAATTTAGCCCCATATGTGTTGGGATGTCAAATGGTGTTGCCATTTTTCAGGTCTTGCTTAGACAGCCATATTATTTACACTTTTCTGGATATGGCTTCCCTGTCATATACAGAAGACAGCATCATCTCACAGCACACATCATGGTCCTCTGGATGTTATACTCTTCCCACCCCGTCTTGTGTGATAGTCCCTGAGCCTTAGGTGTATGGGTTATTTTATATGTAACTACTGGGGTTGGGAACTCCATGGTCTGTTGTTCTCTGCATTTTGACCAGTTGTAGCTTTCTGTGATCTCTCTTTGCTGCAAAAAGAAATGTCTTTGATGAGTAGTGAAAACTACTCTTATCAATGGGTCTAGGGGTCAGTATTTAGAATGAAGTTAGAAATTATACTGATTTAGGAAAGTGGCAACAGTAGGTTCTCTCCAGGGTCTGTGACCTGACCAATCACAGGTAGTTGGCTAGTTTTACAATATAAGGCATGAATTTCCTCCTCCTCCTCCTCCTCCTCCTCCTTCTCCTCCTCCTCCTCCTCCTTTTCCTCCTCCTCCTATTTGCTGGGCATTAAGTCCAATTAGACAGCTTTGGCTTACTCCAAACATAAGTGCTATTGTTGCACCATCAGAAGTATTTTGTGATGGGCATTGTTGTTGTCTTTAGGCTTTACAGCTGGGTAGGACTACTGACTGAGTTTCTCCCATGGCACCTTACATGGAAACTTCAGATACTCTAAGAGTTAATCCTCAGAGAGCAGGCTTCCAGGTTAATTCCAGCTCCATTTTTTCAAGTCCTGTGTCCAAAGTAGACAGTATCTTCCATAATAGGGCCTTGTTTTCAATTTCTTGAAAGCAATCAAGACCAACAGCACTGGCAAATGCTGTTTTTGGAGTCTCTTGGGTTTCCCTGACCAACAACTCCAAGAAAGATGACCCATGCCTGGCACTAGGTTACTGTTAGATAGTTTATGGCTCTTGAGGGGAACAGTGTGTGTGTGTGTGTGTGTGTGTGTGTGTGTGTGTGTGTGTGTGTGTACGTGCATGAGCACACTACCTATATGTGGCTGATTATAGGGTCCAGTGCCCTGGCATTGGAATTACAAGGAGTTGTGAGCCACCTAACAAGGGTACTGGGAGCTGAACCAGGTTCCTCTGGAAGAACAGGATACATTGCTATCATGAACCCATCTCCCCATACTCCACACAGTTACAATTCTAGAAGTAATACATAATTCTTAGTTTAAGAAATAATATTTTTTTCTTCAGAAAGTACTTGCATATTCTCTTTAGCAGTGGCTTAAAACTTGTTGATGTCATGGCCTTGTTTGAGATGCTTTAGTCTAATGCAGAAGATACTCATTGGTGACATCAATAGATACGACTTTCCAACCAAACACACTGCAGCCTAAATGGATTCTAGGAAGAGCTGAACTAACATATACAACACATTAGGAGGAACAGAGAAGAGAGAGGGAACTAAACAAATGATCAGACAAAATTGAAATCCCACAAGTTGTAATTGCTGCTTAGATATCAAAATGACGGAAGGAACTTCATGGTATCTTCCCTAAGGAAACCCAGCCATGCTCTGCAAGAGAGTTAGAACAACTTGTTTACCTGATACTGTCCTGGCATGTATCACTCATTATTCTGGCATTTTGCAGATGGAGTAGGAACATGAGAATACTGGACAGGACCTGGTCCGAGGTCAGTTCTTGGCTCTCTAAAGCTGTGACATATAGCTGAGGAGCACAGTGAGGCAGTCTTTGACTAGGTAAGAGTGGTGAGAGTCAGGCTGCAAGGAACAACTGAATTCACTGATCTCTTATTTAACACAAGACAAGGCACTGTGGTGTGGTCCAATGTGGCCTCATTTATGGACCAAGTGTATGGTAAGCAAGTGTATTGATAATTCCAGCTTCATAGATAAACTCGTGAAAACTTTCAATCATTGACTTGTTTCCATCTCAAACTTTAATTCCAGTTTTCATTTTAAGATTCTTCCATGCCAGGGTTCCCCCATGACAAACATGAGGACCTCTCACAAATGAACAGCCTTCTCTTCTTTCTTTTCCTGCCTTTCATGTCCTCATGCTTTACTTCATTATCTTTTATAAATTATAGAGCACTTTTAATTTTATTTTCATTATATGTATTATTATTATTATTATTATTATTATTATTATTATTATTATTATTGGTATGTGAGTATGCAGGTGCAGAAGGCATTGGATCCCTTGCAACTGGAATTACAGATGATTCTGAAGCACCACATGGGTGATGGGAACTGAACCTGGATTTTCTGCAACAGCAACAAGTGCTCTTAACCTTTGAGCTGTCTCTCCCGCCCCTCATAGAGCACTTTTCTAGAAGAAAAAAGTAAAAGAAATAATCACTAGCTTAGAAAGGAAAATCCCTCCCCCTAAACACACCTACAGCAGTGTTTGAAATAACAGCAGCATCAACAAAAGGGAGTGAGATGCCAGAAGTTTCAAATTAGCATGCAATATGCCACGGACAGAGACCAATCCACATTATCCGTGGAGAGACCACCAGTGGAGTTCACCAGATGGGAGACAAAGAACTTACTGTGTGCCTGAGTGTCACTTGAGGAGTACTAAAAACAAAGATGGGATGGAGACCAGATAGCCTCCCAGGGTCCAGCTACATTTGCAATCTAGTTTGGAATATATATGAAGCTTAACTCTTGACCCTTCCTTTTTAAAAAAAAAAAAAATTAACTTCTCTAGGAAGTCTGAGGTCTAAGGTCAGGTTGCAAAGGGTTCATTGCTTGTCTATGGGGCAATAACTGCAAAGATAAGAGTCAAAGGTTTCTAAAAAAATAGACATTTGATAATAATGTACAATTTCAAACATTAATTTCATATTTCACACATTTATTCTTGATGATAAATTAAGTAGTTTTTTAAATTGAATTGGAGCCATCAGATAGTCTGTACAAAAGAACACTATAAGAAGTATTGTGCTTTGGGGGCTGTTTTAAAAATTGAAATTGTGCTCTTTTCTACTGTCTCAAAGGGTTTCTTTGTTGTTAAATGGCCCCATTGTTGTGGTTTGAATGAGAAATGTCCCCCATAGGCTCATGCATTTGAACACTTGATCTTCAGCTGGTGGCACTGTTTGGGAGATGTTATGGAACCTTCAAGGGGTGCAGTCTTAATAGAGGGAGTAAGAAACTGGGGGATGGCCTTTGAGGGTTGATCACCTTCCTCCACTCTCTGTCCTCATTCTGTTTTTCCTGTGTTCAGATAAAATGGGATCTAACTGTTGATGAATTTCTAAACAGTCTTATTAAATAAGAAACACAGAGCCAAATACAGGGGTAATAGCTGAAGAGATCAGAGAAACAGGGAAGAGCCACTGACTAACCTTAGCTTACCACCATGCCGTAGCTTCCCAAGAGAGAGCTTTTGTTGCCTTCCTATTCCGCCTTCTCATTTGCTCTAAGACCAGCCACATCACTTCCTCATCACTGCCTGTCTATACAGACCTCCAGGTCTCTATGGTTGGTACTGGGATTAAAGGAATGCGTCACCATGCTTGGTTGTGTCCTTGAACATACAGAGACTCAGCCTGCCATGTGACCAGATTAAGGGCATGTGCTACCAGAAGCCTGACTTCTGTTTATGGCTTGCTATGACCTCTGATCTCCAGGCAAACTTTATTTATTAAATACAAATATCACATTTCAGCACAAATCAAATATCACCACATCTACCAGCTTCCCAATCCCACCAGACACTGCCATGCTATGCCTGGTGCTGTGGACTTCAGCCCTTAGGAACCATAAGCCAAACCAAATTCTTTCTTCCTTAAATTGCTTTCGGTGATGGTATTTCATCACAGCAACAAAAAGTACTTTAAAAAATAAAAGAAAATCTAAAGGCAAGGAAAGAAAAGAGAGGAAAAAAACCTTGCCAAAATGATTTTAACTTAGTTTTAATGACCCATTTAGTTTTTCTCCAACCCAAGGTCAACTCAGAAATAATGTTCTGTGAGAATTGTGTGTCCCCATTGTTGACATTTGTTTCCTTCTTAATAAGATTGTTTCCAGACCAGAAAGGCCTTCACCACCACCACCACCACCACCACCACAATCACCACCACCACCACCACCACCACCACAATCACCACCACCACCACCACCACCACCACCACCACCACCACCACCACCACCACCACCACCACCACCACCTTTTCTTTTTTGCTGTTTTCCTCTTCTAGTAATTTTTTTTTCTGTTCTTTTCCCCTGCACTTTTTTTATCGGTTCAGAGAACAAGCAAGTGGACCCCTTTTCACAGCTTCATTGAAAGAAAAGCTCTAAAGAATATGTATCTTTAAATGTTTGGTTTTTGTTCTTTTGTTGGTGCCTCAATGATGTCTGATTCTGGGATTCTCGTTATGATTTATTTTTGTGCCCCCAGTCCTTGGTGAACATACCTCAGCCTCAGTGGTTTCTTATTGCTAGTTCCCTCACAGCCAAGTACATGCAGCTCAAGCAAGCAGATGGCATGGTTTCATGAGTTGTGGCTGTTGTGTATAGTGTAGGCAGAGGACAGAAACAGCACTTCCATACTTCAATAACTTGACCTTGTTTCTCAAAGAATCGAGTGTTGTATTAATGACCAGAGTCAAAGCTGTTATTTTGTGAACCACACATTAAGCGCTGAGCACTGGAAACAAAATATTCACGAATCTAAGCCAAATCTCTTGCCACATGTCTACAGAGTATCTAAGAAAACACTAAGGTTCCTCTGAGGTACTCTTAGGAGCCAACTCATTATCCTTCACTTGGATGTTATCACCCATAACATCCAAGGATGGAAGGATGTTATCACCCATAAAGGCAGGAGGCTCCATCTTAACTTAATGTTTTCAAATAATTGCAAGGAGTGTAAGTCTATGTTGCTGGTCTCAAACTTGCTTATGCTAGGTGCCTAAGACTAACTAGTAATAGGCCAAGGAAGGAGCAGGAACCGGATAGTGGTCTTTAAAATGTAATGGACTTTACTGTGATAATATGTGTTAGAATCTTTTTGTTATTTTAAATTCAGATTTTCCTCTTTTTTTATTTTATTTTTTTGTGATTACAGTATAATTACATCATTTCCCTCTCCTTTTCTTCCTGCTAGGCCCTCCCTTTTACCCCTCTGCTCTCTTTGAAATTCATGGCCTCTTTTTAAAAATTAAAACACAGAGGCAAAATAATTATATATGTTTATGGAGTGCCATATGTTGTTTCAATACATATGTATATTATATAATACTTAAAGAAGAGTAAATATATCAGTCTTCTCAAACACTTAATGTTACCTTAAGGAAAAAACACACAAATCTTTTATTCTTTAACCATAATAAGTAATTAAATTGGGTCATTTGTAACAACATAGATGAAATGGAGGTGATGATAAGAAATAAGAGCCAAGTCACAGAATCTTTTTACAGAGATAATTTTCTTCATCGTCAGAAGGTTAATTAAATGAAAATTGTTAAATTTCCAGTAAACAAAACACATTTTAGAGTTTACCATACGCAGATTACCATCCTACCCCTGGTGTTAGAAGTTGGCCATGTATTACATGAAAGGTGTGAATGGCGACCTCTGAAATCAATAGCCCTGGGACAAAGTTCAACTCTGCCACTTCCTGATGGTAGGTCCCAGGGAACTATTTTAACTCAAGCATCCATCTTCCAATAGAATAAATAAAACTGTCTATGCAAGATTAGTTATGTAGTAGACACTCCCAAATACTTTCTTTTCTTCACTGCCTTGAATTTTCTCTACTATTGAACTGCTAAACCTCAAATCCTTACTCTACGTTTATAACCATAGAACACAGCTAAATGTGCATAAGTACACATAGGTTGGGAAAGCACATTACTTGTGTGCCTGAGAAGTAGCTGAACTTCAGTTGATTGGAGGGCTAGCACACTCCTGTTACATTCCCTGTATGATGAAGATCTAATGAATGCTCAAAGGAGTCTTAAGTGTAATAATCACCATCACTGTGGACATGAGCAGCAGAAATGATTTTTTGGAATACTAACAAGCAGCATTGTAAGATGCATTTTACCAATGTTACTTTCTTCACATTTCATCAAATATATATATTTGTTTCTGTGGGTATAATGTGTGTGTGTGTGTGTGTGTGTGTGTGTGTGTAGGTCAGAGGTCAGTGCTGAATGTGCTCATTAACCATACTCCCCCTTATTCCTTATTTCTTGAGACTGTCTCTTGTTGAACCTGAAGATCATCCAGTTCACTCATTTGGCTAGGCAGTCTGTCTGAAGAGCCTCAGGAATCCATCTGTCTCCACCCACCCCAACCCCACAAAAGCTGAGATTATAAATGCTGCTACTACTCTGCTGTTTACATGGTTGACAGGAATCCCAACTCAGGCCTTCATGCTTACAAGAGGGTGGCAGATAAGACACTTTACCCACCGAGCCATTTTCTAGCCTTGTCAATTTTAATCTTTAATTTCTCCTTTAGAATGGAGAATTCTTAGAGACTGAAGACATCCCTTACTCTTTTCCATACAAGTCCCCTAGTATCAAATAGAATAAATAAAAACGCTGTGATTAGTTTAAAAAAGAAGTATGCATAATAGAGACAGAATCCCAAATAATCCCTAAGAAATCTACTTGTCTTACTAGTGTGCCAGACTTGAGTATATCCCCACGTTTTGAAAAAAAAAATGTCTTAAGAGTGTGTTAGCATCTATATTAATATTAAAATACATGCCTGGGTGTGATGCTTCTGAGGATTCTAGATATATCTTCTGACAGATGTAGATCTAAAGCATGCGACTCTTAGGAGAGTGTGGTTTATTTACAGAAGTCTCCATGTTTCTCTTATCCATCTTTTTATGCAAGCACGGGGAAGTCGCTTGTTTCCTTTGAGCTATACCCACATTCACTGATAAGAGGGGCTTTCCTTAAACCTCCTTTGTACCACGGTGTAAACAGCATCAAGTAACAGGCGAGTGTGCATTGCTCATGGATGGTCTTATTGTTGGCCTGTACTGATTTTAGGTCGCTTGCATATGAATTCTCCTTAATTTGGATTATCTCTACTGAGGGTCATGTTTAAAATACATCTCCTCTGACAGATTATGAATAAATCCACCTAACATGATGAACATAAATGTGAACTGAAGTTAAAAAAGACAAGAAGTCAAATTAAATGTAATATGAAAGCAGAATATTATTAATAATATTTATTATTATTAAATAACAAATTATTAATAAATAATATTAATAATATTGCTCCTTCAGCTGTCTGTGTGTATTGCACGGAGAAATCAAAGGTCAAATCCTGATGCTTTTATTTGTTTTTGGCAAATCTTACTTAATGTAGTCTGTGGGAAACATTTATGTCTCTGGGGAAATTAGAATACTACAACATTATAAGATCTCTTCAGTGGATTAAACATCTCCCTAAATTAAAAAGCTTAAAGTAGAATTGTTAAATATTATAGTTCCTTGACATAAAACTATGGAATATGCTCCATCTTCAAATGTTTACAATATTATGTTAGTTTAATTTTTCTAATTATAAGGGTGTCTGTTTTTTCTCTTTCACTCTTTTGCTGGTAACTTTATGTGGTAAACATTCTATTTTTTAAAGTAACTTTTCAAGGATACCTTGATTTTTTTCTTATCAGAAATTGTTTCCAGTGTGTTAAAATGATTTTAATTAAGTTTTCACTTCAGTCCAAAATGTGCAGTGATTCCACTCAAGTGAATTATTTTGGTAATTTAATGAGGACTGTACATGACTTTGCATGTCATATCTAAGATTTTCAATGTTATCTTGAAGAAGAGAGAAAATTTATTCAAGATTTAAGGCATAAATAATTGTTTTAGAAAACTAATAAAATTTGGTGGCTAATAGGCTGTGGCAGTAAGAGTGAAGAAAGAGTCTCAGCAGACTTCATATTTCTGGCTTCTGAATTCTTACGTGGAACCCAGTTACAACTAGTAATGAAACTTACTCTACCAAGTGCGTCCACAGTGTATGACTAAATCTGACTTTGGACTGGGTGAGACACCGCTAGCCCTGTGGGGAAGAGACCTCTGCTGTTCTGTGGTGCTAAAACGGAAATCTCTGCATTTCTTTCAGATAGAAGTACAGAAACAAGGGTTTGAAGTATAGGCTTAGTGGATCTTACATCGTAAAAGTCCCGTGTTCTTTGGTTTTGGTAACTATTTTTCTTAGCTTGCCTTCTATCCAGTCTTGGGTTCTGCTTCTTTCCTCGTGGTTATGGCTGTAACTCCCAAGGTCCAGGACCATTACCTTCTGAGATCTCATGTTCACGAATGGTCTCAGTTCCTATTTGGGCACAATTTGGGAGTGGAAGTAAGAAAAAAAGGAAAATCAAGACATAGTAAGATCATCAAAGTTTCTAAATTGGGAGAATGTACTTGGTTGGTTGGTTGGTTGGTTGGTTGGTTGGTTGGTTGGTTGGTTGGTTGGTTGGTTGGCTGGCTGCCTGGCTGGCTGATTGGCTGGCTGGCTGGCTGCCTGGCTGGCTGGCTGGTTGGTTTGTTGGCTGGCTGGCTGGCTGGCTGGTTGGTTGGTTGGTTGGTTGGCTGGCTGGTTGGTTGGTTGGTTGGTTGGTTGGTTGGCTGGCTGGCTGGCTGGTTGGTTGGTTGGTTGGTTGGTTGGTTGGTTGGTTGGCTGGCTGGCTGGCTGGCTGATTGTCTGGCTGGCTGATTGTCTGGCTGGCTGGCTGGCTGACTAGCTGGCTGGCTGGTTGGTTTGTTGGCTGGCTGGCTGGCTGGCTGGCTGGCTGGTTGGTTGGTTGGTTGGTTGGCTGGCTGGTTGGTTGGTTGGCTGGCTGGCTGGCTGGCTGGTTGGTTGGTTGGTTGGTTGGCTGGCTGGCTGGCTGGTTGGTTGGTTGGTTGGTTGGTTGGAGACAGAGATTCTCTATGCAGTTCAGTCTGACCCCAGTTTAGTCTCCTCCTGCCTCAGCTTTCTGAGATTAGGATCGCAAGTTTGTGCTAACATAACCAACTTTCTGATGAAAATTTTGAAACCCTGTTATTACTATTCTAAAATTATACACAGAAATCAAGGAAATAGAAACTAAAAGTTTTCTTTTCCTGAGAAAACCAAACCGCTTCCCACTTCTCTCAGAACAAAGCCATCGACGCATCCACCAATGAGAATGGCAGGATAGATGAATGTGTAGAGCAGAAGGCCATCCATTGCATTTCAGCATTAACAATTCTATAAATATTTTTACTATCTTCATAAAGCAATAAATGAAACATAAAGCCAAAAGACTCACTGAAAAGCACTTGAGTCTAAAAAGATAATTGCATTTCACTGGACTGTCTATTAAAAGGAAAATCTGGACCGAGTTTCTGTGTGTGGTTCTCTTCAAGTTTTTGCTATTTTTGTTATTTATTATGGAAAAAAAGAGGTTCATGCTTTCTTTTTTATGCTTTTATTTTAATTATTTTGGAATTGTATTCACGAGTATACCGTGTTTACATCATTTCCACCTCTCCCCCAGCTCCCTGTGTTGCCCCACTTCTCTCAAATTCTTGACCATTTCTTCTATAATTATTATTTTTACAGAACCTACAGAGTCCAGTGAGTGTTGCTCTCATATGTATGCTTGTTTGGAACTATCCGTGTAAGATTAGGACAGCTACCTAGGGGCTTGTCCCCAGAGGAAACGGATTCTCCTTCCCTCAGCAGCCATTGACTAATTGTAGCATTTTATTTAATGATGGGACCTACTTAAGTTTTTTCTACATCCACTCTGGCCTGTTCACAGGTGTGGTCTTGTCCAGGCAACCATTTTGCTGAATCTCTATGAGTGCAGCATCCCTGCCCTCTCTAGAAGACACTATCTTCCAGCCTTCATTCTTGTCCTTTGGTTCTTGCAATGTTTCTTCCCTCCTTTTGTGATGTTCCCTTAGCTTTGAAATAGGGGTGGTGTTTGTGGTAAATGTCCCAGTTGGAGCTTTGACATAGGGGTGGTGTTTGTAGTAAATGCCCCAATTAGAGCTTGGCATACCATGATAACTTTTTGCCTTGTTTTGGATCTCTGTGGTAACCTCTGTCTGTTACAGGCAGAAGTATACTTATGCATGAAGGTTAGGATAAATATTTAGAATACAGTTAGAGATTATATTAATTTAGGAAAATCTCAGTAGTAGGTTTTCCTCTAGGGTCTATGTCCTTTCCAACTATAATTCCTTGCTACATATATAGTACCAGGAATGAGTTACTCCCTACTGGGGACTTAATTCCAAAGAGGCAGCTATTTTAACCCCAAGATAACAGTTCCACTACTGCTCCACTGAAAGTATCTTGTAGTATGGTTTTCAGGCTTTACAGCAAGGTAGACTTGTCAATAGTGTTTTTCCTCTGGCAGCTTGTAAAGCACATTCTGAGAATATGAGATCTTCCCCTCAGAGAGGAGTTTTCCAAGTCAGCATCAGTGTGATTCCCCCAAATCTCAAGACCAAAGTATGTGATGTCTTAAGCAGTAGTCTTACCTTCAAGTTCTATGAAACACCCAAGGGGATGACAATAGCCTATCATGTTTTGGGAGTCTTGTGGATCCCTTGATGAATAACTCTAAGGAGAGGTGTCTCTCTTGCTTGGCACAGGTTTCTTCTTCAGATAGCCTATGGTTCCTGGAGTCGGGGAAGGAGTGTGAACATTCTCACTGCATGTGAGGTAACTCCATTTAATATGAATAATGAATATAAGTAAATACATTGTATATAAAATATATACATATATGTGTGTTTTTAGCAACCTTAAAAATAATTAAAAGGATGTTTCCTTATAGACTTTTCAAATATCCTTAGTGTCATTTATCTCTCCTTCCCTCTTCATCTATATTATATATTATATATATTATACATACTTCTTCCATCATATATATATATATCTTCCCTCTTCATCTTTATTACCCTCCTGCTTCCCTTGCCGGTTGAGTTTCTTCCTTTCCCCCCCTTTCCCATTTCATAGTATCTGTGTCCTAATAAATATCTCCTCCTTAGAGTTCCTTCTCCTTCCCCACTGACCTTGTTCTTTTTCCTGAATCATTCCCTTTCTCTACTTTATACACTCAAACCTAAAGATTGGATACTCATTTCCTGAACATGTTAATGGGATGGGTTTTTTTTTTAATTTACTACATTACATGGATGTCTATTAAGTCTCATTAAAACATATGCTGACATAGTAAAATATTCTCAAAACCATTACCGTCAAATATGTATTGACTGTCTGTGGAAAGACAAGTGCTGGCTAATTTTTGGTGATCTAAACAGGGACATAATCTCAAAAACATAACCCAGATACCTGAACTATTTAATATGTGATAGGCAAGGTCAGCATTAGCAACATTTGATCCAACCCAATAATTTGGGAAAGAGATTTAGTTGAATGCACTCTTGCAATAAATATTTACACAACAATGAAAAGACAGAACATTCCAGTGAGAAAATTTGAGATAGTTACACATGTATCACAGAACACATCACATAAATGGTACTGTAGAGAGCAGTTTCATTTGTGAAAGAAAATGCACAAACCATGAAGGTAAAGACCAAATAAGAAGGAAGAAACAAGTATGTGGAAACTATGTGCATCATGATGAAGGTTGATACTTTATATAGATAACTGACTATTAGAGACTTTAAAGTAGTACAATCACATGACCAAAGTTGCAGTTTTAATATATTTTTAAAAGTACCATTATTCTTTTTGAAGAAAAGGCAAATCTAGATTAAAGAAAAGAGATATTATAGTAATCCAGATTAAAGATAGATGTTACAGTAACCTAGAGGGGAGATTATAGAAGCCCAATAGGTCTGTATACTAGAAATGGAAATAGAAGATGGATTTGAGACCTATTTAGATGGTGGGAGAGGTCAGCAGCAGCTGTAGATTGAAGCAGATTTGTGTGTATGGAAGTCTAACTAATTTACAGGTTTCTGTAATGCTGATTTGCTGGATGATATTGCCATGGGTGAATACAAGAAGTCTTTTTTATTTTTACTACTGTTTTGGATGACAGACCTTATAAGTGCTAGGCTTTACCTCTGTGCTACACCCATTGCCAGGAAGATAAATAAATTTGAATGGAGGGGAAGAGTAGATTATGGGTTAACTTTAATCTATTAAGTCTGGGGTGTCTGGAAATTTCAGGTAGATTTTTTTTTTATTATAAATGCTTGACCAATAGCTCAGGCTTATTACTAACTTGTGCTTGTAACTTAACCCATTTATATTCATCTATGTGCTGCCCCAAGGCTCATAGCTTTTAACTCTATCCCATTTTTTATGTCTGACTCATTCTCCATCTGGCTGGTGACTCCTCTAATTCTGCTCTTCCTTTGTAAGCAGGTTTGGGGATTTACAAATCCTAAAACTAGTGGAGATGTAAAACCTGAAGAGCTGGATTTAGAAATCATCATTATTTGAAACTAGGAAAACATATGAGAATGCCCAATTAAAATAAACGCATATCTTTCATGTGTACTTTTCAAATAGGCCTTTAGGTTTGTCCTTCACTACTTGTTTGTTTACCTGTATTTTTACCTGCTCTGGTATGTCATGGCCAAGGCAGAATGTGCCTATTTTGCTTTAGTAAAAAATGAGAAACTCTGTAGCAGGAAACATGTCTACCTGTGGTTTCAAATGCCCTGTTCTTATCATCATGCTTGCTGACTTAGCCAACAGTGAGCAAGCTTCTCCAGAAGTGGATGTACCTTCCTAGTGTCTTACTTGGTTAAAGCATTCTCACACAACCCACTAACAATAGTGCATCTTCAGGAACATGAGCATGGGGCTAGGTGAAAGGTCTATATGACTTATTTCTGTCAACTATTAATGATGACTCTACGCTCAATGGCTAGAAGACATGTCAAACTATCATCCTATGACTCTGGAGAACAGAAGTCTGATGTCAGGTTAAATGGGCTAAAATTGAGATCCTAGCATTCTTCCTCCTGAGGCTGCTGGGGAAAGCTGTTCCCTTACTGGTTTTTATCTCACAGAAACCTGCGTTCCTCATGGCTGTCTTTCTCCATCTTCAGAGTGCACAGAGTGCAGAATCCTGCCTTTCCTTGCTGCTTTTTGCTTTTCTTGCCCCTCTCCCTCTGATAAGGACCCTTGCCGTCAGAAAGACTCCAAGAAGTATGGTGATAAGCTTTCTGTCTCAAGATTTTTAATTTAATCTTGTGAAGTTCATTTTCCCACAGAAGGCATCATTGACTGGTGCCAAGGATTATGACTCGGACATCTTTTCATGCATTATTCAATTAACACACTGGGATTAGCAGCTGACGAGCTCTGACCTGTGTACTGCTTATATTCTGCTTATATAAATAATTATTCATATGGTAGCTATTAAGTAACATTTTAAAAGTCAAATAAACAAAAGCATATGGACAACAACAAAAAGAAATGGTATCAGTATTCCTTATAAAATATTATTTGTTTCAAAGTAACTGTAAGAATATATATAATGTAAATTATGTTATTCACATATATAACATGTGATAATGTAAATTCAATAACCAGTCAATGAACTAGACATTTATCCTTTTTAAAAAATCTCAATATCTAATTCTCCTTCTTTTGAATTTTTACCTTATTTTGATGAATTATCTATTTCTAGTCACATGTATTTCTCAAAGACTGGTGAATCCATGTACCTGCCTTAAATTGTGAACATTGAGTCCTCATCTGTGTGTTTTTTCCCCTTGTGGTTATATATAGTTATATAGTTAGTGCCTATACGAAGCCTGGCTGGTCAGATACTCAAGCCAATAATGCTAAGTCTGGGTCCAGCAGTAGGAGAGTAGAACCAATCATGGGTTTTCTTTCTTTTTTGACTCTATAATAACAAACTAAACTCTTTCTAGCTTTCCTGGTTCCTCCCCTGTGAGCATCCCCTCATCTCCTGCTTGCTAATAACACTGGATTTGAGGCCATTCTTTAATTTTGGAAGTTTTCACTATCTTTCTGATGAACAACTTTGACTTATGTTAGTCATATTTGGCTTCTATCACAGTCAGAAGAGCCTCACAAAAGTAGTATTGTACAGATATTATTATTCTCCTATAAGAAGTTTGGTTCAGCCGGGCGGTGGTGGCGCACGCCTTTAATCCCAGCACTCAGGAGGCAGAGGCAGGCGGATCTCTGTGAGTTCGAGGCCAGCCTGGGCTACCAAGTGAGTCCCAGGAAAGGTGCAAAGCTATACAGAGAAACCCTGTCTCAAAAAACCAAAAAAAAAAAAAAGAAGTTTGGTTCCTGAAATCAAATGCTCTACCACTGAGCTATATAAAATATATTGCATGAAAAAAATCTACTTTCAATAATAAATAAAAAAATTTTGGTTTCTAGCAAGTTATTTTCTTCATTAAAGCCATATAATTCATGTTAGAGCTTAACAATTATGAATATTTTCTTTAATATGTGGCATCGTTTGAAAAATATGCTCCAGTGGCACAATCGGTTAGCGTGCGGTACTTATATGAAAAATATGTGTGGATCCAACATATTTAGAAGCCTGTAAAAGCCCTGGAGTTCCCCTTTCC
Source organism: Peromyscus maniculatus bairdii (assembly GCF_049852395.1). Classification (NCBI taxonomy): domain Eukaryota; kingdom Metazoa; phylum Chordata; class Mammalia; order Rodentia; family Cricetidae; genus Peromyscus; species Peromyscus maniculatus. Next base: position 27,954,357 of record NC_134864.1, read on the forward strand.
AACTTATGAAGACTGTTTGCATTGGCCTCTTCATGAAGCCGGATAAGAAGCACAGGCATCCCCCACATTGTCATTCTTGAATTGTCTGGGGATATGTTAGAATGCTAAGAGTTTACCTCTATTTAGTAGCTTAATTATTTTTTCTCTCTCTTTAGTGGAAAATCACTTAGTGAAATTGTGGAGATTATTTGTCTGAGTCATATTTTTATGGAAACTGCTTTTCACTTCTCTGCATTTTTAGAAGTGTTTTCTTTAAAAAGGATATTCTATTAATATTTATAATTAGATAGCACACAAAACAGATGCTAAATCTTATGTTATAACTTTCTGGGTACAATTACATAAAGAAGATTATATACTTTTCATCAGAATGTTCTCCCCGGGAGCCGAAGAACAAAAGGGCTTTCTCTGTGAACATGCCATTTCTTTTGGAGGAGGAAGTAAACAGGAAGATGGTGATTAACCACAATTAACCATTTTAGCATGTTAGTGTTGATCCTGAGTGTCATACTTAATGCCTAGTGTAGTATTGAGTAGAACAGCAACTTGGCGCGTTCTTAATTGATTGACTTGGTCTTTTTTTTTTTTTTTTTTCTTTCTTACTCCTCAGTTAACCTGTTTACATTATTATCCTGGTCCTTCTGGGATGCTGGTGGGTCCATCCTACTTTCAGAGCTTAATGGTGTATCCACGAAGTGGTAGTGTTCAGTATCTACCAAGGGGCAGAGGGTGGGTTTTTGCTGAGATCAGAGGGCAGATGGAATAGAATTTCTATTCTTTTCTTGAATTAAAACAGTGAACGAATGCAAAATGTATCGTCTAATCTAAACCATATAACCTGCCCAAGAGCTGTTGTAAAGACAAGAAACTGAGTGGCCAAGGAAGAACAGTTTTGAGTATTCGGGCTAGGTTTGAAGTCCTCTGTGATGTGTGAATCCGAGCCTTTGCACTGTATGTCTCTTCCTAAGTGGTTACTTCTATGGTGGGCTCCGAGGATGCAGAGGAGAGCTCTCCAATAACCGTTTGCCCACTGACCGGGTCTCGTGGATGGACCGACCGACCCTGTAGTACTGAGTTCTGTTTTCTCCACTTAGAATGGCAGAGTAAGGAGCCAGCGCTGGGCAGAAAGGAGCGGAAGTTTACTTCCCCCCCAAGACGCTGCGCAAGGGGACGGATAGGTCACGCCCACTAGCGGGTGGCCGCCTCTGGGCTCCAGGCTGGGATGCTGGAGTCCGCTCCCAGTGAGGCGCGGACGTACTTGCCACCGGAGGCTGAGCGGACCAGAGCGCACCCTCCGGGAGCCGCCGGCGCCTCCCCGCGGCCCGGGACGCACGTGCCTGGGCCACGGCCAAGGCCAGTGGCCACTCCGTAGTAAGCGGGGCGGGTGGGAGCGCCTGGCTTCGGGCCGCGGCCGCCGCCCGCCCGCCGGCTCCGGTGGTTGGGCGGAGGAAGCGCGGGACTCCTCCTCCCCGCCGTATTAACATGCACCCAGGGGCGGGTGACCAGCCCAGCCTCGCCGCCCCTGCCCGCTGCTGCGTCCCGGCGCTCAGCCTCCGCGCCAGAGGCGAGCGTTGCGCTCCGGGCACCGCAATCGCGAGGACGCGGCCTCGCAGACACCTTCCGCCGCCGGCGGGGAGCGGTAGGACCCGCGGTGCGAGCGGCCGCAGCCACCTCGGCGCCCCGCTAGGCTCCTTGCCTTCACCTCGCTGAGAGGCGTCCCCGGGGCCGCGGGGCCACCGCTCTGGCCCTCGCTCGTGGGACGGACGGACGGACACAGACAGACCGACGCCACCAGCGAGTCCCGGACTGCGGGCAGCGGCAAGGTAATGCCGGGCTGCACGGCGGGGCTGGGGCGTGCGCGGCGGCGGCGGCGGCAGCGGCGGTGGCGCGCTGGGTGGCTCCTGCTCACCTCCCGCTCCGAGGTCGCGGCTGCCCTAGCATCCTAGGGACTGCGGGGCTGTCTCTGCTGGCCATTGGCCGGCACTTTCAATTCCCTGACTCCTGCCCAGGGTGCACGTCTGGTCCCGGTGGTGACCTCGGGATCCCCGGGGCTAGCGTACCCTTTTCCAGGCATAGGATCCTCAAAGCTCCCTGGGGTGTTCCAGAAGGGACAGATTTTTAACTGAGACTGGGTCCCCTGGAGGGGGAGGGGAGGGGACAAGAACCTAGGTCCCGTGTGTCTAACGTCTCCAGCCAAATTCACACCGGGTTCAGCACCTTGCAGGCAAGGGCTGCTGCTCACTGCAGGAGACTTCAGCATGAGCTCCGGAGTCCTTTGCAAAGCAAGTTGTTGCACTCTTTGTGTGTGTGTGTGTGTGTGTGTGTGTGTGTGTGTGTGTGTGTGTGTGTGTGTGTGACATTTTTGGCATTGGTTGTGAAGAGCGACTCCTTCCCCGTGTGTGGAAGAAGGGGGAAAAAAGACAGAGAAAGAGAGACACAAAGACAGTGGCACAGAGAGACGCACACAGAGGACAGGGTCCCGGGGGGGGGGGGGTCACCGGAGAGTCACTGAGGCCAACTGCCCGCGAATCGCGCGTGGCAGGCGGTCAGAGCCTGTCTTCAAAGGACCAAATGAGTGGCGCTGGAGCCGGGAGGAGCGAGCGCCTCTCCTTGCTCCAAGCTGGGCCAGATAACAAATTGCACTTTCACGGAGGGGCGGCTGCAGCTGCGGGAGGGACCTTAATGGTTCCGCGTGGCGATGATGAAGACCTTGCATTCAGGACCCACGGAAGGCAAGCGGTTCCCGACTTCATGATGCCCCCGAGGTCGTGGGAAGGGGCGGCAGTGGCCCGGATGCCCGCTCCAGAGACACTGAGCGCCTGTGCCAGGCGGGTGCCGTGCTGGCCCAGGATGCCTGCTCACCCCTTGCCTGGCCTGGAGCGCTGCGGAATTTTCTGTCTGAGAAGGGGAGGGCATATGGATGGGAAGGGGTTGCAGGTGGCAAAGCTAGGAGGACCGGGTCTCTGAGGGACGAGAGGTTACGTCTTTTATGGACCAGGAGAGACTCTCTTCACTCCTCTTTAGAAGAGATATGGAGAAACTGATTCTGAGCTCTGCAAGGCAGCGGATCGATCACGCCTCCTGGCCTAGCAAGTGAAGTTACAACAGAATTACAAGATGGATAATAAAAGTCACAATGACAGACAGATCTTTAGCTTTTGTGGTCTTCATGAATGACTTCGTAGAAGGTGGTAATGGGTCATTCTAACATGAATGAGGGCATGCTTAGAATTCAGAACCCAGGAAAGGAATTTAGGGACAAATGCAAACATCTTGCAGCCCCCCCCCTCTCTCAGTTTCTCGTTGGTTGGTTTGTTTCTGTTTGTTTTAAATCAGAGGTACTGTGATGAACAGCTTTTTTTTTTTTTTTTCTTAACAGTTATTTATATCACAATTTCAGTTTCAGGAAACGTCTTGCTATTGGTCCCCATCATTTCGTGTAGCTAGCAATACTGTTTAGTTCAAGTCAGATGGAAATGACAGACAGGCAAGGGATGATGCAACTGTTCCGGTTCAGACAACACCAGAGGAAAGTTGTCTTTGTTTACGTTGTGTAAAAGGAACTTGAATACATTAAAAAAAGTAAAAACAAAACAAAACTGTATAACATGTTCAGAATTTAAGTGCTAGAATTTAAAAGCTACCTTTGGGCCCAGGAAATCCCAACTTTGGAAATGAAGCTGATAGAAATCTGGTGTCCGTAGATTGCTTCTTCATTTTATTTGGATTTGATGGTTCAGCTTAAAGTTTCTGGGACCACTGCTGTAAGACATTTATTCCAACTTCTAGGTCTAAAATTCTGTGATTTTCTTTTCTTTAAACTGAGTGATTTGCTTAAGAGAACATGTAACTTCCCATGAGAAAACATTTGTAAATGTAGGCTAAGTTTCAAAAACTACATCTGCATCCCTCTCTCTCCGTTATTCTAAGATTCGCTGTTAAATAAAATGTAGACAACATAGGGAGGGAGCGGGAGATGGATGACCAAGACATATTGTATATTTGTATGAAAAAAATAAATGCAGGCAACATAAATGTTGGCAAAATGAACTAGTTAACAGATGTTTTAAAAGACCACAAAGTACTTTTCTGACAACACTTTGCAGATTATATTCAAGCCGGTGTGCTGAGTGGGGATGACACATGCATAAGCTTTCCCTGTGGCGACTTGAATGGTTCAGCACCTCTCCTGTCCCCCTCCAGATTCATTTTATTCTAGCAGGACTGAAAACACGATGAATCACTTGAGCAATTATTCAAAGCAAGCGGAAAGAGGACCTCAAAGTATTATGCAGAGAAATACCACAAACCTGCATGTTCTGCTTACCAGACTCTGATGTTTTCAATTTCTTACTGAATCCAGACTTAGGGACAGAAATTGTATGCACCTAGATCTGTTCAGTGCATACCTTTGTTCCAAGTAGCCATCAAGGCTGATATTTCATATAAAATTAACACCACCGAGATGGGAGGTTGTTGGACAACACAGTGGTACCGTGGCTACTGTTTGGTAGAGGCATGCACCATCATTTTTTTCTTTCTTTCAGGAAACTCTTGTGGAAATGGAGTTTTCATTGTTTTTGTTCCACATAATACTTTCTAATGTAGAGGAAAAAGTAAAACCTTTCTATAGTGAAATTTGTGTAATCAACTCAAACTCATATTGTGTCACTTTAGTGATCATTCTCATCCATTTTTCTTGCTGTCGTACGTACGTGACCTATTGAAAAACAGGAGAGAGGTGGCTCAGTAGTTAAGAGCACTGACTGATGTTCCAGAGAAACCATGTTCAATTCCAGAGGAACCAGGTTTAACTCCCAGGTCGTCCGGAGTATGATCACGCCAGGATATAAATAAATGGGAGAAACGACCATGTGACTCCCTGGCTCCCCTCTTTATAAGAGGTCATGTACAATGGCCAGAAGCACCACCTCCTTCAGGCTGTATAGCCCAAGGTCATGGGTGGAGCGTATACCTCTACCATTCTAGCCTTTATCAGAGGGGAGAGAATTAGTTTCTACTTAGGGAGGCTTCCAACTGGAGGACTTCATGAAGATTTTTTACTTTTCCTGATTTAAGGAAATGATGTGGCTGTGAATTATTTCTTTTCTCTTTGCATTGACAGATTGGTTTTTCCTTAAAATTCACATTAAAATGAGAAGGCTAATTAGGATTTTGAAAAACCTCAGTACTGACCTCCCATAATTATAATTCATCCCTATTATATGTTGGTTTGTTGTGTGTTTAAAAATATTAGGGTAAGAGTACCTACAGCTCTTGTAAAGGACTGTAGTTAGTTAACAGCACCCCATTGAGCAGCCCACAATTGTCTCTAACTCCAGATCCATAGACTTCAGTGCCCTCTTCTGGACTCTCTGGGTATGTGCACCTAAGTGCACATATCCACAATTAAAAATATGAATCTTTTTAAAAATTAGATGACTGTTATCATAAGAAGGCCTTTTACTAACACTCTAGTTTTTGTGCTGCTGAGAACATTGGAGGTTGAAAAACACCCCATGTCTTGGGCTTTTCCTAGAAAATCCTAAGTGCTCTCAGTTTTGTTTTCCAAGAAAAGAATGGTTAGAGTGCCCCTTCATGGTTTCAATTCATGGGAGACTTTGCAGCCTGATCATTTTTCAGTGCTGGGGAAGGTTGCTTTTCCTAGATTTGGTCTCTGCCAGTCCAATATTTGTTACTAGGAAGACCTAAAACATTCTCCACAAAAAGAAGGTTTATAAGCAGCCTCCTCACATCCTCTTTAAACAACCACACGGGGCTGGTGGCATGGAATTCAAGACACTTTTCTTCAATACATATCCATTTAGTTGTGTAGTTTGTACTCATGGCTTCCTTGCCTGCTGCTGTGCCGTGTACAAACTTCCACAGCAAACTGGATTAAGAAGAACAAGAAAGTGGGTGTGTAGGTCAGGGAGTCTGAACAGTGAATGGCCATCCTTTGGGTCCCACCGCTCATTACCCGTGATTTCTGAGAAGCTGGTCTTGTACAGAAATGCTGACCCAACTATTTCCCAGCCTTCATTCTCATAGGTGGTAGGGCTGAATGAATGTTTTCATCTTTAAATAACTTAAAATTTCCCTGATATCTATCTATCATCTTCTCCCTCTTACAGAAGTTAATAATACTGGGAAACAAGTGATAACCCAGTTAGGAAAACTGGTGTATACCAGATGTTCTATCTGATACCCAGTTCTGACAGAAGCCAATGTGCCTGGGATGTGACTGCCTGTTTTACATTTGGTTACAAACTAGATAGCAATGCCTTGAATACACAAGGAAAATGTAAACCCACCCTCCTCCCTCTTCCTAGAATTTGCCAGAGATGAAACCATTCATTTTCATATTCGCTTATACCTCGCGTCTGTTGTCACCGACAATTTGTCTGTCTTCTCTCGGTGTTTCTTGTCAGATTCGTAAGCAACTACACAAAGCCAAGCTATGAAGTGTGTCATTTGGAGCTGCCCAACCTTGCCAGGTTTCTTTAGTATTCAACATCGCGATGAGTGTGTGGAAGCCATGGTTAAGTGATTGGAAAAGGAGGGATTGCGCTGTGATCGCCTCATCTCCCTGGCCTTGAGTCAGAATCTCAGCACCAAGACTGTTCAGAGACATTTAAAGGGCTCCCTCAGGCGGCTTATGAGAAGGTCTCTCTGGGCACATCTCCAGCTCTGCCGCCTTACTCTGTGGCACGGTTTTAGCTAATGTGAAAACATCTGCTAGAGTAACTTCCCTGTTAGTACTTTTACCTCTGGCAAGTACTTTTGAGTAGGGGATGGGCAGATTGGTATTAACCCCCCCTCTAACCTCAGGATTATCGCCATTTCCCTGGAGACCCTTTCTATCTTGCTTTCAATTTCAGTGGAAACTCAGTGTGAAGTCTATTTCAGGACTAGAAATTTGCCTGCTGGATATCACCCAGATTTCTTTACAAGAACACATGCTGCAGTTTGTGAGGAAAAATGGCATTTTGATCTTGCCCCAGACTCTGCAGACAACGCCTCTTTGATGGGATTCACCACATGATGAACTAGGAGGAAAGCAGGACACACTCATCTCCTTCAATGCCATTTCCCCCAGAATGCAGGGCAACCTTCTCATTTCTCCAAGCATGGGTGTGTTTTCCCCTTTCATTGTGGAGGGCAGCTGGGGGAATCAGGAAGCCCTGCCATGTTTGGAACTCTGCTGTGTGAACTCCTGGGCAATTCAGAGGGAGCTCCCTTGATTCTGTAGCTTGTGTGAACTGTGATGAGGAGTCTTTTCCCTCTCTTCCTAGGACATGGTTTCTTCTTTCTTACACCCCGACTGCATAGTCATTTAATTAGTGAAGCTCTCCAGCCAGATGCAGTCTGATGGCTTTGTAGCCTCTTCACGGTCCTTTTCCAGTTAATAAGGATGTGTGATCTGGTGATGGTATGATTGGATGACAGCCTTCCCCTACAGAACACTGTGCTTCCTGTGACCTCAAGAGCTAAATAGAGCATGCTTATCAATACGATCAATGAACAGCATAGTGCAGGGTACCCAGTAATTGGCCAATGTATACCAGCTGTGTGAACAGTTGAATAATTGAATAAATGAGTGAGTGAGTGCAGAGCTGTGTTCCAGCTGTACAGAGACAGTAACTCTGAAGGGTAGGATGTCTTTGTTTTCGCCTAGCCTGCCTTGCAGGATCAGATTCTGCATTGTTTAGCCCTAGGCTTACTCGGATAGTACCTTTGAGAGAGACAGATGATCCCAGAGTGACCAAAATGTCATCATTATGCTATCTTTTCCAGCTAGGGGCCTGCAGTCTTTTTTTTTTTTATGAAAAAAAGGTAAGATTCTAGATCCAATAAAAACTCCCATTTCTCTCCCTTCCTCCTTACGCACAGTGAACTTACCAATAGCTTACCCACTCCATTTCTTTTTTGCCTCACCTTTCAAATCTCCTTTCCCACCACCCCCTTGGTGGGTACTCTGCCTGTGCCTCATTTTAATGTGTGATTTTCTGTTCCTGTTCCTGTCAGCCTCCTGGAGACCAGAAGCTCAGGAGATAACAGAGACAGTGGCTAGTGTAAGGTCTGCATATGGAAGGAAGTCAAGGTTCATTGGAGGCTGCCCTCATCAGATGTCAAGATGGATGACACAAACTGGGGTCGCCTCAGCTGGGGAAGTGCCTCCATCCAGTTGACCTTCAGGCAGATCTTTGTGGCACTTCCTCGATGGTTACACGGTGGCCTCAGCTCACTGTGGGTGGTGTCACTCCTGGGCAGGTGGTCCTGGGAGTTAGGAGGAATGTGGTTGAATGTGAGCTGAGAAGCAAGTCTGGAAGTGGGGCTCTCCTGTATGGTCGATCTCTGGTTCAGTTCCTGCCTCCAGGATTCTTACTTGAGTTCCTGCCCCGACTTCCCTCAGTGATGGAGCATGACATGGAACTATAAGGCAGATAAACTCTTTTGTAGCACGAATAACTAAATGGTCTTTTTTTTTGGGGGGGGGGGGTTCGAGACAGGGTTTCTCTGTGTAGTTTTGGTGCCCTGTCCTGGATCTCGCTCTGTAGACCAGGCTGGCCTCGAAATCTCAAAGATCCACCTGGCTCTGCCTCCCAAGTGCTGGGATTAAAGGCGTGTGCCACCACTGCCTGACTTGCTAAATGGTCTTATTAATAAAAAACCTGGAGCCAGGTATTGGGGTAAAAACTTGAGAGATCAGAGGAATAGGAAAAGCCACAGCCAACCTCACCTTACAGACACCTCAGTCTCCAAAGAGCTACCTACTTCCTGTATAACCACACCTATATGCCTTTCTGTTCTGTTCTCTCACTGGCTCTCTCAGCCCAGCTACATCACTTCTTCCTGCCCAGCCCTGTCACTTCCTGTCTATCTGTATACAGACCTCCAGACCTCTATGGTTAGTGCTGGGATTAAAGGCATGTGTCACCATGCCTGACTCTGTTCCCAGTGTGGCCTTGAACTCACAGAGATCCACATGGATCTCTGCCTCTCGAGTGATAGGATTAAAGGCATGTACTACCATTGCCTGACTTCTATGTTCAATATGGTGGCGAGCTTTTTCCTTTGGTCCTCAGATAAGTTTTATCAGGGTGCACAATATTTTGGGGGACACAATATATCACCACACTCTTTCCTCCCCAAGATGTTTCTTCTGATAGTGTTTGGTTACAGCAACAGAAAGCAAACCAGCATGGGGATAGAAAGAATGAAAATCATATCACGGAGTGAGAGACAAATGTAGCGCTTCAGCTGACTTTCTTCAGGCTGAATGTTACGTAGGCACTCAGCACAAACTGTGATGCTCCCTTTATGGATCGTTTTTGAATCTAACTTCTCAAACTTAGTGGCAGTGTAGCCTTCTAAGTATTTATCCAATAAATTTTGTTTTGTTTTGTTTCTTCGAGACAGGGCTTCTCTGTGTAACTTTGGTGCCTGTCCTGGATTTTGCTCTGTAGACCTGGCTGGCCTCGAAATCTCAAAGATCCACCTGGCTCTGCCTCCCGAGTGCTGGGATTAAAGGCACGCATTTTTATTTATTTTACCAGACATAAGAGTTTGTTCCTCCCCAGCTGCTACTTCTGGGGTATTTGAAAGCTGTGGAGAGACAGACTAGCTTCCTAGGTCTGCTGACAGGCCAACTGTAAACTGTTGTAGATGTCAGGTCCACAGTTTAGCCTTCATTGTTCCATAAGGAATGATGAGGGTCAGTGTGGGCATGACCTATGTTTGTATAGCTGATCTTATCAACTAGAATAGCTAAATTTACATGCATACGTCAGTGACTTAAAGTAGATGATTAGAGTCCTCCAAGATCCGCACAATAGCTATCAGATATTTGGTAATTATATATTGTTTCTAATAATGAGGAAATCAAAATATATGTTGTATCTCTTGGGTACTTAGTACAATGGAGAATACAGATGTGAAAGATGTATTTCAAAATCATGGAACAGCATAAAATGCGATCAAGAATGTAAGATTAAAACATGGAAAATATTGGGTGGCTGAAGTAGGAGGATTGCTGTGAAATCAAGGTCAGTCTTGACAATATAGTGGATTTCAGCTAACCTGGGCTATATAGAGTGAGAACCTGTCACAAAAACAAACAAAAAAGATGTAGGGAATAATTAGTAATAGTATATTGGGTTATAGAATAAAACCAACTGTTCAAATATAAGGGACCACCAATCATATTTATTGTATTTACTTTAAACACCAGTGTATGTGTGGGGCTTATCAAAGAATCAAAGTATTATGGGTTGCTTCCTAAGGAAGAAAATCTTAAACAGAAGCTTCATGGATTGGTAAGAATTAAGTCAAAGGAAGCAGTACTTACAGACTCATTAAGATGTCTACATTATTGTGGCAATGCTTGTTCCTGGTCTGGGGGACATTTGATCCTTGTACTGATGAACTTGATTCTGGAGGATGGTGACTTTACTGATAGAGACCTACCATAGAGGGATGAATGCTTGTACAGGAATGTTTAGACTTTCCAGGAGCCACTCAACTATTCCAAATAGACAATGCTTGAAAGATGGGGTCACTTGATAGTAGACAAGCCATCTCCTAGAACTAGACCAATATCTTAGGGACACTTTTTGAATGATGGATGAGTCTAGGGAGGTAGGTCTGTGAGAAAATGTAATTTTTTTCTAGTAATATTTGACTATTTTCTCTTATGTCTGAGTCATACTGTTTTCAGTTCCATATTACTAAAATTATAATTAAGTACTTTGATGTCATCTAAAAATTAAATAACATTGTAATAAATGCCTTATGCCTACCACCCAGGTTATGAAGTAGTTCATTTATACAGTGTTGTGTGTGCTGGTGATATTTTCCAAATATGTCTCCCCTCACTGGTACTCTGTAGGCCATATTGTGTCCTTGCTTTTCCTTTGTGTCTTGTGTGCTTTACCGTGTACACATACACATCCAAACAACATAGTCTGGATTTTAGGATCCATAAAAATAATGTCATGCTCTTTGTATTCCTCAGTTCTCTTTTCTTGCCCAGAAATGTGTTATGTCCAGATCCAGTTTGCGTGTTTTTACTGTTCCATAACATTCTAGTCAATGGCTACATCATGATTAATGTGCCAGTCTTTTCTTGATGGGAGTTTATGCTGCTTCCAGACAAGGCTGCTCTTAACATTCTGGTGCTGTTAACTTATGCTAACAAAGGAGAGGTCCTCAGGAGAGCAGTTTCAAGAGGAGGGCATCATACCTGCACACTTGGCAGACGATGTCTGATTACTTGGTAGCATCTCATCATTTATATTCCAACCAACAATCCTTAGGAGGTCCTTTTGTTCCACATCCTTGCCAACATTTGGTGATGCATTTGTATTTTGCCCATCTTGTGAATGTGAGATAGTATCTCATTGTATCATGAATTTGTTCCCGGAGACTGCTAGGAATGTTGGCCAGTTTTTCTTTCTTATTGACATTTTGGCTCGGTTGGGGGGATGGTTCGTTTTTTCACACATAATATCTACTCTCTCACTGCTGTTGATTTAAACTCATTGATTTAGATATTCTGGATGCCAGATGTTTTCTCTCTCAGTATTGTGAATTTCAGCAGCCTTCACTCAGCTAGTGGCTTGGTTTTTGTTGTTGTTTTTTGTTGTTGTTGTTTTTTTATTTTGATGGTGTCTTGTGGTAAAATGTTTAAGTTTTACACGATGTGTTTTATCATTTCCTTGTTGTGGGTCGCTTAGGGAAGCTTTTCAGAGTCTGAAGTGAGGAGGAAGCTCACCTTTCCCCTCTCACAACCACTGGAGCTGTGCTTTCCCATTGAGTACTCCAGATTTCAACCTGTGCGGTTACTCTAGAAAGCCTTTAACTATACATCCCATATGAGCAAGATGTAACCTTGTCTTTCTCTTAATTTATTCCTCATTTAGTTGGAGTGAGATTATTGGATTTTTATGAATTCTGATGTAGTCAAACATCAAGACTTCATTTTATGCCTGGAATGTACAGAAGCTTCTAAGCAAGATTTCTTGCTCCTAAAGTCTCTTTGCTGTTCTTTTCTCCCTCCCTCCCTCCCTCCCTCCCTCCCTCCCTCCCTCCCTCCCTCCCTCCCTCCCTCCCTTCCTCTTTTCTTCCCCTTTTCTCCCTCCCTCTGTTTCACTCTTCCTTCCTTCCTCTTTTCTGCCATACCTGTGAGGTAGGCTTTCACAATGTATCCCAGGCTGGCTCCAGCCTCACAACCAAGTCCTGGGATCACAGGCTAACATCAGCAGACCTTGCAAGATTCATTTTTTTCTGAAGTCTTCATGAGACTTCCAGGAACACAGAAAAGCACATTCATTCTTACTCCCCACTCATCTATCCCAGCTCCAAGCATGTGCTGTGCATGGAGTGCCTTCAAATGTATCAGTGGAACATGGGCAGTGGGGCATACTGGGATGGCTTTGTTACTTAACCCCACTTCTTAATTAGTCCTTTGTATTAAATGTCTCCACAGTGGACACCCTGCTGGCTAAGACTTTGCCATTGGCCATTGTCTTCCTTATTTTTTTCTGTGCTCTTCATATATTTTTTTCTTCCTGTTTGACAAACGATGGCACCTGATTCCCCCAGACCATGCCAAGGGGAGTTAGAGTTGAATCTCTCTCTCTTTGACCATTCTTCTATGTGGATTACATGGCCATGAGCAAATGTTTCTTTTAAAATGCTTATTTTAGAGCCCAGACAAATATTACATCTCATATGAAACATTTATGGCCCTTACAGCTGAGGGCTAACTCTCTTCTTAATTCCATTAGTATTTAACTGGATCATTTATTTTATGACTTACATATGTGAATACCACTGGATGTTAAGCTCCCTCCATGATAAATTAATTTAGGTATTTTTGCATCTCTCTTAGGCCTGAGCCCACTATCTAACAGAGTGAGTTTAGTGGGTAACAGCTGCTTTCTTGATGATTGGTAATCAGTTATTAGAGATGACATGGGCTAAGTGGGAATTTGGACTCTGGAGTTATTGGAAATAAATAGGAACATGACTGGAATATACTAGGATTTGAAATAGTGAGCATGTTTGGAGTAACTAAGCTATACTTTGGCTGTGATATTTAAGATGATTGAGTATCTCCTATAAGTAAGGAAGAATTAGACCCCAGTTTCTGAAATGATAAAATTTGAGATGTTCATTAGAGGCAGGTCAGCAGATTCTTGGCACAAGTCACTATTTCTGCGTCTGCTTGTGGAAAATGCCACATCTCTGTACGAGCATGATTCACTATGCTGGTCCCTTTAACAACAGGATTTTGTGCAAGCTAATTTCATTGAGCCCAGTTTTCTCATCTGAAAAATGAGGATCATTAAACTTAGATTTCAATGTATTTGAAAGGATTAAATAAGCCAACCTGTAGAAAGTATCTAGTTCAAAGCTGGACCCATGGTGAGCAATTAAAACATGTTCTTAATGGTATGTTTTATTCACAGGCACTAACTTGCTAGCCATCTTTCTGCATCAAAGTGATAATGAGTAAAGAACTTAAAAATGACTGGTCCAGTTGTGAAATGCCTTTCTTCTCCTACTAGAAAGAAGCCTGCTAAAAACACTTGGGTCTGACTATTCCACACTCCTTTATTAGCCAATGACTGCAACCATGACTTGGTGGGCAATTCAGTAAGAGCTGGTGTTCACTGAGCATCATGGTCTCTGTACTTAGTCAGGTTGTCGGTTTCCTGTGTCCCTTGTCCCTTGCAGGCTGTAGGTGCTGAATCCACAGGGCAGTGCCCACAGCCCCAAGCCTATCTGACATTGGACCATCTGATGTGAGGAGATGACAATGCAAGTCAGATGTCACTTTCTCCCTAAGGAAGATTTAACTTTGTTACTGAGAAGATAGTCTCAGAGAAAGGTTCTGTGCATCTGGAGCAACACTCAAAGTGCAAATTCTAATTCCTTCTATTAGAGTGTGTATTTCCTAAGGTGAGATGAGATACGGGGAATGGAGAGAACTAGAACGAGGGGGCCATTGTGTCTTGATTTCTATGGAGGAGATTGTCCTGTTTGACATGTAGTTCCTGGATGGGTAGAGGGCACCATGCTCTGATTGCCTTCGCTTGCTCGGCCAGACAGGATTGTCTACTACCCCCACGTCCCCCATGGTCCCATGCTCAATCAGCTCAGTTTCTCTTCTTAGAGAGAGAGCTCTACAGCTCAAACTATCCAACAAGGCAAGTAAGAACTTGCCATGGATTGTATAGAGGGAAAACCTACTGCTTTTATTTCTGGCAAAGAAAACATTAAAGGAAGCTATATTTATTTGGGACGTCATCTGTTGTAGTAATTCATACACTAAATATTTGTTGCTTACATTTAAAATCTCATAGAATTAAAAAAAAGTTTCTTGTGTATTTATTATTCCAGAGATTCTGTTAGGGCAGAGATGTTGGCATTCACAGAGTAGCTTGCATTCTCTGTAGAGGTCAGATGGGTGTAGCACTAATGGGTTGTTTCCATCATGCATTGATAAGCTGAATAGTTTATTCACTTTTAATTTTTTTATTTTTCAGATTATCATGTAATTATAACCTTTTTTCCCTTCCCATTCCCCCCCCCCAATCCTTCCATACAGCTCTCATTCCTCTCTTTTAAACTCATGGTCTCTTTTTCATTAATTGTTGTCATATATATACATACATACATGCAAGCATACTCCTAAATATAAGAGTACAGACCACTCAGTCTGAATTATATCACTCCTATGTATGTCTTCAGGACCGACTATTTGTTATTGGAGACCTAGTAGGTGTGCTTATCCCTGGGGAAGACTGTTTCAACTGCTCTCAGTGTTTATTAGTTACTTGTAGCTATTTGTGTAGGTTTGAGGCCTCCTGGCCTTTCCGACATCTGTGCTCACATGTCTATTGCCCTCATTCAGCACATGGGTAGGCAATCATATCAACTGCAGCTACTTGATGGGTATAGCTTGTGCCCTTCCCAGGAGACACAGTCTCACAGAAAACTCCCTATCTTCTGGCTCTTACAGTCTCTCCATCCCCTCTTCTTCAGTGACTTCTGACCCTTAGGTGCAGGAGTTGTATTGTAGATGCATCCCTTGGGACTGTGCTTCACAACTCTGCATTTTGATTGGTTGTAGTTTGCTTTAATGGTTTCCATCTGTGGCAAAGAGGAGTTTCTGTGGTTGGTGGTACAGTCTCTGTAATCCCCGTTGAGTGGGTCTTAAGTCCAGTTAGAGAGCTGTTAATTACCACCAAGGTATATATATGTGTGTGTGTGTGTGTGTGTGTGTGTGTGTGTGTGTGTGTGTGTGTGTGACTACTGCACCTGCAGTGTTCTTGTGTCATGCTTGTCATCATTGTGTTACACGGGCACCATAGATACATAGGACTGTGGGTTGCTTCCCTCCTTTGGAGGATTACATGGTTTCTTCTGTTTCCATGAAAGCTAGTCCTCAGGGTTGAAGCTTTCGGGTCAGTTCCATCCCAGAGCCCTTTGGGCACTGTGCCTGAAGTGCTTTGTATCCTCAGAAATAGGGACTTGCCTTCTACTTCTGTAGGGCAACCAAGTGCAATATCAGCAGCCTACAATGTTTTGGGAAGCACTGGAAACCCTGACCAACGACTCAGAAGAGGGCTTCTCATGCCTGGTGTTGAGATTTTGTTAGGCGGTCTATGGCTCTTAGAGGTAGCATTGCCAGCCTAGATGGGAATTTCCATTTAAAATATGTACATTTATTTACACAACAACTTACACATATTATGTACATTTTAGGTGGATAGTTAATAGTATGATTCTATATGACTTTTTCAGAATCCTGATTGTTATTTTATCCTCCTTCCTGTTTCTGTTTTTATCTCCCTCCCTGTCCCTTATTAGAGGGTTCCTGTTCTCATTTCCCCTTCACAACAATTGTTCCCTGCTATTCCACTCCCTATTGATCCCCCACCCCTGACCCTAAACGGTCCCCTTTACCTTCCTGATTTCTGCAGTTACTCCAGGATGTATACTCACATCTGAAGACTTGGAGCTAGGAGGTTCTGATGAGAGAGCACATTCATTGTTTATCTTTCTGGATCTGGGTCACTTCACTAAGTATGATCTTTTCTAGTTCCACCCATTTACCTACAAAGTTCATGATTTCATTTTTCTTTACAGCTGAATAGTATTCCATGGTGTATAGGTATTACATTTTTATTATGAATTCATTGGTTGAAGAACATTTATATTGTTTCCATTACCTAGCTATTATGAATATAATGCATCAATGAACAGGACTGAGCAAGTATCTATAAAACAGGATGTCAGAATGTTGAGTCCTTTGGGCGATTCAGAATAATGTAAGGAATACTTAAAAAGTTGTATTCTTTTAAGTTGGAAGGTCTAAAAGAAATGGATGTGTTTCTAGATTCATCCAAACTGCCAAAATTAATCAAGAAATCAACAGCCTAAACAGTCCTGTACCTAATGAGGAGATTGAAATAGCAATAAAAGCATTCAAGTTTAAAAAAAAAAAAAAAGAGTCCAGGGCCAGATTGACTCATAGCAGAATTCTACCAGACATTCAAAGGTCTATAGCCAATCAATCCTTCTTAAATAAGAAAATGGAGGAGGTGGAGGAAAAGAATAAGTTGATGACAAATAGAAGGAGCATTCCCATATTCCTTCCATGAAGCCTCTAGTACTCTAATACCCAAAACAGGTGAAGAAACACTATCAGCAAAAAGAAGCTGCAGCCCAGTAACTGTGATGAACGTAGACTCAGAAATACTCAACAAGATACTTGCAAACACAATACAAACATACATAAAAAAGATACACTGTGACCAAGTTGATCTTATCTCTGAAACATAGGGATGGTTCAACGCATGCAAGTCAATAAATGTAATAAACCACATAAATAAACTTAAAGGGGAGAAATCACTTGATTATCTCAATACATGCAGAAAAAGCCTTTGACAAAATACCACATGCCTTCCTGATTAGAGCCCTGGAGAATTTGAACTAGAGGGAACATACTTCAACACAATAAAAGCTAAATACAAGAAACCCACAGCCAACATCATCCTACATGGAGGAAATCTTGAAGCAATCCCACTGAAGTCAGGCATGAGACAGGGCTGTTCACTACTCCTGCTACTTTCCAGTATTGTGATTGCAAAGAGAAGGAAATTAAAGGTATTCAAATTGGAAAGAAGAAGTCAAGCTATCCCTGCTTGCATACAACATTAGAGATTTCCGAAATTCTCTAGAAAACTTTTGAAATGACAAACAAATTGAGCAATGTGGCAAGATACAGAATTAACTTGCACAGATCAATAGATTTTCTGTATCCCAATAATCAACATACAGAGAAAGAGATCATGGGTAAACTCCCATTCACAATAGCCTCAAAGAAAATAAAATATCTAGAAATAAACTTAACCATGGGAAGTGAATGGCCAATACAATGACAACAATTTTAGTAGGTTTTATAGTTGTCATTGAAATATTTTTTTTCATATAATATATTCTCATCATGGTTTCCTCCCCCATCTCCTCCCAGATTCTCTCCACTTCTCACCCCCATGATGAAAACTTTAACCCTTTGAAGAAAGAGTTATTTAAGTATTCTAGAAAATAGAAAGATATTCTATCCTCATGGATTGGTAGGTTTAATATTGTGAAAATGCCACTTTACCAAAATTTATTTACGGACACCATGCAATCCTAATCAAAACCTCCATCTTATTCTTCACAGAAATAGGAAAACTATCTTAAGATTTCCATGGACCCACAAAAGCTGAGTGGATTTAGATTGAGTAATTCTTCCTCTTTGAGACTCTGCTTCCAGATGGTAGCAGCTTCTAATGTAACTGCTTCCAGACTCTTTTTGACACATCTAGGAAATGCACCAATGAAAGCCAAACATTTATGGAAAAAAAAATTCCATTCTAACCTGTAACTGTGGTCAGTTGCCACAACGTCTTCTGTGGAATGTGGATCATCCAGGCTTGGCCAGTGATTGTCCGTGTGTGATTTCAGAATCCACAGTTAGTCCAACTGAGACCTAACTATCTGAGCTTTCTTTCTTACAGGACACCACTGAGATATCATCACCCCCTAAATAGCAGAAAGCAATCCTAAGAAAACGACACTCTTTCTCCCAAAGGTTTCATGTTACTCAGGGCTATGGATAATGGTTATAGGGTTGGGGGGTGGAAGAAAAGTTTGGACTAAGTATTCTCTTTTAGAAAAGAAAAAGAGGGAAAGGAGAGGCACAGGCAGAGAAGAGACACCAGCCACTGCCAGGAGAAACAAGATGTGAAAGTACTGGTAAGCCATGGCCATGTGGCAAAACATAGATTAATAGAAATTGGTTAATTAAAGATAAAAGAGCTAGCTAGCGAGAAGCCTGAGCCATTAGGCCATACAGTTAATAAGTAATATAAGCCTCTGTGGTTACTTGGGTCCAAGTGGCTGCGGGACTCAGTGGGACAGAGGAAAACTTTTGACTACAGTGTGATGCTCTGGCCTCTCAAATTGTCTAGACGGGATTTCCATTGTCTACTACCAGAACTGAGTGAGAGCCATGGACAGACCAAAGCACTGATGTCCCCTTAGTCTTTCTGCTCCCACAACCACAGCGTCTCAGGGTCATCTATGAGCAATAGAGTCATGGGTAGTAACTTAGGCACTGTTTGCTCAATCTTTCTTTTCCTATTATTTTATATTTTGAAGGTGCTTCCTCTTTGATAGCCATTGTTGATTCATTTCTTCATCACTTTTTTTTTTATTCAACTAACAATAATCTTTTCAATGGATACTTTGTGCGATTCACTAGTCTGAATTCTTTTACTTTAGCCTTGAATAAGAGTAACAAAAGATGTAAATTGGGCCCCTGCAGAGCTGTGGTGTTTATACTGGATAAGAGGAAATGCAGTGCCCATGACTTTGCATTTTATTTTTGATACACAGTCTTATTTATGTAGCCCTGGCTTTACTTTAACCAGCTGTGCCCCTGCATCAGCATTCTGAATTCTGAGATTACAGGTGTAATCTCAACAGATGTAACCACAACAGATCCAGACTTCTTACAGCTATGGAAAAATAAATGAAATTGTCAGGGATTCGAGTACTTATTATATGAAAACATGAACTTTGGTTCCTCTCTTCTTAAATTCAGACCTTCACTAAACATGTCCCAGCTTTAGAGTTCTAGAAGGTTCTCCAGGAAGTATGCGATTCTTTCATTGGTGGCGTTGTTATTTTGTCTCATTCTCTTTTTGCAATAGTAGACATGCCCTCAGGTGGAGTGCCAACCACTGTATCTGCAGTTCTGTTTTCTCCTACTATTCATGCTCTTTTGTTTTTAAGTGCTGGGATTGGTCCTAGGTCCTTGCACACGCTCGGCACATTTCTACCACTAGCTTCTTCTACCATGGAGACCCTTTGCCACATCTCTCTTGGAAACTTAGGTTGGACTTCACTGGGTAGTCCAGACTTGCCAGGAACTCATCTTTTTACATTTGCTACCAAAGTTCAGTGATCAAAGGAATGCACAGCAAGATGATTGTCATTTTGGTTTTTAATATCCCAATAGATCATTAATTATAGCATAGGAGAAATTTCCTACAAACTTGTATTTCAACATAATAATAGACATTATATTTTGTTGGATATGCATTAGACACTACAGCCCATTAAACCAGTAATTGTTTTTTATCTTTATATTAGCCTTATTAGAAAGTGATATAGTTTACTGAACATGTGCTTGGATTTCAGAACTTTCACCAATGAAGTTGATAAATTGAACTGGGATCTGTAACAGGATCTATGCTCCCCAGATGCCTAGCCCATTGCCCAGTTTTGAATGACATCCCAGAAATGTAGACTGAAATGGAAAAAAAAGAAAATAAAAAAGGTTATCATATTGCAAAATTGATAACTATCAGAAATGAGTTTCTAGCTGCTGGAAATATACATGTTCTTCTTAGTTTAAATTATTCCACTTTGAAGCTTGGATGGCCCAGCAGGCGGTTATTTGGACATTTTTAAAGTGGTGCTTCAGTTTCTCCTTAGTTTCCTCCATCCGTTGCCGTACATATGTGGAGAACATAGTGGAAATGAAATTACTTCTACTGAAATGCTGTTACTAGTTACTTTCTTGTCTCTGTAATCAAATAACTGACAGAAAGCAATGTTGCTGAAGAAATAATTCCTTTGGCTCACAGGTAAGAGGGTACCATCTGCCATGGCAGGGAAGGTATGTCAGAGTTGGTGGCAGCAGTAGCCTGCAGGTGGGATTCCTCACATCTGAGGACAGCAGGAAGGAGAGAGCCAGACTGGTCTGTTGGTGTTCATTTTTATTCAGCCAGCACCCATGATGCATAGATTGGTACCACCCACATTCAAGGTGGGCTTGCCTTTCTCCCTTAAACCTATCTGGAAATGTCCTTTTAGGTACACTCAGGGGTGTTTCTCATGGGTGATTCCAAATCCAGCCAGGTTGACAATGATCATGAACCAACACAAATGCCAAAATCCCAAGCGCTTAATTTAAAGGTGAAGTCACTTTGTCTCTAATGCCACTTAAAAATATCATTTATTATTTTTCATTTCCCTCTTGGTTTTTGACTAGTCCTTGCTTTAGTGGCTTATATTCAGACACGGGCTATTTTGATGACATCAAGAACAAAGAACATAATTAGGTTGCATTTGCCTGGTCTTCTTCTTTCTCTGTATGTCTTCCCATTTGTTAGAGAAATCCTGCGTGATAGAGGTGAATCTCTTTGGAAACTTCAAGGGGCATGACCATCTGCTTGTTTTGGAGAAGACTGGTGTCTTCTTTCCAGGGAAGGATCTGTCAGCTGTAAAGAACTTCAGCTCCCCGCTTCCCGTGGGGCAATCTGTTTGAGAGAGTAAGTAAGTAAGGGCCACAACGACAAAGGGACACAGAGGTTTCGCCTGCAGTAAAGACATAGTTTAGAGGACATAATTAATGGGCTTGGCACAACCTCTACAAGGATCAGATAAGGACTTCCCTAGCAAGGAAAAGCAAAAGGTGTTCAATTGCTCTTCTAACACATACCTGAAAACTGCATGCCGCTTATCTCTAGGCTCCTTTGCAGTTCAGGCTGGTGGAATTAAAACATCAATCTCTTTAAATAGACATTGGCAAATCAGCATCGCTATTCTACTGGAGAGGAAGTATTATTCAACTTGTCCATAAAATACTACAGTGGTACTGTACTTTATTTTAAACTTTAATTTCTTAGGGGGAAATTGAATATGTAAGCATCCCTACACACATAAACATTGGTACACGATATTTTGCTCACGTGCATTAGCAGAAGCTGCATTGGAGATGGAGTCACAGAAACATGTTCTTTGTAATGTTTTTACTGTCACGGTGGCGTCACAGATGAAAATGCATCTTGTGAGCTAAACGTCTTCAATATTTCTTGCTAAGATTCTGTGAAGGTTATTTCTAAGTCTGTTGTGTTGTTTTGAATCACCTTGCAGTCCTGACACAAAATAAAATTTGAATCTTCCAGGTACTATTAAAAGTAACGTGCTAATAGTAATGCATTGTTTTGTTGGAGACAAGAACTATGGGATCAAATGCTTTACCATACTTAAATCATAGCATGCCCTGTGTTTAAAGTCAAGTTCAACATATTTACATTGATTATATTCTCAAGATTAGTGTGTCCTGAATTGCATGTACATAAGTAAAAATGTTTTATTAGAAATTGTGTAATGAAAATCCAACATTCCCAAGATAGGCATGGTGGATGCAAGGATAACTAAGATTTGGTAGTATTATCTGAGGTCCATCTCCTGGAAGTTTGGTCCTTTGATGAGTCTCCATTCCTATTCACATGACTGTTTCTTTCTTGTTAATGTAACTAAGTACCACTTGTAAATCTGTTTCAACCAATCTATCATTCACATTCTCCTCACTCTGTCTAGTGTACAGATTCTTAGTACTTGTCAAATACTTCTTAATAATTATTCAAAGAATGGATATGAGGTAACAGAGATCAATGGTTTAACTTCATTGCTTATGATAATAACTGTACATGTTTTATATGATTGCTAGTTGAAGAAGTTGACCATGAGATGTTGAGTTTAAGCCTGAGTTTTGTTATTATGCTGGTTCTTCACAAGCACTGGAAATTTATGGAAATGACTCCATCCTTGTTTCAATGACCTCACTCTTATTGAAGAGGTAGAATAAGGGGTCCACCATCAAGCAGCAGGGAAATGAAGGGTTATAGGGAACCGTGGGAGGCAAGAAGAGCTCATTCAACTGAGCAGACAGATCACAGGTGGAGATTGGGGTATCAAAGGACTATAAATGGTGGGATAGGATCATGGCTCTTCTCATGGCCTTTTAAGTCGATTTATGTGGTGCTCACCACCTTCCTAACATTATGTTGCTAATAACAGCTTTCTGGGGCCTGTAATATGCTTTTTCCTAGGGTCTAAGTTCACCATGTATCAACTCACAGGCACAATAATATGTCTTCAAAGTTTCCATTAAAACTGTGGTGACATCATTATTATGACTGAATATAAAGAGAAAATTCAGCATGCTTTCAGGAAGAGGTCTTACTGAGTCCAAAAAGGACTTCATCAGTTACTACCTAAGCTTGTGTCCATATGAAAGAAAGAATTCAGAACCTGAGTGGTTCTCCTCTCTCCCGCATTACCTTTTGGCAGAATGGTTTTATTACTGGGATTAAAAAGTTAGGAGTTCTTAGAACATCTGGAGCAGTTGCACTCAAGTGCACAAAAGCGTCTTTCCCAAGTCAAGTTATGGATACAATTAAATCATGGTAATTTTACATGACTGTTCCCTCCCCCATGTACCATGACTGGGTACGAGGGTTGATCTCTGAATGCTGCTGCCTCTTCCAAATCTGTTTTCATGTATACATCTCTGTTTACCCCTCTCCTTCCCAGGGTCTATCTAGGAATTGTCTTTCCTGGCTCCCATTTCTTTCCTTTGCATGTTGCTGTGCTGTATTATTTTCACTATTGAGAATTTTCTGCCAGCATTCAACATGGCTGTAGTTTCTATTTCTTACCCGTTATTTTTACAATTGCTTAAGCCAGAAGCAGAAGAGAAAAAGCCTACATCTGTACTTCCCCACATCAACTCATCAGATTTTATTGACTAAATGCCTGCTTTCTCTCAGATGAACTTTCTATGTCTCAGAAATTCCTTGCCTACTGGATGCCTTTAATATCCTTATTGCCCTTCAAATTTGGGAGAACCTTAGCACTCACTGTTCAATTTTATCCTCCTCCAAACTGTATTTTGAAGTTATATTCCATAAATCACTTTGAAAAAGTTTATTCCAGTTCCCAAATTGAATCATTTGTTGTCTAAACTTCTGTGATCTATGAGATAAAGTTTGAAGTTTGTAGCATGCACGGCATTGGGATTTTCCTGTAACTTGGTAGAATGCAATTTTGCAGCCTTAACTCTTGGCATCACTTAATGTGATGGGGTTTTGTGCATCTGGCTGTTTTACCCATCATTTCCTAAATAGTACTATGTTCCTCTCTGTGTCTCACCACCTTTGCGTCCTCTCTTCAGGATGTCCTTGCTTCATTTTCTACGGGATAGACAGCTAAATACGTTTAAGGACAGCCTGGCTTTCCCTGAGAAGATTTACATACAATCTCCGCTGGTTCCAGAAGTATTTCATATATTCTTGGTATAAAATGTTGCAGCCTTTTCTGCTCTCTTATCTCTCCATGACCTCCTTACAGAAGAAAGAACATTTTCTAGGGCCAGGAGATGCAGCGTCTTCCTCCAGAGGAGTTGATAGTTAAGTACACTGGAGGATAATGTTAGAACAGGCATGAAGGATGTGGGATCCAAGATGGGTGAACAAGGTGAACAAGGTGAACAAGGGAAGAAATAGAGATGCTGTTATAATTTGAGCAAATCCAAGGAGAAAGAGAATTCAAAATAAAAGCTCAGAAAATAAAGCAGAACTCAATCAATATAGCAAGGGAGCAGAAAATGTAGTGCATTGAGCTTTTGGTGTCAACTCACTCCAGCTTTAGTGATCATAGATCACACTTGAAGATTCACAGATTCAGACAGGGCATCTTGTTCTTGTGAGAGACATATCTACATTAAAGTCTGATGTCTTACAGAATAAAATGTTGGTTTATAGAGGTAGCGTGCCTGGGGAGCATGGAGCAAGTTTTAATTTATGACAGTATAAACACAAAAGTCTTTACTAAGAAGTGGCCTTTAGATTGCGTTTTCATGGAGGAGTATGAACGGAGGAACAGGCTTAAAGGCTGAGTCAGCAGAAGAACTTGGCTAGATCACAGTGAGGAGTTTGTGAAGCTGGGCTCTAGGATTTCTGGTTAGATGTGATGGCCAAGGAACTCTGGCACATGTATTGAAGAGTTTGATTTTGTTCATTACACAACAACACATCATTTTAGAATTTTGTAAGGGGCTCAGTGGGTAGAGGAGCTTTATGCCAAGCCTGACAACCTAAGTTTGATCCCCTGAACACACACGATGGAAGGGAAGACCTAACTCCAACAAGTTGTCCTCTAACCTCTACATGTACACCATAGTTTGAGTGAGCCCCCATCCACAATAATCAATAAATAAGTGAAAAATGATAAATGCATCTTAAAAGCACATGAAATATCATGGACTTGAAAAATGCCCAGAGTATATCTCAAAACATTCTACAAACACACACACACACACACACACACACACACACACACACACACATACACACATACACACATACACACATAGACACACATACATAAACACATATACACACATCTACATATACATACATACAAACATATACATATATACATCTAACACACACATACATTCAACATACACATACATACAAACACACACATATACGTATGTACACACTATGTAAGATGGATATATTAGGTTTTCTCTTGGACTCATCATATGTGATGTAAGAACGTTCTTGAAGTGACTAAAGAAGGAAACAGGAGAGACAAGTGTTTGTGTATAAAGTTTCTGCCTCTGAATGTCCAACAGGAAACTACTAATCATCCAGTGAGTCTGGGTGTGAGTGTATCATTGCCTCAAACCCTCCAATAATCTTTTATAATTGTTCTTTCAATGTTTTTTTATGAGTTTAAGTTCCATGAGGACTGTTGTGTCTTGTTGGCTTGAAAATGCTTAGTATCCTAATAATAAAAAAGTGAAATAGTTGTGTTCTTTAATGTCCCTTCAATCTCTTTAAAAATCCTGTAAAAATTAAGTGGATTTTAGAAGTTTTGTTTGAGTCACTGACTTCTATTGGCCACTTCTGTGAATAGCTAATTATTAGAACAAACAAAAGCTCCCAAGAGTAAATTTAAATTGGGTAGACTTATATTAAACTGGGACAGAACATGTTCCCAAAGAGCATTAGTCCATTCCCGGTACTTTATTACAGATGAGCAAGGTGAGGCTTAAAGGAACCAAGTGACTCAGCCACCGTCACTCAAACCAACTCCCAAAATGTCGACGCCAGGGTCAGGAGACCTTCTAATACCAGCTACATGTCTCTTCGCTTGTGTAACACCACACACCACTTAGGCTCAAAGGTCAAATCTTAGCTTGAATCATGTGGACATTTTTTTCCTTCCCTGCCTCTATAGAAATCCCAGAGGGAAACCCCACTTTGTGTGGGTTCTGAAAAAAACGTCAATCCTTGGATGGCAGAACTCAAGAAAGGAGACTGACATGATATAGTCAAGTAGCTCCACAGTTTGTGTTTGTGTGTGTGCACACAGATGCATGTGTCCATGTGCACATGCACGTGTGTGGAGGCCGAAGGTCAACAGCAGGTGTCTTTCCCACTTGCTGTCCGTATTGGATGTTTTTTTTTTTTTTTTTTTTTTTTTTTTTTTTTTTTTGGTTTTTTCGAGACAGGGTTTCTCTGTGTAGCTTTGCGCCTTTCCTGGAGCTCACTTGGTAGCCCAGGCTGGCCTCGAACTCACAAAGATCCGCCTGGCTCTGCCTCCCGAGTGCTGGGATTAAAGGCGTGCGCCACCACGCCCGGCTCCGTATTGGATGTTTTTGAGACAAGATCTCTTACCGTAGCTGGTTGATTCTGCTAGACTTGTTGTCCAGCAAGCCCCAGGAATCCTCATGTCTCTACCCACCCAGCACTGAGATGACTAATACATAACCATCCTGGTGTTATGAGGTAGGTCTGAGGTATTGAATTCATGTCCACACACTTGCTCAGCAAATATGACCAACTGAGCAATCTCCTCAGTAATTTTCAATTAAAAAAAAAAATCAGATGACCCACAGCCAAACATTAGGTGGAGCTCAGGGAACCCTGCAGAAGACAGGAGGAAGGGATGTAGTCACCAGAGGGGTCTAGGACATCAGAAGAACATGACCCACTGGATCAATAAGCAGGCCTCATAGGGGCTCACAGAGACTGAACTGACAATCATGGAGCCTGTGAGTCTGCCCTAAGTCCTCAGTATAAATGTTATGGTTGTTAGCTTGTATGTTGTTGTGGGACTCCTAACAATGGGAGCTGGGATGTTTCTGACTTTTTTTTTTTTTGCCTGCCTTTGAGACCCTTTTCCTCATACTGGGTTGGCTCATCCAGCCTTGACAGGAGGGTTTGTGCCTAGTCTTATTGTATCTTGTTGGGCTGTGTTCGATTGATATACCTAGGAGGCCTGCTCTTTTCTGAAGAGAAATGGAGAAGTGGTGAATCTGAGTGGGGAGGGGGGACGAGGAGAGGTGGAGGGAGGGGAGGCTGCAGTCAGGATGTATTGTGCGAGAGAGGAATAAATAAAAAGAAAAAGGAGGGAAAAGGAATATATGATTGTTGGCGTAATCTTCCAAGGGCTGTTTTTGAGAATTAGGTTTCATATCAGATAGGAGGCCCCAAAGCTTTGTTGAATTACAAAAATAGTTTTTTGGATTTGGGAGGGCAGGAGCATGCCATAAGTAGATAGTCAAAGCCTGCCAAAGTTTAGTTTGGAGGAATACGCTCTAGAGAGCTGTGTACAATGGTGACTAGAGTTGGTAATAACACATAGTTTACTTGAAAACCATTAAGGAGAGTAGATGGTACTTTAAAATTTCTTAATTAATTAATTAATTTGCATATGTGACCTTTGAAGATTGCCCATCTTGCATGGGCAATTGATTCTCTCCTTCCACTGTGTCAGTCTTGGCAATCAAACTCAGGCCATCGGGCTCAGCAGTAAGGCCCCTTTACCCACAGGTCTATCTCCCTGGAGCAGCAGAGCAGATCCTAATGTTCTTTATTGTGAGTATACGAACTATGAGTTGGTGGATGTCTTCACTAGTTTGATTGCGATACTTTGATTGCTTTCTATACAGAAGACACACTTTTAAAACTTAAGGGCTGGAGAGATGGCTCAGCCGTTAAAGGCTAGGCTCACAACAACAACAACAAAAAAAAACCTTAAAAGTACCAAGTTTATCTCAATATCTTGTTTCACCTTCTTGTCTTTTTCAGTTTGAAGTATAATCATATCGTCTTTCTCCTTCTCTTTCCCTCTACTCTCCTGGCTGACCCACTCTTAAATGGGAGCTATTAGTAATTTTTTAATTTTAAAAGTCATATTCATATATTTATTTTCTTTCTATGTATTTGTTTGTGTGTGTGCTCTTGCCATGATGCATGCATGGAGGTCAGAAGGCAACTTTTGGGAGTCAGTTCTCTCATTCCATCATGGTGGTCTGGGGGACTGAGCTGAGATGGTCATGCTTAGTGGCTAGTGCTTTTAAATTCTGAGACCTGTCCCAGACCCTGGATGATTTTTCTAATGAAATTCATCATTAGGAATGGCAAATATTATTAATTTAGCAACTATTAAATACTGATAGTAGATAAAGTTATTGGCTCATGCGTTTATGGAAATCATTTCTAATAGTAAAATGTTCTGGTTATATTACTTAATTGAAGGAAATATCGTCTAGCTATTGATTTCCAATTATAGCACATTCTCGTTTTGATGTAATTTAACATTGTCATCTTATTACTGCTGTGTCCAGCATAATCTTTCAATGTTTTGATAAATTCTATAACTTAGAAATTATGACTTTACTTTTGCTCCTCAAAAATTGCTTTAAAAGCGGGCTGGTGAGAATGCTCAGTAGTTAGTGCTTGCTACTGCTCCAGAGGTTCGAAGCTCCATCCTCAACACCCACATCAGGCTCTCTCAATGGCCTGTAATAGGAGCTCTAGGAGATTTGACACACTCTTCTGGACTCCACAGGCACCTGCATACACCTGACATACAGGTGTGGGCACATTGTGTGTACACACACACACACACACACACACACACACACACACACACACGCATTCTAAAAAAAAGCGTTCTTTAAAATAAATTTGTTTTTTTAAATTGCTGCATTGTGATGCTGTGATGATCCTATCGGTGAAGGCACTGTGCAGCTAAATTCAGAAAGCCATCCAAGCACACACTTGTCTCAGTCCAAACTCTGTACCTCTCACTGAACTTCTGAACAGTTAGAAAGGCCATTCTGAAACTATGACTGAGGCTTTCTACACTTTGTCTTAATCCCTTATCTGAAACAAAAAAGAAGCCCACCGCATTGAAAGTAGAAGAACAATAGCTTTAGGTGTTCTTAAAATACTCTGGTGCCCTTCTGCCTGCATTCCGCCCTTCCTTACATCTATCTGGCATTGCCCTTTCCTGATCCCTTTTCTAAATGTTACAGTATGCCTACACGTACATGTGTTTACATATATACGTGTACACATGATCGTGTAGGATTCACATAGGAGGGACAACATATGAGGTTTAGGCCGCCTCACTTAATATATTTTGAGTCCATCAATTTTCCTGAAAATTTCATTTTCTTTACATCTGAATAATAGTCCATACTGTATGTGTATCACATTTTCATTATCCATTCATCTGTTGGTGGACATGTAGCTTAGTTCCATTTCCTTGCTGTTGTAAATACAGTAGCAATGAGTAGCATGAAAATCTCTATGGTGGGCTAGAGTGTAGGATGTCAACACTGGTAAAGCCAAATAATGGTTCTGAAACAAAAGTGGTTTCTACACAATTAGAGAATTCCAATTTTTTTTACTTAACCTAAGAATAACTTGGGTCCAAGGTGCTACATTTTTGGGCATTGCTATCAACTATAAATCACAGTATTACTATTCTAAGGAAGCAGAGGTGTTCATTGGTACAAATGTTGTTTTATGTAGTAGGTGATTTTCTACACAAAGACAATAAGAGAACACATTATGACATTTGTTTACAATGCAGAGTGTCTTAATTGTTAACAGCCTCATCTCACAGGCTAAATGAACAAATGCAAAAAACAGCTAGCTACTCATTGACTGACATCACTTTGCTTGAAGCAGAATGCTGTTGATTCAAGACAAAAGCAATGATGATTTTTAAACATTTATTAATGTGCTTACCTCCTTTGAGCAAAGGCAACATTTCATCCAGTTGGGGACAGTTCTGACTTGCACATTCTTTGTTGCCCTTTTCCAGAAGAGAATTCCATTCTTAAAGCACTATTTGAATAAAGTTCATATCAAAATAATTTCCCCCAACATAATTGTTTAATTTAGATACATAGACTGCAAATTATGGAGTCAGGTGAAGAAAATGTTAGTACAGTAGATGCTAATTTATAACAGCTGTCAACAGACTCCAATAAATATTGAATCACAAGCCTAAAATTTACCGTAGTCTGAGTTCACAGCAAGCATGATTCTCCCATATGGTCAGATTCCCAGCACAATGAATAGGTCATACTATGAGGAATCCAAAGAAGAAATCTTAGTGAGCCCTTCCAAGATGGCTTTAAAATGCATCTTATTAATTTGGTTCTTTGACAAATTGAGACATATATAAAATGCATTCTCTGTGTTTCTGGGCCAGCTGGATGTCTCAGTGGATAAAGCGATTACTGTACAGGTTGAGGACCTCAGTTTGATCCTGGAACCCACATAACATTGGAAGGAGAGAACTCTATTCACAAAGTTGTCCTCTGGATCTCACCCTCCCAATACATCATAAACCACACAATAGTAATAAATAGCATTAAAAATAAAAAAGTGTATTCTGCTTACTATAACCCATCTTCCTCTCTGATTTCCTTCCCAGTCCTATTATCCTCCAAAATTCCCTTCTGTACATTTCATGTCTTGTTTTCGATTCTCACCCATTTTAACCAGGATTGTCTTGGTGACCATGAATTTGGAAATTTTCATTGAGTATACAGCTGAAGACAGTGACTGACCCTCTCCAGAATCCATCACTGCCAATAGTTCAGCAGGGAGGGGGCAGGGCCCCAAGTGCCCTCAGAATCCATGAATGACTTTTGACAGGCTCACTCTTGTGAGGTCACTGCCGCCGTGAGCTCATGACTGAACTGGCTGGGCCAGGCTCACATGGTGTTTCATAGTCCTTCTCTCTATTTTATTGTTCTTAAATGATCTCCTCTTCCCTCTTCTGTGATGTTCTCTGAGTCTCAGAGAGGGGGGGGGGAGTAAAAAATGTCCTGTTCATGGCTGAGTATTCAATTGTCCCCACTGTTCATTGCAATGACAAGCTTCTCTGATTAAAACTGAGAGTAGCATCTGTCTATGGCTAGAAGCAGATATTTAGGAGATAGTTTGGAATCATGACAAGATGAATTGATCCATTTTTTATTTTTTATTTTGTTACCATAATTTATGGAAGGGACACATATACATGGAGGCCAGAAGAGGGTAACAGATCTGGAACTGGTGTTACAGGTAGTTGTGAACCTCCTAATGTAGATACTGGAAGCTAAACTTGGGTTCTCTGGAAAAGCAGCCAGCACAAGTGGTTAACTTAACCACTTACATGATACATCTTAAAACATTGTAACACTTCCATGTATGCTAGCAATAGAAAGCACAGCATCTCAACAAATTCCTAAACATAGCATCCATCTGCAGATAGAACATCATGAACAATGCCCAGGACTTTTTACATCCAAACCTCAGGCCCCTCTCAAGGACATCATGATCTCTCCTAAACGTTATGACCATTCTCTAAATATTTTGTATTTATGTTGATGTTTTCTTTATTTGTAAGTGCTCTGTTGCCCAGGTTTGGGGTAAGTGCTGCTTATGTTTGAACTTTCTTAAAATATCAAAATGTAGCTGGGTGGTGGTGGCGCACGCCTTTAATCCCAGCACTCGGGAGGCAGAGGCAGGCGGATCTCTGTGAGTTCGAGGCCAGCCTGGGCTACCAAGTGAGCTCCAGGAAAGGCGCAAAGCTATACAGAGAAACCCTGTCTCGAAAAACCAAAAAAAAAAAAAAAAAAAAAAAATCAAAATGTATTCTGAAAAAAATGTATTCTGAGACTTGCTTTCCTCCTGTAACTGTATGCTTTGATATCAGTGTGTTGTGGTGCATATGCGAATACATTTAAGTGATCTACCTATAGCAGCCTAAGATACACAATGCTTTCATCTATTCTCTCATTTTTGCATATTCGTTTGAGAGTTCCTTCTTTCCTTTATTTTTCCTACTAATGAGCAGACTGCCACATGCATTCTTCTACCTATTTCATGACAAGCTGTATGTGCAGGAGACTGGGCTGTGGAGAGTGCTAGATTCAGAAGACTGACTACGTGTTTCATGAATTGACTCTGCCAATTTCAACTCTAAAGAGTACAGTGTGAGTCCCTAGTGTTCTAAGTGCTTGCCAACACTGTGTGTCACCAGCCCTCTTAATTTTTGCCAATCTGGTGGGCTGACACTGGCATTCAAATATTGTTGTTGTTTTAAATTGTGATTTAGGGACTAAGATTGTTCTATAAAATATCCACTTACAATGTTATATGAAGATACAAAAATCAGGACATTGTATTCACTTCAGGCAAAATAATTACAAAAAAAAAAAAAACCCAACACATTTACATGCAGAAATCCCAATGCTTTCTGTAACTAGAGTGGTGTTTTTACACATTCAGCGTGATGGTTGTTGCTGAATTCAGCAATAACACCTTTATGTTCATCACTAATTAATGATAATCTTGAATTAATTAGATGAAGTCCAATTTATGCATAGCTATTGATTTTTTCCCTGCCATTTTAACTCATTCTAGAAGAGAATACAGAGAGATGGAAATAACTCTGTGTGTCTGTATAAATGACGCAGGATGGAATCCTATAGTGACCTGAATGGATGATGCTAAGAAGATTGATAGAAACAGCAGCGCTGTAACTCCTAGAACTGTTGTGGGAGTTTTACAATTAAAATATGTTTCAGGGGGCTGGCTGGAAAGCACCATGGCTCTGTTAGGTTGATGACATTTAATGATGCTAATGATGTGCCATAGGCATTATAGGTTGTTTTCTGCCCCAGTGGGTTCTGATACAATAATGTCACCTTCCCATATTAATATGGGGTGATGTTCAAAAAAAAAAATCACAGAAGCTGTCCTTACTCTTGACTGATACAAGGAAGGCTACTTTGCTTTGAAAATAAGTTACTAGAGTTAGGGGTTTGGCTAAGTGCTGGGGTGCTTGCCTAGCATGCTCAAGGCCCTGGGTTTGAGCCTCAACATCACTAAGTAAATAAATAAGTAAATAAACAAATATATTAAATAAAGAAGTAGCTTGTTGGGGAGGATAGATGAGCACATTTGGACAAGCAGAACATGTTTTAGTTAAAACCTAATAAGCACCTACAAATGGAAAATTAATATCCCTATCCCCCTGTGATCACCAATCTGATTATCTCACATTCAAGTTAGACCATAAAGATCATTTTGTCTTATGAAGCTATGTTGCAAAGAGATACTGAGCATTGACATATGGGGTCAGTTCAAACTTTATCATTCTAATAAAGATATCAAGCTGTCAATGATCAGTTATTGGAGGGGGATAAGGTTTGGGAACCAGTTGATTTTAATATCTACTTGGGGATCAGTATTTCTCCTCTAACATAACTCCAACCTGTGCCTCGCTGGCACAGCTCAAAGCAATGGATGAAAGTAGCTGCTGATTTTTGGTTTGGTTTGGTTTGGTTTTGTCTGAACATAGACCCACCCTGCTCCCATGAGTTAGATTCTGTCCTCTTCATGGCAACAAAAGGCAGAATCTAGACTTCAAGCTGTGAGCATTAGAAGAATTATGAGCCAAGGAGAATTATGAATGGTCTCCAAAGAGGTGTTTACCAACCCAAGGTTTCCCTGTCTACTCTCTGAAGCCCAACAGAAGGTCTGAAGTAATTTGGGTTTCCAAACACCCATTTAATTTATGCTTCTGGAGTTTTAGTGTCGAGATGTGATGTTCACATTCATTGTTGTCACAGTGCCCCTCTGCCTCCCGTCCTTTATTGCATAATTCCCCTCAATTCCAACTTCTCCCAAGGTGGAATCAACCCATCTGCTTGTTGCTCTGTCCCCATTTACTCTTCATTTCCTCTGCGTGTGGCTTTGCCCAGTGTGATATCACCAGCTCAGAAAGGCAGTCTCTCTGCTCCATTTGGTTAATTAATCTCCGACTATGTCTGTGGCTCACCTTGTACTTATGTTTACAGGATGATAAAACTCTGAAACTTTCTTGCCTTGTTTTCATTTCATTTTCATACAACATTCCCAGCGAATGGCAAAACACAAAATTTGGCATGATAAGTCATTCAATTTCTACTAAGGTAAAAACCTCTAACACCTCCAACATCAAAATTTCATCATCTTATCTCAATATTGGTTTGTTATTAACTTC
This sequence comes from Peromyscus maniculatus bairdii, assembly GCF_049852395.1. Lineage (NCBI taxonomy): Eukaryota > Metazoa > Chordata > Mammalia > Rodentia > Cricetidae > Peromyscus > Peromyscus maniculatus. Next base: position 27,988,131 of record NC_134864.1, read on the forward strand.
TTGTGCTTATTAAAAAACAATATATTTCTCCTTTCATTGTTATTTGTCTCCATCCTGGTGACTGTTCTTTTCTATTCTATAAGGTGCCCCGTACCATTTGATTGGTTTTATATGATTTCATATCCAATTGAGGAGATAAGTCATTAGCAAAACGAAAATGATAATTTAATAATGTTTCTCATTTACTGATGTCCTGTTTTGTTCTAGGCAGGTGTTGTCTTGATAATGGCATTGTTTGTTACCATTTAATTCTTACAGTAAAGCTATGATAGAATAATGTTTGTGTACCCTGTTTTATATATACTGATACCAAAACACTGAGTTGTTGAAGATCCTACCAGAAGTAGCTTGTGGAATGAGTAGAGAGATGATACAGACATGTGAGTCTGGCTTCAGATTTAGCATTCTTTTTTCCCTCCTGTTTTGAGACGAGGTCTCACTATTTAGCTCAGGATAGGCCCAAACTCAACAATATTCATGCCTCACTCTCCTGAATATTGGGATTTCCTGAATCTCACCACACTTGGTTCAGTCCCAGCATTCTTATTTTTTTTGAAGTCAGCATGAAGCAAATTTTTTCCTCTTGAAATCCTGTGTGACTACAACAGTTCTTCTAAATGAATAAATCTGTTTCTTGGTACAGGGGCATGGGCAGAACATAGTAATGAATGAAAAGGAGGGGGAAAAAAACACAGTTGACATTTTAAAAGGGCTTTTTTGCATTTTATACACAGAACATGAAAAAGATAGGGCTTACAGATTGCTTATCAAAACTACAGTGGAAAGACCTCTCCGTACAGAATGTCTTCTCCTATGGTGGTCTCAGACCAAACCCAGTTGATTTCCTACATGCATTGAGAGCGTGAGGGTAGGATTGGGGGAAACAGGTTTATGAGACAGAATCATTCTGGGGCATGTGAGATGTGCTTAGTCCCATGGTTCTGTGAGTAGCAAGACACTCAATAGAAGTGCTTCTAGGAGAATTTCTACCTTTTGTCTTTGCAGCTTCCCTAGGAATGTCCTTTTGCCATTGCTTGTAACTTGCAAGGGAATTTGGCCTTACCTGCTTTGTGGGGAAAATATTTAGTCAACGCAAATCACTAAGCAGCTAGCTAGGGGTCAGAGGAAGTTATCCAGGTATCTCTGATGTAGAGACTTGCTGTTACTGCAGGAGAAAAGGCCGATCCAATTAGATGGCACCAGAGGAACACTAATAGGGGCTTTATGGGCGCAGCTATGAAACCTTTGTATAGTTTTGCTAGGTTTTGCAGGGAGCAAGGTACGATGTAGGGTAATGCTGATGCTTTCTGCCCTCTCTTCAGTCTGTCTTGTTGAAGCTCCGTGAAGGTCATGCTTGGTTTTGTCACTCTTGTGTCACCAGCCTCTGGCACAATGCCTAGCCTCTAGCAGATGTTCAGCAGATATAGGAGTGTATAAATCCAAATATGTCTGGGGAAAAAGGGAATTCCTACACATTGTAAATTAATGCACACATTATAAAAAAAATGTGGAAGTCTTTCAAGATATTAAGAACAAAACTACCGCAGCGCCCAGCAACCCCACTTCTAAAAGGGTGTATACCGGAAGGAAGTGCAAGTGTCACAGAAAAGAGACAGCTGCATGCTTGTGTTTATTGTGGGGCTATTCACAAGATAATGTATTACGAAAACATGATATACGCACAATTCTGTTTCAGCAATAAAATGTAGCTGTTGTCCCTTTGACAACTATATGAACACGGAAGACATGACATTCAGTAAAAACAAGCCAGACACTATAGGGCAAGTCCTATTCATGGTTTTAGATCATGAAATCTGGAAGCTTCACCGCTCACAAAAGTTGAGAGTGGTAGAATGGTGGTTTTGGGAGAAAGATAGTGAGACGGGATGATGATGGGAGGTTGGGCATCAGCTATAAAGTTAAATACAGAGGAAATAAGTTTTGGTGGTGAGTAGCACAATAGGGTAATCCAGATATCAATTACATGGTAAATTTCAAAGTAGACAGAAAGAGGATTTAGAGTGTTTCACCACAAGGAAATGTTAAGTCCTTCCAGCCCCTGCAGATATGGTAGTTTCCCTGACTTGAATCACATGCCAACACTGTACTTCACACCGTACATTTCTATAGTTATTGTACATCAATTTTAAGAAAAACAGTCTGGGATGAAAACTAAAGGGAGATTTTTTTTTTTCATTTTTTGAAAGCAATGCAGTATGTCCCATCTGTCTCTGAACAGGCCCGCTAGTATCTCTGGAGAGGTTGTATTCTGCTGTTGGTGGGGCTGTAATTCAGTGTGCCCTGTCATATTGTGCCATCAAACCAGACCCTGGGAAATGAATCTGACACCTTCCTGCACCTCAGCACCACTTCAACTATGGCCCCAGTAAGCACATGAGTTTGATTAGTCACCAGTGTCCAACTTCAGCATGGTGCTGCGGCCAGAATAAACAGTTTTATAATTGGATTTCAAAAGCTAATCTGCAGTGTGTTATTTTGGTCTATGAGTCATCTAAAGCTCTTGTGGTGATCATTTGTGGAAGCATTTTCCAAAAACTTAGTATTCTGATAGTTTTCAGATACTTTGTCAACTTTGAACTTGCAGAAATAACTGTGAAAAGGTTAAAGAGTACCCGTCAGACTTCAGCTTGCCGTTCAAGTACATAGCTATTTGATTTCTCTGGAATTTTGTGCAGAGTTTGGGATGCACTTGGTATTAGAGATGCAGTGAGGTTAAAAAAAATATAACTGTTTTAGATGTAAAAGAAGTCTCTTCCAATAGAACAAACAACAGTGGTGAGTGTCATGTGTGTGCAGCTCAAGGAATCTAGCGATACATTCATTTTGTAAAATGAGATGTAAATGTAATGAGTTTCACCATCATCAACATTTGTACTTTCCTCCTTTCTGAAAACATTGAAAAAAGGAAATACCATTTCTAATAATAAATATTTAGGCAAACTCTTCTTTTATTCCTATTGCAATTTGTGATGATAACTCCACGTTTTCCAGTATTGCAGTGACTTGAATAAGATTCCCACTGGGAAAAGGTGGCTGAGTATATGGCCACAGTCTGAAGGCATCCCCAGATGATTTGAACAACAAAAGACAGTTTTAAGAGAAGGCAGTATAAATTACTATTTTTATCCTTCAAAATAATAAATTCCCTTGATCTCAGCAACTATGGTCATCTTGTGTCATCTTTCCATAGGAGGTACATTTTACAAACATATATTTACATTCACTTTTTCATTCTAAAAGAACCCAAATGATGGCACCACAGTCATAAAACAGAAGGTAATAATTCTGGAAAATATTCTTTGATATCTAAGATTTGTCCAAACTTGAACAAGAAATTTAGGATCCTGAGGTTTGGGCCGCTTACACATTGTCAGCATGGTTGTTTTATTAAGTTAAAAGTTGGAAAGCAGATAAAGGCTGTTAAGATGTTTGACCACCAAGGATCATACCACATTGTCTATGGATCCACCAAACAACTAGTAAAGTGTGTTGACTTCAGAGTCTCAGCTTTTATAGTCCCAGGCCTTAGTAATATTTTAGCCTGACCACATCTGACCTGTTTTTCTCATACCCTCAGGATTCTGTAAGTGTACCACCTTTTTGGGTATGTCTATGGATTAGAACCTTTAAGACTCTTAAGAAGAGATAAAATTGAAATGATTGTCTCATGGTTATTTTCTGCATTAGAAGAGAGTCCTTCTATGGGCTAATTCTCTGAATGACAAAAGTTAGAATAAATATATCTGAGATTTTTTTTTAAATCAGGTATTGGAAAAGATTTATGAGAAATTTTTTTTTTTTTTTTTTTTGGTTTTTTCGAGACAGGGTTTCTCTGTGTAGTTTTGCGCCTTTCCTGGAGCTCACTTGGTAGCCCAGGCTGGCCTCGAACTCACAGCGATCCGCCTGGCTCTGCCTCCCGAGTGCTGGGATTAAAGGCGTGCGCCACCACCGCCCGGCGAGATTTTTTTAATAAACATCAATTTGGCAAAATTCTGTTTGATAATTTATGATGACTGTAAAAAGTTGAAAATTATTTATTTATTTTATTTTATAATTTAATTTAATTTAAGTTGAAAATTACAATTGACAACATTTTGAGGATCATTAATTTAATTTGTTGCAAAATTCCTTGCACTTAGTTGTCTCGCTTTCCCAGAGTGAAGTAACGAAAATTTAACATCATATGAATTTCATACTTGGTAGATTAATTGAGCACTGTTTCTCATCTTAATATGAATACAAAGTTTCTGCTTCTGAAGTTCCCATTATTCATTTTATGATGAGCCACATAAAATTCTCCATAAAGCTTTAAGAGGACATTTTTTGATTAATCAATTTTCCAGGTGAGGAAGCAAATACCACTGGAAGCGAACATTTATTGCTTTCAGCAGAACTAGTGGATCACATTTAATGGTAGCAAAATGCAGTTTCATGATTTTTTTTTTTAGGTTTGAGCTATAAAATGTACTGTGTATTGGTAGTATATGAAACACCATTATTTGATGACTAAAATATAAATCAAATTGTGCTAAAATACTTTGTAGAAAAGAACAGCACTAATCGTGCTGCTTAATATGATTAGATCTCTTCCGAAAACAATTAAGTTTCATAATTTATGCATATAATTTAACTCTGTAGATGTGGTTCATCCACAGTCCTGTTTATCAGGCACACTTCATTTACTTTTAAGTGGCTTCCAGGCTGTGTTTACAGTTACAGACTAGCTTTTCCTTAAATAATGAGTGTTTATTATACTCAGTGATTAAAGGATATTTTACTTAGTCACCAAAACATAAATAACTAATGCTAGCATTAATATTTTTTATAAATGCTTCACATGGATTTGTATCTGGACTTTGTAATATTTTAAGTCACATTTGTTTGATCTTTTTTTTTTCCATACTCGTTTTGATAAAGTTTTCCTCTTTATCTCAACAGAAAATAATTGACTGGTAACTTAGAACCAACTGTAAAATTTTGAGGATTGTGAATATATTGAAGGAAAACTTACTGTGTTTGACAAACAAATGTAGGTTTTACTCTTATAAGAGTATTATAAATAAGGTCACTGAAGAAAAATTCAAAATCAAGGACAAAATCAAGCTTCAGTGATCCTACAGATATTAGACTCTACAACTCCCCAGATTATTTTAGATACATTACATTTTCCCCCTTAAACATGGCCATAGCATATATAGTATTTTATAATTTATTTTAATGATATTATGAATCCTTTTATAGGATGATAAATATGAAATTATGTTCCCAAGCAGGATCTATATCATTGAGGGTGTTGGGGTATGTGTGTGTAATTTCAAAACTATTTAAACATCTATTATTAGTCTTTTAGGTTTGATCCTGATTTTTGTTTCAAACATAAAAAGAGTGATGGACATATCCACATATTAACATATGAATCAAGTTTGTTTTTGTTTTTGTTTTTGTTTTTGTTTTTCGAGACAGGGTTCCTCGGCGTAGTTTTGGTTTCTGTCCTGGATCTTGCTCTGTAGACCAGGTTGGCCTCGAACTCACAGTGATCCACGTGGCTCTGCCTCCCAAGTTCTGGGATTAAAGGCGTACGCCACCACCGCCCAGCATGAATCAAGTCTTGCTTGTAATAGAGTGGTAAAGTTGTATTTGAAGTATTTAATGCCATAAACACAATTTTAGGCTCTTGTTTGACTTTGCAAGATCATTACAGTGCAAAGCATGCTAAGTTAATTGCTAACAGTATGTGGGATACCTTTCTGCCTCTAGACTTACTAACAATGACTTAAACATTTTAACTTTCAGACAGAGTGCCTTTAGTTGGCAGAATAATGGCCATGCAGAAGATCTATATAGATTCTGACATTCTCATCCATCAGTGTCACCCAAGACCACACATGTGTGGCCATCACCTTATATGATAAAGCTAATGATCAAGAGAGGAGGAATTTATACTGAATTATTCTAGGTTATCTGTGTGCTAGCTAAGCGCTAGCATCTTTCCTTCTAGAGAAACAACAACAACAATAATAAAATTTGATACATGGGGAAGAAGGTCCAGTGAGGATAGGAGTGGGGATAAAGAAGTAGAAACTATGGGAAGAGATAGACAGGAAGATGGAACAGACACCATAGTACAAGGAATGCTGAGGACCATCAGCAACTGAGAAGTTGGAAAGGAATGGAATCTTACCTGGAGACTTCCAAGTGAGGGTGGCCTTGTTAATACCTTTATTTTTAATTTCTAGCCTCTAGAGTCAATTTATGTAGTTTAAGTCACCAAATTTATGGTAGAGCATTATGCTTGCCTAAGGAAATCATTACAGAGATATAGAGATCTTGAGATTTTTAAAGAGATGCAGTTATACCCATCATCTTGCTTTCTGCAATCACCTGCAGCCTGAAAATGTTAAATAGAAAATTCCAGAAATAACTCGTGAGTTTTAAATTGTGAGTCACTCTGAATAGTGATGAAGTCTTGCACCACCTGCTCCACCCACCTGGGGCATGATTCATCTCAGTTCAGCGTTTCCACTCTATATAAGCTGCCCCCTTGTCAGTAGCCACTTATGTTATTATATAGACTGATATTTGATGGGCTGGTGTTCAACCAATCCTTCTTTTACTTAATAAATTGACCCATCTACAACAGTAATGAGTCTAGCAATTTTAAAAGTAGTACCATGCTATAATTACACTATTTTATTATGTCTAATTTATGTTAGACTCTACTATAGCATTTTGGGGGGAAACGTAGTCTATGTAAGGTTTGGTACTATCAGAAGTTTCATGAAGCCACTAGGGATCTGGGGACAGATCTCCCATGGATAAGGCAGGGAGACAGGGGACGAGACTGTGGTATATAATAGCTCAAAGGGAAAAAGCTGACCCATAATCTTGATAATTATCAGTATCAGTCAGGTTTGCTGGCACAGGCATATAATCGCAGGGATTTGGAGATTTGGGGTAGAAGGATCATAAATTCAAAATCTGTAGTGGGTAGCCATTCCAGCTTGGATCTGGAAGTTCCAACCCCCATTGAGACTTTGGCAACTGTCACACCTACGAGGCAGGGCCAAGAGAGGCGTCTGGAGACCCGAGACCTGGATGGGCGAGCGCTCTCTCTGTTCCTGGACCCTAGATGGTGGAGGTTGACTGAACAGAGCTCCAGAGAACACCGCTGGACTGCGATACACCTTCCCCAGAGCCCTGCAATCTACCTATTCCTTCATTTGTAAGTCACCCACTAAATAAATCTTCCTTTTAACTACGCCTCTCTTGGCCCTGCCTCGTAGGTGTGACAGTTGCCAGAGTCTCAATGGGGGTTGGAACTTCCAGATCCAAGCTGGAATGGCTACCCACTACAAACATCAGCCTAGGCAATGTAACAATACCCTATCTCAAAACAAAGAGTAGAAACAAAGATACTGGGGATCAGTTATTGGTAGAGTGTGAGCCTAGCATGTGTGAGACCCTACCAAAATAAACCCATAAAAAAAAGCCAAACAATAGCACTTATTCAAGAATCCCTCTTGCTCTTTAATATGCGTCTGGTTCTTTCACCACGCTCAGCTCAGATCCCAGAGCTTTGATTCACAACACAGGCTTTGTCTTCACGAGAGCTTACACAAGGCTTCATATGTGACCAGGCACTGATTGACTTCACATTCATTTCTTCCTAACATCCCACAGCTAGGATACAGACTCACACAGTTACTTCCTGGATAGGTCAAGAGTATTAACATATCAAATCAAGTCTATCTATGACGCTTTGGGATAAAGATACTTTTACTCTTTCCATGAGATTTTTTTTCCTCTCCATTTCATAGGTGAGTAAGGGAATAAACTGTATTTTTTTCATTTTAAAATGTTAAGGATTTTCCTATGTCACAACATAGCCTGTGTTGACATGTATTCCTTGTACAGTTGAAAAGACTGTGCATTTTTCCTCTTAATGGAAGTGTGTTTTCCAAACCATAATGTGTCAAGATTGGTTGTCCTGTTTAACCTGTACTTTGAACTTGACACAGGTAAGAGTCAGTTTGAGAGGAGAAACCTCAACTGAGGCATTGCCTGGATCAGGTTGGTCTTTTGGAATGTGTATAAGGGATTTTCTTGATTACTAAATGGTGTAGAAGAATCCAGCCCACCATGGATGTTGCTATTCTTTGGGCAAGTGGTCCTGGGCCATCTAAGGAAATCTACTAAGCATAAACTATCAAGTAGAGCTTCTCCATGGTTTCTGCTTCAGTTTCTGCTTGAATGCCTGACCTGACTTCCCTCAATGATGGAATCAATGTCAGCTGGAAGGGCAACAAATTAACCCTTTCCTCCCCAAGATGCTTTTGGTCAGAATGTTTTTTATCGCATCGACAGAAAGCAAACCAGGTTATTAAGATTTGGGATTTGATTTCTTGTTTCTGATTTTGCCTTCTCCTCATCTTATTTCCAAGCCCAAGATGTCTCCCACCTTTTTGCTTGCTGTTTATCTCTTTTTGTCTTGTTCATCCCTGGTGTGATGGTGTTAGCTGCCTTTCTACCCAATTTTCCTTCTGTAGGAACTTTCTGGCTGAGTCTTCTACCCTTGCAGTATCACGTGCTTTGTTCTCACAGGTTGACACCCTTTGTGGTACCTTAAATTCTTTTTCAACAATCCTGTTAGCTTCTGGAAAGATCACCTGAGGGCACTGTCTAAGAGATGCGGAGTCCTCCAATGTCTTGGATCCCTAGGAAGTTCACCCAAGCCCTATCACTCTAGGCCTTCATCCTAGCTCATCTGTTCTTAGTGGTGTCTAGTTGTGAAAGTCTAGAGGAAAATATTGCTCACCATGATCTCATACTGTAGGAAAGAGAAAAACAACAGAAGTGGATCTAGTAAATGGCTGAACCCACATTTGAACCTAGGTCTGCCTGGCCATGTAAGTCCTGGTACTTGCATTCTGTTCTTGGTAGACTAGAAGCTTGGTAAGACACAAGCACTTTTCCTGAGCATGTAGTATGTATAGCATTGATTGCTGTAAGGTTGTTTGGAATATTGGATTGTGTGTTGGGTAGTTTTATGTCAACTTGACACAAGCTAGAACACTGGAACATAATGGTACCTGAGAAATGGTAGATGGATGTAAGCAACTTTCGGGAATCTTGCAAAAGTAGACCAAGACAGCTGGCAGCCTGGACAGTCACCTAATGTTTCTTAGCATTGTTGGTGTATTTAAATTGGCTACAGGCCTAGAGTATCTGACAGACCATTTTTAGAAGCAGGAATTCTGAGAGACCATCTTACCCTGTCTTGGCAGAGTACAGTGGTCGCTTTCCTTGTGTCCCGCTAATCCAGAAAGGACAGCATTATATTTGTACTGTCAGCCATCAAGGCAAGGGCAGTTCTTTGCCCAGTAGGCCATTTTGTGCCAAAAAGACAAACTTCCAAATGGAAATGTCTTAGAAGCCCAACATTCTCTCGGGATCAATTGGTGCAGCCAGGAGCAATTGTGTCTCACATCAACAGAATTTTAAGTTATTTAAATGCCATATTCTCTAGGTCTATGATATGTTTGAAGATTACCTATCTATCTGAAATATATCTATGTATACGTAAAAGACTTAACTAACATGGCTACAAATATGATTATCATAGATGACTAATTATTAATCTATTTTTAATTATCCATTACAATTTTAAATGAGTTAAACATAATACCTCAAACTTGAATAGAAATATATATATACAGTATAACAAAATTAACTTTAAGTTTGTATCAATTAACTAAAATTTATACCAATGTAAAACATTTTAAACATAAACTAAAATCTATATCAATGTAAAACATTTTAAGCAAGTTGTTCTTTAAAAGTAGGTTCATTAATCTACCCTTTTATCTTATCATCTCTATGTCCTCTTATATATCTATATCATATCTCCTATTCTTTTTTAGAAAGAGATCACATTTATAATCAATCTGTTTTAAATAAAAATATTGGTTTTTTTGTATCCCACACCAGAGGGCTCTTTTGATTTGGGACAGAAGAATCTCTTAACCATTTTTTTTAAGCAATATGTCTGGGTTTAGAGGGGGAGTGAGCCAATTCCACCTTCAAAGCCAGCTTGGTATATTTGGGAATTTGAGCATAGCATCTCTTTCTACTTCCTGCTGGAGGGGGGCGCTGTATCTTATGGGGACGCAAAGAAAATTTTAGGCCTATGGGGTAGTCTGTGAGGCTGTATTGTGTGAACCAGTTGCCTTGAAACCACTCTGGATGTTGGATCATCTGGGCCATGGTGTCATCGGAGACCTTTCAGGGGGTCTTGGCTGGTGAAACCTGATGTATCTTAATCTGGAACAAATCCACAGCCTCTGGCTTTTTGTGGAAACAAAAGCAGAACCTCTTTTCCAAAGCAACATATCTTTAAATCCAAATTTTGAAGTCAAGGTACCTTTAAAATATACATTTTGGCATAACTCAACAGCTTTTGCAATCAAATGTTTTTTTTTTCAGTTACGAATATCAAAGAGAACATAATCCAGATTCTCTGTGTGGTAGCCATCTTTACGTGGCTTATTTTTATATTACCTTGAGCCTATTGCTTTAAACTGCACCATTCTAAGACTGAAAAGGCGCTGTGACTGCTGGCTCCGCCCACTTCAGCTTCCCAACATGGCAGTGGTACATTTTCCACCAGCTCTGGGAGTCATCAAGTCTCAGAAATAGTGGGTCTAAGCTTTTATCAAAGCAGCGTGTAGCCCAGAAACCTTTTTTTTTTTTTATTTTTTTACTAGTAAGGACTAAATCTACCACACAGCGTAATGTGCTGCTGGCAGACGCCTCATTTCCGCCATACTGCAGGTCAAACGCACACGCCAGGAACCCGCCAGTGTTCAAACCCGCGTTTTGAAGCATCTAGCTGCCCGTATGAGACAAATCACTGGAAAGAGGAACTCTGAATTGAGAAAATCTTCGTAAGATTTTTGTAGAGGAAAATCTGTATGGCATTTTCTTAATTAGTGATTGTGTGGAGACTCGGGGTACAGGGGTAGGGGTAGTGCCACCCCTGGGCAAGTGGTCCTAGATGGTCTAAGAAAGTAGGCTAAACACACTATGGGGAACAAGCCAGTAAGCAGTGTCTCTCTATGGCTTCTGCTTTACTTTCCTCCTTGAGGTCCCTACCATAAGTTCTTGCCCTGGCTTCCCTGTGATAGGCTGATTAGGTAATGTGAATTAAACCCTTTGCTGTCCAAGTTGTTTTCAGTCTTGACCTTTTAGCATAGCAAAAGAAAACTAAGACACATTGTCTAGAAAGTTAATTCATGACTACCTTTGGCATTCAAAATAGAGCTAATTAGGTCTATACCTATAGGCAAGTTATATATACTTCTAAGTATTTCAGAGACATTAATTAATCAAGCCTGTTGTATGCTTGTTGAAGTGAACAGTGTGTGCCCTATAAATGTCTTCCAGTCAAGTTTTTACTTGAAATAAAAGGTTATTGATATCAATGTGTATTTTTAAATTTTTCATAAATAAGAGGTATTCAAAGTTTAAAGTCTATTATTAGTAAAACTGGACCATTTTGGTCTTCTCTTTTAATGTAGCATAACTCATATTAATGGCTCCTTACTGTCTTTCCTTGGCATAAGCTCTTCTGTGGAAGCTGGAGCCACTATAATCTATCCACAAAGGACACACAGCCATGACACAGGGCAGTAGATAATGACAGTACAGACAGTATTATATTATGTGGTGTGCATGTAATCTTTATGCCTCCCTAAAGGCCATTGCACCTTTGTGGAATTTTATAATATATTTATCTGTCACTACACATTTAGGTTCTGAAGTATAAAATATCCTCTAGCCAGAATACTTGGCAAGGTACAAGGTACAAGTGCCAAGGCTTGCATATTGTAATGTGTTTACTGAACATTATAAATGTAGTGGATAGGGCTACATGTTTATATTTTGCAGAGAGTGTGTAAAGTGATTAAATCAGAGAGAGAAAGAAAAAGAATAGACAAGGTTCATGGAATTGAAACTAAATCACTTCGTGGGAACCATGCAAGTGTCAGGCTATAAATAGTTACCCTTTCATTGAACTTCTGCTGTATTTAAGTGTGTTCTGTGCTTTTTACTGACATTAGCTGTTCTTCATAGTTACAATATGAAAGAAGCGATAAGCCCATTAGACAGATGGAAACACGGAGGTTCATAGCGATTACATAAACAAAGCTTCAGTTGGCTCAGTGGTTACAAACACTTTCTGCTCCTGCAGAAGACCCAGGTTTAGTTTAGGATGCAAGGTTATTAAATGATAGTGATTAATCATCAGCATATATTAACTGTACGTAGTGATGGGTTTCAGAAACACAATTACAAATCTATAATGTAACTTGGTCGTATTTACCCCCACACCTCCTCTTCTATCCCCATCCTCCTCCTTTCTTTGTCTAGTCCCTTTCTTTTCCTATTTCCCATTCTGCTTTCATGTCACAGAGTTAATAAGTGACAGCTTATTTTTTGAGTCTCTATCAGACAAAATGCAAAATCTATCCCATTTACATCCTACCAGGCTGATTTTTGCTGAGGTAGAATATGATTGAACCAGAAATACTTTTAAATTTTTGTTCTTGGAAACTTGAGTTAAATTTGTTGCTAAAAGGCAATTCAGTATGCCAAATTATGTCCTGATTAGCTTTGTAAATCTTCCGCCTGATTTATTGCAAGTAAACGTTCTTGTAAAAATTTTCATTTTTGAACCCTTATTTTATGAGGCAGGCAATAAAATAGCTTTCAATATTACAAATAGTGTAATATTTTATCGCTTATATTTTATAAAACATTGCATAACATTACATTTGCTAAATCACCATGACTCCCTTAACTTATAAATGCTAATTAGTAAAGCTTTCCAAAACACGGCACTATGACTTTAGTCGTACTTTCTGTTCCCATACTGTTTGTGTATCTCATTTATCAAAGCCGAGGAATATATTATCCACATCCCTGTGCTGAGCAGGAAGGTTTCATGACACTTGGCACTCGAGTTAAGATGCCTTTGAAAACCATTCATTGGCTATAGGTTATCCTTCTAATCTCAGAAGCCATGTGTAAACATCTGTTCTTGGCCAGAAGCAAGAGGTATGGGAAGTACATTTTTGGATTGACTTGATATTGTAAACATAAATTTTTTCCTATAGTATCACAAAACATCCTTAGAATAAGTATCATCTCCCTTACTGTAGAAATGAAGAAGTATGAATTCAAATGAAAAGCAATCTGGGCCAACTGATGTTGTTTACTCAAAATTCATGTATAAAAGTGACAGTATTTTATAGCCTGTGTTTATTTGACACTGTGAAACTACATATTGTTGAAAGAAAATGTAGTATTTACTTATCAGTATTCCTGCAACAGAGTCAGTATTTGTCATAATAATTGTATTTATGTATACAGTATAATAATATATAATATATAATTCTGTATACTCCTATCAAAATAATACGTTTATGTTATTTTTTATTTTAGTTAAAATATAATTACATCATTTCTTCCTTTTCTTTTACTCTCTTCAATCTTTCCTGTGTCCTCTACTTCCAAACCATCTCCTAATCCTACCTAACTCCAGCTCAAACTCATGGTCTCTCTTTCTCTATTATTACACACACACACACACACACACACACACACACACACACACACACACACACGAATAAATATATAAACACAGGCTGCTGAGACTACTTAGTGTTGCTTGTGTGGACATGGTTTGCTTGCTGGTCATTTAGTATTGGATACCAATTAGGAGTTTCATCTCTGGCAGCCTAATCTACCCTCTCTCTCAGGTCAGTTGTCTGTGGTTTTTGTGTAGGAGTAGGGCATTGTGAGAGATCTCTCCCTTTCCCCCTTCCACATTAGCATGTCTTTGATGTTTCCTTCTTCAGGTCTTGTTTAGGCAGACATATTTTTGAGATTCCAGGCATGTAGCCTCCCTTTCATTGATAGGAGATACACTCTCATACCAGACATCTAGGTCCTCTGGCTCTTACAATCTTTCTGTTCAGTCTTCCATGATGTTCTCCTGAGACTTAGGTGCAGAAGTTGTGTTGAGATGTATCCACTGGGATTGGACATTCCATGATGAGCTGTTCTCTGTATTTTGACCAATTGTGGGTCTCTGGGATGGCCTCTATGTATCCACTGGGACAGGACATTCCATGATGAGCTGTTCTATGTGTTTTGACCAGTTGTGGGTCTCTGGGATGGCCTCTATAGATCCACTGGGACTGGACATTCCATAATGAGCTGTTCTCTGTATTTTGACCAGTTGTGGGTCTCTGTGATGGCCTTTGATGGGAAGCTGCTTTGATGAAGGGTGACAGCTAAACACATCAGGTAGAGAAAGCTCATGAACCAGGTAACATTTATTTTTGTGAATAAAATTAAACATACAATTTCATATAAAAATTAAAAGCAGTTTCAAGAACATGTCCTGTATACAACTTTAGTATCTCATATTTTCATAATTAATCAATATATTATGAATGATTATATATACTATCCAAAGATCACCTTGGGTTCTTTAAAAGCGTTTTTTTATTAATCTAAACAATTGTATGTAATAATCTTTTTATTCATACTGGAGACAAACAACATCAAAAAATAAACCCTAAGGAAATGATTTGAATTTCATAAGATTCACACAAGGATCAGTATCTGAGTCCATCTCCGAACACAGTCTGTGGGGTTCAGAGCTCAGGAATAGAAGGTGGTAACTCATATTCATATCCATGAGCCATGTCACCTTGGAAGTGAAGTCACCTCTGAGTCATAAGGAAGATTATGAGATACAAAACTTATATTCTTGACCCATATAATAAATAAATGCAGTAGCACCATAATTGTAAGTGCCCAGTTTGATGGATTTCTAGGTGATTGCATCTCTGTCAGTCGCATCCAGATAAGAAATACAATATCATTTTTTTCTAAAAGCTTTCTTACCCTCCCACTCAAGAAATTATCTTCTTCTTATAAAGGAAAGCTGCCCTTAAACCTAACATATTTTATTTCTGTCTGCATTCAGACTTCAGTGCAAAGAGACTATAAGTGTTCTTTTGTTTGACTCAGATCGGCTTCCCTAGACCTGATACCTCAGTGGTGGGTGATACCCAGGAAGGCTACCTTCTCTTGGTGTATCCTATGTTGAGTGAAGAAAGGTGGTTTTATCAACAGAAAAAGTTGAATTGAGATGCAGTTGTTTCAAAGGCCACTTACAATTCCATTTAAAATTCTAGAATTCTGTGGCCCATGTGGACAAGCGAGTCAGACACTGCCTGTTTCATCACTGAAGGAAAAATCAGGGCCTCGAACTTATCCCCCACTGTAGCTCACCTACCTGCTTGGTCACCAGGATCCCTATGCTGATTAACTATTTTCTACTTTATAACTTTTAAACTTCAACCAGTCTCTTGGTCAAACTAGCATATTGCAATTGGCGACATGTGATAGGACCCATGACTCTATATAGTTATATACCCTGTCTCACAGATCCTTTGATAAAGGCAGTGCCCTAGTCAAAAGTAATGTGTTGCACAGCACACAGGTCTCTGAGCTGTAAATGACGTAAAAGCCTCCTTCCTGAGGACTTTTATGATACCAGAAGGTACCATGCAAGCTTCCAAAGGAGGTAGATAAGTCCTACCCAACTGTGACACCTATGAATCACAACAATGACCATCACAGAACTATAACCCTAGGGGTGTAGTTGTGGCATGCATACCTTGGCAGTAACCAATATATCTCTAATTGGACTTAAGATTGCTCAAGAGGAGAGAAACTATGCCTAATACTAGGAAACTAGCCAACCACATTGGGATATTAAAGTCATGGGCCTTGAAGGAGAACCCACAACCACCGCTTCACTAAACCAGCATTACCTCTAAATACATTCTAAATAGTTGTCCAGATACCCACAGAGAAGTGTAGTCCTCACTCCTCATTAAGGGAACTTCTCTTCGCAACAGATGGAGACCATTACAGAAAACAACCAGTCAAAATTCAGAGTGTGGAGCCTAGTCCCAATGGCCACATCTACAGTATAATTGTGAGAGGAGGCAGAAAGATTGTGAGAGGGATTTACTCTGAGATTGTTTCTGCTCGAAATGTCAAACACTGTAACGATCAAGTTTCATCACAATGACTGCCTAAACATGGGCCAGGGACAATAGCAATGGTCTTGCTAGTGTGGATGGAGGAACGTCCAGGAGGATCTGGCTAAACACAAAGAAATATAAGCAAGTAGGAAGGCTAAGAGCAAGAGCAATAGGGAAGAGGACACCACCTGACTATCCAATACCAAATGGTCAGCTTGGAAAACATGTATACAAGTAACATTATACAAACTGAGCAGGCAGTATTTATGCATTTACAAATATATATGTACATACATATATGCATGTGACAATAATTAGTGAAAAAGTGGCCATGAATTTGAAAAAAGAGCAAGGAGAGATATATGGGAGATTTAAAGGAAGGAAATTGAAGGAGAACATAATGTAATTACAATATAATCTAAAAATGGAGACCAATAGAAGAAGCCACCCAATACACATTTTCTCTCTCTCTCTCTCTCTCTCTCTCTCTCTCTCTCTCTCTCTCTCTCTCTCTCTCTCTCTCTCTCCTCACTTACATGGGCGGGGGGTGCTTTATATTATAGAGTTAGAAGTTACCCTTCATTCTTGAATCCAGTGACAATGTAATCTTGTATAGACTATACAGAATTAAGAAAGTTAGTATTCTCTTGACATCTGAAAAATAACCTACACTTGACTATGATCTTGCAGATGCCAGAAGAAAGCTCTGCCACTGACACACACTCCTGCATTCAGTTTTTACATCAAATTCATCCATGTTGTCTTTGTTTAATAAGGGCTTTCTATGTATGGATGCAGTACTCTTGTGTTGTAGTAGTAAAGTGGTGGAAGAAATACATTATTATTGCCTTAAGAGCTCATGTCTTGTAGACTCTGACATGTAAGCACATTTTTAATACAAAATACACGCCAATATTTATTAATCACTGAAGTGTCACTGTGCTAGAACTTTTATATGAATATAAAATGACATAAATATCATAATCATGAAAAGATAAGCAACTCATTTGGCATATTCTGTCTATGTGTTTACATGGGTTTGGGGAGGATTTCAGAGATAAGAACCAGTCACTGATTGGTTTAATATAGAAGTACCAGCAAAGGTTTTTGGCAAATGATTTGATATGGCATACTGTGAAAAAATATATTTGTCATGTGATGGATGACTGTAAATCTCTGTTTTTTTTCCAGCAAATATATACTTTATCTTCTAAATTTATTTTCAAAGTAAATTATTTGTTCCTTCCTAAAAACAAAACAATCATGTGTTGTATGACCCTGTCCTGGTGGATCATACACTTTATAATTCCATGGCAGTGGTGTTATAGATTCCTGGAGAGTACAGGAGCCATATATACAGAATGTGAGTCAGTTTCCATTGGGAGGAATCTCATCTGTTCCATAGTAGAGATCATCCATCATATTTCAGCTTGCCAAGTGTCTCAATGCTCTCCTTGAAGAACAGTTCCATGCTAGGGTTTGAAGACTGTAAAAGCCAAAAGAGATGGATGACTCCAAGGAAACAGTATGTTCCAGACACAGCAGGACTGATACTCCTATGAATTCATAGGGACTCTGGCAGCTTGCACAAGACCTGCACAGGTTCAAGCCAGATGAGGTCTCAGAATTGAGAGGGGAAGTAGGGGTCTCAACCCTAACCAAGAAGCTATCTGCAAATGATACCAGTTAAAAAGGGAAAAATCAGTTTTTGACAATAGAGTGTCACTAGGTGTACCAACCACATTCCAGGGCAGACCCCATGCCCAGGAGTAGTTGGCCAACACAAAACAAACTCTGTGTTTGGTTGTTTTTGTGTGTGTGTGTGTGTGTGTGTGTGTGTGTGTGTGTGTGTGTGTGTGTGTGGACTTTTGGTACATTTGTTTTGTTTGGGCAATTTTTTGTCTTATTGTTTTGTTTTCATTTTCACTTTTGTGGTTTATGAGAAAGAGAGAGAGAAGGGGGACAGAGAGATGGATTTGTAGAGAGAGAGGGAAGAAGGACCTTGGGGGAGTTGAGTAGGGGCAAACATGATCAAAATATATTGTATGAAAAAAAGTTTTTAGTAAGAATATAGAGGAAGCAAAAAGAGTAATAGAGATTATCTGTTTCCCTTGAATCTGGGTACAACTGGAGCTGGCCATGTCTAGTTGTGGCAAGAGTGGTAGTTTTGGTCTCACACTCTTGAACCCATTAGAGAACTGGAAGCTTTCTCCTTCTCCTCTTGGCACCCAGTCACCTTGTTATGAAGAGCCCAAGCCACATGGAGAGGACACACAATTGATAATTGACTGTAATTCTGCATGAGTATCCAGAATCCAATGCTAGTCACAGGAGGACCGTAGTGTGGATATTTCATACCAGGAAATCCTCAGATGACCCCATCCAGTATCACATCGAAAAGAAAACCTGTTTAGCCAAAATCAGTCAGCCCATTAATTATAAGGAAACAAAATGGTCATTATTTCATGGCTTTAATTTATTTTATGCTACTCATCTTTCCACCCATCACTGCTGTTACCTATCATAATATCATCAACATAGTCAATATAACTTGACTATAGAATTGCTTGTATCACTGAACTTTTAGTTCTTGATCAAAGCTTGTTCTACATTCATCCACATGCTTCCAGAGTCCATTAAAATATTTGCTATAAGACAGTTGCACAACAGATATTTGTGCACACCTGTTGGGATGATTTTTAGTTTCATGAATGAGTGAAGTTATTTGTCCAGGGAGCTGAAAATAGCTGATCCTAATCCCAATGCTTTGTTCTTTGGGTTGAATCTTGTTGTTGCTATTTTACTTATGAGGTAATGAAGACTAGTAATAGAGATTCTGTGTAGAGCCACCCAGTCTACAAATATCAGACCCAAACTCCCGTATATTTCCTTATCTAGTGTTTGTCTAGATAGAAGGTATTTAATTTAATTGCATAAAGATGGCATCTTTTTACATTTTAAAGACAAGCTCAAGCAGTCTCTGAGTACTCTCAAAGAATTGGAACTAAAATTTCCATCTTGGCGAAAACATTGCATATTTTACTTTAAACTAAATTGTGTTTTGTCCATTATTTTTTTCTGGTTGGTACAATTTGAGTTGCTAAAGCAGTAGGAAATTTAACTGTCATTCTTCAAGAGCTAGAATTACATAGAGTAAGCCACCTTCTTACATAAAACAACTAGGCCTGTGGTTCTAGCATGCAAATTAACTTGGTGTGGTAAGACAATACAATTTTACAGCCAAGATCCTGATGACTATCAACTCATGAACTTTTTGGGAAAAGACCACAAAACTTGCATTTTGTCCAAATTATCAATGTAAGATAACATTTCAGAAATATCTTTGTTAGTCAGTGTTCTGTGCTTATTATGAACACTCGAGAAAATAATTTTCTAAAGAGAAAAGTTTTCTTTTGATTTACAGCTCCACAGCTTTGGGCCTGTGGTGAGGCCAGCACATTATAGAGGAAGTATGGGATGGAGCAGGAGATATTATCTCATTGACAATAACTATAATCCCCCTTGGGTAATACACACAATGATCTATCAGCTTCCCATGAGGTCCTACTTCTTAAGATGCCACATCTCATTAGGACCAGCCTGTGGATGAACTCTTTAGTATATGAGTCTTTGGGGGCAACCAGTAACAAAACCAAAGCATATGTCTTTCCATCTTTTAGCCAAATTCTCTTTACATCATTTCATAAGGTTATTATTTTATATCTTCTTCGTTTTAACCATTGCAAGGTTTATTCTGATCTCAATACCAGTCAGTCCCCCCTTATCTCCATCTTTGATTATTTGGTATGTACTGGAACTACTATAGTCTGATGGTAACTGGGCTGCTAGCCCCCCCCACCTGAGTCTATGGCTCACCTATCTCTAGTATTCTGTCCTAACTTTATACTATTGGCTAATAAAGGACATTTGCTAACCCACAGCTTCTCTTCCCACCTGTTGAGAAGATGCTCACTTTTTTCTGGCAGCACTGCCTTGTGAATTCTCTGCCTCTCTGCTGACTTCCATGTTCTCAGCTATAAAGGATCCATACCCCTCAACTACACAGACTTGTTTCAGAGATCAAAGCTGTCTTGCAACTACAGAAGGCTTCGTAGAAAATGGTCAAAAGTTCCACTAGCTCTGATTTTGTTCTCAAGAACTATCAAAGGGAATGTCTGATCTTATCCCAAGTTTATCTCTTGAATGTTTGACGTCACACTTGCATATCAACATGTCTCCTCTTACCAGCTCTTGCTCTCTGAGTTGAGCACCTAAAGTCTGTATCTCTGTTTCATTCCTATGATGCTTGTTGTTTCTGTCTGTTCTAGTCTTTGCTTCACTGAGATCAGGAATTATTAGTTTATTTTTCTATTTAAAGTTTTTAATTGGCATGTGTTAGTTGTGCAACTGAAGAGAGAAGCCTTATGCTGTGGTTGCTCCTGTTTTCTCAGTTCTCAGGCCTTCCCTTATGGTTAGTGTATTATTCAAGCCTAGTTTGGATTCCCTGTTAGTGACATCATTACTTTTAGTGTTTGAAGCCAATTCCTGGGATCAATCTCTGCCCCAAAATAGTGTTCAAGATCAACCAGTTAGATGAACAACAATGTAAACCACTTTGTATGACATGAGGCATTGTGACAATTCAGATGTGAGCTATTGTGTCCTCCCAGCATCTACTTTCATCAGTGTATATAATACAGTCCAATATCTGTGTCATCTATTATTCCATCTACCCATATCTATCTATCTACCTGTCTGTCTGTCTATCTATCTATCTATCTATCTATCTATCTATCTATCTATCTATCTATTTATCTATCTATCTACCTACCTATCATCTATCTGCCTACTTATCATCTGTCTACCTATCATCTATGTATGTATGTATGTATGTATGTATGTATCTATCTATCTATCTACTTTCCATTGTCTATTGACTCCTCCCTATGTGTATGTGTGTGTGTTCTCAGAAGTCAGCACATTTGCTGAGAAATATTGAGGGCTTAATGTTTTTCTCTTTTTAAAATTTTTAATTAACGTATACTTCTATCATTTATCTCTTCCCTTCAAACTTTTCTGTGGCTCCCTTTACTCCCTCGCAAATTCATGGCCTCTTTTTCTTTGGTTTTTATTGTTACACACAAATGTATATGCATATATATCCATATATATATCCATATATATATATATCCTGCTGAGTCTATTTAGCATTGCTTGTATATATTTGATTTCAGAGCTAACAATAATTAACACAGCATGGCTGCCTACACAAGACCCAAATAATGACAACACCAATCGACATAAATATCAAGACTGAACTCTTTTTGTTTAAGCATTGCATATGGCACCAAAATTAGAGAACTATGGGTTCTTCAGGAGCCCTTACCCTAATGCTTCATGGTGACAGTTTACATGAATTGACCTGACTAAAGCAACATTCCAGAGAAGATATTATATGTTTTGTAAATCTATTTGTCCTAAAAACCAAACTAAACCAAAACAAAACATAAAAAAAGTTTTCTAGCAGAGGGAAAGAGAACAAGCATCTGCCCCTGGATTGGGGCACCTTGACTAACATGTCAGGCATGGGCATTCCTGCCTTGACACAGCCCTGTCCGAGGTGCTGATGTAAGTGCGGTTTTGAGCCCTGGTTTATAATTAATACAGAAATGCCCTTTTCCTTTTCAGCCACTAACTGATCCAAGTGCTGAAACCTCACTTGCAATTGTTAATGTTTTTCCAACTGTGTGTAATTGAATGCACTTAATCTTAAGTAGAACTCTATTATTCTTGGGTCTTTTATTGTATAATGAAGGAACCATTCTTCACCAAGGTTATTCTCTATCTTATTTGCTCAAAGGACTGGTAGAATACAGTTACTTCTATTTTTAATTTTTAAATTAAAACATAATTACATCATTTCCCTATTTCGCTTCCTGCCTCCAACCCCTCCCATGCAGTGCTCCATCCCCTGTTCCCATTTCCTTGCAAATTCATCACCTCTGATCTCTTGTTCTTTAATTGTGTATGCTTGTGCGTGTACATGTATGAGTGTGTGCGTGTGTGTGTGTGTGTGTGTGTGTGTGTTCCTAAATATATAAATACAATCTACTCAGTTCATGTGATGCACTTTTATGGATATAATTATATGATTCTGGCCAATTGTTATTTCTGTTGTTCTTTTGAGAACATTAGAAGGCATAGAGAGAAGTCCTGCTTGTCTTTTTCTTTATTCATAAGGTAAAGGATACCTTTCATGATTGGCCTTTGTGTGATGTGTGTGTGTGTGTGTGTGTGTGTAAAGGGTGGGGGAGGGGGCACTTTTTTTTCCTGCAAGAATTTTCAGTGACTTCATTACATTTTGCAGCACTTTCTGTATTTCCACATCATGTGCTTCCTTTGATTTCAGTTTTTGAAAATTTTTTTTGATATTTTTTATTTGAATAATTTGACTGTGCGTGGAATATAGCTAATATGGTAGAGTGTTTTGCCTCCAGTATTTTAAAGCATGTGAAAGGCTCTGAGTTTTTTAAAATTGATAAATTAACTAATATAAATAACTTAAAGCAAGACCATGAAAAAGTTATGTGGAATGAAAATCCACAGTCTCTTGTAATTCAGTAGATCTATTTTAATATGAAAGCAACACCTCACAGCAGTGTATACACAGGCGGGCTTTTGCTCAGGTCTGTGTAATATTATGTTTGTTGCAGTCAACTCATGACTTAGATGTTCTGTCTTGGATATTACATACATACCCTTTATCAAAATCTCTGGGACAAAATTTTTTTATTTGAAAGATGTTCCGAATTTGATACATTATCTTGCAAACAGTGGTGATTTATCTTAGAGTTGGGAGCCATGTTGACAGATGAACCTGATTTGCATTTTTTCCATACCTTATATCCTGCGGGTAGCTTCATCGAATATTTTTCTGTAGATAAAGATTAATTGCATGACTTGAAATTTTTCACTTGTGGCAATATGTTGACATCCAGAAACTTTCAATTTTGAACAATTTTGCATTTTTTATTTTTCAGTTAGGGAATTTAAACCTGCGTATAGTTTATTCTAACTTCTTGCTTTCATTCCATATTTTCTTGTTGTGTAGCCACAACAGTTCATGTGTGCTTGAAATAGCCTACCTTTGTTAATTAAATAATTATTAAGAAAAAAATTGGTTTCACAGGAAGAAACTCCTAATGTGTTTGGAATTTAACACTAGTATACTTTTAATTATCTAATGAAACCAAATGCTGTTTTGTGTACCTCCATTCATTAATGAAAATGTTCCCTATTCCTTCTGAGAGAAATGAAAAGGAATGAGTAGCCATTGGTTACAGAACACCCTATTCCCAATCTGATGCTCCCCTTCTCTCCTTCTAATGCTCTGTGACTTTTATGGTTGCCACAGAGCCTCCTCACTCAACACTGACCATCTGTAGCTCCCCAGGTCCCAATGTAAGTGCAGGGCAGCAGAGGGGGTCTGTCTGGTATTGGGGAGATCTACACGCCAATGACCAGAAGACAAATGAGGCAACAAATGAATTAAGCAAAAGTGTGTGTGTGTGGGGGGGTGTCAAAATGAACAAGGGGTCAGGGAGGAGAAATGGTACCCAGTTATCTTTAGTATTGTGGAGCCTAATATGCATTTATATAGTTTCCTCAGAGTTTCATATTGATCCTGAAAATACCCAATGACTTTCTACTGGTAGCGTTTTGCAAGGGAAAAGAGGAAAAGAGAAGAAATTGGGGGGTGGAGGAATAGGACAGGCTATTTCCATTAGAAAAATGTAGCTTTTAAAACAACATTGAAGAAACATATATGGAAGTTAGAATAAATCTCCCCACTTAAAAATGGAAGGAAAAAAACATATTTAGTTATTTGACTGAAATAACTACAAACAAAATTTCAAATTTGTTAGGTATATAAATGTGACCTGGGAAGGCAACTCTATCATCTGAATTTTCTGTTGTACAGCATGCCTAGTGAGAGGCTGCCTGCTCTGTACACATTACTTCCTCAGGGAATTTTCAGTTACCTACATAACATACCTGCTATCTTTTAACAGTGAGTTGCATTAAACACCATTGGGAAACTGAGTTTGCAAAATAAAACATTTGTCTGATCTCAACAAGAATTGCTATTGTCTTGGTCACATCACACATCTCTGAATCTTAAGAATTCAGTCTATATGTTACAAGTCTTACCAAGTAGTTAGTCACACAGGAAGGACCTTTTTGGTTGAACTTCACTGTGTTGATCATAGACTACAGAACTATCACACTTTCTGAGTCCACATGAATGAGCAGCTATTCATACATTAAAAGGACATATTTTTGGTTTAATGGTTTTATTATTATTGAGATCTTCACACATAAGCACAGTGTCTACATAGCTCCGACCTCCCCTTTCCCACTATAATTTCTCCTACCCTATGTGCCACCTTCAAAATTCATAATCTCTTCTTTAAGTATTATTGCTACATGTATATAGATATGTGTATGTATATAGATATGAAGCATTATCCTAATTAGTCTTATTAAATAAAAACCCAGAGTCAGATACTAGGGTGAAAGCTGAAAGATCAGAGAAGCAATGGAGCCAGAGTCAGTTCTTAGCCACTCAGAATCCTCAAACTGAATGAGGGTGAGATTCTATCTCCCATCTTATATTCCTGTCTCCACCTCCCTAGTGCTGGGATTAAAGATAGGAGCCTTCCATGTGCTGGGATCAAAAGCTTGAGTCTCTCATGTTCTGGGATCAAAACCGTGCACTACCACACCCTGTTCTGTTTCTCTTTTAGACTGGATCAATCCGGTGTATCCCAGGGTGGCCTTGAACTCCTGATCTTCCTGCTTCTTCCTCCCAAGTGCTGGGATTAAAGGTGTGTGCCACCACTGCTTGGCCTCTATGGTTAACTAGTGGTTAGCTCTGCCCTCTGATCTCCAGACAAGCTTTATTTGTCAGAACATAAACAAAATATCATACAACATAGTTATGCATACATTTATATATAACCTATTGAGTCCATGTAGCTTTGCTTGTATCTACGTGTCTAGGGCTAACTACTTGGATTTGGACAACGCATGTAGAAAGTAGATCGAGTCTCCCTTTTTCAACAGGCATTGAGCATCCTTCTTTGCCTATTAGTGGGATGTGTAGAAAAGGAAGCTTTAAAATATTAATGGAGCAAAACTAAAAAAATATGTTGTTGTATTGCATTTCTAAAACTGGCCAGTGTTTCCAAATCAGGATGACTAGTACTCGATGTTGATTAATTTTGGCAATAAATCTTCAGTTTGTAATACTTTACAGGAGAAAAAGAAATGGTGGGACCTTTTAAATCTGATACTATGCTGGCTCTTGTAGTGCAGGCCTGTTCTTGCTTCTCTGGACACTGAAGCAGGAGATCATCAAGTTCAACTTGGTAAGATCCTGTCTCAAAATAACAATGTAAAATGAAGACTGGGAACATGGCTCACTGGTAAACATGTGCAAGGGCCTATGTTTAATTCCTAATATTGCAAATGAAACAATATGATATTACTCATAGTCAGGGTATAGTAGCAATATTTTCTTTATCTGACATATTCAGCCATTATCTTGCAATATAATATTAAGTGAGAATGTCCAATTCTGTGGTTCTCCTGGAGATAGTCACACCTATAAATCTATGTAATCTCCTTCAAGGCTGTCCTGCCCTGTAAATATTCTAAATTATGACCTTTGGAGGCAGAGATTTTGGTGTGAGGCATGAGGAGAAAATAAACCAGACAATATCTACAGATGGCTACAGAATTTTCAACTAGCCCACATCAATCATTATAAAGCAACCTTCCTTTGACTCTCTCTGATTTGTCATTTTACAGAATAATTTAAATTAATTCGGGGCTTTTGAATAATAACTTTAGAAAGCAGGGCTTTGCAATGACACACAGTCCTACTCTCCAAAACAAATTATGTTTGATGAAGAGAAGTCTCCATCAGAATGCCTTTGGGCAAGCACATCTGTGGGGGTATTTTCTTGTTTAATAGTTGACATGGTTTGTTCACTCTCACTGGGAGTTGTGTTCCCCCTGAGGAGGTGTTCCTAGGTGCACCAGAAAGAAGACTAAGCAAACCATGGGGAGCTAGGCAGTAAGCAGCACCCCTCCATGATCTCTGTTTTGGTTCCTGCCTTCAGGTCCAAAGATCTTCAGGTAGTAGATCTCTACTTTGAGATCCTAGTTTGCCTTCCCCTGATTATGGAATATAACCTAAAAGTTAAATTGTAGATGAATTTCTAAACACTCTTATTAAATAAGAAACACAGAGCCAAATACAGGGTAATAGCCAAAAAGACCAGAAAAATAGCAAAGAGCCACTGACTACCTTATCTCACCACCATGCTGTAGCTTCCCACGAGAGAGCTTCTTCCTGTCTACCTGAGCTTTTATTGCCTTATTGTTCTACATTCTCATTGGCTCTAAGCCCAACCAAATCACTTCCTCATCACTGCCTGTCTATACAGACTTTCAGGTCTCTATGGTTGGTACTGGGATTAAAGGCGTGTGTCACCACACTTGGCTGTGTCTTTGACCACACGGAGACTCTGCCTGGCATGTGATCGAATTAAGGGCATGTGCTACCACCACCTGACTTCTGTTTATGACTTGCTATGACCTCGGATCTCCAGGCAAACTTTATTAACATACAAATAAAATATCACATTTCAGCACAAATAATATGTCACCACATTTCCCCTTTTTATTCTAATAAAAATAAAAAAGTTATAACTAATATAAGAAAAACTATATACAATAAGTATAATAACTGTATACAATATATACAAGCAATAAATACCTCAACAATGTCTAGTCTATTTGCATTTGAAAAACTCAGAGAAAAGATTCCATTATTTATCCTATTTTGGTAAGTCTAAAATGTACCTGAATCACTTTCTATCCTAACATATTACTAACAGAGAACTATCTTATAATGTCTTTCAAATTTATACACTTACATCTCTTTAGTGAGTTTCTTTTCTGAAATTCTTAACAAGGAAAAATATAACTATAACTATCTAATCTTCAACTAACTATAACTATCTAATTTTCAACTAACTATAACTATCTAATCTTCAACTCCCTCAGCGACCCAAGAAGGAAATAATATTACCTAGCACAACAGGAAGTGCAAGCAAGCGGCTTCCAAAAACATGTGAGTTGACAGAAACAGCCAGCTGCCTGGACAGTCACCTGAGGTTTCTCCACAGTATTGGGGCATCATCTTCAGCCTATAGGCTTAGCATATCTGACAGATTCATTTGTGAAGTAGGATGCACACAAGGCCTACAGTTCGACCTCACATTCAGTGAGAGTAGTCCATGTACCTGATAAACCTGAATTCCACCAGTATCATGCATTATTCAGGATTTTAAATTCTGGAAATTGTTGGTGTTTTTGGAATTCAGCTGTCCATTCTTCTTGGCTTGTGGGTGGCTTCATCTCTTATTAAATGCCAGTCTACCATTGAGAGGTTAGACTCGGTTAGACTACTTATTCTATCAAAAATAACTATTTCAGCTACTGTTCCACTGCACACCAGAAGCCATCAGTCCATTGCCTGTTCAGTTGCCTTTGAAGAAAGGGGCACTATACCTTTTCCGGATTGCAAAAGCCACTTCAGCAATGGTGCCATTTTGTCCTGGCCTCAGAGGATGCCTGTTGCTAAAGCCATAACCATACTTGTCTTGGCAACAATCGGTAGTCTTTTTGTGTGTGTGTCCTGTCTGTCCATTTTGTCCTGTTTGTCAGCAGTTGATGCGAGGGCATTTTGTTGCCCAGTGGCTAACGTTTGTCACATTGAAAGTTAACTCCATATGCAGTTTCTTCAATGCCCATATCTTCTGTGAAGTTTATTAGTGCTGCCAGGATCTGATATGTCTCATAGTCATAAAAAAAAGAAAAAAAATCTAAGTTATTAAAACATTTTAAGTGCCTGGCTTGTATGAGGAAAGCTTTGCCAGTTTCCCATGGGTCTGGGGCATTGGTGCTTGACATGGCTGTGACGATATCAACAATATACATTCACTCAGCAATTTCTTGGATCACTAGTCATAGCAAACTGTAGCTGAAAGTTTTCCTGTGTCCTGCCCAGTCTGCAGCCACTCAGACCCAAGTAAACACACAGAGGCTTAGATTAATTAAAACTTTTTGGCCATTAGCTCAGTCCTACCACTGACTTGTTCTTAAACTTAAACTCAGCCCATTTCTGTTAATCTCTATGTTGCCACATGTTCTATGGCTTTACCTGTGTGCCATTACATGCTGCTCCCTGATTGGCAGAACGGTGTCTCCTGACTCAGCCTTCCTCTTCCCAGAATTCTCCTTGTCTGCTTAACCCACCTATACTTCCTGCCAGGCTACTGGCCAATCAACATTTTATTTATGAATCAGAGCAACACATATTCAAAGCATATAGAACATCCCATGGCATCTAACTTCTTTTTAGTGTATCCAGGAAAAATTTTAATTTTTCTCTGCAAAAAAAATAATTACAAAAATGCAAAGATGAAATTTAAGGATACATACTTCTCTTGCAACCCAACCAGTTTGCACATATCAACTTGGGTATTATTGAGCCCGTTTTTGACTGAAAAGGTGTTGTGCACTATGACAGACATTGGTTTAACTCAACCTACAAATGAAATGGAGCTTGGGAACTGATCATTGACCACATGGACATGGTTCATTGACATCAGTGATGGTGTGTGTATGAGTTGATATTTGCTTTCTGTCTAATAGTGCCTACACTGTGGAATCATTAGGAAGATTTTACTATATTTTAAGGACATAATGTATGCACTCATTTGTGTTTGAACTTGCAAACCAGGGCCTTATCTGCCACCATCTAGTAAGTTTTACAGGCGTGTACAGACTAAGGTAAAGAAAAGAAAATTGTTGTGGGATATTTGTACACTGTTATGAAAATATATTGCTGTGATTGGTGTAACAAAAAGCTGAAGGTAGGCAGAAGGTATAGGTAGGACGTCTATGCATAGAGAGAGGAAGCAGGAGATAAAACTAGGTGCACATCAGATGCCAAAGAGACATGGAGTGAGTCAGACATAAAGAATGAAAGAAAGATAACAAGCCTTGCGGCAAAACATAGATTAATATAAATGAATTAATATATCAGAGCTAGTGGGACAAACCTAAGCTAAGACTAAGTTTTCTTTTTTTTTTTTTTTTTGGTTTTTCGAGACAGGGTTTCTCTGTGTAGCTTTGCGCCTTTCCTGGAACTCACTTGGTAGCCCAGGCTGGCCTCGAACTCACAGAGATCCGCCTGGCTCTGCCTCCGGAGTGCTGGGATTAAAGGCGTGCGCCACCACCGCCCGGCTCCAAGACTAAGTTTTCTTAATAAATAAGAAGTCTCCATGTTGTTATTTGTGTTATAATGTGGCGGCTGACCACAAAGCTTGCTACAGGAAATGTTTGAACATTTGAAGTGCATCTGAGGCTGAAAGTTTTCCTGTGTCCTTCCCAGTCTCACAGCCACTCAGACCCAATTAAACAAACACATAGAGGCTTATATTACTTACAAACTGTATGGTCTATGGAAGGCCTCTTTCTAGCTAGCTCTTATATCTTAAATTAACCCATTTCTTTTTTTTTCTTTATTGAGACAGTCTATTCATTTTACATATCAGCCACAGATTCCCCTGTCCTCCCTCCTCCTATTAATCTATGTTTTTCCATGTGTTCTGTGGCTTTACCGGTCTGTTGGCATGTTGCTTCTCCTTGGGTGGTGGCTGGCATCTCTCCTCACCTTCTTCCTGTCTCTCTGTTTGGATTTCCCACATGCCTCTCAGCTGCCTTGCCATGGGCCAAATAACTTTATCAACCAATCAGAGCAACACATATTCACAGTATACAGAAAGACATCACCCATCAAGCATCAATTGTTCCCCAAGAATATTTCTTCAGGTTTTTTTTTTCAACATTAACCAACATGAGTCATTTAATAAGCCTGATACTTCTCAGTTGTATGTATCTTCCTATTTAATCCTCCCACATAACTCATGAGGTTGTCTTTATCAGCATGATATCACTGAGGAAACTGAATATATATATGTTAAATAACTTGTATATAATAATAACATTTAGTGAGTAGCAGACTGTAGAAATAATGGGCACGTTGGTTGACTGTGCTTAATCCAGAGATGCTTGGGACCAGATGTGTTTCAGGTTGTCACACAGAAGGACTTATTAAAAATGTGGAGTATCATGTCACCTCGTAATTACAGAGTTGGAACCGCAGAGGTGAAGCTGGTGATCTGCTGTACTGATGCAGGTGTGTTCTGAAGTTTCACTTCTCTTGCTCTGGGGTGGTTTCTGAGTCCTCACATGTAGCCATCCATAAACTTCATTGCCAATTACAATGCAGCTATGCAGTCCTGTGCTTTCATTAAGTGAGATCTTAGACAAAGCCTCCATATTAGATTTCTCACATTGGTAAGCACGTTGTACCTGGTCAAGTCTGATGTCCTCACACATGAAAACTGGATAGCATTGTATTTTCCTCCTAGAACCTATTATGTCTCTAGACCTTTATACTTGTCCTAGCCCATTTCACTGACTTCGTTCCATTTACTGGATTTATGTATTTAGTGTGTATGTTCCATGATGTGCCTGTAGAGGACAGAGGATGACTTGTGGGAGTTAGTTCTCTTCCCTCACTACGTGGGACTCGGGGGACCAAACTCAGGTTGTCAGTCTTGGCAGCCGGTGCCTTTACCCATTGAGCCGTCTCTCTAGCCCCTGATTCCTGTTTAAGTCCCACTTCATTATGTCATGACTTGTATGGGATGCAGCCACCAACTCTTGTGTCTTCTATTGACTTCCTTTCTGCAGTGTATTCCCTTGTGTTCATGTGGCTCATGCTGGTGGAGCCTCAGTTAAGCATTCTGTGTATGTCTCCTGAACTTATCTCAAGTCCCTTAGATTTAGTAGTGGAGATGCATGAAAATATGCCAAGGGCACAGTGATGGCCAGCCTGACAGTTTGATTCTCTGGGCACAGATCAGGTTGTCTAGGACACAAACTTTCCCAGAAGCACCCAGCCAACACCTGCCCATTAGCAGATGTGGTAGCAGCAGGTTGAATAACTTGTTCTGTCCTTTTTCTGTAATAATAACAAGAAAGGACTGTCCTTTATGTTTCATAGAGGTCAAACATTCAATATTTTTAATAGAACAATTCAGGGCAGCTTTTCCCTAGCCAAAATCAACACTTATTTTTCACAATCTATCTCCTTTAGCTCTAAATAACCCAAGGACAGGGGGCTTCACTGCCTATGGGCATGCTACACACTGCTCTTCTGATCCCCTCTTGCTGGTATCCTTGTTGCCTTTCTCGGTTCAAGGCATTGCTAAGGAATGCTTTCCAACTTGACAGATCAAGCCTTTTACCTAACCCAGGTTGCCACTTAGCATGCATGGTAATTAGGTGGCACTCACACACATTGTTAGGAAGCAAAGGAAAAAAGCATGCCTTGGAAAACGTGGGGCACTTATGGAATAATTGGAGAGGTTTTCTTCTCTTTCCCTTTTCTAATGGCTGTCTCTTCCCAAGAGTACCTGCTTTTTCTACCTGCCTCACTTAAGAAAGCTTGCCTCTACACCTATAATTTAAAAGAAAAATATTAAGCATCATATACTTTAGGATTAATTGGACTGAGGCAGATTCCTGGCTTCATTTCTAACAGTTTCAACAAAAGATTTCTGGGGAAATTGGGGAATAATGGTTTCCTAGGACATTATAAAATTGTCAGAATTTAAACCCTTAAAAGGCACCCCCACTGCTCCCAGCACTGATGCAGAATGATGGGTTGATCTGGGGAGCCAGGAGAGCAGTGTGGGTAAGCACAGGGGGCGGGGCATCATCTCAAACAGCAAGGACCAGAACTAACCAAAAAGCAACAACAAAAACCAAAAAATAAAAATAAAAATAAAAATGTCAGTTATTGTGTTTATGCTTTTGATTTTCTGTTTGTTACCAGATTAACTATGAACAGATTAGCTTTCTGCTCTTCAGTTTCATCACTGTAAAATGAGATAATACTGGTTTTGCTGGGTGGTTTATTTATTTATTTATTTTTGGCTAAATATAATTAACATAAGCTAAAAACACAAAATAAAAATCTAAACAGCCAGTATATCTAATTTATTATTTATGTTATTTTAGGAATTTCTTGTCATTATAGAATACTAAACTCATGTGCAATGTAGACATAATAATTCATTTTAGTGCAAATTTTTGATCAAAAGTGATTTTTTTTTTTTTTTTTTTTTTTTTGCAATTTGATGCTTGGACGGTCAAAGGATGTTTTGAAATGACTCTTTCCTAAGAGTCTTTAAAATAAGCCCCATTTGGTCTGTAATAGACTGGATGTCTTAGATGGCTAAAACGTAATGATTCTCCTGTTTTGCGATTTAGTGCCTTGTCTTTGGCCCAGTGGACACACGGAAAACGGACGTATCACAGATGAAAGCAGGACACTATTTTTTTTTTCCATTATGCCACTAGCTGGTGTTTATGGAGTGATTCGTGTATTTATCTTTTATTAGCAGCAATAATCCTTTCAATTCCCATCCCCAGAATTGTCTCCCAACAGTTTCAACATATTTTCTGTGATGACTGCTAAGTGAACAGACATTACCAGCTTGCCACACTCAAGGATGGTGAACAGTCCAAGCAGAATAGAGCCAGAGCAGGTTTGTGTGATTTCAGATTAGGATACCTGCAGTGGAGCATTATGGTGATATTTTATTTGTACTGAAATGTGATTTTATTTGTATGTTAATAAATAAAGTTACCTGGGGGTCACAGCTAATAGCAAGCCACAGCAGAAGCTGGGTGGTGGTGGTGTACACCTTTACTCCCAGCACTTGGGAGGAAGATCTCGGCAGATCTCTGTGTGTTCAAAGATACAGCCAGCATAAAGACACACACCTTTAATCTCAATACCAACCATAGAAGACCTGGAGGTCTGTATAGATGGGCAGTGACAAGGAGGTCATGTGGTTGGGTTTACAGCCAATGAGAAGGCAGAACAGAAAGTCTATAAAAAGACAGATACACAGGAAGTAGTACTCTTGCTGAGAGGAAGGACAGCAGTGGCAGCAAAGGGTAAGCTCATCTCTCAGCTACTGCTCTGACCTCTTGGGCTTTTAACTCGGCAATTGGCTCTGTGTTTCTTATTTAATAAGACTGTTCATCTACAGAGCATTTTCCAATGTCATTATAGTTTACTTTAACTCCTTTGTTAGGGAAAGTGGGAAGTAAAATTTCCAATGATATAGAAATGCTTATTAAAGTCTTTGTCTCTGTGTCCCCAAAGAAAATCAGCAGGCACAAACTGGAATTTTCTTAACATACAATGTTTTTGTTTTGTTTATTGCTTGCTTCACACGAGCCAGTCTTACTCCCAATGTGGTTTTATATGCTTGGTAGTTCTGAGCACTCATTAAGATTTTATATACATCCATGTTGGCTTTAAAGATACATATATATATATATATATATATATATATATATATATATATATATATATATATCCATACCTGGCAGGAATAACACATATTTGAGAATATGCTACTCTACTCTCTGTTTAAAATTTACAACTTAAGCCGGGCGGTGGTGGCGCACGCCTTTAATCCCAGCACTCGGGAGGCAGAGCCAGGCGGATCTCCGTGAGTTCGAGGCCAGCCTGGGCTACCAAGTGAGCTCCAGGAAAGGCGCAAAGCTACGCAGAGAAACCCTGTCTCGAAAAACAAACAAAAAAAAAAAAAAAAAAAAAAAAAAAAAAAAAAAAAAAAAAAAAAAAAAAAAAATTTACAACTTAAGCCGGGCGGTGGTGGCGCACGCCTTTAATCCCAGCACTCGGGAGGCAGAGGCAGGCGGATCTCTGTGAGTTCGAGGCCAGCCTGGACTACCAAGTGAGTCCCAGGAAAGGCGCAAAGCTACACAGAGAAACCCTGTCTTGAAAAACCAAAAAAAAAAAAAAATAAATAAAATTTACAACTTAAGAGGTCATTATATTTTGAAAACAAAAGTACACAGTAAGTTAAAATATTGATGAATGATTTGTTAAATAGCATAATTGACTCTAAAATCTTCTTAAAAACCAGGTAAAAATATCTAGGAAAAAAACAAATTTAGACAACTTTATCTCTAGCTAATTCACTCAATTAAAAATACTACTGGCTCCTAAAATATGATAAATTGTGCTATGAAAATCACCGTTTATTCTTTTGTGTCTTAAAATTTAGTCTATAGAAATGTAATAATGAAGTTATTAATTTAAGTTCTAATAATTTCAGCTCCAAGACATTGAGCCCCATTAACTTGTGGCTTATATATGTTGTATGGCTCTCTCTGTGTAACCAAAGGCAAAAGATAGATCCAAGAAAATATGATTTTGGGGCTCAGAATATTCTGGTATAATACAAAATATCCCTGTGAATAATTTAAAGTCAATGTTCATTCAAAGAAAGGGAGCACAGGTACTAACTAGTAATTTGATGTAGTCTGTGGCTTCTAAGTACATTGACCTAATAAATCAGAAATCCAAAATGTTACTGTGTAGAGAATTTAATAACTCTAAATGGTTTGTTTCAGAATGAGTGTTATTAACTCTCTGCTTCTGTATATTACATGACCATGGAGTCAACCTATTTTGGATAAAAGCATTTGGACAAAAATGTGTGCAAATTGAATATGTAAATGTTTTTTCTTGTCATTGTTGCTCAATACAAAAGCTATTTGCAAAACATTTTCACCATAGTTGGCATTTTGAATAATCTAAATATGATTTATATATGTGGGATGATGTGAATTAGTTATTTGCTGGTTGTTGGTTGGTTTTTATTTTGTTGTTGTTGCTACTTTTTTATTCCATTAACAAAAATCATGACCAAGGCAATTTATAAAATAAAAGGTTTAATTGGGCTTATGGTTTCAGAGGGTCAAAGTCCAGTTGGTGGAGTAGAGTCATGGTGGCAAGAATAGCTGTGAGCTCACATCTGAATCTGCAAGTAGGAAACAAGAGAAAGATAACTGGGAATAGCCCAGGTATTTTGAACCTCAAACCCACCCCCATTGACACACCCCATCCAACAAGGCCACACCTCCTAATCCTTCTCAAACAGTTCTACCAACTGGGAACATGTATTCAAATATGTGAGTCTATGGGGGCCATTCTCATTCAAACGACCACACAATTATCATTTTGTTTTATATAAGGGATTGAGTATCTTAGAATTTGTTGTCCTTGGGGATCACAGAACCTGACGGATGAATACTTTTACAAATGTGTAAAGTTTGACTTTGGTATCCAAGTTGTTAAGACTAAAACTGAGCCTTCTAATGATTTAGAAGTCATGTTGTTGAGGAAATTACTACAAACAGCTAAGGTTATAAATTGTTATACAGTAAGTACTGTTATAGACACTACTTATTTATGTATTTATGAGAGAAGAATGAGGAACTTTACTGTTCTTGGTCATGGAAGCTGGTCAACATCTGTGAGGTCAGAGTCAGGGTTTGCTAGATAGAGTGACAGAGTTGGCAATATGACTCAACTGGTTTTTTTTTTTTTCAGGATTGATTTTCCTGTCCCTTTTGGTTATTTTCTCACTTGAAAAGTTGTACATGTGATATATATTCTAATAAGCTCAGAAAGCACATTATGCAATATCAGTTTTAGAAACTATCAGCCAGGGCCACTTAATTCACAGAACAAAGCTCTGCCCCTCAGTCTGTAGACTCTCTTCACCTCACTGGAAGATGAACCCACTGGCTCAGATTGGGCAGAGGAAAAGGAATTTCTTCTTTCCTCTTCCCTTTAGGCCTCTTTTGCATTTTCAGACTCCAGTATGAGTTCTTACATTCCCCCATGGGGGCATTTGTTGGCTGATGCTACTACCAGCTTGTGTTGATCATACTCATTTCCCCAAGTGAAGAACAGGGGCCTTTGTTGTGGTATGGACTTTGTAGATGGATTTTTATATGGAAGTAAAATCCATCTTCTCTTTTGCTTAATTCTCTTCTTCCTTAAAAGTGGAATTTAGCATCATCTTTTCATTCTGTCTTACTGAGCACTGAAGACAAAAACCACCTAGAAGAGACTCACTAAGCATCATTTACACATACAAAGCAATTCCTCTGAATATTCCCGTGCCTGTAGACTGTGGCAAATGAATATGTTAGTCTATTTGAGTTAAGCCCAGGGTGGCTGTACCATTTATCTGGGCTATATAGAATGTATATTTGTGGATGTACAGTGGGTCCCTGAGTCTGCCTAAGGGACTCTGGTTTTCTAAGAGATCCTTAATTTGACTTTATGCTGATGGTTAAAAAAAATCATAGTAATTTCTGTTCATGCTTTCAGTGTTAGCTGAGCATTTGCCTGTAAATGTTTTCACGTAGTTTCTTGGTATTTGAGTGCTGTGGGATGTTCTGTATGTTAAATGTGTTGCTCTGATTGATTAATAAGTAAAACACTGATTGGCCAGTAGCCAGGCAGGAGGTATAGGCGGGACAAGCAGAGAGGAGAATGCTGGGAGATAGAAAGCTGAGTCGGAAGATGCTACCAGCCACTGCCATGAATACTAACATGTAAGATACTGGTAAGCCATGAACCATGTGGCAAGGTATAGTTTTATAGAAATGGGTTAATTTAAGATATAAGAACAGATAATAAGAAGCCTGAGGCATTAGGCCAAACAGTTTAAATAATATAAGTCTGTGTGCTTATTTTATAAGTGGGCTGTCAGACTGCCGGGGCTTGGCGGGACCCGGAGAGAAAACTCCAGCTACATTTAAGAGTAGTATTATTTGACCCTCAAAATATACTTTGAATTTGTCTTTATATGCAGAAGTAGTCACTGTCTTATCTGCCCTGTATCCATCCCTACTTGTTAATTAATGGCAAGTGTTCATAGAGCTGCTGTCTGCCCAGCAGATTCCCTGGACTAGACAGGAAACCATCAGCATGAAGTGTAAGTATGTGCTGAGGTTTTTTTTTTTTTTTTTTTTTTTTTTTTTTATGAAATAGACACTAAATTGATCATTGTAAAAGTAGGCTAAAATTTTTTTTAAACCTGCTGTTTTTATTTTAAGTGAGTTTATCCTGATTGCTTATGACCCAAGAGAGAGCAATACCACCTCCCATTTTTTTAAGAAGAGAGAATTACAGAAATATAAAATGAAACATAGTAATATTATGTAAAAGTTCTTGTCCATTAGGATTTTCTCTTCCCTTTTTTATTTTATATGGTGGAAGGAAAAAATGTAACCTCAGCTAAATAATTCCAAATACAGGGTAGTTTCTGTAGTATTGCTTCTACAACATGCATTTGTATCAAAACACTGAAAATGCACATCAGACTCAAAAAATTGAAAACTAGAAACTGGAAAATTAACACTGAAATATGCGGGTGAGCAAACAACAAGCAACCAAGCCAACAACAGCTGCTGCTTGTCTTTTCTGACCCATTAAAATTTCACCCATTTCTTAGCAGCAATAAAATGTGTGTCATCCAGCAAATGGAAACACTCTGTGGCACACAGAATCACAGTAGCTTACTTTTTCTGTCTTGTGTCATGTGTGTGGAAAGTTGGTCACACAGCCTTACTCAGCCATGTAACCACTCTCGTGTTCATTCAACAACATGAGTGGTAGACCTTCTACATCTTGTGGTATTAGGGGATGTGGGGACTCACAGTGGGTAAGATAAAGTTCAGGAACTGCTTTAGACAACAATGGAATTCTTCCACAAAAAGTCCTTTCCTTGCTTCTCCTCATGGGACATGTTCAGGGCTTCTTTTATTCCTTATATCCAAATTGCAGTTCTTTATTTCTGAGATTGATGATGCTTCCTTAACATTCCTATAAATCTACATTTTTTAAAGGTCATAGGGGCTTCTGATCACCTACCTCAAATAAAAGTTAGAACACACATTTATGTTATTTACTTATTATTATCAAATTAATAGGGACACTTTCCAAGCAATATATAGATGTGTAGACCCAAAGCCAGTAGCCACTTCTGCTAGAGTGACCCACTGATCTGGTGCAGACAGAACCCCCTTGTGTCACTGGGTGGCTATTCAGCATGAGAACAGGTTACCTGAGGCACACTTTAGCAAAGGGTAGAGGTCACTTGACTGTGAGACAGCATACAATCAGTGGCTTTGCTTGAGCAAACCTAAATATTGTAACTATTAAAGAAGGATCAGTTTATTTATATAGCAAGCTGTAATTAAAAGGTATTGCAGGGCTGTATGGCTGCTTTTGTGCTTTATTCAAGCTAGTGGGATCTTCAGCATAAGAATGATGACTGTCAGCTCTTGGTTGCAACCAATATGAGTATTGGGAATATCAAGGAAATATCTAACAAACTGACTCTGTGGTGGCAAAGTAGATAAATGAGACTCCTGATTCAGAAAAGACTTTGTATCCTGAGAATGTAAGGAAAACTGGCTGGTCCAAAGGCAGAGGTGAAAGAAGATTTATTAAAGCACACCCTTAGCCCATGGACTGCCACTTTTCTTGAATGAGGAAAGATGGAGACAGTAATTCAGCATAACTTCATAATCACAGAAGACACTTGCTTACTGCTTGTGTCTGTCTGAAAGAGCAATCTCAAGACCAGCAAATTTATTGAGAAACATGCTGGACTGTTGTGTGACATAGACCGACAGGCTTTCCTAAGGGGTCATTTATCTGATTCAAAGGAAAATCCACATTCAAAGAAGAAACATGGTACGATCAACTTTCAGCCGGGGCAGACTAAATGTGACGAGGTAACAAATCATATTGTTCATGGAAAAATCCCCCCTCCCCTGTATTTCTTGGATCACTGCTAGCTCTATGCCAGGATTCTTTGCCTCAGAGTATGTGTGCAGGATGGTGGAGCTGCCTGTGGTAAGCCCTCTCAGAGGAGGGCAGAGAAAGTGGAGAGTCCGGAGGAACCACGAATATGAGAGAGATCATGAAGATTTACTGGAAGGGGCTCCACAGACACACAGGCTGCTTATCAAGAAGTTTTATTCAAATTACCAAAACTTGGAGAAACTAAGAAATCTCAGTGACAAAGTGAGATATAATAAATAACTCTGGTATATCCAGGTAATGGAATATTATTCAGTAAGACAAGGAGGAAAGCTAGCAGGCTTCGTAACTCTGAGCAGGAAACAAATCAATATTTTATGGCAAGAAAAAGCAGTCAGTGTGAAAACTAAAAATAGTGTGAGTCAACATCAGGAACACAAAAAAGTTCTGGGATTGCCAGGGGTGATGAGGTAGGGTGAAGATGAATGTCAAAGTGTAGAGTATTTTACACAGGAACACTATTTTTATGAAGCTACAATGGATATGTGTACCTATGAAACAAGGACACCAAGAATGACCTCTGGTGTGAACTGTGTGGACAAGGATGTTGGTGACTTGTTAATTTATTGAGTACCACTGAGGGAGGGTAAGTCAGTGGCAGGGCTGTTGCATACATGTAGAGACAGCAGCTATGGGGAATTTATAATTTTTTTCTCTATTTTTACTGACCCTAAAACTGTTCTAAAATTAAGTTTTATTCATTAATGAAAAAAGAAAACCTTATCACTTGTTGTTACATGTTGGCCAGCAGACTACGGACAGACATCTTGTTTCATTAAAGAGAAAACAGAACAGTACATTCTATCGTAACAACACAAGTGTTGATATCATATATTCTGGAAGCAATATGGCATCTTACATGTACTTAGCTTCCAGTGATAATGAGTAGTATTTATCCGTAGAAGTTACAGTATACATCAGTTTTTAAGTATTTAAAAATTTATTTTTATTATTTTGAAGTGTGTGTGTGTGTGTGTGTGTGTGTGTGTGTGTGTGTGTGTGTGTGTGAATATCTGTGTATGGGTGTGAGCACATGGGTGCAGGTGCACATGGAGGTCAAAGGTGGTGTCTTCCCTGGATCTGGAGTTACGAGAGCTGCCTGACATAAGTATTGGGAACTAAACTCTGGTTCTCTGGAAAGGCAATAAATTCTCCTAACCCCTGAGCTCTCTCTCCAACCCTGTATGCACCATTCTTTATGTATTGTGCTATCCAGTGTGGGTTGTAGTGGATATTTGTTGTTTATTTATGGCAGACTCATGATACATAGAATAAGAAAACGCTAATGCAGCCGACTCTGAAAGCATTCCAAAGATCCACATTCAAGCTGGCTATGTTAGCTCGTCAAGATGAATGTGTTTTAGTGATTTCTGTTTGACTACAAAAGTAAACATCTCATTGTAGTAATTTTGGATATTGCATGATCAAAAAGAAGAAAATTACAGTTGTTCAATTAGTCAAAGAAAAACTGCTGTAAATCTGGTTGGAGTTGCTTTATAAAGTTTTTTAGTCAGGAATGACAATCTCAAAAATATTCTAAATTAAAAAATTATTGCAGTAAAACACATGCAACCTAAAATTTATCATCATAATCAGTTTTTGTATAGTGCTCAGGATGTTAAACACACTCACCACATCTCCAGGTAACCTCCTGAAAAACTGGAACTTGTAACCAATACTCTAATCTTTGTTACTCTGGCTCTGACCAAGGTGGAGACATTATATGATGGAATCACAGTGTATTCTTCATGTTTGTTTGTCTTAGGAAGGCACCCTCAGGGTTCTTCTGTGCAATAGTTGGTGTCAGAAAGTCTTTGCTTTTCAGGGCTGGATACTAATCCATTGAGTGTCATAATTTATTTCATCATCATTCATGTTTGCTTTGCTTCTAAGCTTGAACTATGGCTGTGATGCAGCCATGGATATAGATATGCATCTGGGATATAGATAAGCACTTTTATTTCTTTTGAATACATATCCTCAAGTGGGATTATTAGATTGTTTTCTATATTTTGAAGCACTAAGTGCTCTAGTATGTTCTGTTGTGGCAACATCATTTTGTATTCCCATTAATACTACACAAGGGTTCCAACTTTTCTAAAACTCAATACCTAAATATTTTCTGTCCTGAGGGTGCAAAAGGATATTCCATAATTCTTCAGCTGCTTCTTGATACATATATATGTGTATTATCACATGATCATCCAACAAATTGTGTTAAGTCTGTTATTGATTAAGCTAATAGCTAAGTGGTGGTATGAGGTCATTTTCCAGTTAATGGGATGTTTGAAGTTAGTAAGAACTTTATCTAAGAAAACTTAGGCAAATTATCTGCCAGTAATTACAATATTATATTTCTCCAGCTGTTTATATGCCCTTTTCACACTATTTAAATGATCTTCACCCAAGGTTTTATTTCTGAACTTCTGGTTCTCATTAGGGAAGCTCATCTTCTCACATGACTCCAGGCACTGAATCTTCACCAAGAATTCATAGGTATGTGTCAGGTTTACGACTGTCTTATGTTCTTAGGGTACATTTTACACAGTCTCAACTCAATACCCCATGGACACATGCCCCAAAACTAGGTCAGAGCCCCTTCCTTCTTAAACATTAGTCTCACTGTTCTCTAATTAGAAATTTGAGATTCATTATAGAATTCTCCATTTCCATGTCATCTATTGATTTCATTCCTTTGCTGTACTATGTCTAGACGTCTTGTTCATGGACACGGCATTGCTTTCTTTCGTTTCAGAACCCCCTATCGTCTTACAGAGACCTCTCCATTCACCTTGATGTTCTCACCTGCTTTGGTATCCATCATTGCTGATCCAGTTCCTCTCCTTAGGTGTTCAGTTGAGAAATGGTCCAGCTGCCTGAGCATAAAATATGACATACATCACTACCTGATCACTTACAGTCATGCTTTCCTTATATGTAGACATAGACTCTAACAACTGTACTGTGAAGCAGTTCTGGCCTTGT
Source organism: Peromyscus maniculatus bairdii (assembly GCF_049852395.1). NCBI lineage: Eukaryota > Metazoa > Chordata > Mammalia > Rodentia > Cricetidae > Peromyscus > Peromyscus maniculatus. The sequence continues at coordinate 28,030,206 of NC_134864.1, forward strand.
GTAAATATCACGGCATTCCCTTATACAGATCTTGATAGATACAGTGTCACTAGGCTATGCAACCTTAGGGAGCCACTTTCATACACATGGTTCATCATTGACGAAAACTTGGTTTGGTAATTATAATCTCAGAATTGTTTTCACTAACTACATCACCTTTGCTTTCAATGACACTTCAGAATCATCATTTCTGGCCACATTTAAATGTGGCCATTTTGTTTTATTTTCACTCAAATACCTCTTACTTCCCAATTACACAATGGAAATCATTGTCTCACCCCAAATAAGCTAACTAAATGCCTTGTAGGTGTCCTTGTATTCCAGGATCAGTAAGTGTCCCTTGACTGATTAAAATCACCTACCTTTCCACTCAACCTTGCCCCATCATTTCTCCATTCTAAGCTCATCATCTGTTCCTACCACTTTTATTGCCATTCCAATGAACACTTATGTACTTAGAACACAGTGGGTGTTCAATAAATATTAAAGAGGAACAGCGTACTTCCCATGCTAAGTAAAATCTAGTCTTATTTCCAGGCATGCTAGGAAGGTAGTTTAGTTTTATTTATCCATGAGTATTATTGAGGAAACAGTCCTCTCTCACTCCAAACACTTGCCCCACAGATTTTTATATCCTGATTATCCTTATTATGCTGCTTTGATGCTTTGCTACTTTTCTTTCCTTGCCTCATTTCCTCTGCCTTCACTGGCATCGCCTCCATCCAGCATACTTTCTTGGAATATTCTTCTATTGGTTCCTAGGCCTTTCACAGAGTGTTTTCTCTCAGACAGTCATTGTCTGATGGCTGCTAGTGACTGTTCACAGGCCCCTTCTTCAGTGATATGCTCTTGTGCTGTCCTTTTTACTCTGAGGTCCTGGGAATAGTCCTACACAGACTGTCCTATTTCCATCTCCATTGACTCTTAGCCAGATCTTTGACCTTGGGGATATTCATTAGCTCATCCAGGGACTGATTTAAAAATGCTCAATCACTGTCATCTTTTCCCCCCATATTGCTAATGTAACATTAACTATGATGAACTGCAGCTCCATTTAGTAATTTGCTGTGCCCAGTGGACGATGTGCCTCCTAAAGGGGTTTTCAAGTCCCAAAGAGGTCATATCCATCATTGAAGTCACCCCTGGGCACTTATCTGGTCACAAATGCACTTAAATACTTTTGAGGAAATGACCCTCAGCTTTCAAGACACTTTATCTACCCACAGCAGTGTTCTCTTCCTGTCCTCGAGGCAGTTAACATCCTGCCCATCATTCTGTGCATCGCCTCTGCTTCTCTGTGCCTGGAAAGCTTCCATAGGATTTCTTGTGAAGACTAAGAAGTTCCTACCTCTGCCAAAAGAAGAAAACATTTGAACAGCAATATAATATTATTGTCGAGCCAGGGCCTGTACATCTGAACTCTTTTCTACATTGCTCTACAATTAATATGGGGTTATTCACCACTAAAGTTATGAAAATAAAATGTAAAGTCAAAGTTGACTTGCTATTGTATTATATTTATGTGTATTTTGGTTTTACAAGTTTCTGGATGATGAATATATTGAACATATTTCTGTTACTGAAACAGCCCACCTTGTGGTTGTACAAGATTCATATTGCTCATTCCAGTGACTCTTAATTAACTCACTTGTTTATAATTATAATGAATTAATTTGCTTATGGTGTGGTACATTTTTCTTTGTCATAACCAACAATTCTGTGTATCTGTAAGTCAGACATGATGAACAAAAGAGAGACTTTTTGTTAAGATGTGGACAGAGTGGCTGTTTCAATAACATAACTGGGATTGAATGAGAAACTAACACCCAATGTGATGTCAGTTTCTATTTAACATAGATTTTTTTTTAAGGAAGTTGAGAATGGCATTGTTAGAACTAACTTTCTTGAACATTCTGGGTATACACCATATACAGCCATAGAAGTGTTTCATTGTCTACTGTTACTTCAGCATCCTCTGTCTGCATGCTGCCCGTTATCATTTGTAGGGATGTATCTGGAAATGAAAATGATTTAAAAAAAAAAAAGTGAAGTCTACTGGTCTAGTTAATGTTCGTGAGTCTAAGCTAAGTTCTATTTCTGGCTCTGTCTTCCCTTCTTGGCTGCAGTACAGGCTGCCTAAGCTTTCATTATTACTTATTTTATTGCACTGTATTGTTTTTTAAAGTGATTATTTCTATGGCAACGAGGCACTATTCCAGGCGGCAGGGATGGATAACAGCCACAGTGGAGTTGGAAATCAGCAACAAAGATAAAGAAAATGGCGAGAACAGGGATAGGGCACATAAGAACTTGAAAGCAAAAATGTAAGATGAACCAATAGCTCAATGAATATGTTCTCATTTCTTATATCAGTTACTGGGAAAGTTTGCTTTCTTCAAGTTTACAGGTTCAATGAATCAATTAGCCAGATTTATGCTTATTTTCTTATAGCTCAAACCAAGAAGGCTACACTTGTGAAGTCAGCAATACATTCCTCCTGATCTGCCATCTTTAACCTTCAGTAATAATTACTTTAGTATAAGGAAATTTATCAAGTACCATATGTGGAGGTGGTCCTAGGTTAGAAAGCAAACCAAAACAGATTACACACTGTTTTTCAGAGAGGAAAGAATAAAATTCCTTTGATGACAAAGACTTGTATTTGACTATCAGTTAGTTGTTGCTACTGTTTCGTTTTATCAAAGTGGGCTGTGGTGATTCTAAAGAAAATAAAAATAGTTAACAGATAGATAATCTTAGTCACAAGGATTTCAGCTTTGTTGGAGACACTGAACTTATTTCAATATGTTAACTTTATGTTTTAGCTTTCCTGGTTAGAAGAGGATGTTTTGAATTTATAAACCTACACCACAATAAAAGGAAAAATTCTTGGATGGTGAACTCAGGTAGGGCAGACTCCTCGTGTCTTACATTCTTTGTGTGAACTAACACTGAAAGACACATTTGACTCTGTCGTTAGTACTTGACCTTGTAGGAGGCCCCCAAACTGTTGACTAAGGCTGCAGATTGACTGTTGCTGCAAGGGTAATTGCCACTTGATGGCTTAAATGTGGTCTGTGGGTATGTCTTGACTTTTGAGTACTGTTTTAGAGGACTGAACTGTGTTTTGTGTTCACTTCCTTTCCACTGAGCTCAAGGGGACAGGTCCAGAGTTGCTTGATTTATTATATGGAAGCTAATGAAGTGTTTGTGCTCCTCGAACTCATGGTTTCAGTGTGCCCATAAAGCAGGTCTGAGAGGAAATGGGTTGACCGCTTCTCTCTGCCAACATACCAGTATAGAGGTCTGCTCCATTTGGATGGCAAAGAGGACATACAAATCATGTCATAAAAATGTCATGTTATATGGATAAAAAAAAAGAAAAGAAAATGATCTATGATATTTGAGCTTTTTTATTCTACACACCATAGTCCAAAAACAATTCCACTCAGCCCTCATAAGTAAATATTCCTTCGGAGTATCATTGTGTTTTGTGACTAGAAGTGTTGAAGTTTGTACTGTGGCATACACAATTTGTTTAAGGGTTAATAGATTCAGAAGCCAGGTCACTTAACTCTAATTCTAGTAAATTCTCTTGACATTAAACAAGGTATCTGCCATCTCAGTGTCATTAGTATTCTATTATCAAAATTTAATTTAAAAGAAAATGAAAATGGATGCTAATGAAGACCATGAAAATCTTGTTAATTATTGAATATTTTGAGATCAAGTGCATAATATTTGACTCATTAGTCAACAGGCTTGCAATGTGGTTGAATTTTAAAACTTATAATTGTTGTTGTAATGACCTTTCCATTAGATGAATAGAAGAACATTTTTCCCTAGGTAAGAGTTTAATTTTTTGTTTGTGCTTTTATTCTATCAAGAAGATGATTCAGTCATTCGTAGGATGTTTAGCCTGTGTAAGAATAAGAAATGAGCTAATTAACCTCAGATTTCTTTGTTAAACTTGGTTAGCAGCAGATCTGCCACTTGACCTCTTATTAGACAAGATCACATGGTGGAAAGAAATGGCCAGGAATCCTCTATGAATTCTAATCAGAGTTTCTGTAAAACTAGTTTTCCCTTTGCATGTTCCTTGGTTCACAAGGTACTCAGTTACCTTAGTTTTGAAATAATCTTTTGTTGAAGAATAAAGTCAGTTTTGTTTGGTTTTAATTAGCTTGAAGAGAGATGCATTCAGTGTCCTTTAATAAAATTCTATTATGTCTCAGGTGCTATATGAAATGAGATTTCTATATATATAAGGTAGCATGTGAAAAATAAAAGTGATTTTTATTGAAAAAATAATTTTGTGTACTCTTTTCCAAATATGAACTGGCATTCTTATTCTTGATGATGATCAAATATTTTATTTAAATCCATGAGATAAATTGTGGAAATCTACAAAAGAGAGGATGTCTCTTAGATTGTGTTGTAGCTATACTAGGAAGTGGCTTCTCAATGGACTGCATACTGTGTATACAATTGTGGTTGCATGAAATTCCTCACCCAGTCACACTATAGTGTAAGTACACTCTGATGTTCACATTGCACAATACTTTAACAACACAATTCTCATTGTTACTTGGTGATGGTTGCCTGCAGCTGTCTCATCCAAGTTTATTTCTGTGGTCCTATTAATCTTCGTTCAAGAACTTTTATAAGCAGTTACCACTTACTAATACTTTGAAAGCAGCACAGTGCTGTGGTTTTACTAGCAACATGGTTAATTCTTTTCTCATAGTCATTTTAATGAGTTCTCCTTTGAGGAAACATTCAAAACATAAAAACAAGTCTTAACAACTAAAATATAAAATAAAAATACAGTCTGATAATGGCTAGGCTTTATTAATTACTTCATATTTGAATGTACTGTAAGCCTAAGAGGTAACACCTACACTTACACTCATCATATCCATTGGGAAACTGAAGTTCAGTGACGTATGTTGGCAAGTGGACAGATGGCAAAGCCTGGTGTCTTGGTCTTTCTTCTCCACTGGTGAGATGAGAATGATTAGAATCGTGTTTTAGAAGGGTATAGAAAGAAAGGTGTCTAGACACATCAAGTAGGAAGAGACTCCTCAGACTTCATAAAAGATGTGATGTTGGTCAGGCTTTACAGATCTAAAAGTGGACTTAGACATCAGTGAGTAGGGCAAGCGAAGTGCCAAAGGATGAGGAAACAGAAAACTTTTACTACTGTAATTAGTACCTCCTGTTAGAACGTAGAAGAATAAGGATGAGAAACAAAATGGAGCGTTAGAAAGTGCAAAAGACCACGAGAGATCATATGTATGAAACAACAGAAAGACAATTATCACTACTAATCCAGGGACTTTACTCTATGGGACATTATTTTTGAAAGATTTTGATTTATCAGATATATGAAATACTGCCTGTGGACTGTCATTTTCAAATTATGTTCCCATAGCTTCTGTGCATTGAGCATCATATGATTCTGTTTTGCCCTTTAAAAGTTCTGCTAGGCCTCAGATTGTTCTTTCATTTCTAGTATTTTTGGCAGGGTCTCAGTATGTAGATCTCAGGCTGGCTTCTAGTCACAATCTTCCTCCCTCAGCCTCCCCATTGCTAGAATTATAGGCATGTACTGCTCCGATCATCTAAGCCTGCAGGCTTCTTGGGTGATTGTGCAATTCACATATATCTGTTGTTTTTATTTCTTCATTTGTTTGGTTTTGCAATGCAAGTGCTTGGACCAAGAGCCTTGCACATGCTGTAACAGCACTCTACCTCTGAGTTAGATACCCAACCCTTAAAAATTGTATCTTCTGTCATCCATCATCTACCTACCTACTTATCTAAGCACCTATCATCCATTTGCCACCCATCTAATACATTTATAATATACACAGTACATATAGTACATGGACATCTATTTTTTTTGTTTTGTTTTGGTCTGGTTTTTGTTTTTGTTTTTTTTCTTTTGCATGATTTCCTAGTCCTAAGGAACATCGGCAATTGATTCAGTATTAGAGCCTATGGTAATTTTGGTTAAACCCTTAAGAGGCAATTTGACCTGCTTCACCTATCAGTAAGAGGTTGAATCTTGAGTTGGGGCACTTAGCTATGATAACAGAGGACAATAGACCTCAGCCTATGGAAGTGGAGAGAGATAGGCTCATTCTTTCTGTGGGTGGAGGGTAGGGTACGTAGCTGTCAATGACTTCTCAATATAGAGGGTGTTGTCTGATATGGGTACCAAGTTCATTAGCCATCACCATAAACAGTGACGATGAATGTGTTAACTAGACTGAGGTTTATGGAATTTTGAGACAGCCAAAGATCTATGATGCAGAAGAGAAAGAAATAAAAAATCATCAGATGGTTTCAGGTTAATGAATTGAACTACAGGAGGGCAGAGTATTTTGTAGAGTCCATGTTATATACATGCCAAGCACACGGAGTAGGGTGCTTTCTTACCTCCTACTCAGTCTATAAGCATGCCAGGTACTGGGTTTTATTTTATTGATTTCATTAAAATCCAGACTGTACATTTATGCAAAGTTAACTCTTTACTATAATTATTATCATTCAGTAATTTTACAAGTTGATAGGCTTCCCTGTGACAATTGCAAATGTTCATATAATGCACTATTACCCTGTCAAGCCTCCCTTCAACTCTATTCTATTCCTCTTTTTCCCTTCCACTTCCTCTTTCCTAACAGTCCTAGAAAAGGATCTCATTTTCTTCAAAGTATTAAACAGTTTACCAACAATGTGGGACCACCAAGCCCACCCCAGTTTGAATATTCTCTTGTTAGTTACTTGATTTTAATTATTGTTCATGATTTTATCATTAAAAGGTTAAAAGTTTACTATGTCGCTTCTTCAAACTTACCTTTAAAGCCGTTAGTTGAACAGTGTTCACCTCATATTCATAATATAGCATTCAAACAGCCAAGCCAGATGTAAACATAAAGTGCTAAATACAAGTGTCTCTGTTTTTACCTCTTGCCTGGCCTCCTCATCCTACCTCCACACCATTTTATATTTCTTCCCTATAGATGATCGTAGTTCATCATGTCCTTCTAGACTCTAACACACACACACACACACACACACACACACACACACACACACACACACACACACCAACTAGTTCTCATGATAAGAAGAGGGTAACTGTGAGTTCAGCACAGATTAAATAGTTTTAAGAAATAAAATTTGTCTGTACTGAGCGTATGCAGACTTAATTTTTCTCATCATTGTTTCTTAAATAATATAGCATAAGGGCTATTTAAATTATATTTCTATTATAGTAGATATCAGAAGTTACCTATATGTCACTTTACCTAGACAGAAGGATGTCAGTTATATATGCATTTACCTGCTGTTTTATATTTGAAGCTTGTGAATCTTCACAGGATCCTGGAATTGAACCTCATGCCTACTAAGGTATATATAAATGAAGTTCATATCATACTGTAGTATGTATTTAATGTAGCTACTCTCATGAGTACATGATCAGTAAAAGTTAAAGAAATTTTCCTTTAATAGTGTAATAACCAACATATTTATTCATACCTTTATGGATACACAACTATGTTTATATGTGAAGGTTTTAAATAGAACTATAGAATTTGTGGATCAAAGGTACATGCTCCATAGATTTTGCTCAATACAACAAAGTAGCCATACTAAAAACCAGTAGCAGTGTGTACTACCATCAACAATATAGAAATTGCTTGTTTTCTGTTCCTTCACCAGTTTTATTTTCTTGATATCTTTCGACAGTGTTTTATTAACTCAATGGTATAGATTAAATATTCATAAGAAAGTAATAATTTACATGCCACCATATAGAGATGATGTAAAATACTTTTCTATGAGTGATTAAAGATCAAGGTCATTTAAACTCCAAGTCTGGAGGGTGACCTCTTAAACAGAACTCTATCCTCCCAAAGGAAATGGGTGTTACCCATCCCAATGAAACTCAACTTCTTATTTAGTAGAAAATTATGGCCAAAGACTGAAGGAGTTTGAGCTCTTATAAATACCTGACATCTGGAAGCAATGTATTTCCATAAGAAATTTAACTCAGAATTAATAAACATAGGGGAATATTCAAGCCCTTTACTATTTTGATCATTATTCTCTTCTTACACTGATTAAAAAGGTAGCAAATATTCCTTCCCTTTTTTTAAAAGGTGAATGAATCATTGGCTCCTTCTTTTCCTCTTTAGGTTTTGAGGGAGCACCATCTACAAACACCTGTTCCTTAACTCTGTATATTTTTGTATATGTGTGAGTGTGTGCACATGTGTATGTTCATGTGCATATGTGTAGCAGGAATCTTAAAGAGTCTTATTAATAAAATCAAACCTGAGCCAGGTATTGGGGTGAACTGTAAGACCAGAGAACCAGAACAAGCCACAGCTAACCTCACCTGGCCAACTTCTCAGCTGATCTTGTTTCCTCAGACTGGAAGCCTCAGTGTTTTCATATCCGAATGACTCTCAGCTGAACTGTGCAGCTAGAAGCCTGAAAGCTTAACCAGTCAAATGCTTCTAGTTTCTGGTCCTAATGCCTTATATACCTTTCTGCTTTCTACCACCACCTCTTGGAATTAAAGGCTCACTTCGTGTGTCACCATGCCTGGCCGTTTCCAATGTGGCCTTGAATTCACAGAGATCCAGAGGGATTTCTACCTCTGGAGTGCTAGGATTAAAGGTGTGAGTGCCACCATTTTCTAGCCTTTGTATCTAGTGGCTGTTCTGTCTCTGACCCCAGATAAGTTTACTAGGGTGCACAATATGTTGGAGAACACAATACCACCTCACATATGCATTCATGTATTCAATAGAATGTGTGTCTTCAAGCTTGTGCATGTGTGTGTCCATTCATGTTTGCAAGATTCTGGGCATTCACCTGACCTCCTGGAAGTTCTTGGGTTGCATAGCAGGGCCACAGACCCTTAAAAGTCCTATATGTAATCTATATATAACTATCTGTCCTACCTGGTCACTATCGCCTGCCAGAATTTAGTTTACTTGCTCCAGGTAATATAACATACACACAGTCTAGCCCTATTTTCAGCGTGCTCTGGAAGGTTATGGATTAAGGTTCCTAGTTCCCTGATGAATAGTGTCGGGTACAAGCACCTGAAATCCAGGTACTTCGCTGTGTGTGTAATAATAAACACTTAATGAACCTGTTAAATGTATCTGTTTTGCTTCTGCCAAGGATTCAGTGGAGGAAATGCAGCCAATTAAAAGAATTTCTTTTTTTTATTCATTTTTTTCAAGACAGGGTTTCTCTGTGTAGCTTTGCACCTTTCCTGGATCTCACTATGTAGACCAGGCTGGCCTCGAACTCACAGAGAGCCACCTGGCTCTGCCTCCCGAGTGCTGGGATTAAAGGCGTGCGCCACCACTGCCTGGCTCAATTAAAAGAATTTCTGACCAAGTGCCATGCTTCAGGTGCCCTGACTTTCTGGTTAGATTGCCTTTTCAAGACGAATGGCCTTTTTATTATCTTCTGACTTAGATATTTTCCTGTTGACATAGTGATATGTCAACTAGAACTAATATTTCTTAAATCAATGACTCTGTATTCAAAGAATCAACAAAGGTGACAGTCCTGAGATGGAAACAGGGAGGAGGATGGTATCATTGTAGTAAAGTTGCCTCTCTTTGAAGGAGCATCCCCTGTAAATCAAATGCCATTTGTACTTGTGGCAGGGTATACGGGATAAATCAGAAGAAGGGAGGGCAGAGGGTTTGGCTCTTTCTACATAGATTCCACTAAAGGAGCTCTGGTTTTACATTATGGGAAATGTAATCAGATGGAAAGCTCTTGAGGTTGAAGATACCAGCTATGGATCTTGAGTATGTGCCAACAGTAATTACTGGTTATACTGCAAAACAATTTTAGTAAGTTGCGTAGGAGAACACAGTGACATGAACAGCTGGTTATTGCCTTGGCCCTCGTACTGTATTTGAAATATTGCCACTACATATGCCAAGCATTATTTATGCTTATGGTGGCTTTTGGTAGCTATTTGATACTTTCTATGATTAAATATAATTCAGTGTTTTCAGTTTGCCTTCCTATCTTTTGAAAGAAGAACCTGCAGATTTGCCATTTTCATTTATGTGTCAAAGAAAAATGTATTTGAAATTAAAGCCAGCTATATTTGCCAGGTTTTCATACAAGAACATTTATAAACTGTGAGTTTTAGCTGAAGAGAAAAAAGTCATCTATACCTATAAGTAATGGACTTTACAAGTAGATAGTCTTAAATATTTACTGCAAATAAGGATTTTCTCAGGCAGTGATAACATTTAACTCTAAAAATCACAATTTATTTGAAAATACTTTATTCTTTGACTTCTTACTCATTCTGGACTTTCTGCATATCGATCTTGGGATACCATATGTTGTATAAGACACTAGAATCAGTCTGAGCTTCAAGAGCCATGATACAGTGTGTGCCTGTCAACATGAAGTTAAGGATTTGTAGTGGAGGGGAAAATAAAGGGGAAACACCACTCATTTATCATGACATTGAAGTCTGGTTGGTCATGGAAGCTCTCAGGGCTCAAACATTGCTTAGGATGCCGCCTGGCAGGAGAGCCCAGCCTCTAATTCACTTGGTCATTCTCGGTTTAGAAACTTACTATCACAAAGGAAACAACAGGCTTCAGGGTTATACACACTCAGGTGTCAGGGTGTGAGCAAATGGGGAATGTGTGGCATGTAAGGTTAACATGTGACTGAATGCTACTTTAGACCTCTATTCCTGTTGAGCTTGAAGTGGGTGAAATGAATCAATAAGATTGGAAGTTTCAGGTTAATTTAATCCACTTAATCTAAACACCACTCTATGAATGAATTTTGGATGAGGTCTGACATTCTTCTGAGTCCTCATGTGCATACATTTATTAATATTTCAGTAAAACATCTTTGGAAAGCTCAGATGAAAGTTATCAAATCACTGAAAGTTATGTCTAATAAGGAGAGGAGAGCACACTTCCTCAAGAGCCCTGATACAGCTTAATTTTGGGATTTTTTTTTTTTTTGGTTTTTCGAGACAGGGTTTCTCTGTGTAGCTTTGCGCCTTTCCTGGGACTCACTTGGTAGTCCAGGCTGGCCTCGAACTCACAGAGATCCACCTGGCTCTGCCTCCCGAGTGCTGGGATTAAAGGCGTGCGCCACCACCGCCCGGCTAATTTTGGGATTTTATCACCAAATTATGTGAATTGACTTGCCTTGTTGTGGATAATACATAAATTGCTGTTTATTTGAAAAGCAATCAGTCCTCAAAATAACTAAAAGAAAAAGTGAAAATTTAACTTTTCTATTCAGACCTTTATTAATAGAAATTTAAAAAATGGTCATTCCCTATATTTCCAAATGAATGTTTATAGTTAAACTAAATTTAAACATTGCTATTAGTTGTATCTCATTAGAATGGTATTATAATTTCCTAAATATGATCAATGTTTAAATAAGAGTATTTTCTCAATCTCACTTCATGACTATTAAATAGATTCAATGCCATTTCTGGATTTAGGTTTTACATTTCTCTTTTGGATAATTCTAGATGCTCCAGTCACAAATGCCCACAGGAAACATCACTAAGTGTTTCTGCAAAATAATAAAGGTTGGCATGTTGTTTTTATTAATCTCCATGGCATCTTGGAAGACTATATAGCCTTTATATTCTGTTTTTTTTTTATACTTTAAAACAAATCCTGCAAGCATCATTTCATTGCCCTGTGAGCAGTGATCTGTGTTTAGTGCTCAGCTGGTCCTAGGAGCTTTCCATTTACAGCTATGTCTTTTTGCCTGTTTTCCTGGACATCTTACTTTTACAGTTGAATAACAAACAATGTTAGGGTTATGTCTCAGTTTGGGCCATTTCTGTGACCAGTTTTCTTGGGGGAAATGTCCCTGTTTACTTAAAACTATAAAGACAACTACTCTTTTTGCTGTCCTTAAAATTCCCTGGTATTTATGTTATTTAAAAGCTTCAGACTATCTTTTTTTCTTTTTTCAGAGCCTCTAGTAGAGTAAATTTACTGCTTTACCCTCTCCTTCTGGGTAGATAGGTATTTCTCAACTAAGAATCTAACATATGGAGTGCTCTGAAATGGGAACCTTTGTGCAACGATATGGTGCCACCCATGGAAAATTCCTCACCATGAAAACTTTATTTTGTAAACAAAATAGTTACATTGTGTAAAATTCCTTCCAGTCCGTATATATCTATATACTTAAGGTGTTTAGGAGACTTAAGTGAATTGTGTGTTTTGACTTGAGTCCCATCCCCATGAAATCTCATCAAATATATGCAGATATTCCAAATTAGGGGGGGGGACCTGAAATTGAACACTCTTCTGGTGTAACAATTTTCACAAAGGGGTATGCCAAGCTGCAGTTCACTTTGAGTCATTTCATATCACATCATAAATATCCCTATGGTCTATAATCATAAGCCCCTCAGTAAGTAAGCCATAGTATTATATTTCTATTGAACTACACTCGCCTAATCTCACAACTCTCTGTTTATTAGGTGCAATGGTATTACATGGGTGTAAAATATGTGTTTGAGTTCAGCTTAACTGCTGACGTATGCACGTGCTGTAGTGTGATTTAAAACAGGAGGTTGTTTTCTAAAACCGAGAATCAGCCTTGTCTTAATACTCCATCTTTAGAGAGATGCATCGTTTTTTTTTTTTTTAAATTTAGGCATCAACATCTCTGAGAGGAAATTGTCATGACAGCACCTGGCTATGAATTAGACTCTCATGATGCTAGGTTCTATTAAGAACTTAGTCCACTTACTCCAAAAGTTGCTGGCTTTTGACAGAAAAGGGAAATAATGAATTCAGAAAATAGAATTTCCCTGTTTACCATTTAAATTCCCTTTAGTCCCAAATACCATATATTTAATCTCTGGTAAAGGCTCCATGTATTTGTAGCATTGCTTCAGTTTTGTTCCTAACAGCGAAGATGAATAAAGTTCCATTTTAATAGACAGTGATTAAAGACTCAGATTAATTGTTTAATACACATACTAAATTTTATGATAATGAAATACAAAAGATTGAGATTTTAGTCAAAGACAGTCATTTATGTCTATTCGGTCCAAAAGCAAAAGAAGAAACATTTTTTTTAGTGTTAGCTACTATAATTACATTGAATGAAATACTCAGATTTAGAATAGAAGGGACCAAGTCGCTTTAATAGTTTAGCACAAGGCAGCAGAGCAAGTAACCTTTGAAGGTAGGTAAGTGTAAGGTAAGTCTTCCACATCTACCATTTTAACTTGAGAGAGTTATCTGTTTACATCAAGGCACGTGTGTTGTGACCTAGTCAATATTTTATGGATTGGCAAATACATGGAAACCTTAAAACCAAGATGCAAAGACCTGGCAGGACTCCTACTGTGCTGCTCCCGCCTGGCAGAGGTCCCCATTTCACTGTGCCTTGTTCTCTCCAGTTGCTCCTCTGAGTATTGCCTTTGATCAGCTATACAGGACTTTGTAACAACTTCTTTTCTTACTTACTTCTGGTGAACTGACTGTTGCTTGGCTGGACTGAACTGAAAGGTATACCAGTGTGGCCGAGACAATGGACTATCTGCTGAAGGACTAAGACAGCTGATCTTCTCCGGTGGCTTTGCCAACATGACTGCCATTTTCTGAGTTTTCTTTTGTTCCAGTTGGTTCGTCGCTGTGCGTGTTGCCTTGTTGTATTGCCAAAGTAAGACCTTTGTTTGGAATTAAAATGTTACTACAAATATAATTGGCTTTTTTGTCCTCAGAGGATAGGAATAATGATTAATTAATTCATTAATTAATTTATGAGACAAGATCTTCTTAGGCAGTCTAGGGTAGCCTTGAACTTATATAGCCCATGATGGTCTCAGATTCACAATCTTCCTGCTTCTGCCTCCTGAATGCTGACATTGTAAGTGTGTGCCTCCTTTACATTCTGTTTCCTTTACTGTTATTCATGGCTTTGGATGGATAGCTTAGGTCTGTGTTAATTTTGAAAAACAAAAAAAATGCACATGTATGCATTTATTTCCAGCAAAATCAGAGAACAGGGAATGAGTGGGGTGAGGAATAAAAAGCCTTTACTTCAAGGCAACTTTCATTTCCTATCTACACCCACATTCCCCTAGATGAGGTGAGGTGTCAAGCTGGCTTCACTTTTCTCTTTGGGGAGATGAGACTGTAATTAGCTATTAGTACTGTTTAATCCTAAAGCATAATCAGGTAGATGATGTTGGTAAAATATTTGGACAAGAGGAAAAATCAATGAGAATTGCTTTCACTTTAAAAACTGCCTTATTGCTGCCTGACCTTCCCCAGAACAATGGTTCTGAGGACTTGTGCTCATGACCAAGTTCCCATCTTCATTCTCATGTCCTTCATGAACTCCAGACTAAGACATTCAATAGATGAAAGAGAATCCACATCTGGATATTCCACTTGAAGCTCATAATGATGACGTTATCATCTCCCTCCCAGTGCCCCTCGACCCTTGATCTGTTTTCACTCTCTAGTGAAGTAGAAACTATGGCTGCTTCTCCACTCCCGTCCATCTTTCCTCCAACTCCCAGGGTAGCTTCTGAGATGTTTCTCTAACCCAACTCATCCCAGCGGTCTCAATATAGTGCTCATCTCATCCAAGGTTTCATTACCTAGAGTCAATGTGCATAGTATGAAAACCTATGTACGCATTACAGTAAGGTAGATGATAGATACATGCATACACAAATATGCACATATATATATATGGATAGATAGATATATAGATGGTAGATACATACATATACACATATACATAAACATGCACATACATATATTTATACATATACATGAATAGATAGATAAATAGATTATAGGTACATACATATACATATATACATAACCATACACACATATACATGGATAGGTAAATACATAGACAATAGACACATACATACATACATATATATACACACATATATGTCCATACACATATATAAATGGATAGATAAACAAATGTGTACATGCATATATACATAGAATGATAAATACATAGATGATCAATGATAGGTAGATACCTACATATGTAGCCAGAAGGTTTCTTTGGTCCCACCCAGCCCGCAGACCCACAGCCATTTATAAAATAATTACTCAGAGACTTATATTAATTACCAATTGCATGGCCTATGGCAGGCTTCTTGCTAGCTAGCTCCTATAACTTAACCCATTTTTGTTAACCTATATTTTGCCACATGACTGTGGCTTTACCAGTCTGCTGGCATCTTGCTTCTCCTTTGGCGATGGCTGGCTTTTCTTCCTGTCCTTTCTTCTTTCTGTCTCCCTCTTTGCATTTTCCACCTGCCTCTAAGCTCCCTTGCCATAGGCCAAAACAGCTTTATTTATCAACCAATCGGAGTGACATATATTCACAGCATACAGAAAAACATCCCATAGCATACATATATATGCATATGTGCATAAACATACATATATGTATGTACAAGTATAGATAGATAAATACATAGATGATAGATACATATATATGTTCATATGTACATAGAGATATATATGGATAGGTGGATACATACAGACATATATACATAGATAAATACATATAAATAGATGACAGATGATCAATATTACATACATATATTCATATATACATATATATGTACATATGGATAGTTACCTACATATATACATGCATATAAACATAATTACATGTATAATAGATAGATGATAGATAGATAGATAGATAGATAGATAGATAGATAGATAGATAGATAGATAGATAGATAGAGATAGATAGGCAGACAAATATAGCATACAAAAGTTTTGGTACCACCTGTGACATTTGTCACCCACTGGAATTTTGGATCATGTGAATAAAGGGGAATGACTGCCTGTACCTTTATCTTAAACTCAAACGCTTGTCTTTGCTTTATTGTTCCAGCTCTGACTGTGGCTTCATACTTAATATTCAGGCCTTTGCTAACGTTCCCACTTTCACCTCTGGAAGAACAGTCCAGTCACAGGATGTTCATGCTCTCCTCAAGCCTGCATCATTCCCCTGGTCCTTTGCACCCGTAGACAGCCTTGCTCTAGCTGTGTTGCCCAGAGCATCATTCTCCCTTCTCTTCCTAAGGTTTTCTCCTTTCCAGCTTCAGCTTCTGCAGTAGGTTTGGGCCTCACTAGGAATTCTTCCTAATAGTTGTTGCTGACAGTTATACCAGCTGTGGTCCTCCAGCCTCCTCCACAGACTCCTGAGTCTTTCCACTCTGGTCCAGGGTTTAGAGCTATCTGTTCATCAGATGTGGTGGAGCTGGTATGGCATTTGCCACGGTGCTTACTATTGCACCTGCCTTGTTTGAATTGAAGGGTAAAAATGGCAGGATGGGGTCCTTAGATTGATACTGGAATTCAAGGGCAAACAGCGATAGATTATTTGTGTTGATGAAAGAATAAAATAAAATTTGTGGCTAATTAGGAAATTATCTAAAGATAACCCCTACCTTCTTTTTTTGAGATGATAGTTTCACTGTGTTCCCCTGACTGACCTTGAACTGGCTTATGCAGTCTTCTTGCCTCAGCTCTTGAGTAGTTGGAACTACATGATGATTTCTAGCTCCTGCTTGAGGTTATACTTTGAAGCCTGATAATTTTGATCAGCTACAAACAAAACAGAAGACAAAAACGTTATTATATAATTTTTCTTTCAGTTTGATGTTTGAGTGTAGGGTTTCCGTATATTGCCTAGTCTGGCTTCAAACTTAAGATCCACCTTTCCCCATCTCCCTTTCTCCTAAGGAAGTACAGGCATGTGGCACCACACATGGCAAAATACCAGCTTGAGTGTTTGCTAGTTACATGACTTCTTATGAACCACGCACATATGGGAATTTCCAGACATGTGTGTTTTCAGTTATGTATATATGTTTGCATTCACACATGTTGGACATTAGGTAACAAGAAAGGAGGAATCATTTCACCCAAGCAGTGCATCCTGGGTACAGGATTATGTTCCTGCCTCTTCCGTCAGAGGTTACTGTGATCTTAAAGATGTGTTTTCCCTTATCTGAATCTGTTTCCCACTGTAAAAACAATCAACTGCCTGTCACTGACCAGTGTCAGCTGTTGGCCAGCTGGTAGACATCCCTATGAGAGAAATATTGCTTGTATTGTCTGTTTATCTTCCATCCGTCTGCCCACCCACCCACCCATCCATCATCTATCTATCATCTACCTATCTACCTACCTACCTATCTATCTGTCTATCTATCTATCTATCTATCTATCTATCTATCTATCTATCTATCACCTCTATCTATCATCTATCTTCTATCTATTTATCTATGAAGGCTGCAAATAGATCCATATCTGTTACCATGCACAAAACTTAAGTCCAAGTGGATCAAGGACCTCAACATAAATCCAGTTACACTGAACCTGACAGAAGAGAAAGTAGGAAGTAGTCTTGAAAGCATTGGCATAGGAGATCACTTCCTAAATATAACACCAGTAGCACAGACACTGAGAGAAACAATCAATCAGTGGGACCTCTTGAAACTGAGAAGCTTTTGCAGAGCAAAGGATACGGTCAATAAGGCAAAGCGACAGCCTACAGAATGGGAAAAGGTCTTCACCAACCCCACATCTGACAGAGGGCTGATATCCAGAATATATAAAGAATTCAAGAAATTAGAAATCAAAATGCCCAACAGTCCACTTAAGAAAGGGGCTATGGAACTAAACAGAGAATTCTCAACAGAGGAAGATCAAATGGCTGAAAGACATTTAAGGATTTGTTGAACATCCCTAATCATCAGGGAATTGCAAATCAAAATGACTCTGAGATACTACCTTACACCTGTCAGAATGGCTAAGATAAAAAACACTGAAGACAGCTTATGCTGGAGAGGGTGTGGAGCTAGGGGAACTCTCCTCCACTGGTGGTGGGAATGCAAGCTTGTACAACCACATTGAAAATCAATATGGTAATTTCTTAGAAAATTGGGAATCAATCTCCCCTAAGACCCAGCTATACCACTCTTGGGCATATACCCAAGGAATGCTCAATATTTATTTTAAAACTTCTAGTGATATAATATGGCTTTTAAAATGTAAAGAGTTATTTATATGTGTGTGGGGGGGAGACAGAAGGAAAGAAGGAAAGAGTTGTATGTTGTATATGTGGAAGAGCTGGGCTAAGAGGGTGAATATGGTCATAATACATTGTGTGAAATTCTCAAAGAATGAATAAAATATTTTAAAATGTGAAAAATAAATTTGCAATTAGGTGATACCATGTAGCATAGATATACAGTAAAAAGGGGCGTTGAAGTTTATATATTAAAACTCTATGATATTTGTACATGGTAAAATTGCATGATGACACATGTATCAGGGCATATTATGGTTGTGAAGCATCCCCAAACTGGATAGTTTGTAAATAATGGGTTTATCTGACTCATGATCAGGAGTCTGCCATGTGCTTAGCATTTGCTGAGGGTCTCCTTGCTCCATCGCATGACAGAGTGCCAGCTTCTCTTTCCCACTAAGCCATCATGGGCCCTGTCTTCATGACCTCATCTAACCCTCATTAACTCTCTGCAGTTACCTCTAAATGCCATTAATATATGGCTTCAAATGTCAGGGTTCCAGCCCATGAATTATGGGATGAAGCATTCACCCTGTACCACTGTTTGTGTTGATCTTTGTTTGAAAGGACATTGAAACACACACACACACACACACACACACACACACACACACACACACACACACACACACAATCACTCATGTGTTTGTGTGTATTTTACAAACAGATATCAGTAAAGCAAGAGTCATTTAATTCTTTTACTGAAAAATTTTTGAGTAAAATGTGTAACTGGATACTAACACAGAAATACCTTTTCAAAAACTGCCTAAATTCTATGTTCCTTATATTTTGCACATCATTTTGGGTTGGAAGATTTAAGAGAACTGCTGTCTTTTAATTGAATAACTTGATTTCTCAGTAATTCAGACATTGGATTTAGGGAACTTTGCAATTTTTTTTTTTAACTGTGGGAGAAAGCTTAACTTGGTAAGATAGGGTGAAATCGATGAAATTAGGACAATGTTCATGATGGATACATTTCAAAAGTTAAAACAATAAATCAAATCCAGCTATGATTTGATAGTGACTGGTTTACTGTTTCAATATTTCTGAAAATCACGTGTCCACTAATCCTTCTGAATTATACTGTGCCAGTTCCTGTAACGCATCTGCATGGTGGCTTCAGAACAGCTCACCATATTAGGTGTGAGATGTAATTAGTGTTTAAAATTAGTTTGCCTGATGGTCGTGAAGCCAGTCCTTTATAATTTAGGTCAGCACAGAAAATACCAGTGTGCTATATTAGTACAATCTCCACTGGCTTTTTTTTCTTAGGCAGCTGCTGGGAAAGAAAACAAGTCCCACCCCCTTCCTCCATCAGCAGCAGTGTGACAAATTCTCACATAGCTTTTATAATATTGTAAGAGTAGAGATCAAAAGGTCAGTTTTCAGTCAGAGCAGTTTAAATCTGTCTGTACATAATTATTGTACAATGGACTCTTGTTAATGAGATGAGACATGTTCATATGATTAGGAAATGTATCATTCCCACGGTACCTATATCACTGTAGGAATATGGAGCTATGAGCTGACTTGATATCTTAATGGTAAATGTCACATATTAAGTTAAATAATTTTAAAAATTAAGACTGCATCTGTTAATGTGAGCATCCTATTTTTAATATAGGGACTTAGAAAGAAATATATTGATTATAAAAAGTTAAAATTCAGGAACAAATACTTAAAAGTTTTAAACCCATGCTTGTGCTTAGCACTAGAATAGTTAGATTTAGTAGCATTGAACTTCATTTATGTGTTTTTCATTGCCAATGAAGTCATTATGTTTCAGTGACCTTATTCAGGTGTAAATTTATACAGTTAAATCTATTCACTTTAGTTGTATAACTTAATGGTTTTAAGTACATGTAAGTACATTTCTCCTTCCAACCTACATGTAGAAAATTTTTTGTCCCCAAGGATACCTATATCCTCTTTATAGCATCCCCTCCACCCCATGCCAAGCACCAGGAAATCAATAGTCTGTTCTTTGTCTCTGTAGATCCCTTTTCTGTTGCTCTTGGTAATAATAGAATCTGCTGGCTCTGGTTGAGTTACTCTTCCTAGTATTTTGGGTGTAAGCTTTGGATGCTAGTCCTACATCATCCTTCTTTCCCAACAGTGGTCTGCAAAGATCCATCTTCTCTCTTACTAATGCTTTTGTGTTACCTTGTAAAACTTGATATGTGTGCGTCATATTCATGTGAACCATATGCACAACAGTGGCTATTCTGTTCATCTGAGAAATCAGGCTTATTGCCTTGGTTTGTATAAATACAGGTAATAGTACTTGCCCAATGATGGAATCATCAAATGACGTGTTTCCTGGAATTTATCTTTGTCATCAGGCTATGGATAGCTATACATTCTGATATTTCTGATATGTCCCCTTTGAATCAGTTGCTCTGGAGATGTATTGATTACCACATATTTATAGACTTACCAAAATTTTTGTGTTACAGATTCCCAATTTTACTACATTGTACTCATTATAGTACTTATGTAGTATGATGATTATTCTCCTATATTTATAATATTTAACATAGGGCTTAGCATATTTTGATATCTATGTTGCCTTGTGAGATAGACTGTTCTGTAAATGTGAGTTAATCCAGTTAGTTGACAATCTCATCCAATCTTCTGATTCTCTGTCTAGTTCCACCAGTCACTGAGACTGATGCACTGAGGTTTCCTACTGTTGTTCTTGAGAGAAGTTCCTCATTTTAGTTCTGTTACATTTGATTCATGTATTTTAAAGACTTGCTGGCAGTAGTGTATTTTATTTTTTATGTGTTTCATTGAATTGATCTTTTACCTTAATAAAACGTTCCTTTTTGTCTTTAGTAAAAGCTTTTTTGTTTTTAATAATTTCTCTCTGTCTCTCTGTCTCTGTCTGTCTCTGTCTGTCTCTCCTATGTGTGTGTGTGTGTGTGTGTGTGTGTGTGTGATTGTGCTTACACACATACATATTCCAGAATATCTGTGTGTCAGAGGACAGCTTGTGGGTGTCAGTTTTCTTTTTCCACAACACTGGTGCTGGGGAACAAACATCAGGTTTGGCAAGAAGCACATTTATCAGCTGAGACTTCTTGCTCACCCAGGGGGTCTGATATTTCTTTGCTTAACCACTCCAGCTGTTTCGTGGCTACAGTTGATGCAAGATTCCATCCTCGTTCACTTATGTCCTCTTTATCCTTTACATAAAAAGCCCGTGCCATGCGATTGGGTCCTGTCTAATTTGTTTTCTAAAGTTCTACCTTAATACCTTGCTCAGAATGTGTCAAAATCACAAAGACTTAAGATCACTGATTTTAATTCTTAAATTTGTTTGTTTTAATAATTAGTTCCATATAGTTGTTGATATATTTGGATTGTCATTTTTGCATACTTCTCTACTGCTTGACAAAAGGTCATGTCCACAGCAACTTATAAAAGAAAGCAGAAAGCATTCTGTTCCAGAAGGTTATAATCCACAATCTTCAGGATGGGGAGCAAGGCCGAAGGCAGCAGGAATGGCCCTGGAACACATCTGATCCACACACAAGAAGCAGAGAGAGCTAACTGGGAATGATTTGGGCTTTTGAAACACCAAAACCACCCCCTCAAGTGACATTACTCCTCCCAACAAGGCCACACCTCCTAATCTCCCCAAACAGTTCCACCAACTGGGGATGAAGAATTCAACTGTATGAGCCTATGGGGGACATTCTCACTCAAACTATCACATTTGTGTTCCCCATTTTGCTATTTCTTTATTTCCTTTGTTCTCTTCCTCTTAGGCTTTTTTTGATTTCTTGTCCCTAAAGGTTTTGCAGTGTAGCATGTTCACGTTTTGTAACTTTCTTTACAACTTAATTATGCTGTTCTTACCATCATAGTGTCAGAACTTACAATGTACACCCCAATTTACCAGTCTTCTTCACATTAATATTAATTTAATTCCAGCAAAAAAATTCTTGGGAATATAACTACATTTCTTTCTCCTTGTATTGTGACTGCCTTAATTGTGTGTGTGTGTGTGTGTGTGTGTGTGTGTGTGATTTTTTCAAGACAGGCTTTCTCTGTGTACCAGCATTACCTGTTCGGGAACTCTCTTTGTAGAACAGGCTGACCTGGAACTCAGAGATCCCCCTGCCTCTGCCTCCAGAGTACTGGGATTAAAGGTGTATGCTACACTGCCTGGCCATGGCTGCCTTTCCTTTACAGCTTTATCAGTCATAAAACCAGCAGCAGAGCTCTTAAAGTCTTACTTTGTGCAGATGTTTTTGAAATGGTTGAGGATAATGATATAGTAATATATTCCTTTCCAGTTTTTCTTAGTTTTCTTTTGTGCATTTGAGCTAATATCTGCTATTATATTCTTTCAGCCCAAATAACTTCTGTCAGTAGTTCTTTTAGGATCAGTCTGTTGTGATTAACTATCTCAGTACATTTTACATGTGAATATCGTTTTATGTTGCTGTATTGTGTTTTTGACTTGTTTGCTTTCTTTTTAGACAAGTCTCACTATGGAGCTTGGGATAGCCTGGTTCCCACTATGTAGACCAGGCTGGACTCAAACTCATAATGATCTTCCTGTGTCTACATCTGAGTGCTGAGTTTAAAAGTATGTGCTACCATACTCAGCAATTACCTGTGGATGTCCTTTTCTAATCTTCAACTTATTTTTACTTTTACTTTTCAACTTATTTTTACTTTTACTTATGTAAATATGGGTTTGTCGATGTGTGTATGGCATGTGTGCTCAGGTTCCTGTAGAGTCCAGAAAGGGTGATAGGTCTCCCAGAACTGGAGTTGCAGGGTGATGAAATCCAAAATTGTATCTGATGGAAAAGCAGAAAGTGTTTTTAACTGCTGAGCCATCTTTCCAGCCGTACCTTCATTTTTAAAATAATAATAATAATAATAATAATAATAATTTTGTTGAATGTGAAACTCTCAGTTAGTAGATTCTAGCCCACACTCTGGATATGTGTTATTTCTGATAAGATAAATAGTCTGTTACATCTTTCTCCCCTGTATATAATTAGTAATTTTTATGTCTTTGACGATATTATCTTTTTCTTAGAATTTCAGAAAAGTGTTATGATGTTCCTAAGTATATTACTCTTGCTTTGTTATTATACTGGCATATCTGAGCAGGATAATTTTATAAAGTAAAGGTTTGATTTATCTCATGGTTCTGGAGATGTACAATCTAAGTTGCTCATCTGATCTTCCCCGTATTGCTTGTATAGTGGTATCAAGAGATGGGGAATTCATATGTGTGAGGGTCTTTCAAGTCCTCTGTGAATGAAGCCAACAGGACTCAACCATGAGCACTCTACCATACTGACCTTATCTAACACCAATCATTCCTCAAAGGCCGCACCTCCTAGCACCACTGCCAGATATATTCTCATTCTCTTTGTGCAGGCCAGTTGGGATTAAAGTTCAGTGCATGAGACCTCAGCATTGAAAACTCTCCAGACACTAGCAGGTGTTGCTTCTCTTCTGTTTATCCTCTTGGGAAGCCTTTGATGTTTTTGGATGTGTAATATTTTAAATTATAATTTAAGACATTCCCAGCCATCATTTCTTCAGAAAATGTTCTCCCCTCTTCTCTCTCTCTCTCTCTCTCTCTCTCTCTCTCTCTCTCTCTCTCTCTCTTTCCCCACTGGATGATGGATAATTTTTCCCTCTTAAGATTATATACTTTCTATTTCACTTTGTTCAAGTTTACTATTTTTACTTCTAATATTTCAAGAATGCTGGGATGCCCGTCTGCTGGATTTTATTTATTTGTTTGTTTTATTTCCCCCTTGGAACTCTGGATTTCTTCTTTTCCTTTGTAATTCCTGTACTAATAGACTTTATTTAAAAATATTTTGATGCTGAGAATGAAGCATGGCCTCCTCACGTGGGATCTCAGGGTTGAGTGGGTTTTCCATCTCTGTGTTCACTTCTGCCGACTCCCCCATCTGTAGCTGGGGCTGCCACACACTGACCTGTGATCTCTTTCTCACTCAGGCCTCACTAGTTCCTGAAAACCCATTATCCTCCTCTCGAGGACTTTTCTTTCTCTTGTTCTTGGATGATATCAGAATTATTGTTGTTGTTTTATGACAATGTCTCAATAACAGACTCAAGCTAATCTTGGACTCGATTTCCTTCTACAGTGGTATGTATCCTCCAGAATACCCATATCATCTACATAACTAAAATAAATACTGTCATTATTTACACTTGAAATTTACTTTAAAATTTTTTTGCATGCATGAGTACAGTATTTGCATCATTTCTACTTTCTCCTCTTTAATCTACTTCCTCCCCTACTTCTTTTTGGGGGAGGGGGTATTTCAATGGCCTCAAGCTCACAGAGAACCTCCTGCCTCTGCCTCCCCAGTGCTGGAATAAAAGGCGTGTGCCACCACCACCTGGTCCCCTACTTCTTCTTAAATTCATAGTCTCTTCTTCTTTATTAATTATAGTTACACATTCACACACACACAAAACCCATTGAGTTCATTTAGTGTTCATTTATTTGCTCATGTGTGTGTGTGTGTGTGTGTGTGTGTGTGTGTGTGTGTGTGTGTATGTATGTATGTATGTTTATTGATGACCAATTGAAATTGGATAACCTATCAGGAAAGGGAGCTTTTCCCTAGAGAATTCTCTCTCTCTCTCTCTCTCTCTCTCTCTCTCTCTCTCTCTCTCTCTCTCTCTCTCTCAGCAGCCATTAATTGCCTGTAGCTTTTCATCTAGGGGTGGGGCCTTGCCAGTCAGAATGACTAAGACCAAAAGACCAACAACTTACCGATGCTGGTGAGGGTTAAGAGAAAGAGGAAACTTCATTCACTGTTGGTAGGATTGCAAACTGGTGCAGTGACTGTGGAAATCAATGTGAGAATTCTCAAAAAGCTAAAAGTAGATATGCCATACAATCCAGCTTTATCACTTCTTGGCAGGTACTCAAAGAAGTCAATATCCTATTATAGAGATATAGCCTGTTCATCGTGGCCCTGTTCACAATACCAAGGTAGTGAAAACAACTTAAGCTTTGTTTATTTTAAATTTTAATTAGCATACATTATGACATACAGATGTATCATTATAATTTGTTCTTCTTCATTCCCTTCCTCCACTGTCTTTCCCATCCCCCTCTTTATTATCCCCAAATAGTTCTCCTATATTGGATAGTTTCATCAACTTGAGGAAAACTAGAGTCACCTGGGAAGAGAGGGGATCTCCATGAAAGAATTGAATCCATCTGATTGGCCTGTGAAAGCGTTTTCTTGATTGCTGCTTGATGTGGGAGGGCCTAGCCCACTGTGGGTGGTACCACCTCTGAGTAGGTGGGCCTCGGTTGTATAAGAAAGGTAGCTGAGCAAGCCGGAGTAAACAAGCCAGAAAGCAGTGTTCCTCTGTGGTCTCTGCCTCAGTTCCTGCCTCCTGGTTCCTGTCCTGGCTTCTCTCTGTGGTAAGCTCTAATTTCTAAGCTGAAATAAGTCCTTTCCTCCCCAGGTTGCTCTTGATCAGGCTATTTATCACAGCAACAGAAAGCAAAGTAGGGCAGCTTCCTTTTTCCACCCATCCCCACTCTTTCTTAAAATCTCTTCCTTACCCAGGTGGTCCTCTTCTGCTTTTTTTTTAAATCTCTTAACCTTTTATTTTTTAGCAATATGCCTGGGTTTAGAGAGGGAGTGAGCCAATTCCATCTCCAAAGCCAGCTTGGTATTATTTGGGCATAGCTTCTCTTACTACTTCCTGCTGGAAGGGGGGTGCTGTATCTTATGGGGACACAAAGAAAATTTTAGGCTTATGGGATAGTCCGTGAGGCTGTATTGTCTAAGCCAGTTGCCTTGAAACCGTTCTGGATGTTGGATCATCTGGGCCATGGTGTCACTGGAGACCTTTCAGGGGCTCTTGGCTGGTCAAACCTGATGTATCTTAATCTGGAACAAATCCAGACCCTCTGGCTTTCTTGCCACATGGCTCATGGCTTATTGGCATCTTCACATGCTGCTTGTCATGGTGGCAGCTGGCAGAAGCACACACCCATGTTCATACATCCACCTCTGAATTTCTACCTGTATTCTGCATGTGAGAGGACATGTGGTACTTGTCTTTCGGAATCTTTTACTTAAATAATGGTCTTCAGTTCCTTATGTTTTCCCAAAAATGATATGATTTCCTTTTTCTTTACTGATGAATGATGTTCCATTGTGTATATGCACATTTTCTTTATCCACTCGCTTATTGGTAGACATTTCATCTGGTTTTATTTCTTAGCTGTTATGAATACTGTAACAGTCACACAGGTATGTGGGTACCTCTGTGGTAGACTGAACTCAGGGTCTTTGAGTTTATACCCAGGACTGATAAGGCTGATCATTGAGTAGATCTATTCTTCAGTATTTTTTGTCTTTTTTTGAGAACTACCTGCATGACTGTATAGTCCCATCAGCAGTAAAGGTCTCTCTTTCCCCACGTCTTCTCCAGTGTTTCGTGCATTTGCTCTCTCAATGGAAACACTCTGATTAGGGTGAGAAGAAACTTCAGGGTTGCTTGAATTTGCATTTCCCAAATGGTTTAGGGTATTGAGTAGGTTTTCAATAGTTTTGGCCATTGCATTTCTTGAAAATTGTCTCTAGTTCACGAGTTCACTTAACTTACATATTTTGAATGTCAGTCCCATATCTGAGCTGTAGTTGGCAAATATTTTTTCCCTCGTGTTGGCTATCTCTTCTATTTCTTCTTCTTTAGTAATTATTTTTATACATACACATATGTGTCTAAGATACATTGAATCCATTTAGCATCGTTCATATGTATACATATGTATGGGTTTACCGTTTTGTTGGGCAGCAGTTCTTTTGATGTCATATATTTGAAGTCAAAAAAGTTTTCAATTCTTGGCATTATTTCCTATGCTATACCCATTCTTTTTAGATGGAATTTGTATTAAAATGTTGCCTTACATACTTTCAAGGTTCCAGGTATAACATTAGGGCCTCTGAGCCTGTTCTTTTTTTTTTTCTTTTAACATATACCTTGACAGTTCTGTCAAAATGTAGGTATCTGTGCCTAAGTTTTAATCCTTTGTCCTCTTCCATTCCCATGAACTACATGTCTGCTGTGTTAGTGCAGATGTCTTGCTTTTCCATTGCTATTTCTCTGCTCTGTGGTTCGAGATCAAGTACTATGATGCTACCTGTATTACTCTTTCTACTTTTGATTACTCTGGCTTTTTTGTGTCTTTTGTGCTTCTGTAAGAGTTTTAGGATTCTTTCCCTAATTTTGTGTAGACTATTGTAAGAATTTGGATGGGTATCACACTCAATGTGTAGGCCTCCAATACTATCGTCATTTTTATAATATCTCAGGTTGGAAGGTCTTTCTGACTTCTAATTTCTTCTTCAGTGTTTTAAAGTTTTCATTGCAGAGGTCTCAATTTCTTGTTTTATTTTATTTCTAGGCATTTTTTCAGAAGCCATTATAAATCTGATTTTCCAAATTCTGTTCCAAGCAAGATCACTGAGAAGGATGTATGTGGTTTCTACCTTTCTACTTTGTTGAGAGTGGGCTGTGAGTCTCAGGATTGTTTGAGAGAGTTGAAAGTCTTCTAAGTATCAGATCATATCATCTACAAATAGAGTCTCACCGTTATTCTTACTTTCCTTTTTCTATCTCTTTTATGTATTTTATTTCATTACTCATAATTCTTATACACTATCCTGAATGAAAGCAGAGACTGGACACCCTCATCTCATTCTCTGTTTCAGATGAAAATGCTTGAAAATTTGTCTCCACTTAATACCATGTTGATAGAAGATAATGATATTCAGCCTGTGCTGACTTGAGATTAGCAATTTCTGTCCTAAGTGTCTTCAAGGTTTTGATCATGAGGGGTAATGGAATGCTGTCTCTACTGAGAGGATCATGTGATACTTGTTCTTAAATCTATTTATATGGGTTGTTACATTTGTTGATTTATAAGTGTTGAACCAATCTTGTATCGCTGGGATAAAATCAACTTCGTCATGGTGTGTTATCTTCTAATGTATTCTTAAATTTGGCTTGCAAGTATTAAGAATTCTTGCATCTATGTTAATGAAGGAAATTAGCTAATAGCGAGAATATTTGTGTTTATGGTCATGGATATTGAGCTGTAGCTTTCTTGTTGTGTCCTTATTTGGCTT
This sequence comes from Peromyscus maniculatus bairdii, assembly GCF_049852395.1. NCBI lineage: Eukaryota > Metazoa > Chordata > Mammalia > Rodentia > Cricetidae > Peromyscus > Peromyscus maniculatus. Next base: position 28,058,549 of record NC_134864.1, read on the forward strand.
CAGTAGGAGAATAATGCTGCCTTTGAACTGACTTTGTTGGTTTTATCCACAACTACTTTATAGGAGAGTTTAAGGTGGATTGCTGTAAGATTTTCTGGAATTGGAAAGTGTATCCATTCTGTTTTCAACTTTTCTTTGTGAGAAGAATTTATTATTGCTCATTATGAATATGTCTAACTTAATTTTAGCTCCTTAATTTAATTTTTGTAAGTCATGTGTGCCTTTGAATTTGTCATTAAATATATATACTTGGTGTTGCAAAATAATAGTTTTCAAAGCATTCCTTAATTACCCTCTGGATCATTGTAATCTTGAGTAACCTGCATATTATTTGTCTCTAATTGTATTAATTTGGAGCATCTCTCTTTTTTTGATACTTTGGCTAGGATTTTTATCAAGCTTGCTTGAATTCCAATGAGCCAATGTTTTATTGAGTTGACCGACTATACATCATTTTTTTAGTGAGCAGTGCATTAAATTTGCCACGACCTTTTATTATTCCTTGCTGCCTATGCTTTGGGTTTGACTTGAGTTATAAGACTTTGAAGTCTATCATTGATTTCTTTATTTGAGCTCTGAGCTGGTGAGTTTTTTCTACTTTACTGGAGCTCGAGTTGTCTGGGAGAAGAGAAACTCAATTAAGAAAATGTCTCCACCTGACTGACCTGTGGGCAAGTGTATGTGATATGAGAGGACACAGCCCTTTGTGGGTAGTGCCACCCCTAGGGTGTATAATAAGAAAGTAAACTGAGCAAACTATGGGAAGCAAGAGGGTAAGCAGCATTTTCCCATGGCCTCTGCCTTAGCTGCTGCCTCCAGCTTCTGTTCTGTTTGTGTTTCTGCCTGTCTTTCCTAGATGACGGGCTGTGACATGGATATCTAAGCTAAATAAACCACTTTCTCTCTGTGTTTCTCGTCATAATGTTTATTGCTGCAGCAAATAGAAAGCAAACTAGGATGGGATCACTCTGGTTTTTTAATGTGCACTTAAGCTATAAAAATTTTCCCCCAGAACTGGTTTAGTTGTATCCCAAAGATTATGTTGTGTTTTTATTTTCATTTTATTCTAGGAATTTTTAATTTCCTCCTTGATTTATTCATCAGACTTGGAGAATATTTTGTTGGACCTGATAAGATACAAAAAAATTGTTACAATTATTGGTATTTGGTAAAAATTTCTTTGTGGACTAGAAGGTGGCCTTCAGAGAAGATTCCATGAGCTCTTGAGTAGACAATCACACTATCAACCAACTTGTATCTTTCATTTATCATCCAGTTTTATCATTATCTAAAATTATATTGTTCCTAATTTGTTTGCATGGATTGCTATTTGTTCCTCTCCAAGAATACTAATTGTGTGTGTGTGTGTGTGTGTGTGTGTGTGTGTGTGTGTGTGCATGTGATACCTAGTTTATTCCTTAGGTCTAAAGGGGTGCTACTTCCTGGAGGCCCTGTAATAAACATTTGTAGAAGGATTGAATGGACACCTCTTTATTTCATTCCTCTCAATAGTGAAACCCTTGAATGAGAAGCTTCAGCTCCAAGAAGCCACATGTACAGATGTTTGCAATCTACTAACACTTTACCAGGGATGAGTGGAAATCAGAAGCTGTGTTTCTTTAGCCCTTTGCTGCATAGAATCTGTGGAATAAGGCAGCCTTTGCAGAACTGTCTCACCTCTTTACTGATCCTTGGAGAGATGGTGTGACTTAGAGACCTTGTGGGTAGGAAAACATCAGCTGTTCTGACCTTAGCAGCCACAGAGCCGAAGTGTTTCTCTATGGTTTCCTAGAATTCTCCACGTATACGTCACTCAGCTATTCTTCTTTAAAAGTAGAAGATTACTTGTGTAACTCATTAAATAACATATTTTCATAGTTATCTACAACTTTATATATATTCTAGGGATGATTTTTATACCAGAAATATAGAAATTAAAAAAACAGACAAAATTCCCTATTATATGAGGATTATATTCTAATAGGAATCCATGCATAATAAGAAATAAATGGTATACATTTGTGTGATTCATATATATATATATATTACCATATATACTGGTCATACACATATATATCAGTTCTGCATATATATGTAACTCACAAACACTCATACTCACAGAAAAATAGATAATTAGTCACACACACATGAATTATCCACAGACACATATATACACAAAGATAAATAGAGTCAGAAACATCAGCATCACCACTGAGATGGTGTCAGGTGATTATAGTTTATATTACTACAAATATCTACCCCACATAGCCAATTACAAAGTGAGAAATTTATTCAGTTCATGGCTTTGTAAGTTCAAAGTCCAAACAGCTCAACAGTTGCACTCACCTCAGTAGACCCTCCTGTTTGGCTACTTTACTTACTGGCACAGCTAGAAGTGGCATGTTGTATTTTTTAAATTTTAAAATACTTATTATAAAATTCCTAAAAATCAGTTAAAACACAAGAAAATTAACCCTATCCAAAGCCTATACTCAAAGATATAACTCACTGAACTTTTATATAGTTAGAAGAGTTATTCAAAATGGAAGCTATGGAGCTTCACATTACATTTTAACTTTCAGTATCAAATATATTTTACACACTTATCTACCACCAATCCCAAAAGTCCATCAGAATAAGAACTAGGAAAGCAATCACCCTACCAACAAGCACCCATGTTTATTGCTGCTTTATTCACCATAGCAAAGCATTGGAATCAACCTAGTTGTCTATCTACAAACAAATGGATAAGGAAAAATGGGCATACATATAAAAGTACACCACCCATTTCTAAAATATAAAAATTTGCAAGAAAATGGATGGACTTAGAGTGTATTATATTAGGCAGGACGAATCAATGACCAAGTAACTACATCTGGAATCAGGAGGAGAGACAGGGCTGAGAGGGAGAGATAGAGGCTTCATGTGCTTTCTCCTATGAACCACTTCTCAACAGCATCCTCTCAGTACTCAAACACCTACAACTTAATTACAAAGCCCTGCCACATACAGCAGTGTCACAATGGGGGACAATCCTTCACTCATGAATTACACATTGAGAAATGTTCAGATCCTATCTAGACCTATCATATATCTACCTACTGATTTTTCATCTATCTTAATGTCCATTTAGTATCTACCTACCTACTTATTGATCAACTCTATTCATATCATATCATATCTCACAATCTCTGTCTGTCTGTCTGTCTACCTACCTATCTACCTACCTACCTATCCATACAGCTGTGGTTTTTGAGTCCCGTGGAGAATGGTAAGGAATTGTGTGAGACTTCCATAGGCAATGCGAACAAATGTCTGCCCATCTCAGATAGGGACCAACAGATGAACTAACAAGTCCACCGAAGCTCTACTTGATGTTTTTTTTTTTTTTTCATGTCGTTGTTGTTTTTTGTGGAGACCTAAGGAAGTATTGGTTAGCGGTTCCTTAGAGGTGCGTGGGCGACACAAAGGCAGCATAGCAGGAAAAGGTCACCCCAGTAGGGGTGAGCTGCACCCCTGGATCTCACTGCAGAATTAGACGGTAACCGGTCTGAGACCTCCTCTCCAAAGTCCCCTCTTCCTTGAAATTGAGAACTTCTTATGGAACACATGAGGGAGGAGGGAGGGAGGGAGGGAGGGAGGGAGGGAGGGAGGGAGGGAGGGAGGGAGGGAGTATGGCTTTGTGTGTGTGTGTATGTGTGTGTGTGTGAAAGAGAGAGAGAATGTGTGTATGTGTATGTATGTGTGTGTGTGATATATGTATAAGTGTGTGTATGAATGTGTATGTTATGTGTGTGATATGTGTATATGTGTGTGGTATGTGTATATGTGTATGTAGTATTTGTGAGTGTGTGTGGTGTGGGGTGTGTGTATTCATGTATGTTTGTGAGTACTTGGTGTGTGTGTGTGTGTGTATGTGTTCGTTCACATGAGCATTTGTGTGTGTTCGTTCATGTGTGCATTTGCGTGTGTCTGTGAATCTTGTAAGTTCCTGCTTTCCTGGACTTGTGGGGTTTATTGCCCAAGGCCCTTGCGCTTCCCTTCTCTGTCCAGTCACACACTTCAGTTCAGAGGAAATTGCGATACAGCGCATGGAGTGATAATGTCGCATCTACAGGGCTGTCACTCGAGCACCTGGACAAAAAGACAGGGAAGTTGTCCCTTCATATCTTTATGTTGGAAGATAAGGGACACAGAGGTGTGTGGCATGTTCTAGAAAGACCAGGGAGATTAGAGTACACCAAACAGGTTCTTACTAATGGCTGAAATATTAAAAGCAATTAAAGAAGAAGACAAGTCTGTTTGGGAGGAAATGATACTGTAATTTGTCACTTATAAGGGACATCTGAGTGCTGATCTTGCACACAACAGTGAGGACAGAGGAGAGAAATTAAAACCTGTTTCAAGAACTCAGACTAAAAATATTAGTGGACAAAAATGGGATGATGAAAATCAAAGTAGTGGAATATTCAGGATTATTTTTGAAAGAAGCAACAGAGTAGATTGAATGTGATAGGAGAAAATAACAATATTTTGACTTGTTTTATTAGACATACAAAGGTGTTTTAATGTTAACATAGATAAAAATCCTGGAAAATACATGTTTTGTGTGCTGTCAGGATTTCAGTTGGGACATATTAAATGAAAGATGTAATTTAATCAGCTACATAGAGAATGTTGGTTCTAGTTATCTTCAGCTGTCAATTGATACAACCTGGAGTTACTTGAGGAAGGAGTCTTGGTGGAGGCATTTCCAAGATCAGATTGGTATGTGGTCTTGTCTGTAAAGAATTGTCTTGATGACCGACTATTGTGGATGAGCCCAGTGCACTGTGGATGATATTACCTCTGTGCAGGTGATCCTGGGCTGTATAGAAAATCTAGTTAAGAATGAGCCAGAGAGCAAGCAAGACAATTAGTACCCTGATTTCCCTTCATGGTGGACTGTCACCTGGAAGTGTAAAATGAAATAAGCCCTTTCCTGCCCTAAGTTGTTATTGTTGTTTATCATGTAGACTACAGGTGGATACATATTCATTAAAATCCTAAAATTAGAAATAACTATTTGGACTAGAGACACATGTTTGGAAGTTTGAGGGCATAGTATTTAACCTTAGGAAAATGATTGACATTTTTAAGTCATTTTAAATTAAGAAGAACCTGAAAATAAAACAGAGAAGGGCCTCGTAATAGAAATTAGAAACACCCACGATGGTCCATTAAGTGAAAAGAGCCTCACAAACTGGAGTATGACTACTTCTGTCAAATGTGGGCCAGGCTGCTGGACCCTGAACTTAAGAATGTGGATGTAGTCACCTTAGAATCGATGGATGGGTCAGAAGGTGAATGCAGCAGATTTTAGGCAGGATCACCAGCATGGTCGGGAGGCAGCATGTAGAACTTTGGGGATTGCTGTGATAAGTGTGTATGAAAAGCATCGTACAGAAGCTAGGTAAGCTTGGGAAATCAAGGAAAGAACTTAACTTAATTAACTTAATTTTGTAGCCTTTTTCTTTGAAATTATAGATTTGTAGGAAGTTGCAAATATATGCATATATGCAATGTATATGGAGTTCTTATTTAATTCAGTAGTAAAATGTCAAACAGGAAGTGGGCCTTGGTATTCACAGGGGTTGTGATGAAACCCAGATGCTCAATTGCTTATGTGTGTGTTCTGCTTATCCACAAGTGCAGATTTGTGTGACTACCTACACAATTAAGATCCCAACCTTTTCCATAATTATATGGTTCTCTGTGCTGTCTTTTTAAAATCATATACCTTCCATCCCTAAGATCTGGCAACTTCTAATGTGTTCTCCATCCCTATAGTTCTTGACAAGGTCTCACTGTAGTCTAGTCTAGTCTCAAGCACATAGAAATCTGCCTGCCTCTACCTGCTCGGTACAGGGATAAAGGCATGAGTGTCAATGCCCAGCCATGCACAATTTTAGATTCAGGAGTTGCAGATATACTGTGTTTTCTTTGCAATCTGACCACTGGCTCACCATAATGCCCTTGGGAAATATCTAAGCTATTACTGTATCAAAGTGGTACACACACACACACACACACACACACACACACACACACACACACACACACACATACACTCCATGTAATATTCCTTGTACTCTTTCAGGAGTTCCATGTTTCTACAATAAAAATTCTTCGTCCAAAAGCATTTTGTTTCTGTAAGCCAAATTGGTTTATAAGAAAAAAAGTAGCCAAAATACAAAAGGCCACAGAGGGTTTCATACAAAGAAACAGAACTTAACTTATACTGGAGAAAACCAAAAAAAGCTGCCAGCCACGTGGAGTCACCAAATCTTGGGAGCCAGGGGCTGCATTCACTACCGATGTTTTGCTTACTACAGGGCTTAGTCTCAAAGATGACTGCAGTTTTATACAGGTCAACTTGGGCAGAATGGCCCTTCAGGAGCTGTGGCTGGCTGGCTGACCATTATCAGTGGGAAGCCTTTATCAAGAGCCAATGTCTCTCTTGGCACCTATGGAGAAATGTAGAATAAGACAGAGTAAAGTGTGATGTAAGCTGCTACATGTTCTGTGGGTGGTGACACACATCTTCAGTCCTTTCAGCTCCCAATCTATGGCAGATCAGTCAAAGCAAAGGCATTGCAGACAGCAGGAATGTTTGCTCCAGGGATTGCTGTGTCACATGAGATGACTGACATGGTTGTGTACATCTTTATCTGCAGTTCTGTCCAGAAAACTTTTTGAAAAAACATGAGGAGCACTGATAATCTGGGTGCATGCCCACCATACCCGCATAGGGTGTTAGTGCTTTATTGTACAATGTTCAGGATCTCATAAGCTACCTGTGCCCTTGTGTATGAAAATCATGGAGGGTCACAAACAGAAAAACCATTGGCAGAAAAGCAATAAGTCAGATGGGAATAAAGCCCAAGCATCTCCCGTGAAACATTGGTTGTGAGTGTATGCACCTCAGGGAACAGTGAGGACAAGTGTATTTGATAGCTAGCTTTTCTTAATTTAAATGCAGCAGCTTATGGAAAAGACAAGATGTCGGCAACAGATAGATGAGTAAGAGAAGTAAATGTCATATACTGGAGGCTACTTGATAAAACAAATAAGCAAGGACCATGGGGCATTCTGTGCTGCAGACAAGACAGTGACATTCACAGAGCAGGTAGTAAGCAAATGCTACGAGCTTGATCAATAGGACTTTAGGGAGGCAGAGGTGGCCTCTTCAGGACCTGGTGAGGAGAATCAAGGTTGAGTTTACAAAAGCATGGAGGGTAAGGTGGTAAGGGAAGGAGGATGTGTGAGTTTTCTCTGAGGTCAGGAATTCTTTGCATGGATAATAAAATGGACCTTTCTACATTGGCGATAGAATTGCCACTTGGGAACCAGGAAATCACCTCCATCTTTGGGTTAAGGACTCAACCTCAGTTTAGAAATCCCATCCCTGGAGCATCTTCCTAGACAAAGGGATAAATGGAAAACAGTGTAAAGGTTAAGGAAAGTTTTAATGAAAGCAGAGTTTAGAGCAGGGGTACAATGCCTTGCAAGAAAGGACAAAGGGAAAGGCTAGGAGAGAGAACCATTTACCTCAAGGCTTTGTCCATTGAGTTGAATATTTAAAAAAAAAACTGTTTTCTACCCAGAATACGGTGAGCCTCTGGAGTGACAGCTGTTCTCTGCTTGCTTGGGCTAAACAAGGAAAAGTTATTAATCAGAGTCTACTACTCTAAGTTTTAACTTTGTATTCAGGGTATTCTGTGTGGCCAAAAGCTCATTAGTATTTAAGAGGTAACTGACTGGATTTATTAACATGACATTTGCCTTTTAGTCTGTGTTAGCTTTGGACCTGAAAAGAGCAACAGCCATCAGTCTCTATTGCTATGGATTTTAGCCTTTCGCTTTTAGTGCCAGAAAGCACTGTGTTGATACTGTCAGTTTACTCTGGTCTTGCAGCCAGTTCGAAGCCGTTATTGGTTCATCTTTGGCCTAAGACTTGCAAGCCCCAATCTGCCCCTGTCCTTTCTTTACAGTGGAGCAGTGGCCGACAGTTGAGGGGCTCGATGAACTGTTAGCTTGTGAATGTTTTCAGCTCCCTCTTTTGAGAACCTGCTTTCTCTCTGTTTGCCTAACACCTAGCCTACCCTGAGAGACTTTAGATCCCTCATTCTACTCTTGACTGTACGGTTCACCCAACAAAAGCCTCAGTAAAGTAAGAAAACTGGATTGGCAGAGGAAGGACTTAACCTTATTTTGATGAAATCCCTGACTCAAGTAAATAGCTTGATGCCGTTCCCTGAGCTGCATGAACTTTTCTAGGAACAATATGGCATTTTTCTCTAATGGTCTCCTTTTGTTGAACATTTCAATACCACAGTTTTTATTCCACATTCACAGATAAGGTCTAGCCCGTCTGACAAAACTGTATGTTGCTGCAACAGGAGAAAATAAATGCATCTAAATGTTTCAAAAATGCCTAAGTGAATGTGTTACTACAGAAAGTATTCATTTGAAAGCTAAACATAATTCAAACTAAACACATAAAATAAACAATAAACTTCAGCCTGGTGTTACTTAGATTAATGATTCTGTTTGTAGCATTGCCGTCGTGCAACGAATCTAATTTATTCATGATGGAACTCTAATACTTTGACAAATGATTATCTGTTCAGACTTAATACTTATTCAAGAGGAAGCAGAGTAATTGAGCAATTGAAGGCAAAATGCTGTGGTGGATGCTGATTTTATCCAGTATATTTTGATGTGCCATAGATACAAAAATATTTTTTGTCCTCTTTATATATCCTCTCAATTAGAAGAGGAAATGTATTCTTTCAAGTAAACATTAGCTAGGCTTTGAGGCAGATGAGCTAAGATTTTAGCATGTGTAATGAAATTATTTATGGCAAAACTATTAAGAACTTACAAATGTGACCCTGGGTTCTATCCATATGGCTATTTTTATAAATTCTTACAGACCAGAAGACTCCTCCCCCAAATATGCCAGGCTTAATTTTCTGCTCTATGGAGCACAGCTAGTGGCTAGCAAGGCCCTGTGACATTTTCCACAGCTTGAGTTGCCAACCACTAGAAGCCTGTGGCAGTACTTAATCTACAGTATACAAGCTGACAATTGGTGAAGAGAGGTTTATGTAATTCTTGCTAATATTCCTCCCTGGTGATTACATCACCGCCAGAGAATCATAAAGCCTGAACTGGTGACTGCCTGAGACGTTAGAGCTTTCTTCCCATGATGAGCCGATACACTCTTTCCGCTCTTTGCTTTACAGATTGCTTGCAGTAACCTCAGAATTCTTGCTAAATGCCTAAAATAATGGAGCAGATTTGATTGTGCTGCCGTCAGTGCGTGTGAAGGCTGTGATTTCAGTCGTCAATATTTCTACAGAGTGGCCTACATTCATTCCAATGTCTCCTGAAGAATGTTAACTAGTAAAATAATGGCATGCAACTCCCTGTATTCTAATGATGCAGGAATTAGATCAAACCTATAATTTGAAGAATTTGTAATGACAGCAGTTAAAGTCAGTGGAACTAGAAACTTGATTTATTGCATGGGTAGACTATAGTTCAGAAGAGAATTCTCTGCAGAAATACGTGTATATCACCAAAAGCTGTTAAAAGTTTGAGGGAAATGTGGTTGTTCAAATGGTTATACCATGGCACCTTCATTTGGTTCTATGATCTATGGTTTAAATGACTCTGTGTGTGCACAGTAATAACTCATTTACCTGACAGATGGTGAAAAGAAATGAATAAGTAAACATTTTAGCCAACTGGAACACATTTGAACAATCAAATTATAATTTGTTTATATTAATTCCCATGAAAATTAATGAAGATTTTTTTTGTTCCTTTTTTTGCCCTAGATGTGGTATTACCTTTCAGAATTAAAGAATCCACGTGTTGGTATCTGTTCATGTTAAGATGCTGTCGTACAGGTCTTTTGGGCAAGAAAGAGAGTTACACCCTAGATTATGTTGGTTGAAAGTGGTACTGGAACCCACATTCATTTGTCAGTGATAGATTCAGTTATTTTCCCCAGTAGACTGTGAAGCCTCCAAGAAGACTCAGGATGATATATAGAAAAGTGGGACTCTACATAAAAATTTAAGAATGATTCTAATTTAAGAGATGTCAAACTAACTGGTTGGAAACTGGATTAGATAACCTCAGGAAGTTCTGACATTTTGTAATTCTGCAATAGAAATGTGATTGCATTTATTTAAGATCTATAAAGTATCTTTTAAAATGACACAATTTCCACAAACTTAGCACCTTCCCCAAATGTCAACACCTTACATAAGTAAGATATAATTATAAAATCATGGATATTGATGTTATTTATAACCTGCTTCAAATGTTGGAACTATGATGCACTTGTTGTATTTCTTGGCCAGCTCATGTTTTTCATTCCTTCTCATGGCTCCATCCTCCTTTGACTTAGAGACTGGCCCCCAGACTTTTTCCTTTTTAACCTTGATGCTTTCTTTATAAGCATGTCCGCTAGTTGCTTTGGAGACTGTCCCCTCAATTGCTTTGTAAAGTTTTTCCTTTCTGACTACATTCAGACTCTTTGTTCTTTGTCTGAATATCACGGAAGCCAAGGTGTGACTTCTTCCAGGAGGTTGAATTTGATGCCCTGTGAGGTGAAATTTGCTCACTTGGTTGCTGTGGTTTATGCCATTTCTTCACTGTCAATTTACACGTTTCTTTCTCTATTAGCTACTAAGTGTCTTGTGGGAAGGCTGCCCGGACTATCCAGTATCCTATTTTCTCTCACTACTTTTAACACCCAGGAATGATTCTTGCCTTCAAAACAGTTGATAGTGTTTCTGCCAACGTTATTTTCTTTTCCCATTATTCTTTCTGTGCCTTTTCAAGTGAATTCTACTGTGAGAATGAGTTAGTTCATTCTCACTTATTCAGTTGATTACTTATCTGTAGCACAGCTGCCGGTTATTTATTTTATTCTGCTCACACTACTCTGGATTGAGCCATTATGAACACTCTCAGGTTGGGTCCTGTGTCACTATGACACGCAATTGACCCTTGAGTTTCTGTTCACTTAGCAGCACAAGATCTTGTATTCTCTCATCTTGTTGTTTTTTCTATTCTTGTTCATGTCTATTCCCTTCCCCAAATCAACTATTTCCTCTGAGATCCTGGATTATTTTTGCTGAGGACCAATCATTGGAAAACAAAGTCTGGATAGTAAATGTGCTCATTGCTCTGTTGCCACTGACTTGGAGAGGAAGTGTGTCATCATTGATATACACAGAGAAGCACACAATTGTACCTAGTTCATGTCTTTCTGCTCACATGCACAGTAGTGTCTTACTGATGCCTCCTTTCTAAAAAGTTCCCTTTTATTACATGTCACTGCTTTAAGAATATCATTAGACTATAGTTATTGTACAAAATTATGTTGTATTATGACATTTTCATATGTGTCATTTCTTTGCTCACATTCTTCCCTCATTGACTTCTCTCTTGTCAACTCTCCCCTCTCCTGCTGGTTGCCTAGCTCTTCCCAAATATTAACATTGACTTTCATATATATGGTTATTGATTTACAAAAGCATAATTGTCATTCTAAGTCTTGCTTATTTGATTAATTTGATGCTAACCAGATCCATATTTTTTTCCCAAATGACAGAATGTCTTCGTCTTTATGACTAAATAAGACTCTATTAGGGAGGGAGAGAGTAAATAGATTGATGATAGATAGACAGATAGATACATAGATACATAGATAGATAGATAGATCTCAGAGTTTCGTTCACTGATGGACACTGCAGCTGATTCTGTAACCTCATGATTACGAACAGTGCCAAACATTGGAATGTTTGTATCTCTGAGGAATGGCAACTAAGGTTCCTCTAACTGTATGCCCGGCAGTGGAGTAGCTGTATCATACGTAGCTTTTTGAATTCTTTTATTTTATTTATTTATTTTTTATTTTGGAGGAAACTCCATACTAATGTTTACAATGTCTGTACTAACATATGACATTCCTATGACAACGCATAAAGCTTCTTTTCCCCATATACTGACCAGCATTTATTCTTTGTTTTCTTGATCATAGCCATTCTGACAGGATGAGGTAGAATATCACTGTAATTTTGACTTGAATTTCCAGGGTGGTTAAATGTGTTGAGCATTTTTATACACTTACTGGTTACATGTATGTCTTTTGAGAACTATCCAGTTGATTTGCCCACTTTTTGTTTGTGTGTTTGGGGCGTTGGGTACTTGAGTTTTGGAGATTTTATGTGGTTTGTTTTGTTTGTTTGTTTTGTTTGTTTTTTAGGGTTTAATTAGCTTGTGAGGAGAAACTGCAAGTTCATGATTTTCTCTTCTTTCCCCTTTCTTTTTTAAAATATATTTTTACTATTAAGAAATTTTGTATTCATTTTACATACCAACCACAGATCCCCTCCCCTCCCTCCTCTCAACTCCTAGTTCTCCCCCCATCCCACCCCCAATTCCCACCTCCTCCAAGGCAAGGCCTCCTGTAGAGTGGCAGCAGAGCCTGGTACACTCAGATGAGGCAGGTCCAAGCACCTCCCCCTGCACCAAGGCTGTATAAGGTGTCCCACCATAGGCAGTGGGCTCCAAAAAGCCCGCTCATGTCCTAGGGATGGGTCCTGATTCCACTGCCGGGGTGGGGGCCTAAGCAGATCAATTAATCCTCTATCAAATGTGTGGTGGTCACAAAATTTCTCCCATTCTATATGTGGTCTCTCCCAGTTTCCTGTGCAATCCCAATTGATTTTTTTGTTTGTTTGTTTGTTTTTTTGTTTTTGTTTTGTTTTGTTTTGTTTTGTTTTTCAAGACAGGGTTTCTCTGTGTAGCTTTGCGCCTTTCCTGGGACTCACTTGGTAGTCCAGGCTGGCCTCGAACTCACAGAGATCCGCCTGCCTCTGCCTTCCGAGTGCTGGGATTAAAGGCGTGCACCACCACCGCCCGGCGCAATCCCAATTGATAATTTTTATTATTATTTTTTGTGCTACTGGTGTTCAATTCAGAGTTCTTTGCCAATCCCTACATTGTAAAGTATTTTGCATTTATTCCTGTCTTGCCTGCATTGTGAAGTGTTTTCCTGGAGCATTCTCAAAGTGGTATGTGCTACATCAAAGTGTTTGATCTCTTCTCATAACTGCTTTGTTCAGACTGAGAAACTTCTCTGCTTTGTCATCAATATAGTTAATCAATTGCACAGCCCTCAAATGTCCCATAAAGAACCTTCACACTTACACTTTCCTACCACTATGAAAAGTAAATCTTTAGCTAGAGTACCACATGTATGTACAGGTTTCCTTATCGTTCATTAAACATATGTGGTCTCGGGAATGTTTATGAAAATTACTTAGCTTAGCTCCATTCTTTCTCAGATTCTTAAGTGTGACTAATTTGTAATGCAAGGTACAAAATAGCTGTGAATTTCTGAATGTAATTTTATATGTTATTGCACTGATTATTTGAATATTTGAGGTAATATTATTATTTTCTGGTTCATGTTACCCATAGGTTCAAATAGCTCTGCCTCTTGATTACCAATTCAATTTGTCTGCATTTCTCTTGAAAATTGTTCATTTTACCTAGGTTTTCAAACATGTGTGCATGTTTATAGTTTCTCATAATTTTATTTTATTTCATTTCATTTTTCAAAAGTTAATTCCTATGTAATTTCTCATTTTTTATAGTTTTGCCCTCTAATTTTTTTCTGTTCAGTTTGATGTTTTGTTTATTTTATTAAAGTTACTTTTTAAGCAACCAGGGTGTTGATTTTTGAGTTCTGTTTTTCTGATTTACTCTTCTCTTCTTTTCTATTTTTGTCTTTGCTGTTTCCTCCTGTATGCATTCTTTCATATTTAACTGGAAATTCAATTTTTTACTTTAGACATTTGTTTCATCCTAAAAAATATTTAATTTATTTACATAAATAATGTAATATATTTGATTCAAGCAAGCAATTTTTTCATGGAAATTAATTCACTTTTAAAAAAATAGTGTATTTCTGTCAAGTATGGAAGATTCCATAGTCAGGCATTGTGGAACATGCCTGTAATCCCAGTTCTGGAGGGAGGCTGGACAATTCCAAGTTCAAGACCAGCAAGTGTTACTTAGCAAAACCTGTCTCTAAACAAAACTAAGCTAAACTAAACCAAAGAATAACAACAAAAAACAGACAAACAAGAAACCAAAAACAACAACAACAAACCCCAACCAACCAAGCAAACAAGAAACAATTTTACAAGTAGGGAGTATGTAGGAATAGAGCAAAGAGAGAGGCCAGGAATAGCCTGAACCTTGAAAGTACTACAGGCATGGTTGAAGTCCCAGATCTGTTGTTTTCTTGTCATCTGACTTTGGCACATTCTAAATTTGCTGATTCATAGTTTTGTTTGTAAAATAGAAATAAAAATATCTCCTCTCTTATAAGTACTGAGTAGACTTCTACAAATCACTAACCAAAAGCTTTGTATTATATGATCAGTAAATAGCAGCACCTCTTTCTTCCTTCATAGGTTTTAAGCAACAACAGGACACACACACACACACACACACACACACACACACACACACACACACACACACACACACAGAGAGAGAGACAGACAGACAGAGACAGAGACAGAGACAGAGACACAGAGACAGAGACAGAGACAGAAACAAACAGAGGGACAGAAAGACAGAGATAGAGACAAAGGGACAGCAAGACAGAGGAACAGTACAACAGAGAGAGACAGACAGAGGGACAGAGACACAGAAAGACAGACAGACAGTGTGTGAGAGAAAGACATACAGAGATAGAGGGACAGAAATGCAGAGAGATAGATGGACAGAAGAGGGGACAGAGACACAGAGGGACAGAGAGACAGAGGGACAGAACAACAGAGAAAGACACAGAGACATATAAGGACAGAGACACAGAAGGATAGAGAGACAGTAAGAGAGAGAGATGTACAGAGACAGAGGGACAGAAAGGCAGAGAGAGACAGAGGGATGGGACAGAGACACAGAGGGACAGAGAGAGACAGAGAAGAGAAGAGGAATGAGAGACAGAAAGAAAGGAAGAAGGAAAGGAGGAAGGAACGTCTGAGTTACAGACAGGTATAGTAAGAATTCATTGAATACTATAAAGAGCTTGACTTGGGGCAGCTTAATTTTGTTGTTGCACAGAATATGCAGTTTTCCCAGAGAGGTCATGTATGTGGCTTTACTGTCACAAATCATAGGAACCCTGACCCAACGACCTGAAGACCCCACTCTTTATTACAACACACTGTATCCTCCTCTTATTCATACTTGTACTTTTTATTCAGTTCCAGTTACTCATGGCTGCTCAAAGACTAAAATATTAAATAGAAAATTCCAGAAATTAATATTTCATAAGTTTAAATTATACCCTGTTCTGAATAGCATAATGAAATATCATGTGATCTTAATCCATTCTTCATGAGTGTAGATTATTTCTTTGGCCAGATAATCCGTGTTGTATATGATACCCAATTTTTGGTTCCTTGTAAACCATAGAGTATCTAGTTTCATGATGTTGTGGCACAAGCGACCCTTCTTTTACATAATCATGGCCCAATGCTCAAGAGAAGTGATACTGGAAGTTTCACTTCATTATGACATGATTCTGTCATAATGACTCTATTACAATAGTTATTTTTAAACTCTAACTTTGTCTAATATAGAAACTGAATGTAGGTTGAGTATGGAAGGGAACAACAAGTATAATTAGAGTTCACTAGTATCTGAGGCGTAATGAATTTATTGAGAATCTTGGAATTATTGATACTTTATTTTTAATTAACATGTAAAACACACAGCATTGTTGGCTTCACTACCCTATTTGTTAAAAGATAAGATACAGGAGTAGTTGTGTAGATATATCCATTAGGACTGGGCTCTACAACTCTGCAGTTTGATTATTTTTGGATAACATACAGAAAGAGCAAGTCATATTTAGGGATGTATACAGAAATGCATATGTGCATCTATCTACTAACAGTTAGTGGAAAGAGGGGTCACGAGAGAGCAAGAAAGAGCATAGGGAAGGTTTGGAGTGAGGAAATGTAATATATAAATGATGTAATTGTATTATAATTTCAAAAATTACAAAATAAAAACTGTAAGAGTGCAAAAAATAAAAAAGCTCCAACCACTATGTGGATAAATGAGTACAGGTAATGTTAAAAGAATAGCTGTGGAGCTTTTTGAACAGATCCCAATTCTTATTTTTCTTTACCTCCTTCTCTGTTTCAGAAAAGTGTGAGTGTACAATTGGACCACTTCTAGTGAGGACAACACATACCTTTTCCTGGGACACTTTCTTCAGAAGACCAGCACACATCCAGTTTGCTCAGATATAACCCCAAATTAACAGAGTTCTTCTAGAGGGGACTTCATTAGTCTCACCAAGACTGGTAAGAGCATAAAAATACCTTTGCTATTTCATGACATGATGATATGTCCTGAAGGAGTTCAACTTTTTTTATTGATTGGAAAGGTCCATCTAAAAAAAAAATCATTGATGCCTTGATTGATATCTTTATCATTAGTCAAGCAAAAGTTGATCTGTTTGAAGGTGTTGTCGTGCATAAATAAATAGAGCATACATAAAGTGATGGAGTTAACATTTAATGTAAGTAGAGTTTCCTATCAAGCAGTCTTCCCTGTAAAAATGTATAGTTTAATAAAACCCATAGTTGCCGCAGTCTATGTTGGTGTTACCTCTGTAAATTCAATCGTTGTAAAATGGGAAAGCAATTTCTTTAAAATTGGCTATGATGAAAATGTGTGTGTTTTAATTAGCTATATGCAAATTCTTTCCTACCTGGGTTTCCCTCCTTGTATTGCTAGCACCTGTAATTTATTCTAAAGTTTCTTCCTGCAGGCTTGACATATTCTGCTATAATACATAAAATTGCCAGATATGCCTATCAGGTTAACAATCAGAGAGTTGGGGCTTGGAAAAGACTGAGGTGGAACCAGATGGTAGAGCAGGAGTCTTTCCTGCAGGATTCCTGCGGGAGAAGGTGAAGATGAATAAAGATGGCTCTGCATCTTCTAGACACACTGTGGCTCCTGAGAACAGAAGCCCAGGGATTAAAAAAAAATTGATGGCTCATAGCATGAAACCAATGAGTAGACAGGTGTTGGGACATGGAAACCATCCAAAGGGTTCTCTTCTCAAGTACACAGGTTATTCACCTCTCATAGCTGAGACTTGAGATCTAAATCAGTGCGTCTGAGACTTAAAACAAAAATCAAATGACTTTGTAGATGGGGACAATCTCCTGAGGTCCACATTCATCTACAGTGTCTAGCAACTTTTCATATTTTTTGGATGATAGTAAGGAACTTCCTTCCCCAAAGTTTACTAGTAAGAAAGACCTAGAAAATGGGATCTGGGAGTTTGAAGGTGTGCAAATGTCACTGTTCACAACACGGTGTCTAAGAAATATTCTAGAAACAGATTAAAGATTATAGTTTGAATTCTGACCCTGGTACCTTTTGGGCATGACTTCTGGGGTAGTTTTGAAAATTAATTAACTAATTTATAAGTATAGGTCTAATAGTAGATCTGTTACTCAATGAGTATTCAATAATTAGGCATTATTTTACTAAGCCAATGTATACATGTTTGAAATGATGTTTTTAGGCTGATGGATCTTGATCTTGTGCAGTTTTCTCTATGAGCACAAGATTCTCATCTGAAAACTCTATTATGTTGTATTTTCCTTACTCACATAGCCAGTCTCAGTTGGACCACATTACTAGAGTTCTCCAGGATAGATCTGTGAGTTTTAAATCTGAAAAAAACATGTCTGAAGATTATTATAGTTTAAATTTTATCATCATTCCTGTGACTTCTAGCATCTTGACTTATTGAACAGAGTATCTAACTTTTCTACATCCTCTTGTCTTTGAAACAAGAACAGTAGACTCTTTGTCCCAATTATCATGAATAGTAAATGCTACAGTCCACAGCACATGCCGCAGAGTTAACAAATTCAGCTTAGCCACAATGAATTTTACTATCATCATTATTATAATTATTCTTTAACACATGTTCAGCTGCCTTTGCTGTGATTGCTGATGTGGTCAGTCTACTTGGTTCTACTGCAGTAGGGTCTCATGTAGCTCAGGCTAGTCTCACATTACATGTATGTCACAATTGCCTAGAAGTTGTTGCTAGCCTAGTGAAACTGAAAGCAAACAATGTTTTTAATTTAGCTTTTGAAACATGATGCTTCATCATCATTTAGACCCTTAATGCAGTATGTTTAGTTTAAGCAAAAATCTCCTCTTGT
This sequence comes from Peromyscus maniculatus bairdii, assembly GCF_049852395.1. NCBI lineage: Eukaryota > Metazoa > Chordata > Mammalia > Rodentia > Cricetidae > Peromyscus > Peromyscus maniculatus. The sequence goes on from NC_134864.1 coordinate 28,076,899, forward strand.
GATGCTACTAAATCATCTCTATGGAAATCTGCTTATAAGCTTTCCAAATGTTATCATTTCCAAAGGAAATTATAAAGCATTGATTTTTTTAAGTCACCTTGCACTTTGATTCTTAATAGAAGATTTTTCCAGTTCCATTCTTATTTAGAACTTCGAGCACACTGACTCAGCCTTCAAAGTCATAAACAGTCAGTAAGCATGATGCACCACAGTACACTACCCTTCCTCTAATGGTCTAACTTGACACTCAATTTTGTCTACATGGTCTTGAATCCTTAGAACCTGGCTCTATATTCTAACCTTAATGTCAGCTCCCATTTGGCTTATGATTTGCCACTACAGATGAGTTTTAGGAAGCCAAAAACTTTGAGTTCACATCTCATGCTTGAATCTGACACGTATCATGCAGAACTGAGTAACAGGCATTTTTAGAAACAACAAAATCATGTTTTATTGATTTTTTTCCTCCATTCAATATTGCATATTTGTTTCCAGTACATTATTAAAGTTAGTTACAGGAACAAGCAGTCATAACAATGATATACCACATCTCCTAAGATGTGTCTCAAGATTTATGACTTATCTAGCATTAAATATAGTATTCTTTAGTAGTGCTAATTTACCTTATTATATGATCTGGAACTAAGCCAGATATTTTGACAGGAGCAATGTAATTAAGTTATTTCAATGAAGCATATAGAAATAGACCATATGCTCTTTCAATGTAGACAATGAGGTTCCATAAGACCATCTGCACAAACTTACAAAGTTAAAAGCTACTTTCATGGGGAAAATTTAGGTATATTTATTTTATGTGTGTAAAATACTTATTTACCCATGTTTAAAATGTAAAAACTTTTAGAGTATATTTTTCTATCTGTATTATTAAATCTAGTCTTTTATGTCCCTAAAATATAGATGACCAATTTAATTAAAAGATTTTGGGGCTTACTGTTAGTTTGCCAGTAATACCAAGTATTAGGGGATCCCACAACTAACATTTCTAAACACACTCACTGCCAGGTTAGGAACTCAACACAAACTATGTGCTGAGACTAGTATATTGCCAGATATTGACTTGTAGGTCTGTTTTAATTCTAGGGACTGGAGAGGGGAATTCATATTTAGTTAATCAATTCAGGAGATGATGTGAGTCTGCTGTGGGATTATTTTAACCTGACATGAGAAATAAAGTGACTTTCTTAAAGTCATGCCACCAAGAAATGGAAAGATACAGAGACAGAGACACAAAGAGAGACAAAAAGAAATAGAGAGATACAAGGGGGTGAGAATGCAAAAGTGTAATCTCGTCAATTCCAAAGCTGCCTTACAACATTGTAGCATAGTTACCATTTTATTTCTCTATAAAAGATTCTGAGACAAGTTTTTCCTCCCACATAAGGTCTAAACTGAATCTTCTGGACTTTTATATTTGACAGAGTATGTTAATGATATTTGCTCAAATACCGGGGCCAAAATTCATATACTTTCTCTCTTGTTTCTTCCTATCTATGAGATCTATTTGTCTTGTTCCTGGAGAAGAGTAGAGAGGGGTTGTAAGGCTGGAAAGGGGTATAAGTCAAAACTTCATCAAACTTGATGACTTTTAGGACATTCTACTATATCTTCTGAGGAGAAAAAAAATCAAGTAATTTTCTGATTCTACAGAGGAAACAAAACATTTTATATTGATGGTTAATAAAAGTTTTAGACCCAGTTAAATTATTATGCCCTTTTTCTGGGTCCATATTCATTCAGTATTGGTACTGATTAATATTGTGAAAATGAGCATTCTGCTAAAAGCTGTTTACCAATTCAGTGCAGTCCCAATCAAAATTCCCATCTCATTCTTTGAAGAAATTGGGTGAAAAACTCTACCTTAAAATTCATTCAGAACTACAAAAGACCTGAATAGTTAAAACAATTCTGAAAAGCCAAAGCAATGCTGTAAGAATTCCCATTTTAGATCTTCAGAAGTATTACAAAACCTTAGTAATAAAACAACAATATAGTGCTTGCACAAAAATCAGACTGTCAACCAATGGGACAAAAGTGAAGACATAAACATGAGTACACATACTTTCAGACATTTGATACTTAACAAAGTATATTAACAAACTAAAAACGTATTCTGGAGAAAAGAAAGCATCTTCAAAAATGGCACTGGCAAAACCAGATGTCCACAGGCAGAAGAATGAAATTAGAGCCTTAACTATTACCTTGAATATGAACCAACTCCAAGAGGATCAAAGACCTGAATGTGAAACCTGAAGCACTGTAACTCCTAGAAGAGAACATAGGCAGTTTTTTACTGGATATATAGGGAAAGACTTCCTGAATAAGACTCTCCCCTAGAATTAAAACCAACCATTGAAAAATGGGACTTCATTATGCTTAAAAGCTTCTGCAGGACTAAAGAAGCAATAAACCAGATGAAGGAGAAGTCCACAAAATGAGAATCCTTGCCAGCTAGACATCTAACAGAGGATTATTATCCAGAATATATAATAAACGTATAAAACATGATCCGTTAAAAGAATTGTCCTTGGACCCGAACAGAAAGTTTACAAAAGAAGAAAATATAAGTTCTTGGAAACAGAATACAGACATACATCAAAACTGTTATCCATCGTGACCAAGCTGGATTTATCCCTGAAATGTGGAAATCCCATTTCCCTAATGTAGAAATTAGGGAAATGCAAACCAAAACAATTTTGAGATTTCATCTTACCTCAGTTGGAATGGCAAAGATCAATGGAACACATACAACAAATGCTGGAGGGGGTGCAGGGAAAAGGGGACTTTTCATTCACTATTTGTTGGATTGCAAACTGGTGAGGTGCTATGGAAATCAATGTGGAGAATTCCCAAAAAGCTAAAGATATACCTTTCATATCACCCGGCTATACCATTCCTTAGCATATGCCTAAAGGACTTGACATTTTATTCCATCGTGTTCATTGCTTCTCTTTGCACAATAGCCAGGAAATGGAAACACCACCAATGTCCCTCAATGGACAAATGGCTAATAAAAATGTGGTACCAATACACTATAGAATACTATCCAGTTGTTAAGAAAAAATGGAATTTTCAGTTAAATGGATGTGACTCTAAAATATATTGAGTGAGCCAAGTCAGACCCAGAAAGATGAACACCCACGTTTCCTCTCATTGGAGCCTCCTAACTCCAAATCTTTAAATGTGAGTACATATTCTGTAATAACTGTAGAAACCATGAAAATGAAACAGGACCATTGGTATGTTAGTCTGTAGAGAAACAATGGAGAAGGATACAAGTGATCTGATTGAAGAACTGTGAAAAATAAGAATGGGCTTCCAATTAGATAAAGGGAAGGTAGGTGAATGCCGAAGAGAGAGGGAGCTGAAAGAACAGTAGGGATGTCTTAAAAAGCCGTAAGGGATCATAATGTTAACTGCCTAAAAACCAATAATATGCAGAAGTCTGTGAAATTTTGGGGTTGGTGTGTGGGGTGTGTTTTTTGTTGTTGGTTTTGCTTTGTTTTTGAACCAGAGTCTAACTATGAAGCTGTAGCTGGCCTTAGACTCACTGTGTACACCAGGCTGACTTTGACCTCACAGAGACCCAACAACTTCTGCCTCCTAAGTGCTATGACGACAGATGTGTGCCACCATGTCTGGCTTGTGCCAGTGGAATTTTAAACAAAGAATAATTTTTATAAAGTCTGTGATTTTAGTAGATCTGATAAATATAGTTTATGGCATACTAGGACACAGTAATGTATTTATTATGAGAAGAGATTGTGAAATATAGAGAACCATAGTCAGGCCTAGACATCCACCTAGAGCAGGATTTAGTAATTAGCACGTACCACCAAAGCAAGGTAGTTTGGTGGAGTGCCCCTCCACCAAACTGAAGATCTCTTTCACTGGAGCTATTGTGTCCTCCAAAGCCCACTGAGAAGAGATGTCTGGGTGGCATTTAAGTCTTCAATGATTGTTCCTCACATTGATATTTTGATGGCCCAAGAGCATGTGGGAAGAGTGCTTTTTCTTCTAGGAGAACAACTATCTTTACCTGAGCCCCTCAGGTCTCCACACAGCTTGCCTCATCATATAGATGGGCAGACAGGGATCAGTACCTCAAAACAGGGACGGTAGAGTCCTCTTCCATATTTCATGGCAACAGAGCATTGTGCAATAAGCCTGACATATACTGACCTCCAGTTCCCTCTAGTTCTTCCTCATCTCCTGTTACATGGTGGAATGATATAAAGAATGCTTTCTACAACAAAAACAAAAATAAAAACAAAAAAAACCCCAAAGGTTATACAGAATTGATGAGCTACCAGTTTTTCTGTATGAATTATATTATTTTATTGTTTTTTGTTTTATGTTTCTAGCAGGAAACATTTAGAAACAAATGAAAACTTGTCCCCAATTATTAAGGTCAGTGAAGTAGATGGTAATTTATGGGGCTGGGGTCAAAATCCAGTCTTGTTTGAGCCTGAATTCCAGGCTCTTTTGTAGTTACCACACCTTCCTTCTCATGTCCATCATTAGAGAACTCAGTATTAGTGTTTTGTATCACTGTGACCAAATACTTGTGGAAAGCAGCGCAGATGAAGCAGAAGAGAAACTTATATGAGAAATATTTGTTTGGTTTACAGTTTCATAGTCTACCATGACTGAAACAGTGTGGTGGAGAACAGTAGAAACAGAGAAAAAGGGAACTATAGGAACAGGTGAGGCCAAGACATGACTCCCAATAACTCATGCTAGTGTTCTACTTCCTTTAATTTGGGCCTATCTTATACTTTCCAGTTATCTCTCATTCATTAAAGATAAGTGTGTTCATTAGATTAGATCCCCACTCACCCAATTCTCTCTGTAAACAGCATCATAGACCACCCCAGACAAGTGCCTTACTAATGTCCTAGCATTTTCTCATCCCAGTAAATAACAGTTAAGAGTAACCACCATAGCCATTAGTCTGCAGAATGTTAAATGAATGTTCTGTCTTCATTAGTTGGGCACCCAGTGTGCATAAACTGTTGAGCATGTGTAATGAGTTTTTGTCACAGAAATTTTAAGTATGCAATCAGGTAAGACATTTTCCAAACCCTGCTTTCAACTTGAGGCTATTTATATATAATAAAAATAATAAGGCACTTAATCAGAGCCTTAGTGACCTATAAAATGAGGCATACGGGACTATATGAGGAAATACTACATTTGCATAATAATATATGAAAATATTCTCCTTCCTTGTATTAGGAAGTGCTGATCTCCCTGATCTAAGATGATTTAACATCTTATTCATTCAACTCCTGCCTCTCCTATCATGCTGTCATTTTAAATGATGCAAACATTAATTTACAATTTCCTTGTGAATTTCTAGAGAGGCCCTTTCTGATCTGCTATGTTGGTATTCTTAGTACCAGCCTCAGTCCTTGAGAATAATAGGTACTCAATAAATACTGCTTTGAATGAGTTGTGGAGAAGTATAATCTGGTGCCCATGCAAAGGGTCATTTAAGAAGCCACTGTTAAAGTGAATACTAACAGACAATGTTTTACGTTTCATATCCAGATAATTCTGTGATTGTTACTCTCATGTAATGAGGATTCATTGAGACTGTTGGGACTTCACAACAGATCCTAAACACAGCGAGGAAATTGTTCCTTTTCCTGGTCACTGTCTATTATTTTAAGAATTTTAAAAGAAGGACAAAAACTATGTTTAATTTCATAGTTTTCAACTATCTTTAAATATATTGGTTTTTAAACACAGATAATTTCAAAAACTCTATTAAAAAAGAGAAAGTTTGACATGATAGACATAGAATATATATACCATATAACCACTGGTAAAAGATACCGTAGAATGAACGATATAAAGTACAACACTGGGAAGCTTTTCATCCCTACTGGGTAATAGGTGAAAATGCGGGTATAAGGAACATAGGCAATTTGACTCACTCATTTTGGATTTTCCTAATTATGTTTTAGGTCTACATATGTAACTTTGAACTGTTGCAGTTCATAGAAATGAAAACTATTGTGAAGACAATTATAAGCATACATTTCCTAGGATAATATTTAAACTCTGACACTCTATAAGAATCATTCATTCTAACAGCCTGTGCATTAGAAGCTAAATGTCACTTGTGACTAACTAGAAAAACTACCACCTACCACCCAGACCAGGCAATAGATGAGTTCTTCTTATAGTTGTCTTTGCAATAGTTTTTAATTCTGTGAACTATAATGTAGGTAACCATTAGCCTTTCTGTTTGTCATGTATCATTACCACTTTCTGTCTTTCTACATACCATGATGGTAATATGTTTTAGATTGTATCTTAACCTGAAGGTATTTATGATCTGAGAGCAAAAAGGAAAAAAAAATCGCTACAGTTATTCCTTCAATCCGCTTTGTCCAGATCAACTGTTGGTATTACTGTAAAATGTAAAACAAAGGAAAGTGGACGTTATATTTTAAATTATCCATTGACCTTGTTCTAATGCAAAAAAATATTTGGTATTTTAAGATCATTTTGTTTTTAGGAACATAGGTCCTTTGGTATGATAATTGGACAATCTTACATAAAATATATTACCAGCCCACAGGGTAGCTGCACTCTCTTTGACTAAATGTCTCTGAGGTTGACATGCTGCCTCTTTTACTCTTTCAGTGATTCTATTTGATCTCCATCTTTCTACCTTTATCTACCTTTTACAGCTCAGTGGCCCCCAAAGTATAATTTCTGTAGACGTTACAGACTGATTATCTAGAGCTATGTAAACTGCTTTCCCCATTTCCATCAAAATACAAAAAACATGTAACAAAAGGAATTTGAGGAACAATGGACTTATTGGATCATAGGTTGATCCATTAAGGTGGGAAAGCAAGGTGGCAGCTGGTCACATTACATCCTTAGGAAGTACCATGGTTCCTGGTTTTAAGCTCACTCTCTTTATTCAGGCCAAGTCCCCAAATCATGGAATAGTCCCACCTCTATTTAGGGTAGGTCATCCAACGTCATCTAACCCAATCTAGAAACTCACTCACAGATGTGCTCAGATGTTTGTCTTGTAGGTGATCCTAGGTCCCATTGAGTTGATAATATATCATCAGAAGAGCTAACTCAGACTCTCCTTGGACTGTAGTAGATTCCTGAAAAATATCTGATTGGTTTCCTTGGTATCAATTGTTTCTACACAGTTCAGGAAGTAGCAATGAGAACAAAGTGCTATGTGAAACCTACATAAACTCATTTTAATGCAGATATGTGGCTAAAGTACCTAAGGAGAGAGGTGTGAGGTGGGATATTCTCACCAGCACCTGCTCATCAACATACTGGGATGTACATAGTTTACATATGGTTTAAATTGGTGGCAAGGGAAAACTCATCTCTTGATACATCCGTTTATTCCCCAAGTGGAAGTAGAAACCAACCAATAGTTACAGTTATAAATGATGAAAATATCACAAATGATTCACCAGCATATGTATACTTTAAATACCTGCATGTGATAAGATACTGATAGAATTTTAATTCAAAAGCCCAAGGGCATTTACATATTTCAAAACACCATAGCATTTCAATTGCTAATTTCTTCTTTTAAAGTACACTTTGCACCAAACGTTCCAGAGTATTTGGGTTTTGAGGACTTAAAATAGAAAATGAGTAATTCTGATTTCTGGTTTTTACATTACTCAAGTTTTGTATACAGTCTCATCCCTTAGTATCCATGGGTTCTGGTTCCAAGATACACTTTCAATCTCCAGACCTTTAGATGTTGGTATTCCTTATATAAAACAGTGCAGTGTTTGTATCAAACCTACTCAATCCTTGTGGGTAGGTATTCATAGTCATGTCTAGATTACTTATAATGTAGAACACAGTATCAATAGTTGTTGCGGTGTGTTATTTAGGGAACAATGACAAGAAAAGTCTGTATTCCTTTTTATGGTTTTATTAATTCTTTGATAATTTCAGTCATTGTCTTTTGAGCATTTTCACCCCCTTTCCCTATCTTCTTCAAGATCTACCCCATTCTACACCCTTCCAACTTTGTGTACTCCCATTTTTAACCCAGTATATGCCATTAATGTCGCCTATGTACTCTATTGTGTGGCCATCCACTAGAGCATGTTTAACCAATCAGGGGCCATACTCTTACAGGAAATTAATAATGCTATGTAATTTTTCAAATATTGTAGATATATATAGTTGGTGTGTGTGATGATTATTGTTAATTATCGACTTCACAACATCTACAATCATCTGGGAGACAGGCCTCTGGGTGTTCCTGTTGGGGTTTTATGTGTAGCTTTATTTGGTATGGGGAGAACCACCATTGTAACCCTACTCCTTGACTTGGATCCTGGACCAAATCAAGGGAGAAAGCTGAGCAGCTGTAGGTTTCTGTAGTTCTCTTTTTCCACTACAGATGTAGTATGGCCAGTTCTCCAAGCCCATGTGTCCTTGCTTCCTCTGCTCTCCTCTAAAATACAGCCTTCTCTCCTGAAGTTGCTTTTGTCAGAAAGTCAGCAAAAGAGAAGTGAGAATCACCGGATTTGTGGATGGGGAGGCCAGTATCTGGAGATCCAATAGTAAATACACAGAACTGGGGTTTGGCAAATCGCTCCTAGATAAACTGTGTCCTTCAGTCACTATTGCTTTATGGTCTTTGTGTTGCTCTGCAGAGCCAGGTAAAGCTGTAAGACTTCTCATACCAGTCCCAATTCCCAACGAATATTTAACTCCAATAATTGAAGTCCAGTTAAAGCAGGCCTTTCTGGTATGGTGAGGCTGTTTGGCTTTCTGAACAACTAAATTCCGAATTAACAAGTTCTATTAACTTTATTGTGTACACCGCTGAGTTCATTGCTGAAGGCCCAGGGGTAGCTCCTGGTGTTTGTCTCATTCAGTGTTGTAAAAGACAGGGTGACAGAAGAACAGTTTTTATCACTCTTGGGCTTTTGAGTACATTTTTCTTTTTGCTCTCTAGGATGCCTTTGAAGCCAACCACAGAACTCTCTCTGTTCCTATTTTGGACATTCTTACTGTTTAGGAATTTTGCCTGCTGAGATGTTTATTGCTTCGTCGACCAGATTTTTTTCCTTTATGCATTAACTGTGTACTGCTTTATTCAACCTAACTGTAGCCATTTGATCTATAATGCAAACAGAGAAATTCTTCAACCAGAGACTTGTTTTGAACAGTATTATGATCTCGATACATAAACTGCCTAGAATGATATATAAATTCATATTCAATTTTAATAGTCATGCAAAGAATATATAAATTACAGGTTATTCTAACAACAGTCAGATCCTCTTGTAGAAGCAAAGTAGGCCAGAATCCACGGTAATTCCTTTTTTTAAGGTGTGCCAAACACAAGCTTGAGCCATCCCATTTCTTTTGATAAATTCATATGTAAACACTTTTAAAATGCTACCACAAAAGGTCAATTGATTTCTTGTCACAGATACTAAGACATCTGGTGAACACAAATGCAAATATTTCATTTTTGTATTCAGGTTGGGCTACCTTTTAGATATGGGTGGCAGTGATGGGGGAAATCAAAGAAAATTATTATTGGTTTGGGTTTTTATTTCTGTTCATCTGATGACATAATCTATGTAAAATATACACAAAAATCATACAAAATTTATTACTCTATATATTGATACAGTATTTCTCAAAGGGGTTTGCTTTGGCCAGTGGAACATTCGTAGAGCATACTTGCACAATGGAGACTGCCCCTTGACTGTTTTAGGACCCAGTGTCATGTAGCCAAGATGGTGAAGGGCATGTGACATAATCACTAGACAACTTCCAGATCTGTCCACAAGACCATCTGTTCCAGGAGACCTGTTTGACCCTCAAATGCCCTTCAAAAGCCCAAGCTAGTTTTTGCTGGGTTGGTGAACCCAAACTCAGGCCACAAAACTACTTGACAGAATCTGGAGCAAACTAAATGAACATTACATTAAGTTATTGGACTCAAGAGTGGTTTACCAAACAAGTGCTAATTGATACAGGAGATGAAAGCAATCCATTTGCAACAAGGAGGAAGATGGAAAACTATGGTTGAACATTACCAGGCTTGGACCACTACACTTTGCTGAAAGTAAATTTTATGAGTAGAAAAAAAAATTAGAGGTGAAGAACACAGTCATTAAATTCAGCACAGCTAAGAAGCCAGCAGGAAAATGGGGCTTAAATATAAAAAGCCTGACTTTACATCAAATGTGATAGAATTTGTCAGACAATGATTTAGTCCTACTGGATTACAAGTTACCTACAAACCAGGCCATTGCAGTACATGCCCCAGGATGAAAAGGTGAGGTTTCAAAAACCCCCTTTTATGGCCATTGAGTCTACCTCTCCTCTACATTAAAAAAAGAGATGAATTGCATGACCATATTTGGAGAAAACTTAACAAGTGCAGTTTTGAAATATAAGTATTTCTTATTTACTGTTTTCTCTAAAACAATCTCTCTAGCCATTAAAATGTGTTTGCATATTAAAAGTTAGGAACCGAAAGAGAGAGAGAGAGAGAGAAAGAGAGGAGAGAGAGAGAGAGAAATGATATGTCTCTTTTTTTAGCTCTTCTGTCTCATAGTGTAAAACATACCATTCCTTTCTATTCAAATCATAAACCGATAATTTTATTATTTATAACTATCTGACAAGACAATGCCAATTTGAGAGTTGTTGTAACTAATTAATTATGCTATAGCAGATCAAAATTGCCATAACTTTTCCTGTTAACAGTACACATGTATGAACTAAAATTCAATGATAAGCTTTTGGTAACCACTGAATACAGACTGTGTGGGTGGCAGCTACTCTAAGATCTTGGTCAAAGAGTTCTTCCTCAGCAAAGTCCTCCTTATAACCTTGTCAGTTTCCACTATGGCTCTTCATGGCTCTGTGCTCATTTTCATTATTGAACTTCTCGTAGGATGCAGTTGCACATGTTCATGGGGGAGATGCTTGTCTTTTATGATGAATTTTACTCCCTACGTGTAGCCACCAGTATCTTTAGATTTGTGATTTTTTTGTCAGGATGGAGCTTGGTGTCTGGCATCTGGCAAGTGTTGAGTAAATGTCTCTGGAAAGGGGAAGTCAATGGAGGGCTATCGCTTCTGAATGCCTGCAATATCCAGTTAAATGCTCACAAGGAAAATTACTAAGGGAATGTGTTCTAGGCAGAGCGCAGATCTGCTACCCTAAAGAGGAAACAAACAAACACAAAAGAGAAAGAGCCTACGGATCCAGAATGTGATGGTTTCCCATGGAGAGATGGAAAGATGGGTCTACAGGGAAAGTTGGGCAGTAATCTGGGTTTTTTTTTTTTTTTTGGCTTTTTTTTTGTCCTCAAGTAAAACGGACTTATTAATAGAGAAAAAGACAAAGACTGTGGTATTTCCTCAGTTCCTGTCATGAGCCTCAGAGTTGTAATTCACTGATCTATAAAGGCCTGTGAAGGGGATGGGGTGTAAGTGAGTAGAGAGGCAGAGGGAGCCCAGCCTGTGACTTGTTTGAGCAAGATACTAAAAATAAAAAGATGGAAATTAGTATACATGCCAGGATTCATCAAAAGAAAACTACAATGGCTAGATGGATTTCAGGGAAAACAGAGACATTTCATAATGATAAAAAAAGTCAATTCATCAAGAGGATACAGCAGTCCTAAATGTGTTTGTGTCTAATGGCAGAGTGCTACAACCCAGTGAGCAAAACTTGATGGAACTCAGAAGAGAAATGATAAGCTGAAAGTTCAACACACCAGACCTAGTAACTGAAGGAACAAATAGAAAAAAAAATGCTAAATATATACAAGACTCAAAAACCATGAACCAAAAGGATCTGCTTGAATGCAACTCCACTCAACAGAGTGCAAACATCTAGAATACACATAAAGAGAGAACATATTCCAGGACATGAGACAGATCTCAATAAATTAAAGAGGAGTATATTTGTTCAAAGTGTGATCTGTGACCCAGAGGAACTAGTAGAAAGTGGTTATAGAGCCACAGCATCTTGAAATTTTACAACTGCTTATGGGTTGAACAATACACACACACACACACACACACACACACACACACACACACACACACACACACATATATATATATATATATATATATATATATATATAGAGAGAGAGAGAGAGAGAGAGAGAGAGAGAGAAGGAACAGTTAGCAAGTATTTTTGAATGGACTAAAGATGAAATCACTACCAAGCAAAATGATAGCATGTGACTGTGTAATAGAGGCTATATTTGTGCATGGGATGCTTATGTTAAAATTTTTTTTAAGTTATCCAGTGACCTAAATATGTACCTAAAATACGATGTAGCAAAAACCAAAAACTCATAGTGAGCAGAAGCAAGGAGACAGTGAACATAAATCAAGAACTAGGTTAAACAGAAGCAAAAAAGCAGCAAACGTTTAGTTGGACAGGAGGGAGTTCTTGTGAGGAGTCTATGCAGCTGAAAATTCCTCAGCTGCACCACTGGTCAGAATTTAAAGAAGAAGCAAATGGATACATCAAGACAGGTATCACTACAGAATTCACAGGAATAAACACACACACACACCGAGAGAGAGAGAGAGAGAGAGAGAGAGAGAGAGAGAGAGAGAGAGAGAGAACACTGAACATCAGCAAGCCAGTAAATCTGACAAAGTTAAATGGACAGTGTTTTTGAAAAACAAATAAAACTCCATCATGATGAAATTGGTAAGCAATGAAAAGCCCGTGTACTACAGATTTAAATTAATTTCATAAAATCTCCGACTTCAGTCAAAAACCAACAAAAAAAATTGCCAATTGCTGTGGGATGGTCTGTATGTCAAATTGCTCTGATTGGTCAATAAATAAAATACTCATTGGCCAGTGGCCAGGCAGGAAGTATAGGCAGGACTAACAGAGAGGAGAAAAGAAAGAACAGGAAGGCGGAAGGGTCACTGCCAGCCGCCGCCATGACAAACAGCATGTGAAGATGCCGGTAAGCCACGAGCCACATGGCAAGGTATAGATTTATGAAAATGGATTAATTTAAGTTATAAGAACAGTTAGCAAGAAGCCTGCCACAGCCATACAGTTTATAAGCAATATAAGTCTCTGTGTTTACTTGGTTGGGTCTGAGCGGCTGTGGGACTGGCAGGTAACAAAGTTTGTCCTGACTGTGGGCAAGGCAGGAAAATTCTAGCTACAGCCAATCCTACAGGCAGCATTTCAGAAAATAAAAGAGGAGGTAGTTAGATGTTTAATGTCGTGTTTTATTCTGCTACCAAAACCAAGGATGTGAGGCTAAGTGAAAACTACAGAGCAGTATTACTCTTTTCTAATAATAATTAGATATGAAAACAAAAGGCCATTTATAATCAGTTAAAATCATAACATGCAGGAGCTGGAGAGATGGCCCAATAGTTAAGAGCACTTACTGCTCTTAAGGGGAGCTGAGTCTGGCCAACAACCATCAGTTTCACTAGGACCCAATGCCCTCTTCTAGCCCAGGGACACTGAATATATGGAATATGCTTATACGCATGCAGTCAAAACACTCATACACGTAGGATTATAAAAATTAGTGGTCCAAGTTATTGCTTAGTGGTTAAGGTCACTTGCTGCTCGTCTAGAGGACTTGAATTCAGTACCTAGTGTTCATGTCAGTCTGTCTGTAACTCCACCTCCAAGGAACCTAATGCCTAATTACCTATTAATAGATCTAAAAGCTTGGTGTTTCTAAGCTTTCATTATATTTAAAGTGGTCAACTGTTTCAATATGATCTCAGCAAAAATTGTACAATATATGTTTATAGATTGATGAATATATATAATGTATATATGATAATGGCTCATTGTTAAATCAAATGAATTTTAAAGATAAATAAAAATTAGAGAATGTATAATGTTTAATTTGAAGTCTTACTACAGTGCTATAAAATCTAGTAAAACTGTAGTCAAATCTGTGATATTTAAAGATGAATATTTATGTAGAACAATAGGAAAATCTAGGAGGTCCTCAGATACAATCAATCGATTCTTTATAAAACATCAAATATATTTCAGTTTATGAATACTATGCTATTTTACAAATGGTGAGAATTGGATATCTCTTTTGGTAAAAAAAAAAATCAGTCTTGATCATTATCTTATATCAGACTCAAACCTAGCTCATACCAGGTCATAGTTCTAAAATCTGTACTACTTAGAAAATGAAAACACAAACAACAGACATAGACAGCATAGACTCAGAGATAAAAATTACATAAAAATTTGTGAGAACTCTTACAATTTAATTAGACAATCTGGTTAAGAACAGTATACGTGTGCAAATGATTTGAAGATCCTCATCACTCACGATGTGTGAATAACTAGGAAGTAGGTGAATAGATGCTCAGCACAGCTTGTCATGACAGATCGTGAATGGAAATTGCCATGAAACACCATTTCATATTCACTGGGATGTAGACTGACAGATGCTGATGGGGCTGGGGATCAACTGGAAAGTGCAAGCATGGTGGGTAGAATACAGTGGGACAGCATCTTTGAAATCAGTTTTAGTTTCTTGTCTAGGAAGATAGTATCATGTGGCACATAAACCACACTGCTGGGTATCTCTCCAAGGGAAATGGAAATATACATTTATAGAAAATATATAATGTTCCTGGAAGTTTGCTTTACAGTTTTCAAAAATAAGAAAGACACTTGGATTTACAGTGTTAAAATTCAGTGTAGTGAAATGCTGTTCACCACAAAATGAAACAGATTACTGATTCACAGGATAGCATACATGTATCTCAAAATCATTTTGGAGGAAAATTTTTCTTATTATTCTATGCACCTTAAAGTCATTGACCAGAGAAGGACAGAAGAGTTTATGAACATGTATACTAAGCACTTACACAGAAGGACTATAGCTCTCTTTTATCTATGATTTCACTTTCTCTGGTCTCAATTACAAACAACTGTGGTGTGAAAATATTAAGTGTAGAGTTGTATAAGTAAGGAGTTTATACATTTTAAATAATATGTCATTCTGAGTGGCACTAAGAACTCTTATAATGTTGAGTTTTCTTCTCCTACCTAGGATATGAATTGTCCTTTGTGCTGTGTATCCATGTTTTATACACCACCTGCTTGATGATCCATCATATCAGTAGTAGACTAATAGTATACTAACAGCAGGTGAATATCCTGTGTCAGTTCACCTGGCTTCCTCTTCTCACACCAATACTAGTACATCTCATATCATCACAAGAAGAATGAGTCCAGCACAGTAAAATATCTTGACAGAATCAAGTTCCAAAGATGTTAATTTTTTCATAGTTGTTATTTCCCACTATGTCTAGTTTATAAACTATAATTGATAATTGTTCTGTAAGTACAGAAGCAGAAAACATAGTATATATAGAATGTGATGCCATCCTTCATCCTAGACTACTCAAGGCCTGAAATGTATCCTCCAAGTTTAAGAAGACATGCTTTCCTCAAATCACCTTCACCCTAGCCCTTACCGCCAATGCTGAGCCTTTACTGCCTACAGTTCTGTTTTTTACTCCTTAATATTTTAGGTTTTTAACTTTCCCATATGAGTCCTCCTCTCTAGCTGACTCATTTCACTTATTCTAATCTTCTTGAGACCCATTCTGGGTGTCTCAAATACAAAATTCCATTTGTTCTTAAGGTTAAATCCTCTTTCATTATGTATACATGCTACATTTTCTTTGTTCGTTCATTGCTTGTTTGATACTTAATCTAGGTCCACATTTTTGCTTTTGTCAACACCACTGTGAAGAATATGGAAGTGTGTGCTTGTTTTCAACTAACTCATTTTTCAGTTCCTTAAGCTATATATCCAGTAGTATATTTACTGGATCATATCGTAATTCTGTTTTTACTTTTTAAAAAACCTTCTATTATTATAAATAACAACTTTATTAAATTATGGTCTAGTTAGCTTCAGCTGTCAACTTGAGCCAACTGAGGAGAGAGTCTTGATTGAATGATTTCCCAGATCAAATTGCCAATGACTATGTCTACAAAGGGTTTTCTTGATTGCCAACTGATTTGGCCCACTGTGGCTGGTACCATCCCTAGGCAGTTGGGACTGGGCTGTATAAGAAAGCTAGCTGAGCATGATCCAGTGTCAGGGGTGAGCCAGCAAGCAATGTTCCCCCATGATTCTTATCCTGACTTGCCTCAAGGATAAAGTGTGACCTGGAGCTGTAAGAACAATATACCTTTTCCTCCAAGAGTTGCTTTCAGTCACTTGTTTTAGAATAGCAACGTAAATCAAACTAGAACAACTTATATTCCCCCAGCATCTCTCAAGGGTTCCTTTATCTGCATATCTTCATCAACATGGAACTTTGGGGTTTGGTAACAGTTAGTCTATCAAGTGAGAAGTGATATTCCATGTTGTTTAAAGTTGTGTTTTCCTGGTAGCTATTGAACACCATTTTTTCATAAGCCTGTTGGCCATTCATATGTCTTATTCTGAAATTTTTTATTTGAAGTTCTTTGTCTAATTTTTAACCAATCGATTTTTTCTCTGAGTTGAATTTCTTATACATTTTTTGATTTAGCCATGTATTTGTCATCTCATCATATTTTCTGAGCCTATAGGTTGTTTCTTTATTGTTTCATTTGCTGTTTGAAGGCTTTCCAGTTTTCCCACTTGCCAATTTTTCACTCTTGTTAGTTATGTCTGGGGGAGTCATGTAAACAAAAACTTGCCTAGAGCAATGCCTGGAAGAAGTCCTTTTTTTCTTTTCTAGTTTTTCTTTATAGTCTCAGATTTTACATTTAAATCTGTAATACATTTGGGGGTGAGTTTTATATGAAAAGCTTTGCCTAAGAAATCAGAGAACTAAACAAAAAAGAAATCAAACATCTTAATAAGACTAATGGAAAGAGCTGACAGTTTTCAAAAGATGAAATATAAATGGTCAATAAACAGAGGAGAAAATGTTCAACCTCATTAGCTATCAAAATAATACAACTTAGCCTGGGTATAGATCAGCAATAGAGAACTTCCTGAGCATATGCAAGGTCCAGAGCACAGTTGTTAAAACATCAAATTCAGAAAAGATACACATCAAAATTGTGTGGTATGTTCCATCATACCACACTCATACTGTTAATCATTTAGAACAAATGACATCAAAAGCTGTAAAGTATGACAAAAAAGTGAACCCTTACACACAACCAGTGAGAACCGTAAAGTAGTTAAGATGGAAAAACATACAAAATTTGTTTTTTGTCAACTGCTTTTGAGGTTTCTCAAAAAACAAACAGTAAATCTGCTGTGCAACTCAACTATACCATTCTAGAATATTTATCCAAAGGCCTCCAAGTCAATATATTACAGAGATAATTATTCATCAATGTCAACTGCAACACTATTAATAATAGCTAAGTTTTTTTAACTAATCGAGGTGTCTAACACCTGAAGAATGGGAAAAGAAAATGTGAGATATAAGTGTGTATGTGCATATATTTATGAAATAAAACTTTTTCAGTCAAGAACAAAGTACTTGAAGAACTATACTATTCGTCAAAGTGTGCTATTTGCAGAAAACAGATGCAATGAATGTTATAATATTAAGTAAATTCTTTTTGTCTTAAGAAAACAAATTTTGTATGTTTTTCCACCTTTGTTCTTCTTAGATTTTGACATTAATTCATAAAATAATATATGCATATATGACATAAAGTTAGACAAAAGTCTGCTAGGGTAATAAGAGGGAACTAATGTGAGCAGAAAAGGTTAGGTGTGGTGTGTGCAAAGGAATATGCCCACTGTATATTGTATGAAATATTTTTCAAGTTAATAAAAAGAAAAAACAGCAAACAGGAACCAGTTCCTCTTTGTGCAAATAGACACTCAGTATTTCTGAAGTGGTTTATTGAAGGCACTGTGCTTTTCACCTTGTGTGTCCTTGATGAACTGTGTTGAAAAGCAGTTGACAAAAAAAAAATGTGGTTCCATTCTGGGCTCAGTTTCTTTCTCCGTTAGACAACACATCTGTTCCAGTACCAGTACCCAGCTCTTCAGATGACTGGCTCTTTGCACTGGAGTTTGAAATGCGGTCGTATGCTATCTCCAGCATGATTCTTTTTGCTGTAGATGACATTGGGCTTCTTGCATTTGTCTCCACTGTCACCTCCTCATCGTATCACACAGTGCATAGGCTAAAGCCAGGTTCTCAGTGATAAAATAATTGAAAGTTCTCATAACATTTTCTGGATTCTTTCTGTTTTGTTTTGTTTTTTTCTTATTGAACTGAATCAGTGTGTATTTTGAATGCTCTACTGGTTTAGTTTTCAGGACTGCTTGAAAGCTTCATGTCTCCACGGATTCTGTAAGTTGAATTTTAAGGTAAATGTGGTATTGAGATGGGCCAGGGTACTTTTAAACTGAAGTTGCTATAGGTACGCTCTCCAGTTCTGTAAGGAGCTGCTTTGCCATTTTGTGAACTAAAGGATAAATGACAGAATGCCTCTATCCTTAGAGATGAAGTTACTGCATAATGTTCTGTATTTACATCTCCTCATCAATAATTGAGTGCTGTCAGCTGTGAGCATGAAGTCCATAAATGTGGCAAAATGATAATGACAGTATATCATAATGCTATTAATTATGTAACATTTCTTATGACTAGCATAGGTTGAGCCTGTGTAAATTATCCCCACCACTTCATTTTCTGTTAATATTAAACTCAGGTATTTATAAATTTATACTGAATATTAAGTGTTGACAACATGAAAGAATCCCTCATCTTGATCCTGCAAATTGAAAATGATGTTTTTATTATCCATACTTGACTGCATCATCTCCAGATGAAGCAATAATAGAAATGTGACTGATGATGCCTGGAAAACTACTTCTTTTTATGAATGGTGGGAAATTTAATGAATATACTTTTCAATTATATCTAGTGCCATGTTCTGAACAGTGACTGCTTTGAGCCCTGAAATGCTGGAATTCAGAGTGTTCTGAAGGTTGTTCAAAGGTTAGCCTCTACCAAGGCTTCATTGAGTTTCCTAATACCAGAAGTTTTGAGGGTAACTATGGTCTTTGTTGAATTTTCCCTTCCTTTAGACATCAAAAAAAAAAATCACAAGTAATTCTTTGCCATTGTTGAGTTTTCTTTCCGCAGGTATGTTATGGTATGTGTGGATGAAATCATAAGTAGTGTCTTTACCATAGTTGTTCTTAAAACTTAAAAAGGACAACTTTAAGTTGCCCATGAGGGCAAGAGTGAATAAAAATGTGTGCTTTTGATTATGTTTATAAGAGAGTAGATGGCAAAAGAGCTCAGGCATTGTTTATGTGGTTCCACGCTTGACTTGTCTCCCATTGGCTTTCTGGATTCACCTCCTACTCTCTTTTGCTACTAACTTCACCGAAAAGACATTTTTTTATTTAATACAGGGCGTGTTCAAAAGAGACTTATAATTCATGAGAGCATGGTGAAAACATCATTTATTGAACTATAATAAAAAACAAATCCACTTGGTTTTAAAAAGTTATTAAAAAATAGTTACATTTGCCTTATTCAGTTTGAAGCATCTACAGAGGGAAGGGAAGATGGGCACTCAAGGTATCTTGTGCATCTGGTTTTGTGCTGGTCACTCCCATCAGCCCAGTAGCTGGAATGATTGAGTAACTGTCCAACTAGTGAGAGGTAGGCAGGTGGAAACACTAGCGGTTACACATCACAGGACTCTGTGTTTCTTATGACTACCTTATTTCAAAGCAGGCCCCTAGAGCCTTCCATGGTGTTCATATAATATTTTTGAAATGACTCTTCTAGTATTTAATGAGCATCTAATAACTAATTCTAACAAAAATTGTATTAGTAATAAAGGTAAGATGAGGGGAGTTTTGAGGGAGAAGGAACTGAGGGGTCCTCTCTGGGAGTTGGGACTGCGAACTGAGGAGCAGAGCGTGAGTCTTCCTCAGAATAGAGTGAAAGAAAGGCCAGCATGTATGTGGAGAAGTGGGGGAAAGCAGTCCACCTGCTGCTACATCCCATTTGTAAAGGTATGGTGTTAGTTTGCTGTTTGGAAATGGTGTAAGCCTCATGAGGATTAAACAACAGACGGTCAATTAGTCCCATCTCCACAGTGTCCCTCATTCACACTTTCACGTTGCCCTGTGAAACACTCAGTCCAGAGCACAGCAAATGTGCTTGAACCTTTTCAAGAATTCTGTTCTCTACCTGGGCTCTGTCAGATTTTGTCAAAATCATCAGGACCTAGTTGAACTACTGCCAACCTTCCCTAGTGTTGTGATAATAACCTACAAGTTTTAAATTGTCTTCTACTAAAAGGAACTCACTATTGATGACATACGGTCTCTAGTAGAGCTTGTATCGTGTGCTAATTTTATCTGTTTGATCCCCCAGTGTACAATATGCACTGATTTGTCTTTTAGTTTCAATACTTTCTGCAGTATTAGGCACCCACTAAAATTTAAGCATGAATACATTTTTAATTTGTTAGTAACAAATACATGTTGCTACTAACTATGCTTTTTGTGATATGTGATAGATCTCTAGAACTTCTCTTCTTAGCTGTAATCCATGCTGTCCCCATTATCTCAGTCAGAAACCCTGTGAAATGGTTTTGATAGTAGTAACAAAAAGCATATGAGACTTTAAAAACTTTAAGAAGGGAATCATAAAAGTTTATTTTTTTCATGAAATGCCTTTATTTAAGTATGCAAGCCCAATGAAGTTTTGTAAAAATTAAAATACATTGGCTTGAGACTTCCATTGATTTTTAAAAGAAGTCTATTCTTTATGAAGGTGGAAATTGAAATAGCATTTAAAAACTAATTGTGCATGTAAGTATGTGTGAGTGTGTAAATGAGTGTGAGGGACAGTGAGTGCAAATGCTCATGTATGGACACATGTGTGAAAGTCAGGGAACAACTTGAGGGAGCTGGTTCTCTCCTTCCATCGTATGGTCTAGAGCATCTAACTCAGGTCATATTCTTGGAGGCAGGTTGCTTTTAATCATCTCACCAACCCCAAAATGACATTTCAAAAATAAAGAAAGACCTTGTTCTTCCCAACTTTCTTTTCTGTAATATGTAACTCCCACATCTCCAGAGAAGCTTTTGTGTTCTCTGCTGCTGCTTCTCTCGGGCACAGGAAGCAGTGCTATGCTATGCACATGGAGGCTCAAATTGAGAATTGGCTTAATATTCCATTCAGTATTCAGCATGCACTTCACCTGGGCTTTGATTTTAATATCCTATTACAGATTTCAGATTTCCTACTGTTTCTTATGCCGTGCGTTTCGTGGTTCAACAGTTCACATCTTAATAATTCTTATTCTGTATAAAAGCGTATTAATGATACTGTATCCAGCAGTAGAAAAACCCTGACTTTTCTTTCAAGTTAACGTGGTCAAGCAGAGGAACGTTTAGTTTTTTTTTTTTTTGTTTTTTGTTTTTTTTCTGAAGTTCAAGAATCCTTGAAAGTGTTCAAACCAAGGACCATATCTGGGCATTATGGGACATTTTTCTTTGTTAAGATCACTTTTGCATGGTAGAAAAATATGACTTTTAACAGAAAACTTCCAGTTCTTTCTATATCTGTTCCTTCTTCTGCACTTTTTGAAGCACAGCAACTATTAAAGTTATATTTGATCATTTGGGGCAGGGAATTCTAATTCTATGTCTGCCCTTCATCTTTCTCCCTAGCCTAGATTCCGCTTAAGATCTTGGAGAAGAAGCATGACACAGGGCAGAAACAACTCCAGAGCAAGGATTGGAAGCCTCTTAGCTTTCCAGGTTCTTCAATTCATGAACGGGCCACCTTGGAACACTAGGAAGCATTTTTTTTCTAATCTTTTTACACCCAACGTTAGGAACAGAAAATAGAACAAGGAATAGATGCCTTCACTGCCATAGAGACCAATGAACCACACCAAGTAAACTCTGGAAGGTAACTCATGCTATAATACCCTAAAACGTGTCGCAGAATTACATGTTTCTGTCATGGCATAATTAGTCTTGACCTGTCAGATGTTATTACATAAGAGCAAACCATTAACAAGTCCAGCTCAGTGAGCATTTGGGAAAGATGGTAACAGATGAGGAATTATATAAGCAGCTGGGCATGTCTGTAACAGTTCTGACAGCAAGTAATGAGTAGGTCTCCCAGCAGGTGGGAGAGCAGCATGGCAAGGCACCCAAGGTCACTGGGATGAGAAGGAGCACATGGACGAAATAGGAAAGGTCACAGGAATATCTTTTTATTCCAGATGTCTTTCAGATTTGGTCTACTGTTAAACAGACATGTGATGTGTATACCCAGTGTCTCATAGCTAGGTTGTCTCCATTGTGCACCTTGCTGGTAGATGTGGGTGTAGGTCATAAGGTCGGGATGGTAGAGTTGGGAGATGGATTTCTGATAGGAAAGCGTGGTGAGACATCCCTT
Organism: Peromyscus maniculatus bairdii; assembly: GCF_049852395.1. Taxonomy (NCBI): domain Eukaryota; kingdom Metazoa; phylum Chordata; class Mammalia; order Rodentia; family Cricetidae; genus Peromyscus; species Peromyscus maniculatus. Next base: position 28,099,368 of record NC_134864.1, read on the forward strand.
GATTTCTAGAAAGGGCTGGTAGTCATGAGTTGATGTTCCTGTTGTAAACCAAGTGGTGGACTCAGCAGCGATATAGACATGGTGTGTAGAAATCGTGGATCCAGTGATCAAATTTTGGCATAAGGCCACAAAAGCCTGAAAACTTGGTAACTATTAAGGCCCCGAGAGGGTACAACAATGTGATTTGAGGCCTAAATTTTAGGCTGAGTCTTGAACCCGCAGTTGGGCTGTGGCAATCATTGTGCAGAGAGATTCTGCAGTGGCTTTATTATTGCCAGCACCATCTACGGTCCTCGGGACCCGTCCTGTGTAGCAAAGTCCTTCAAAGCAGTTATAGCATAGACGGCCAACTAAGGTTTTCCAGGCTTGCTCCCAATATGACTGACTGTCACGTGTCATGCTTAGGCAGGGTTGCTGATTATCACTGTGCCAACCTGTCCCTGACTAACTTCCATCCACCCCATCAAACCTGTACCAGCAAGTTACCACACCACAGGGAGCAAGATAAGAGCCCCCCCCTGTTTCCTGTATCATACACCTGTGCACAGTAAATAGAAATGAGATGCTTTTCACACATCCAACATAAACGTTAAGCAGCGCATAGTTATTTCATATGGTGCCCATGTGAGGGTGTGGGTTTTTTTATTTATTTATTTATTTTTTTACCCTCAGAGAGCACAATGCTGTATAATAAGAAGGATAGTTAAAATTAGTGGTCCAAAGCTAATGAAAACTATACAGATGGGATGATCCGCATGGCAGGTCCAGGTGAGCATAGGAACTACACTTGCATCTTCCTTAATCTTCCATGTTTTCAACTGGCAGAAAAGAATTCCTAGATCACAACAGAAGACAACTTTAAAATTATACTCTCAGTTCACCTTATATGCCTACCTTATTTTCTGTCTGTATGTATATTAGGTATATGAACATCATTACTGTTAATATATTTAATAGTGACGAATCTCAGTCTTTCCAAGAGCTGCTTTGATCATCCCATCAGCTGCGAAATATAATCACCTCAGCCATTCATTCAATTTAATTATTTTTTTATTTGAAAAATTATTTTAATCTCAACTTTGGCATATGTATATAATTGTGTGATGTTCAAATCAGAGTGTTAACATGTCCATATCACTAAATGTATAAAATATCTATTAGCACATCATAACTGTGCATATTTAAGGATACAATATGATATTTAAATACATGTACCCAGGCATTTCAATAAAATTAGAATAATGCTTCCACCTTGTTATCATCTCTGTCCAGTCTTTTCTGATTTGCATCATGTCAGAGCACATGTATGGAGGTCAGAGCATTCAATTTAATTTTATTGAACACTTATAGTATCTAAGTCTTTTACTTCTTAACTTACTCTTCGGAGTCAAAAGTTGCTCTGGCTTGTCATGAAAATGTTAGAGCTGAAAAATTTGAATGCTTATCAAGTTTATTTCAAAGGTATATATAATTTTGTCAATTTTTTTGAACATCTGGAACCTGAATTAACTTTCATTAATTTAAGTCTAAAAATCATTTCATTTTAATAATTGTTGACCTTCATATACATTTGAAATGTTTAATTGGAGTGAATTTGGTGATTATAGGCATGATAATTATCATTCTATAGATAATAACTAAAAGCCTATAACTTATTTATCTAGTTCTATAAAATATTTCAGGTAATTTACAGTTTTAAAACTGCTGTAATCAAAATAATTAGAGTGATCATAGACATATAAGAAGCTAATGAACAGGCAGAGACAATTGACAGGCCCCAAGGAATATTTTTATGGCAACTAAGAATTTAGTTCACTTAGAAATGTCTAAGTTTTTGCCATGGACGTCTGCCTCCTATCTATTGTTAATTAAAGTTATGTAGATATGAAGAACAAGGGTAGACAGCTTATTACTGTCTGCCAGGAACTGTTATCAATGCTTTATCTCTGTAATTTAATTACATTCTCACAACTCTAGGGTTCATTTTGCAGTTACTGTCCCACTCTCGCTGATTGAGAAACTGAGTTGAAGTCACCTGTCCAGTTCAAGAACAAGGTACCACTCCAGACATCTGACTCCAGCACCCTGTGTTCACAAATATTACTTCACATTATTAACTTAATGGCTACATGTGGATTATATTTTAGTGCAATGAGTAATAAATTTTAATAATTCATATAACTCCATATTTGGAAAAATAGAACTATTGCTTTTCAGATGACCATTTCTCACACTATCTCACTGTAAATCAGAACCCTTTTAATCATTTGACAATAGTACATTTTCCTCATATCTTTAGACTTTGAGAACAGTATTTATGCCTAGACAGAAGTTCATGTTTTACATTTTCTTTTTCCTATGGTCAACTACAAGCTGAATATCTAAAGTGAGAACCCACAGAGTCTGGTCAGTAATTTATTAAGGGATGCAATGGGAATAACACTCACAAGTACAGAATGAAGCGGCACAGCTGCCTCCTTGTCTACCAGGAAGGGATGGGGAAAGGTCCATCCCAGCTCACCTAACCATGGCATCAGGAAACCTTCCATGTCCCAGAGAGAGAGAGAGAGAGAGAGAGAGAGAGAGAGAGAGAGAGAGAGAGAGAGAGAGAGAGCAGGGCCCTCCCCCTCAGTTCTTATCCAGTCACATACCCAGACAAGATTGGCTGAAAGGATTGAGTTCCTACAACAAATATCTTTTATCAATTTTTAAAATTATTATGTAATTACATTTATCCCTTTGTTTTCCTCCCTCGGAACCTCCCCATGACCCAACTACTTTGCTCTCTTTCAAATTCATGGCCACTTTTTTCACTAATTGCTATTGTATTTATATGTGTATTTGTATATACATATATATTCCTAAATATAGTCTGTGCAGTCTTTATAATATTACTTGTTCTCAGGGCTGTTTGGCTCTGGACAACCAATGTGTGTGTGTGCTTTTCCCTGGAAGGCCACCTCTCCTGCTCCCAGCTTTCCTCAATTACCTGTAGTTCTTTGTGCACAGCTGAGGTCTCATCAACTTTTCTCTGTCCAGTTTGGCATGTCCATTGATGTCATCCTTGTTCAGCTCATGTATGGACAGTCATGTTGGGGAGACTTTGTGGGTATAGCATCTGATATTACTAGGAAACACAGTCTTACATAAACTCCTTTATCCTCTGGCCCTAAACATCTTTTCGCTCCTTCTTCCAGAGTGACCTCTGAGCCTTAGATACAGGAGTGTTTTTGTAAATGTATCCGTTAGGAATCTCTGCCTTTAGATTGATTGTGGAGGTTTTGGTTTGTTTGTTTTGTTAATTTTTTCTCCTGTTGCAAAAAGAAGTTTCCTTGATGTGGGGTGATAACTACACTTACCTTTGGGTATAAGAACAAATGTTTATAGGTAACTGTTAGGGATTATGATGTTTTGGTAAACTAGCAGTTGTAAATTTTCCTCCAATAATCATGACTGCATCATCACCAAATAGTTAGCAACATTTACAGTCCTAGGCATGGTATCCAGGATACCATGGAAACGCACTGGAAACCCACTCTTGTTGAGTGGGTCTAAAGTCTAATTAGATAGTTGTTTGTCTTAAAATGTTCCCAAAGTAAACAATCCATAAGTTTTCCATTGCATCCTATTTTAAGTAGTGTGTTGAAATCTAGAGTCATCTATTGTGTCCTCCCAGGAGCATGAATCATCCCTTTGTGTAGCATGTCTATGTCATATACACTACCCATCCGCTATTTACATAAAAGCCACCATTGTTACCAGATTGTTTGTCCTGGAGTCACAATATTTGTGGCCAAGTTAAGCTTACTTAGCCATGGTCCAAAATCACAAAATAAGTGACACTGGTCTATCGTACATCATGGTAAGAGGAGGCAAAATGTGATGTGCTCCTTTAGGCAAAAAGGAGAAAGTGTAGTATTTTAAAAGAGAAACAGAGCAGCAGCATTTACATAAGTTTTAGTACAGTGTATTGTTAAAATTGCTGCTGTTGCTGTCCATTGTTCATTCTTCCTGTGTCTGGTACATAAACTAAACTTTATCCTAGGTCCATGTGTGTGGCACAAAATGATATATATATATATAGGACACGTGCTGAGATTCCTAAGACTGTCTCCACCAGACAGGGTGGAGGTGCCGTGTCTGACCTGTCAGTCCATAGACTGCCTTCTTGGCTCCTTGCTGCTTCTCTTTCTGGCTTCGCAATGTCCAGGTGCAGCATCGCGCTGAACGAGAAGCCACATTTGGTGCCATAATCCTTCTGAAACTGAACATCTTCTGGATGTTCTCGTTGACTCATTTGGGAATGTGTATTACATGCCTCATCTCCCCAGGCACTGGGCTGTGATCTGGTGGTGAGAAGAAGGGCAACAAACTTCACTCTTACCTTTTATAAAGCTGTATTTTGAAGGAAAGATGTTACCTCACTTATACCCAATTCCTTACTTAACTATAGTGGCCGAAGTTCTCTGAAGCTCTAAAGCCAGGCAAGTTTATACTTAGAAGGCAGCTTTGAACAAAGAAATGTTAAAATCGAGGAATAAATATGAACAAAAATAACATTCACAATTATGGAGAATACAGAGGTTCATAAAATCATTTTAAGTTGGCAGAGGCATTATCGCTGGGTTCTAAACCCTCCTTCTGGGATTGTGGTACACTAGCAAGCTGTACCCTGTGCTGTGCACTCAGAGTTTTCAGGCTTCAGGGTCTGACTTACATTACTCCAGATTAATAGGATACAAAACTGTTCAGAATGTACATGAAAATGAGAGATTTGAAAAACCAGGTTCTACATTTTCCTTCTCTTTGCAAATCCCTGGGTCTTGTCATATGTCTGTCTGCGGGAAGAGCCTGGGTCTGTGTCGCTCACACTTACCCTCTCTCTTCTCTGTGTGGCACATCAGAATCTCTACTCAGAGATCTCTGGCTCTGACTTCTGGAGTCCCTGGGTTATCCTTGGACCCTGCTGAGGGATGAGGGCTCTTCTTCTGACTCCCTGACATTCCTTCACCACTCTCCTTTGTCCCCAGAGACCCAGCTTCATCTGTCCTCAGGTTTGAAGAGCAAGAATCTGGACCTGTCTCACTCACAGTTAGTTTCTATGTTCAGTGCGCCCTTTGCTTGCTCACTAGGCGTTCTTAAAGTGGTAAGCTCTGGTGAGGGCTTACTTCTTACCTTTTCTTCTCCAACTTATTGAGCAGCTAATGACTCCATTTCAACAGTGTCTCTGTTCCACTCACTTTCTTAGGAGCCCATATCCCTCTTTTTGTTCAGAGGATGACCTGCTGAGCTTTTCTTATTTCAGGAACACTGAAAGGCCAGAGTTAGCTTTTGAGTCAGAGACCACCATCTTGCCCCTCCGTCTGCCACCCTCTCTTTTTTTTTTTCCAATGAAAGTTGTTACCCTGGAAGAACAGCCCATTTTCTTCAGACCACATTCATATGTTTCCACTCATAAGAACAAGTTTTGTTGCTATAGTTTTAAGTGGTAAAGATATTCTCAGCTGACAAGACTGCCTTGTGCAACTCCTTAGCTGCCCTCTCCCTTCCTTCAGCTTTCTAGTCACTGTTCTTCTGTGTTATCAACCGGGACCACATTATCTAAGGTCACACCTTCCCTGGAATCCCATCCCCCAGATCTCTCTCTTCACTTCCCTGGTGTATGTGTCCTTTCCTCTCTCACAGATACCATATTCTACAAATGTTGCTTTTTTCCCCTATATGTTTGTTAATATAGAATAATCACCACGAATATTCTGAGGAATTTGAGTTGATGGATGGTTGAACACAACTCACAGAGAACATTATGAGCATTTTTTTTTTTCAGTCAGGAAAAAGGTCTTTTTTTGCAAGCCTTCGGAAGAGGGCCCACTAGGTGAAGTGATGGCGTGGTACAGGAAAGCACAGCTGAAGTGAGTTTATTGTGTTAGTCAGACACATTTTTGTGCATGAAGATATCACCACACAAGTGTACATAGCAAATGACTTCTATTTTTCCTAAACAAGTTTCCCAAGCACCTTACCATACCAAGAAATAATTCAGATTATAACAAAAAGTAGAAGCAATTAGAAAAATCTGCACATTGGTACAGATATGACTGTAACACAAAATATGCAGTAAATATATGATAAATAAAACAAGTCTGTTGGGAGAATACTGCAATTACATTTATTTGTCTTCACCTGGTGTTTGGTCCAGGAGTGTTTTCTTACTACGTAATCTTTGAGTAAGATAGTGTTTAGAACATGTTGAAATTCTAGACCCGTGCACATGTTAGACATTGCAACTTCTCATCTGGGAAATAGTAAATAAAATTTTAAATCACTTCTGTCTTTATATATAAATCACAAGCATCTCCTCATGGATTATTCTACCCAGTAAACCCTTTGAGAGCATTTTAATGAGATGATTGACATTAGATGTAGAGAAACTCATGTCTAGATTCAGATGTTGAATTAAATACCAGAAAGACATTTCTAAAATTGTTCAAGAAGGGAAAATTCTATATAATATACTAATGCCCTATAATTTCTAGAGCTGGAATCAATATTGAAATCCCAAGCAAAAGTAAACATTACTTGACTCTAATATAGCCCCTGGACTGTTCCAAAGGATGCTACAGAAAGATGCAAACCTGGTATTACTGTTTCACAAATGCTCAGTGTCTTGTAGTCAGTGCTATAGTTAGAAACTGCAAAGGCACCCCTGGCCTTTTAGGCTTATTATCTAAATAAAGCAGACATGGCTGAGACAGCCACTGTAATTATCCTCATGGGCACTCTAAAACAGTGAAGTTGGTGTATAAATTAGAAGGTTTTATGAATCAAAGGCTGAAGAGATTTTGCCTTTGCCAAAGTTTAGCTGCATGCAGTAGAATGCTGACTAGTTAAGCTTCAGTTAGTAGCCAGTAGCATTGGTTGCAGATGACTTTGCTTGAAGGGAAAACACATCCTTCTCAAGTATGATGTGTGGGTCTGTTCTATTGGGTTGTGTGTTGAGTCACACCTAGACTTCCTTAATTTCATGTGGCAGAATTTTTAAAGTTGTTTTTGCCTTTGGAGCTGGGCTTTAAAGGGCACAAGGAGCCAACATTATGTGAGCATAGATGTTCACTTTGTGGACTAAACAGGATATGTGAAAGCATCCAATCCAATAGAGGGAAGCACTAGTGAGTTCTTCAAGGCATCTAAAAACTGGAGAATTGTTTAGGTGATGAGAACAACCAGGACAGGAAGCCTGTCACATTTGAAAGTGATTTGAAGAATCATGGAAACAAGAATGAAAGAGCTCTTTGGAGCTATGGGAAAGTGTTTATGCTGTAGCGGTAAGGGTAGAATGACATCTCTGTTGTTTCCGGAAAAGTATCTCATGTTCTTAATGCACTGAGTGCATCATTACATGTGAAGCAATGAAACAAGGATACAAATAGGGGAAGATGATTCTTGACCTGAAAGAACTCATAGAACCTGGTGAAAAAGAGTATATTATAAACAGGCTTTGACTTCTGCCTAGTTTGTGAATTATTATTATTTTTGCTTAAACTGTTGTATGTAATTTCACTAAAGTGTTTATTCTAATGCTATTTAGTTTTCAAAATTATGAATAAACCACAGAACATTTAATCCTCCAATGTGTATTAGAGGGACTGTAGTGGTATTTTTAGACTTGATTTCCATCATTACAGGGGCAAGTCTGCCAGGCGTGGAAAACAGCCCACATTGTATTAGAGGTGTAGTAGATGACCACTCTCTAAATGAAGAAGAAACAATGAGAAAAGAAAGGGGATAAAGATTTCATGGACATTATTTTCAAAAGTCCTAGGAATAGAGTCATGCTGAGTCCATCCTATAAATAAAAAAATAAATAAATAAATGAAATCTTCAGCTTAGAATGAGGTCACTTGTCCTAGGGCCAAGAGCAGGATACTTCTCGGGTAAGAACTTGACTTCATTTCTGTGAATCCAGAGTAGTATTTCCTGGCACTTGTCTTGTTATTGTGATGTTTGTAATTAATTTTTAACTGGCCACTAATCTTGAAAACATTGGGCACAAGTGAAATGATTCCCCTTTGTCTCATTCCTACTGTTAAGTTTGGCCAAAGGAGGAAGGTAGCCTTCAGAGGAAGTTCTTAATTAAGCCTAACTTCACAGAGTTGACCTTTCTCTTCCTGTCCCTCATTCTTCTTGTGTTTTATACACAAATCTGATCTGATCAGCAAAACTCAATGCAAATTCTACATGCTCTTGCTATTAGACCTGTTTCAGCACTTTCAAGCTTTTTTGCCGGGTCCACAGTATTCAGCATTGGGTATAGTTTGTCATGCATTTAGTGAAAGTATTCTCTGTCTCCGTGTCTCTGTGTCTTTGTCTCTGCCTGTCATTTCTCTCTCTCATCTCTCTCTCTCTTTCTCTCTCTCTCCCTCTCTTTCTTGTGTGTGTGTGTGTGTGTGTGTGTGTGTGTGTGTGTGTGTGTGTGTGTGTGTGTGTGTATGCTGTATGCATGTGTTTTGTGTATAGCCACTCGTTTGTAGGGATATGTGCAGACATGTGTGTGCACACATGAAAGCCAGAGCTTCATGTCATATGTTTTCCTCTATTGCCCTGCACCTTATTTTAGAGACAGGGTCTCAGTGAACTTGGAGTTGACTGAGCAAGACCAGTAGACCAGTGGCCCCAGGTATCCTCCTGTGTCTGTCTTCTACAGTCAGTATTATAGCTGCCTATGACCACACTCGGCCTTTTACATGTGTGCTGGGATCTTAACTCAGGTCTGCATGATTGTGTACTGACTAAGGCCTTTTGCCAGCCATTGAGTAGCACACTATTTCCTAAAACGGTTTTCAGGCCAACAATATACATGAGCTATGATGTAACTTTCTCCTTCAGACCCAGAGCCTGATGTGGTATGACAGTGTGAACACCCACAAACAACACTGTTACTAAAATGTATATTGGTAACTAAGTTCTGAACTGAAAATGAAGCCAGGCATATTGCCATATATTGGATACTTGCAACTAATGGGATGGCTTCTCAGCCTTGGAATCCTTCTGGATATATTATTTCTGTATTGCACCAAATTCACTTATCTGATTTAGGTGCTATAATGAGCAGTTGACAGTCACCTTTCAACTCACTTGTTAGGAATGAAGCAATTATTCTTCCCCATCTTGTTCTGTGTCATTAAGAAGCTGGAGTTTCACAGGCTTCACTGTTCAATAACTTATTTCAGCTGGCTGGCATTTTGAAGAGGTGGAGTTCATTTTGTTTGGCACAGAATGTGTGTGATCAAGATTCCTTTGGTTGAGGGAAATTAGGGCGTGACATAGGGTCTTCATATAGAAATTGATGCCATTTCTTAAGTTTCCCCCTCTCCACTAATTTCCTTCTTGCTTAAGTTTTAATCCTGATCTATTACTATTTGCACAAATTCAAACCATTTAATTTGTGAACAGAAACTGATCATATGTTTAGGATCTATTTTCAGGTATAGCAAGGTTGGTTCTTTGTTTTTATTGACAGTCTGATGAGAGCTTTTAGGGTTTTTCTGTGCCCTGATATAATGAGACAGATAAAGGTACAGGGGCGGTGCAAAAATAGAACTCTGATTTGATGCACACAGCCTTCTTGCTAACTTTATTATCCATTAAACTTAAAATGCTACTGGTTATAAAGACTATTGCCTAAATCATGTGAATGACTTTAAAGAGCAGAGACAGTAGGTTCTGCTCACCTTTCCATATGTCTGTCATGTAGCTAAATTTTGTGCAGCTCTAAACACACAATTGTCAACTGGTTAGGTGGGATTGGGATAGTAGAGGAGCTGCAGGTCACTGCAGGTGTTTGGTTGTCATGCAGATTTAAATACCAAGCAGAAGTTCAGAGCACAGTGGTCGGGGAACTCTCTTAGACTCTTGGGCAAAAGAGTCAGTCCCTTATCGCCTGACCACTAGTCAAATGTGTGGTGATCTTATTTTCTTTCTTTCTTTAGTTTCCTTAGACTTGTGTGAGAATAACTACATTGATAGTCAACTTGTTGTGGTGATATTTTGTTTGTGCTCTAACAAAGTTTACCTGGAGATCAGAGTACAGAGCTAGCCACTTGTTAATGGTAGAAGCCAAGTAGTGGTGGCACATACCGTTAATCCCAGCACTTGGGATCTCCTGCCTTTGATCTTAATACTTGGGAGGCTCATGCCTTTAATCCCAGCACTAGAGAAGTGGACACAGGAAGTGATAAGGCTGGGCAGAGAGAGGAATATAAGGTGGGAGGAGACAGACGCTCACCCCCTTTCAGGATGAGGAGTTGGCAAGGTGAGAGGTGGCTGTGGCTTGCTCCTTTGTCTTTCTTATCTTTCAGTATTTAACCCAATATCTGGCTCCAGGTTTTTTTTTTTTTTTATTAAGGCCAATTAGAATTCGCACTATAACTTGTGTTAAAGTTCGGGACTGACTACAGATAGGAAATGTGACTCTTCTGCTGGCTACTTGTGGAAGCCACTGGGCAGAAAGCTATGGTTACAATGCAGACAGCAGGTTTGGAACCTGGCCTTTCTATTTGCCAGTTCTTCCTCTTGGAAAATAATTTCCCTGAGTTTTAAAAACAAAACAAACAAAAAAAGAAATAGCTACAGCAGAGTGGTGTTATTTTCTATGTAAATGAGATAACATGTGTCTAAGATGTTGTATGGCTTCCTAGACTAGATTTAAGCCTTACTGTATTGAGTAAGGCTTAAAAATAGTGACCCCATGAGTGTGTATATGAGGAAAAAATATTTTTTGTTGTAAAACGAACAGGCCAGAGTATATAAAAAGTAGAAGTCAGAGGTCAAATTTAAGAGGCTCTTTCAGAATAAAGAGTGTTTGGTTGGTGTCATGTAAGGAGCAGTAGGAATTTGCTGCCTGGCAATTGGTAACTAAGCAAATGGACAATGAAGCCTTCTGGAATATCTTACAATTTCTAAACTTATTGGATGCCTTTTGTATTTACACATGGAATCCATCCAGGAGAGCAGGGTGCAGGGTCTCTTCTGAACACAGAGCACATTCTCAAGGACTTGTTGCTCAAATAAGGGCTCACTGCATAAATTTGAATGTCCATAGGATGATTTCTTTTAATTGACATTAAACTTTTGATCCTCAATATTTGCATTTCTTGAAAGTCAACTCTGACATTAGATTAAATGACTTTTAAAGTTCAAATTAGCATGTTATTGAGAAAGAAAAATGCAGAAGTCTATAGAGAATTGTTATGCCTTTTTTTATAACAAAAATATAAGCAATCATCTCGTCTGAAATAAACAAAGTTAACAAACCTGAAAAATTCTCAGGAAGATTATTTAAATTACCTTTGGGTAGATAATTCACATCCTGTTTTTAGGTGACAAGTATAATTTGAATCAAACATACCAAATACCACAAAGAAGTTTTGGAGGCAAATTACAAATTTAATACTTGTTTTTGAATATACAATTTGTAGAAACAATTTAAAACTATATAATTTTGCAAGGTGTCTGTCTGTTTTCTTCACTTTCTTCCCCCTGTTTCCCCTCACTCTTTCTCCCTCTTTTTCTCCTGTTATTCTTCTCATATCCTACTAATGTCAGACATCACATGTTTTGGAGGAACAATGGCAGGATTGTTTGACAAAGTAAAGCTAGGAGTCTGAGCTCTTCAGATGGGCTTTCTCTCAGTGACTGTACTTGTAGCCCACTTTCCTACAACCCTACTAAGAGAACCCATGAATGTGGGTGCTTTACACAGGCTTTCTCTCCGTGGCTGTACCTACTTTCTTTGGGCCCTGGGATAGCTGACATACCAATAAGTTACCAGCGAGATTTCCTCACTCAAACCTTCTGTAATTATCATCATGAAGTCCAATTTAACAGTCTTCAGACATCTATCATTTTTCTAGATATAAAATGTATCACCATCAATCTGTTTGCTCTTCTGAAATTCTTCTCTGGTAGGGGGATTGACATTCCAGGAGTGGCCTCAAAGTTCCTAGGAGTTAAAAAAGATTATTCTACCAAATTTTCCTATACCTTCTTCTGATTTTCATGTGCAGTTTGTGCTATTTTACTATAATGTTTTTATGTTATTGGCTTTGTTTTGCCACTGCAATTGATAGGTAATATATTTAAACCATATTTTTTAAGTAAAAAAATAATAAGTAAAAAGTATCTCCAACAAAAAGTTCCCTAGGGTAGAGAATGTTATTGTCTCTGAGCATGATTTGATCATTGATATGGTAGAACAGCAAAATTACTTGACTCAGAACATTGCTGAGAGGATCACATGGGATATATACCAATGAAGCTTGTAGCTTTAGGGACTCGGTGTGACCAATGGCTTTCTTGTTACTGTTAATGTTCATTCTTATCCTTAGCTTGTCTCTCTTCCCTCTCTATCACTAACTCATCCCCAGTCACTATGAGTACTCAGATCATGATCTTTTTTTTTTTTTGAGACAGGGTTTCTCTGTGTAGCTTTGCGCCTTTCCTGGAACTCACTTGGTAGCCCAGGCTGGCCTCGAACTCGCAGAGATCCGCCTGGCTCTGCCTCCCGAGTGCTGGGATTAAAGGCGTGCGCCACCACCGCCCGGCTCAGATCATGATCTTTTGAAGCTGAGAGTCATATAAGAAAAACAGAAATATATATTTAACATGTATTAAGCAAGTATATTTGCTTAATAATGTCAAATGAAGATGGAGTAGGCAAAGAGGGAAATCTGTAGTGCAAGAGAGAAATTGAAATGAATTGTGTTGGCAGCATTCACAGTGACTACACTTCTATTAATTCCTTACTTGAAAGGAACAATGATGGTAACTTTGGAGTAGATTTCTTCAGACAAACTTAAGCAATATTAAGGGGGTACACGATCATAACAGTGAGAGGAAATCAGCAGCTAGTTACATTCTTCCAAACTGAGTGTGCCTATCTGCCATCTGTGTAGTCATAAGTGCCCTAACATTGCTAAATAGCCATGAGTTCTATCAACAGGAACTTAATACCCACAAAGCTACCTGCTTCCTGTGCCCCTCTAACTGATTATTCCCAGTTACTTATAATTATACTTAATTCAACAAAAATGGGAATATTAAGATCAATAACTATTTACTAACTATGTTGAATAGAGGAAAATTTGAATTCTCAGTTGGGAACTAGTTAAAATACTTGTAACTTTGTAACAAAATATGTTGGTTTTGTTTCTTTTTATCGAAAACATCATTTTTTTCAACATTATTCAAAACCTAATGCACAAAGATTGCCAAGAATGGAATAACAAGCTGGGACTTTTCAGGATAGACATGGTATCCCAAGCCCACTGGGATTTCCCAACTTTAATATACTTCAAAATGGACTGGAATAAAATAGGTAATATATCTTTTACATTCATAAAGCCAAAGTACATTGTTCTTCTGTAGTTGAAGCTCAGGAGATCTCTGTCAGGAAGTGGTGTAGTGGATCAGTCTGGTGTCTGTTGTCTCTGTAGACCCAGCTGGTGAGTGAACAGTGGGTCCCAACCACACAGAGCTGTCTCTCAGTTGATGGATGAATAAGGAAAACAGGTTATGTATATTTAATAGAATATTCCTAAAACTTAAAAATAAAGAAAAACTTGTCATTTGTAGTTACATGAAGAGACCTGCAAATCATTATGAGAAGAGAAAGTAGCCAGGCATAGTTCTTGCTTCTGGGTGGAATTTAAAGTAATGAACTTCCAACAATGGAAAGTAGAATGGTCATCAGTGGCTGGTGTGTGGATGAAGGAAGAGATGTTACCGAACAGTAAAAAACAGCAGTAATGTACAAGGATTAAGTATTTTTTAAAATCTGTTGCACGGCATGATGGATATATTTAAAAAGAGTGTTTTATATTTCAAAACCATTAATACTAAATATAAAATGTTGTTACCACAAAAATCATTGGTACTTGAGGGGATACATATGTTAATTCACTTGATTTGACTATTCTGCATTATATTTACAAATCATAATATAGTTACTTCATATCTTATAATTACATTGCTGTAATTTATCAATTTATGATAAAAATTCTTTATTTTACTGTTATATAATTACAACATTTCTCCCTTCATCTTTTCTTTCTCTAAATCATCTAATATTCCCTCCCCACCTCTCCTTCAAAGGAATGACCTCTTATTTCATTAATTGTTGTTGTATGCATATATATATATATTTGTATATGCACATATATTCCTAAATAGAACCTTTCAATCTGTATAATATTAGTTGTATGCATGCTTTCAGTGCTGATCTTTGGGCACTGGACAACTAATTGCTGTGCTGTTCCACTGGAAAAACTACTTCCCCCGCCCCAAGTGTTCCTCAGTGGCCTAAGTTCTTTATGTAGTATTCAGGCCTTGTAGGGTTTTCTCTGTCCACTTTGGCATGTATACTTGTTCACGTCACATTTGGATAGTCATAGAATTCTAAAGAGAACAACTGAGCAGGATAAATAATTAAATCAAGTATCTTTGGATTGGTTTCATCAAAAAAAAGAAGGTAACCTTTGTCTATAGAATTAAATAACAAAAAGCACCTACCTTTGGGAGTAGGAGAGTGAGCCATCTCAAAGGAACAGCAGAAAGACTGAGGTGCCGGGATAGATAAACTATGCTCACAACTCCATCACATACGGAGTGATGACCAAAGGAAGCAGGTGACACATTCTTAGGGTCATCAAGGTGCTGAACGACTACAGTAAGTATGCGGCAGGGAAGACACGAGTTTGTTTTGTTTTGTTTACTTGCTTTTTTGTGACATGTTACAGGGATGAACACAAAACATATGTTAAGTAGTTCTTAATATTTTCATTATTTAAGTGCTGTATAATTTTATGATGGATAAGGACCATTTGAGAAACAGTGATAATTAGGGCTGGCAAGATGGCTTCCCAGGTACAAGCACTTTCTGCACAAACCTGAGGACTGAGAGTTATCCTCTCATCTCAGCATTTGTGCCACAGCACACTTGCACCCACCCACTCACACACGCATACAATATTTTTTTAAAACAAAAGAATGGATAATTACATATTTTTCAAAAAAGATGTATTTCAAGTTAGTTGATCATACTTTATGACAAAATGAACTTTCTATATTCCTGGATGCTCAATATTGGTTACTCTTTTTACTTGAACTAAGTAATAAAGAACTTGGCATTGAACAAACCCTGAGAGTTATACTGAACCTTAGTCATGAATGTAGAAATTTGCACTCTATTAGGAATGTTTGAACAAAAATCTCCAACAGCTAGAAATAGTATCTTCCCAGAACTAGAAAATCATTTAGAGAAGGATCTACTGCATTTTCTTTCTAAATGAATCTATGTCAACATGGTACCATCCATGGAAAGTTATTTCTAGAACTGTATAAATGAAAGTCATGGAAGTATTCATAAGTTTCATTGCACAGCAGAATTTATTGAATGGTTTACTAAAGCATTAATTTCTGAGCCTCTGGTTGACTCTAAGACTTAGCAGATCTGCCTGAAAACTCTGTTTCTCTATCAAGGTATTAGGTAAAACTCAGTAGCCAGTACGTGAACCCACTTTGAGAACATCCAGTGTTAATTTGAAATTCAGATTATCTTGCAAATAGGTTAGTTGGACATAGTTTCAACACATTTATGGATAGACAAACCAACATGTAGAAACAAGAAAAGCAAAAGGAAGGAGAGAGAGAGAGAGAGAGAGAGAGAGAGCGAGCTAGCTAGCTAGCTACAGGAAAAGAGAGGGGCATATCCTCTCCAGAGTGCAGAGAGGAAAGAACTTTGACTACAATCTCTCCCATTCTCCACCTTGATGAATTTGAAAATAGCCAGGGATAATTTATTGTTTCCCAGATGTGAATCTGGATATGTTAAAATATCAATGGTTTTAGGTTTGGATTAAATATTTTTTTTCACTTGTTGAGTTTTAATAATGAACTTTTGATCATTTTCTCAGGTATAAATTATACTTCAGCATTGTTTGTCATATATGGAGATAGTATTGCATTAGATACTATTGGGCACTAATACACTTTCTTTAGGTCATGGTACAGGTTGAGGAAAAGGGGAATCTTCAAGTCAACTAATAAGGATCCTTCCTCTGCCATGTTGTTAGCATTTTATGTTACAGATAACCCCTACTTGTTTAAGCCTCAGTTTCCTAATTAGTAAAATTAGATATCTTCCCAATGTTATTGCTGCAGGACTTTTCCTAGTGTGCCTCTTAAAATTGAGGTGTTCAGAAATGATAATACTATCTGACATTAGCAAAGGATTGTTGTAGCATCATCTTTATAACTCTAGAGTAACACAGAAACTTATTAACCACCAGATGAGATGGACTACACATCAGGTTCAACCAGGATAGTTGTTCAAGCCCAGAAAAGTACATCTAGATGGTGAGCCACTATGAGAAAATGCAGTTGAGTGATTAAAGGTGCTGGAAGTTAAAATCCATCCCAGGTCTATGCAGGAAGTGGCTTCTTTGCCAGGCACAGGGGAGTGACTTGGTCAGAGGCCACCTGCCCTGCCACTTCAGTTCACAAATGAGAGGAAAAGAAATGAAAATGTTATATCCTATGGAGAGTGCCTGGTCTCAGGAATTTGCTTCCAAGGGTTTATTTATTCTGTGGATGCTGACTGAAGTTGTCAAGATCAAAAGGTAAAGAACGACTTTGGAACACAAAATGTTCTCTCCAACAGAGAATGTAGACATCACAGTGCTATTAATCAAGGCAGTCAAGCTGAAAGTGACTTTAATGACAGGGTTTAGAAGACAACACAACTTGGATCTGACTGTAAGATGACTCACGATTGTAGGACAACAACCTCAACTGAACTTCAGACTTTAAAAAGTCGACAAATTGTCCTTTAATTCTGTTATTGGAAGCATACGGTCTGCATGATGGTTCAGTTTATCCCCTCATCTCTAGGGTTTCTCTTTTTTTTTAATTCGTGGCCTTTCTCAGTGGAGCCAGATCATCACCCCCTGATCCGTGTTTGTGTGTGTGTGTGTGTGTGTGTGTTTGTGTGTGTGTGTATGCATGTATGTGTGTGTCCATGTTGTACTTGTATACATAAACTTAGGGCTCTGAATTAAAGAAGGAAGTCTGGGGAATGTGTTACCTTATTAATATTAATAGGCAAAATTATGCACAATAATTACAAGACAAATGAGGAATCCACCTGTATCACAAGCAGCTCTGCTGTTCCCAATGGGGGTCCAGCTCTCCTCTACTGCTGCAACCACTTTCTTATTTCCCAAGATGAATGGGGAACCTAACTAAGCTGCCCTTTTCCAATGGCTAGCTGCTGGCCACTTCCCCTTCCAAGAGGCCTGAGCATCTCCTGGCCCTCCATTTTATTTGGGTCAAGTACCCAAATAAAGGCTCTGCCATTTGCGCCAAGCTGCTCCTTACAATTAGCTAGAGGACCAGCATCAGAATCCCTGTAACATTTCCCCCTTTTTGTCTAGTTAAGTAGGAAGGTTCTAATCCTAGCATAATAAAACTATATACAATAAGATCTATTACCAAGTATTGTCCAGAAAAAAGAAAAGATAATAACTTAAACAAAAATGAAACTACATATAAGAAGAACAATTATCAAGTAAGGAACACATTCTAGATGTCCAGACCATAGGTTATTGGCAAATTTATGGAGATTACTCCAATAGTTGTCCTTTTCTGAAGAATCTAAGTTTTATACCTAGCATATACTTGGCTAAGATTCAGGAGAACTTTAACTGTAACTGTCTGGTCTTCAACCCAATTCAAGACCCAAGAAGGAAATAATATTACCCGAGTAAGAAGGAAGTGTAAGCAAGCAATTTCCAAAAATGTAAAAAATGACAAAACAGCTGGCTGCCTGGACAGTCACCCAAGTTTCCTCTGCAACAATGGGGCGTCCATCTTTGGCTTACAGACCTAGAATCACTGACAGACCTTTTTCACAAGCAGGAAAATTTGAAGGACTGTCCTAACCTGTCTTGGCAAAGTTCGGTAGTCACTTTTCTTGCTTGTCCAGAGTGGACAGCGTATTTACTGTCTGCAGTTGAGGAAAGGTAGTTCTTGCCTTAAAGCCAGTTTTTGCCACAAGGAAAGCAAACTCTATATGGAGTGTCTTCTGTGCCCAGCATCCTCTTAGAAATAGATTGGTGACACCAGGAACAAACAAGTCTCATGTCAAAAGACAAATTCTAAGTTATTGAAATATTTAAATACCATATTCTGTAGGTCTTTGAAGTGTTTGAAGATTACCTATCCATTTGAAACATATCTCTATATATCTTGAAAAATCTAACTAACATGACTTTAAGTTTGATAATTATGGTCGACTAATAACTTTTATATCTTTATTTTCCTATATTGCTTTTAAGGAATATAACTTTGTAATGTATAAATAAACAAGCTGTATAGGTGGAAGCTGTATAGGTAATAATTTAAGTAAAATTAGAAACAGATGTACAGTACAAGGACAATAACCTCCAATTTTGTAAAATATACAAAAATATCTTAGAAGGGAGTGGAAACATATATACATTATAACAAAATTAACCTAAATTTGTATCAATATACAAAAATATCTTAAACAGAAGTAGAAACATATATACAGTATAATAAAAATAACCTTGAATTTGTATCAATATAAAAAAATCCATACCAATATAAATTATTTAAAACTGATAGTTGCTTTTTTAGTTTGTAAGCGGATTTAATAATACTTTTTTATTCAATCGTATCCTCTTTTTCTATTCCAAATGAAATCCCTTAAACTAATCTCTTTTGTTCAGCCCCTATCCTATAACAATTTATAACAAACCGCTCTTTATGATGACAATTATCCATAACCCTGAGAAAAAAACAAAAACCATCCACCCCACCTATTGGGAAAATAAGTGTCATACTCTTAGAATTGCTTCCTGCTGCTGGACAGTGACAGTATCTCTAGGGGACCCTGTAAAAACCAAAGTCAATGGTTAAGTCTCAGAAGGTAGAGCTTATCTGAAGTTCGGGCTGAAGTGGTAGATGAGGTTAGACCATCTCAGCTAGCCACCTTGGAATTGTCCTGAGCAGTTTGTATAGTCCAAAGTCGATCTTTGGGTGGTGTTTATCGGCTTAATGGCATTACTACAATTGAGGTAGAATCATCATTGTTGGGCCCCATCATCTTTTTGGAGATTTCAGAGATTGCTGTCAGGAAATTTTATTGTTCACTGTAGAAAACTTAAACATCATTAATATCAAAACATAATGTTTTCATTTTGAGACAGTACTGTACCTAAAGAATAGTTTTAAAGAGTCAAAATAAATTTGAGGGGTAAGAAATTTGTGACAACAACAGTCCCTAGATCTTGCTTTTCTTCTGTCCCATACCAAGTGGCTCTTCTGATATGAGACAGACTCTAAATTTTCTTTTTTTTTTTTTTCTTTGGTTTTTCGAGACAGGGTTTCTCTGTGTAGCTTTGCGCCTTTCCTGGAACTCACTTGGTAGCCCAGGCTGGCCTCGAACTCACAGAGATCCGCCTGGCTCTGCCTCCCGAGTGCTGGGATTAAAGGCGTGCGCCACCACCGCCCGGCTCTAAATTTTCTTTTAACAACTTGCTTGAGTTAAGGAGAGCCACACTCCAACTCCAAGGCCAGCTTTAGTTTTTCATTGAGTCTGGACTACATAATGACTACCTGTTTAACATGTCTGTAGAAAACATCAAAACAAACATTTTGAAAGGTTTATGAAATTTTTACCCTGTAGAAAGTATCTTATACTGTTGGGCCAGATTATCCCTCTTTTTGGTAATTTTTTTCCAGACAGTTCTCCCTTCTTCTTTAGATTTCTTTTGTCTAAAGGTCTTTGACTTCTTTAAGATGGATATTTTTATTTTCCTATAAAGACAAAAACAGAACCCTGTCCCAATCCTAATTTGGTGAGTTTTTACTCTTGACAGGTTGAATTGCCACCTCGGTTCATGAACTATCACTTCTCCCGATCAAGAGGTCTTTACTGTTGGATTCAAATCCTTATTAGTTTTGATGGTATCCATAGCTTTTCTGTCTCCTCTGGAAACAAAACCCCTTCCCCAATGTAACACATATCCTGGTTTCCATTCTGAGGTCAGCACATCTTTGAGGTAAACAGGCTGATTTAATTCTGTCTTTTTTTCCCACCGTTCAATGTCTTTCCGAAGCTGTTGTTCCCTTCTCATTAGCATTTAGAAAATTTAAAGTTAACAAAGCATTATGCAATCTATCTCTGGTGTTTTTAATTACTCCTTTCTGCTTACTAAGCATTTCTTTTAAAGTGTGATTAGATCTTTCCACAACTGCTTTCCCTATAGGACTGTGTGATACACCTGTAATATGCTTTATGTTGTAAGATGCAAAACACTGTTTCCTTTTACTAGAGACATATGCTGGAGCATTGTCAATCTTAATTTGTACAGGTATTCCCATGATGGCCATGACTTCTAGCAGATGTGTAATTACAGAATTAGCCTTTTCAGAACTCAAAACAGTTGTGCATTGAAATCCTGACTATGTAGCTGTGGTCTGATGTACATATTTTAATTTTCCAAACTCCACAAAATGAAACACATCCATTTGCCAAATTTCATTTTTTGAGTACCCTTTGGGTTACTTCCTGCAGGTAGTAGAGTTTGATTATACAAAGAAGAAGTAGGACGTTTTCTTACAATTTTTTTGGTTTGTTGCTGAGTGATGGAAAAGTCCTTTTTTTTTTTTTTTTTTTTTGGTTTTTTGAGACAGGGTTTCTCTGTGTAGCTTTGCGCCTTTCCTGGAACTCGCTTTGGAGACCAGGGTGGCCTCGAACTCACAGAGATCCACCTGGCTCTGCCTCCCGAGTGCTGGGATTAAAGGCGTGCACCACCACCGCCCGGCCTGGAAAAGTCCTTTTTTAAACCCTTGTTATTGACATGGTGCTATTTATGAAATTCTGAGGCCTCCTGTACATTTCCTACTAGCAACTGATCAATTTCATCATTACCACGTGCTAGAGGGCCTGGCAGAACCATATGGGATCAGATATGTCAGATAGATAGATAGATAGATAGATAGATAGATAGATAGATAGATAGATAGATATCTGTGATTATATATTATATCTGTGGTTATATATATTATATATAAAATGGGATGATTCCTATTTCTGACTATTTCCTGTAATTGTATAAATAATGAAGTTAATTCTGAATCATCAGGAATAAGTTCAGTGGATTCAAAATGTAAAGTAACTCCTCTGTGTATTGAGAGTTAGTAACAATATTGAGAGCTTCTGAAATCAAATAATACCATGAGAATAGCATATAATTCTGACTTTTGGACAGAATCATAAGGGCTTTGAGCCACTTTACTTAAATTTCTTGATTTATAACCTGCCTTTCCTGATTTATTTTCATGAGTATGGAATGTAGGCGCTCCAGATGTGGGTGTTCCTTATACTATGTGAGGAAGGACCCAACCAGTTCTTTTTATAGATTGAGGTCTCTTGCTTTTGGGATACTTGTTGTTAATATCTCCAAAAAAAATTACTGCAAGCTCTTTGCCTGTGTTCATTTTCTGCTTATAAAAAGGAAATTTCAGCATTAGGAAAAGGTACTACAATTTCTGTTGTGTCTTTTCCTGTCAATTGATGAAGTCTTAATTTTCATTTTAAAATCAACTCACATGCCTTTTCCACATATTTTTTTTAATTTTTTACTCTGTTTATGTGGTAAAAAGATCCATTCTAGGATAACATCTTCCCTCTGCATTAAGATTCCCATAGGGAAATGCATAGAGGGTAAAATAACCAAAATGCAATCAAGCTCCTGATCAAAGTGATCCGCATGTGCATCCTGTAATTTCTTTTCTACCAAAGCTAATTCTCTCTCAGCTTCAACTGATAATTCTCTGGGACTACTTAAGCCATTGTCACCTTTTAAGATTTGAAACAAATTGCTCAAATCTTGATTTGCTAATCCAACTATGAGCCTTACCCAGTTAATAACTCCCAGAAATTTTGGAAAGTCATTAAGAGTCTGCAATTGCTTTCTCCTGATTTGTACCTGTTGGGGTTGAATTTTTGTAAATCTATTTTATATCCTAGGTAATTAATATAACCTTCTTCTGGTAATTTTTCAGGAGCAATTTGTAATCTCTAACACAGCAAAAATTTCTTTACTTTTTCAAACATTTTTTCTAAAATATATACATTTGAATAAGCTAGTAAAATATCATCCATAAAATGGTAAATTATAGATTGAGGAAACTGTACACAAATTTTTCAATGGCTGTCTGTCACACAAAATATTGGCATAGGGTGAGGCTGTTTAGCATCTCTTTTTGGAGAACCTTCCATTGATATCTCTTAACAGGTTGAGAATTATTATAAGTAGGCACCATGAAAACAAATTTTTCCCTATCCCTTTTTTCTAAAGGTATAGTGAAGAAACAGTCTTTTAAATCAATAATAGATAATATAATAATAATAATAAAAAAATAAAAAATTATAGTCTATTATCAGATCAATTAAATCAATAATAGACTATATTAGACCAGCCTTTAGGTAATAGAGAAGGCCTGGGAATTTCATGCTGTAGAGTGTCCATTGGCTTAACTGCTTTTTTTATGGCTCTCAAGTCTGTCAACATTCTCCATTTTCCAGATTTCTTTTTAATAACAAATACAGGAGAATTTCAAGGATTGGTCAATTCTTCAATATGTTGAGCATTTAGCTGCTCCTGTACCAGCTGTTCTAAGGCCTATAATTTTTCTTATGTCAAAGGCCATTGTTCCATCCAGAAAGGTTTGTCAGTTACCCATTTTAAAGATAGGGCTGTTGGTACCTTTGACAGATCAGCAGCTGTCATGCCCTGGGTATGTACAACCGAATGGTCAGTGACTGTGCTGTATAATAGCTTGTAATATTGTTCCCAGAAATGTATGTTGGTTTATGGTTTGTCTCTGAGATTGGAGGAATGTTAATCTGAGTATTCTGTTGCTGTAACAAATTACATCCCCATAAATTCATTGCTATATTAACCACATATGGCTTCAAATTTTCCCTCTGTCCTTCTGATCCTATACATTCGACCCATCTAGTGCTTTGTTTTACCTGAGATAAAGTTCCAATCCCTAAAAGATTAACATTTACTTCCTGAAGAGGCCAATTTGGATGCCAAGATTTGGGTGCAATTATTGGTACAAGAGACATAGTTTGTTTTTGAGGATTTACAGTTAGTGGAAAGGTAAAGAAAAGTGTTACATCAAGTCATAATAAGGCAAATTCCAGCAAAATCAAGACATGTGACTGTCATCATGGATGGTGCTTTGAGTATTGTGTGTTTGCTAAGAGACAAGATCATGAAGTGATAATAGTGGATGTTATTTTCTCCTTACTGATCTTTATCCTGTTATACTCCCATCAGTCTGTTTCCCTGTCATTAAAATTTTATACTTCAGTGAAGCCAGTGCCTAGCTTATAGGATGTTCTAAAAAGAGATTGACTAAGCCGGGCGGTGGTGGTTTACGCCTTTAATCCCAGCACTTGGGAGGCAGAGGCAGGTGGATCTCTATGAGTTCGAGGCCAACCTGGGCTACCAAGTGAGTTCCAGGAAAGGCGCAAAGCTACACAGAGAAACCCTGTCTTGAAAAACCAAAAAAAAAAAAAAAAAAAAAAAAAAAAAAAAAAAAAAAGAGAGATTGACTATTGACTCATTATTTGAATCATTCCTATCCACATGTAGCCAATAAGAGCCTTTCTTAACATGCATAACATGAGGTCTCTTAGAAAGTGGTAAGATGATAATATTTATTGAGGACACACTTGTGGTTTATACTCTGCTGAACACTTTCCTTATTTTACTTGATTTTACAAACAGTGATAAGAGCTTGTTTTCATGCCCACTTTACAGATAACTAAATAGGAGACTAGAGAATATATAATTTATCTTGGGCCACAGAGCTAGATAATTATAGAACCATGTGGTATGGCTCCTGGGGAGCTGTGAACAAGCATTCACTCACCCCAGAAAGGGAACCAATGACAGAACAAAGAGCAGATACCTCCCAAGTTCATCTTGGTAGATCAGTGAGTTTTATTGGAATTGGTTATGGGACCATGGATGAGGGATTACTTACAGCAGCAGAAATGACTCACAGACAGCTGCATCACCAAAACCCACCCCAGGATGGAGACATCTCACAAAAGCTAAAAACCTGGAGGGTAACAAACAACCCTCAGGCAGCTCAACAGGTTGTAGAGTGTCCTTTTCAGGTGTCTCAGTTGCTCTGAGTCTCTTCCAGGCAGCTAGATTGGTCTCTGCTTCTTCCCGACACATCACTTTGTCTTTCAGCATTTTTCCCATTTATGTGTGCTTTTAAAGGGTGGGGCCTTGTGTATCTGGTCAGTTTCAGGAACTTCCTCAGGTCTTTGAATTGCTTACTTCCTGGACTTTACAAGCTTCCCCATTAGGATGAAATACTTAACTTCCCCTTACAACATCGTGTTGTTTCACCTCATTTCTAACATGCAGTGTCTTCACTTGCTTCCCTCCAAAATGGAAGGTTTTAATCTCAGAGGAAACTTCTATACGGCAGAGTTCTAGCTCACTTAGTATTGGAGGCCCTTGACCATCATCTCTTTTTCATCCATTCATTTGTCTTTGTTACTATTCTGTTCCTACACCCAAACACTGCTAGAACTTTCATTGTCTCACTTCCTGATCTACTCAATCACTGCTCCAATAGAGAACCAGGGCATGCTTGCAAATCTGGAAACAAAATTCAATTCAACATTGCCAATTTTTATTGATATTCGTGTTAAAACAAGGCATAGGACCATATTACTCCACTGGGAACCACACATATTACCAAATAAGCAACTGTAGTGTGGTGGCAGCTAGGAATCAGTGTTGTTCTTTCTGGAGCCATATTTTGGGGGGGCGTAGGGACAGAAGTAAAGGATCCCAAGTGTTTTGACACCTCACCACTAAATGCCACAATCAGGCCCTGTGTCTTCCCACTCAACCCTAACTTGGCCCAGCAAATGCTGTCACAAAGCATGAGGCATTCTTATTGCAGCTAGCTGGGTAAGTGTTAAATATCCTGGCAGACATTCTACCTGGTCATGTGACACTGTAGATGTGGTTAGATCTGGAAAGAATGTCTATAGTTTGACTTTATTAGTGAATATTTTCAGAAGAGTGAAGAGGAAGTAGGCTATGGAAAGTTGTTTAGAATGGATTGGTAAAGAAAAGAAAAGCTGTGAAAGTCATATCAAAGTCAATTCTTGATCCATGGATGAATAATGAAGACAAGTTATGTCCCAGATAGAAATAAAGAGAGGGAGAATAAGAAAAGCTTCAGTGTTGTGCTTCTTTTAAACCATGGGATTTATATAGCTTGAGATGGAAATAGGATGGGAATAAATAATTCTAATGACATCAAGTTTAAGGCCTGTACTTGATTTGTCCCTGAAGATAGATATTTAGTTTACTGGTGTATCCACTGTGCTAAAGCGTAACTTCCCCCCTCCCCCCAGTAGACTATTAGTTTATAGGTATATCCATTCTGATAAAGTGTAACTTTTCCCCCCATAAACTTTTCAGTTGCTCTCTCCCAGGTGGGCGGAAAGTCTCCTAACCTCAAAGTAAATTAAGTAAATAGGAAGTCGGGATATGTTATTTTGAAATGATTTTTCTTGTTCTTAAAATCTTGAATTCTCTCTTTGGTGGGGGGAGGGAGAAGCATGGGGGAAGGAAAGGGTGGGTTGGAGATGGGCTGCAGAGAACCACTGTTCTCTGTTGTCTGGGACTCGAGCATCTTCTCTGCCATGTTTGTTCCTGTCCCATGCCAATCTCGACCAGCTTTCTAAAACAGTGCTCCCTTCCATGGTTTCCATTTTTTTAGCAACAGGGAAACACTGTCCTTGAAATTAAAATTTGCCTGACCTAATTTTACTTTTAAGGAAATATGTGTGTGAGTGTGTGTGTCTGTGTGTCTGCATGTGTGTGTTTAAACTCCAAGCCACGTTCCTTAAATTATATTAATTCATAAGCTGTAAGGAAAATGTTACCCTAAAGATGTCATCAAAAAGCAATATTTGTAATTTATCTTTTTCCTCTCATTTTAATTAAGAAGAAATTAGCAATGCATATTATAGTATGGACAAAGATGAACTGTGTAATGTAGTGTTTTAAGAAGAAAATGTTCATAATCTTACTACATTAAGAACCTTGATAAAATGTGGTCTAATAATCTCATTTAAATGCACACTCACACACACACACACACACACACATACACACACACACACACACACATACACACCACTTATAAATGCAAGCATCTGTTTAAAAAAGGAAAGTGGGAATGATGGTAATTAATGAACATTATCATAATGGGTAATTTTTTGGCTTTTTACTACTGTCTCTTTTTTTAAAAACAGTATATATTGAATATATAATATAAATAATGTTTATATATAAATATAGTTGAAACAGTGACAAAGAGGATGCTTTTCAGAGTATTCATTTCTAAAAATCCTAGACTATTTTTTGATAGTTGGTCGTTCAGCTAAATTACTTATGTTGCTCTACTTTGAATATTAAATCCACAATTGGCAACAAACAGGTTGAGAACATTCATTTACAATGGTTTTTATAAAAGCAAACTAGTAGTGCTTTTTTAAATTTTTATTATCATTTTAACAATTCCACATGTTTGCTTTGCATGCAGGCCACAGTTACCTGCCACCTTGTTATCACCATGCCCACCCTCTTCTTTTACCTTAAATATCTCTCTTGCATTTATGTCTATTCATTTTGTTTTATATCTCTGTTTGGGAGGCATCTAGGCAGTGGTACCAGGACCTGGGCTCATTGCATGAGTTAGCTGTTTGAAACCTGGGACTTATGCAGGGACACTTAGCTCAATCTGGGAGGAGGGGACTGGACCTGCCTGGACTGAGTCTATCAGGTCGATCCCAGTCTTTGGGGAAGACCTTGATCTGGAGGAGGTGGGAATGGGGGGTGGGCTGGGGGGAAGGGGAGGGGGCAGGAAGGGAGAGAACAAGGGAATCTGTGGCTCTTATGTAGAACTGAATAATATTGTAAAATAAAAATAAATAAAATTAAAAAAAATTGACCAAGGCCACCCGTGTGAATACTGGTTTGATCCTGTCAGTGGGAGGCTGGTCAGCTCAGCAGGTGATGAACACCTGAAGAACCTGATCCCTGTACCCTCACAGAATACACTGATAACCTTTCTTTGACTGGTTGTTGATGGGTCTGGCAATGTGTGGGTGCAGAGCAGGTGGATGGGAGAACTTATCACAATAGTTCTAGCAAGTCAGATGATGGCTTTTCATAATCTTTCATTCATTCTGCGTCCAGCTCTTACATATGCACCACCATGTCTTCTTCAGCGTTCCCTGAGCCTTAGAGTGGGTGGTATAGGTACCTCATTGTGGCTAATATGACTGCTTCATTTTTATGTCTTGTTATATCTCTCTTGGTAGCTTCAAATATCAACACAGAAACCTCTTTAGCATTAAATGTGAACATGCGTGTGTGTGTGTGTGTGTGTGTGTGTGTGTGTGTGTGTGTGTGTGTGTAAAATGCAAAAATGTGTGCAAATGCCACCCCCCCCCACACACACACACAATACCTGGTAAGAATTGAAATTTGGAAAACTGATTTTCAGGCCATTGAACTGTTTTGTTGTGACAAACCAAATAGCGTGCTTAGGTGAATATCGAATCAGAAAAGAAATAGTTTTTTTTATAATTGAACAAAACCACACCCATGATACCAAACAAGAAAATCCAGCACTTTACAAGGTTACCCCTCCCCTCAACAAAGCTGTGTCGGTGCCTGAACTCTGTATTGGTTTGTGCAGAGGCATTTTCTCCTTTCCGCATATACAATGAGTCTTGATGTCTATTCTATGAGAAGTTTGTTTCCATTTATATTATCTTCCAGAGGACTCAAAGTAATAGCCCATGTGTTTTATGGCTACCAATGCCATCATACACATACATACATACATACAATGCCATGACTAATCCTTTCACATTCTTTTTATTTTCAGTGTCCACCACCTTAGCTCAATAGGCAATAGTTGTTCTGAAATGAAATCCTGATTCCTGTGTCTGTCTGCTCCTCTTTTACTGAGTTTTTGACTTTAAAAATTTAATAATGTAAACCTGCAACTCAGTTTCTATTGTCAAGTATTCATTCTCCTTTTAACAGAAACACAAAACATTCTGATCGCTCCCTAAAGGGCAATTTGTTGCATTATGCTTCTAAAAAGTTTATTAATGATTGAATTTGTAATGAGTGTGTAATACAGAAGACATGCACCTTTCATTTTTTTCTATTTATATTATAGGAAATCTCTGCCTTTGTTCTTGTGACACTCATTATTTGATATTAAGACAAAGCATCACCGGTGAGTAGTAACCCTGAGCACCTGGTGATTGTTGACTGACAGCTCAAACATGTGACCTGCTCCCCCTCTGTTTTGGTTTTCTTGAATTTTAATTTGTAACTTACATTGTCACCCTTGGGACTCTCAGCAGCATTCCTACTCTGGCAGTCTTTTGTGAGCTATAAAAGATGGTCATGACAGACTGAACTTCAGCCCTAAGGTGGCCATGAAGAACCTAACAGAGGCTGCCTGCCTTCTCTGTCACATGGTCTGTGGTTTCATCTGCACAGAAGCCAACTTGGCCATTGTCTCTTGCTAGCCTAGAAAGAAGGGTGGGAAATTTGACTTTATGGATTAGGTCAGCTAAAATCATTTTCACAAAATGTTCAGCCCTGATGTTCATATTCTTTAGGTTGTACCTGCAGAACATATTCCCCTGAATTAATTTCCAACAACAAGCACTTCTCCTAATATCTTATTTATCCACTGATTTTTGGAACATTTGTACTTGGCACTGGTTCTAGTTTCTTTTCTGTTGTGATAAATACCATGTCCAAAAGCAGCTTGGGGAGGAGAGGGTTCATTTGGCTTACACTTCCAGGTCATAGTCCTGTTGTATGATATTTTGTTTGTGTTCTGACAAATGAAGCTTACCTGGAGATCAGAGGACATAGCTAGCCACTAGTTAACCATAAAGGCCAGGCAGTGGTGGCACATACCCTTAATCACATCCAGCCCTAGGGAGGTAGAGATAGGAATATAAAGGCAGGTAGGGACAGGACCTCAGGCCCATTCATTTGGAGGATTCCTAGGGACAGGATCCAGCCCATTCAGTCTGAGGATTCATAGAGATGGGATTCTCCCATTAGGTCTGAGATTTCACAGAGGTAAGAAGTTTCTGGTGGCTGGCTGCTCTGCTTCTCTGATCTTTCAGCTTTCATCCTCGGTATCTGACTCTAGATTTTTATTGATAAGACCAATTAGGATCACACATCACAGTCCATCATTGAAGGAAGTCAGTGTAGGAACTCAAGGCAGGTATTTCAGCGAAAACCACAAAAGGAATGTGACTTACTAGGTCACTCCCAGAACTATGGTCTGCTAGCTTTCTCATTCAGCCCAAGCTGTCTTACCTAGGAATAGTGCTGCCCACAGTGGGCTAGTGCCTCCCTCATCAATCAAGATGAGCCATAGACCAATCTGATTTAGATAACGCCTCAGCTGAGGTTCTCCATTTCTCAGAAACTCTATGTGTCAAGTTGACAGCAGAAGATAACTTGGATAGTTCCTACAAATATTAGCTAGTAAAAAAAATAGCAAGATTGGAATTGGCCATCCCTTACCTTTTCTGGTAAGAAGAGTTACAAGAGCAGATATGTAAGAGCTCTGAGGATAGGTCCCATCCCAGCAGTTGATTAGCTAGCACAATATGAACTCAATGGTATTCTTGTAGACATTTTGTCTCATACTTCATTGTCTGAGCATTTTTTCCCTCTTTTATAAGTCTTGCTTATATATTATGGTTTCCAATTTAGTGTTTTTGTGGGTATTTTCTTCTGTGTAAATTTCTTGTATTTTGAGTCTCTGTGTCTCTGTTTACCTTTTGTTTTCTAAGTAGATAGAAAGTGTTCACATAGAGATAGAATACATAGTTGGCTGGGAAGGGGGTAGGAGGATGTGGGATGAGTTGGGGTAGGAGAAAGTGTGATCAGAATATATTGAAGGGAAAAATAGTGAAATAAAGATCTGCTTTTGCAGGAGAATGAAGTGGAAAAAGTTATGAGATACATGTGATTTGCCAAAAGTAACTTCTGATATTACTTTCCTGTTTCATACAATGCCATATCAGAATAAGGTGAGGTGAGTAGAATGTATAGAAAAGATAAAGAGTCTCAGAGATAAACCTTGAAAGGAAATGGAAATTTTCTGCTGTATTTGGGTATACAGGTTATTTCTAATAACTTGTAATTATATAAAATCTGGATTATGAAATAAGTTTAATCTTCATGAGTGCACATTGACTAAAAGGAATTTAAACTCTTAATTTTAGGACAGAATTCTTGTCACTTAATAGAGCTTTAAAACTAGATTAATTCATCTCCTCTTTTTAAATTTTTTTACCTTCATTTATTTTATTTTTATGTGTATGAGTGGTTTGCCTGCATGTGTGTCTGTGTAACACATGTGCCTGGTGCTAATGGAGGCCAGCTGAGAGTGCTGCATCCCTTGGAAACTGGAGCTACAGATAGTTGTGAGCCACCATGTGGGTACTAGGAACTGAATCTGGGTCCAGGGGAAGAGCAACCAATGCTCTTAACTGCTGAGCCATCGCTCCAGCTCCTTCCCCCTTTTTAATAGAACCCTCCTAAAAGTCAATTTTATTACTTCTATGGTCTACTGAAAGAAATATCCATGCTCCTACCCCTCACTTCATTGATAATCTTTGCATGTTTGTAAAGAACATTTCAACAGCTGAGGAATCAAGTTTGACCTTTGGCATTTCATATAGGTTATAAGCAGAATTAGCACAGTCATGCAGTTTATGCATTGTGGGCCATATTGCCCCATGTTATCACCAGTACTTTCATCATACACACTCCCATTTGTACACACACACACACACACACACACACACACACACACACACACACACACTTCTACTTAGTGAACACTTACTCATGTTAGATTTGCCCAGGTCTTTAGTGTTTCTTGCTATGAATAGCTTACCCTCAGAAGACTCTGAAACGGGTCAGAACACAGCTGTGTTCAGGGTTCTCAAGAACACATCCTACCACAATTTGGCTTCTTCCATGGTGTTACATTAAACTCAGACTCTTAATGTAGTAGAGTAAGACAAGAAAAGTTTCACATGGAGTCTCCCTTGAGAGAAGGTACATGCATCAGAAGCTACAGAAGACCTGAATGGGTCTCCTTGGATCATTCATTAATCCTTCCCAATAGAAATTTAAGTTAAAAGTGAAATCTGATGTGGGGATTAAATTCTAGTAACACTGATGGATAGAACCTAGCTTCTCGTACCCTGCTCAGTCTGAGGCAGATGGTGAATTGAACAGCAAGTGCAAAGATGTTGAAGTGTCTTCTAGAGCATTCTATATTTAAATTACTTTACCATGTGTATATCACTCCTTCATTTTACTTTTTTTCTTCAAGAACCATGGAATATAGGAAATCATTACAGTACTGGGCCACCCATAAACTTTTAGAAGCATAGACCCATCCCTAGGATGTAGAGCAGTTATCCCGTAATTGGTATATGCAGAATTGATACACAATAGCCCATGTATCAGCCACCAATTATGGAAAAGAGGGAATAGAGGTGAGTTTGTCAGCAATTTAAATGATGTTGCCTTACTTTTTCTTTTCTCTTTTGCTTTAATACTTACTGAGTAGTGTAGCCAGAGGCTTTTCTACATCCCACCCAGTCCCATAGCCACTTATAAAATAATGTTTGGCCAATGGCTCAGGCTTATTACCAGCTAGCTCTTACATCTTAAGTTAATCCACTTCTATTAATCTATGTATTGCCTCATGGCCATGGCATTACTGGTCTGCTGGCATGTTGCTCCTTGGGTGGCTGGATGGTGTCCTCCAGACTCCACCCTTCTTCTCCTATATCTCTGCTTGGATTTCCTGCCTGGCTCTTTCCTGCCTTGCCATAGGCCAAAGCAGCTTTATTTATTAACCAATGGGAGCAACACAAGTTCACGGCATACGGAAAGACATCCCACATCAAGGTGGCAACCTTAACTTCCTGATCTGACTCAGTTTCTCCCCAGTACCCCAAAGCTGAGACTGTATTGTGATGGCCACTACTACCTTTGCTCACAGAATGCTCTGCCCTTTGAACAGGCCAATTTTCATAACTTTGCATTTGAGGACCTTCAAGCACGTAGAGGATAGATTTCTGAATGTCCATATAGTTTATCTCTTTACTCTTCAGTATGAAATAATAGCTAACACACTGTTCTTCTGCATCTGTCCCAATATTTGATATTCTTCTTCTATACTTAGGATAGTCTCCTTTGTTTTGTGTGCTTTCTGCTGTCTGTCCTAAGATGGTGATTCCATAAGAGCTGGTGCCCCTGCCTCTGCTTTCCCCTTAGGTGTCCTTAACATCATGGCTGACCTCACTACTTAATTCGTGGATACCTGACAGAAACATCTGTTTTCCAGTCCTTCATTTCCTTCTGTATTCCCCACCTGGCCTCACCACACTGTTCCGTGACAAGTGCCTGCTACTGTCTTCTCTTGCTGAGCTTCTTGAAGGCCTCCGAGCAGTGCAGTCATTCTCCAAAGCCTAACTAAGCCATTAACTGAGACTATTTGCAGTGTGTGTCCTAATGAACCATGACCCTTAGATGTTTGTTTTCATTCAGCTTTGAAGACCCCAGGCTAAGGAGTAATCAATCCATTTTGACTCTCTGTCATGAAGGATGGTTTTCTTGTTCCTTTCAGACGTTCTCAGCTGTGGGATCACTTTCAGGTCTGTTCATGTGATGTTCTTACCCCACTGCTTAACAGGGCCCTGTCTCTGCTACTTCCTGCCCTGGCTCAGTCATCTGCCCTTTCCTTTAGGCCTCTCAGTATTGATGTTTTTCTTCCACACTCTGTCTACACTCTTGCATTGCCCCTCAGTGGAAGATACAAAAGTGTTGCACTCCAGATTGACTCGGGTATCTTTTGGCAGTTTAATACATTTCCCCTATGAGTCGGGCAGGTTAATCTTCCTTTACACATCAGGCCATTTCCACCTGAGCTACCCTAAAAGTTCTGAGAGCAAATGCCCTCCTTGTTTTTTCCTTTAGAGGCCTGTCCACCCTGCCTTGCATTGTGTTTCTCTCTAAGAACACTTTCTTCTTGTCCTTCAACTCCACTACATTGTCCCATTCTTTCCATCACTTCTTACTTCTGTTCTGATAGACATTTCACTTCCTTGGTACCATTCTGCTTGAATCACTTCTCAGAGATGTAGACAGAAGGATATTCTCAGGTGCGCAAGTTTTAATTTCCTCATTCCTTCTGATAAATGGCAATGTCGCTGAGTTCTTCTGTATTTACTCACACAGGAAACACCTAAGATTTTCTTCCTCCCACTCTGTTTAGTAGTAATTTTTCCTCCAGTAGTCTACGCTATAGGTAGCCATGATCAGGACTCATGACGTGAAAACCAGAACATGGCACCTTTGAGGCTGTCACTGGGCAAAACCCGTGATCTGAAACCATCTCCTCATTTTAAGTGCCGAACTTCTAAGGCAGCCAACTGGGTATCAGAAGTAGCCCCAGTAGTTCACTTGTAAGACTTAAGAATACAAACTTTGACATCATATGCATGAATCCTGCTACTACCACATGGGAAAGGCTAGAGTGGAACCCATGAGACCTATACCTACAAAGGTAAAATACTCAACCTCCCCTCCAGGTTCATAGACACTAAATTGTAACTTCCATGCCAAGATTCAAGGTCTTCATATTGATAAGTATATGTTAGGGAGACACTTCATTAACTACTTGATTCCCCCTCCCGTTTTTTTTTTTATGCTGTGTTTCCTGTGTGCCTTCTAGCCTAACCCTCTTCTAGCCTGGCTGGCACTCAGCTGATGACTCCAGACACGGGAGGGAATTGGGCCTGTGCTGTGGAAGGGTTTCTCTCTGTATAGATGGCCGCACTTGGTCTTTCCTTGGAACCGACCTCTCACCGAGTGCCTTTGAATACCACGTTTGGTCCCTTTGTGCATTCCTTTATTCTTGCATCCAAGCCTTTGTCCATTGATGTGTCAATCAGGAACCATATTTCCTTCATCCGACAAAAGCATATTTACTCAGCAGTTACACTATGACCATGCTGTTGGAAATGAAACGTATGATCAGTTTTGTTAAAGGTAACATTTTTTTTCTATTGATTTCCTTAAGTTAAATTTCATTCAAGTACCTGGATAACATCTTGGGAAGTCTGTATATGAATTATCTATTCATGATCATGTGGATTTTGTATCAAAAAGATTCTTTGCCCCAAACTGCTTTTTCTTTTCAAACTTACATTGCCAACTCTCAAGATGAAGATGATTGTTTCCCCTCTGACTTAAATCTGTCCTCCAGTTGTTATTAATAAAAGACCACATAGAAATAAGGACATTATTTTCCCTGATATTGTCAGTTATTGGCCCTTTCTATTTCATATTTGTTTTCCATAGCCCTTGACCGACCTGTTAGTGGTCACTGATTAACGATTATGTTAACGCTAGTTCAAGATGTCAGAGTAACTCCAGTCTTTTTGTTACATAAAACCTCTTAAAATATATAAAGTCACAAATAATTCCCAAGTCTCCCATTTTATATGGTGACTTCTTCTTTTCATCCCTTATATCACAAGCTTTCAGGAGCACTTACTTTACTCCAAAAATATTTTAGTTATCGATGTTTGTTTGAGAACTGACTCAGGTATCAGCCCGTGATGTCAAAGTCTAAGTTACCGAGAGAACAGAGAGGTTATTACTCTCTATTGTGGTCACACTATCCTTTCTGCATCCCAAGAGATCATTAACTCCCCGTGACAACTACACAAGCAGTAAACCCATGGCAAGTCCACGTCACACTCCTTATAGCGTGTCACACTGGCTCTGTCATGTTTTCATGTGATAAAATGTCAGAACAAGCTTCCCAGGTCCCACGTGACTGAACTTGACAAATGGGACATTCTGCTGTTTTTGAAACTAAACTGTTGGCAAATGACAAACCTGAGAGGAACCCATCTAGACCATTCATTGGGAAGCTTGCCAATTTATGTCACATTTCCTGGACTTACTTGCTGTTGTCAAATCCATACTTTTAAGATTGAACTCCAGGTCAGAGGTGTGCTGCTGAGGAGGAGGAGGACATGTTCTCTGTTTTACCCCCAGGAGTCCTCAGCTGTTGCTCTCATAAGAGAACCTTTCTCTTACATGTAGAATCTAAGCAAAGCTCCCTTAACTGATGCAGATTCATTTCCCATCAAAAACTGCCTCTGAGATCAAAGGCATTTCACTCTTCACTGGGAGAATGACAGTTTAGAGTCTGCCCCAGATTTGTTGCTCAATCAAGTTGGAAGGGAACTCGGGAGCTTCCTGAACATTGCCTTAGTGCTGGCACACATCTGCCATTTTTATCTTCCTGAAGCTGGATTAAGGAGACTTGGTCACCTTTAGGTTCCTGTCCATTGTGTCTGTATAATCAAGAGTCATTTGTCTTGTTACAAAGGTCTGTTTATGTTGTTGTTGTTGTTGTTGTTTGAGACAGGATCTCACTGTGGAGGTCTAGTTGGTCTAAAACTAACTCACAGAAATCTGCCTGTCTCTGCCCTTGTTTTTGGAGAGTTGGGATTAAAAGTATGTCCTACAACTCCTGGCCTGTTTTACTTTCTTAGTTGTTTATTTAAAAAAACACATTCCT
Source organism: Peromyscus maniculatus bairdii (assembly GCF_049852395.1). Lineage (NCBI taxonomy): Eukaryota > Metazoa > Chordata > Mammalia > Rodentia > Cricetidae > Peromyscus > Peromyscus maniculatus. The sequence continues at coordinate 28,135,251 of NC_134864.1, forward strand.
TATAGCAGTGAAGAACACTGTTCATTTATATTGATTTTCGTTTCTGTCTTTAGGGATTGCTTTTTGTAAGGCTGGCCTCAAAATTTATAATCCTTCTGCCTCAATCTCCTGATTGGGATTAAAAGCATGTGCCATCACTGCTTACTCCTTCTGGAATATTGATATAAAATTTCAGAATCTTTGTAATGACAAAGTATTTATAATAAATAGGATGATTTTTTTTTTAGAGTTCATCAAATAGACTACCTTTTTTGTATTTTTAAAGTGGATTTGGCATCACCCTGTATCTCAGGCTTGCAGCTTCTTGAGTCTTGAAATTGCAGGTGTCAGCTACCATGCCCAGCTAAACCATCTTGTTTCATCTGTTCGACTCAGAAGAAATCTTTTCTGTGATACACAGAATCATAAATATAGCAACTGAATATAAGCATATGTGTATTTTTATATTTACATGTATTTCATATACACAGGTGTCTCTATGTAGTAATCTTAAGAAAATAAGAACTGAGGTTTGTAACTTTCAGAAAAGTCTTAAACACATACCCTACAGAGAAATGGCTGTCCTTTTTTCAACTAGTGACATGGAAGGCAACAGAAAAGCATTGTGGTCAACATAAAGAAGGCTAATTATGACAGTATGACCAATGCCAATATAAATCCTCTGTATACTTTAAGGAGTTCTAACCTAAATGAATTTAAAAATCCACAACTGTGAGACTTTAATACATCTCCGACTTTTATATTGCACAACAATAGGTGCCTTACAATATCCACATACTCATGCATATTCATAAATATTTGGGCATGCTGGTTGTGATGGTTAATAGTGATTGTCTATTTGACGGGATATAGGTTCACTTGGGACACATGCATTTGAGGTAGTTTCTATATTAAGTTAATTTGGAGTATGGATACTCACTTTGAATGGAAAGAGTATCATTTATGGGCAGTGTGGTGGTTGTGTCCTGACATAAATTAAATGGAGAAAGTAGAGTAAGCAGTTAGCATTCAATACCCTCTGCTTCTTGGCTACTGCTATATGACCATCTGCCTAAATTCCTGCTACTGTGACCTCTCTCAGAAGCCCATACATCTTTAAGTAGCTTTGTAGTATAATTTGTCCCAACAGTAAAACAAATAACTAATATAGTGGCTCCGTGATGGAGTCCCAGCACACAGGAGGCTGAGGCAGAAAAATTGTTGCAAATCCAAGGTCATCTTGAGTTATATAGTGAATTCTAGGCTAGTGTAAATGGAAAAATAAGACCCTGTTTTACACACACATATACATGCATATGAAATGCTTCTGTTCAATGAGTATGACTTGATTGGAACACCAACTGGTGAAATATTAAAGGAGAGCATTAGGCGGTTAGCTCATTCTAAAATTAGCTGCCATAATTGTTTCACATCAGATATCTCAAGATATAAAATACATTGTTTAAAAATGTAAAAAAAAAAAACAATTAAAAAATAAAATAAAAGCTATCTCAAGATATACCCAACGTCAGTTTTTGGGTTAGAAATAAATTTATATTTCTATTAAGAACACAAAGAAAGAGAAAAATGGACTCGTGGAAAATTCAGAGGAATAAGTTAATAAAACGGCATAAAATTTTCTGAGAACTCATCAGACATAATCAGACACTAAGTATTTTACATCAGTTCTCTGTGCCTCATACTATGAAGTCCATAAGTATATAATGTGGTCATTGGTTACAGAGGCTTGCCAGTAATTGATGAGTTATTGTAAATTAGTCTTCATAAACAAGGGTGAGAATATGGAGTTAAAAGAGGGGTCAGTGTGGAACTGTGGGAATATCCCTGACATCTGAGGAAGAAGACAAGGATTTTTTTTTTTTCTAACTCATACATATCTATCACACCCATATCTGATGACTTGCAGTCAGGAAGGGGTAGTCGGGCATCCACAAGTCCTACACTTTCCAACACTAATTCATTCACACTGTGCTTTGATTTCTTTTGTTTTGCATGGGGCCATGAAAGAGGAGAGTTGATGTTTTGCTCTTTGATGTTTTTGACACACTAGAAACAGAGCTGCAATTGTCCTCAGTAAATACTTGTTAGATGAATGAAGGAATAATTGTCACTTGAGACCCTGATGGTTTAACGTCGCATCTTAATTAATTGGTGTTTTGAAAGCTTGGCAAGACTCACACATGCTTTTTCTTAATCTTAAAATATGCTTATATAATACTAGAATGTTTTTCATCATGACAGATGTGAAATATGCATTATGTTAAATAGGCACCGATAACTAATATGCCACATTTTAAAGAATCCATTAAAAATTATAAATTCCTGAATAATTTTAGTAATAGCATAGGAAAATTAAACTCCTAAAAACAGCAACTATTTTCTGTTATAGCTGTAAAGAAACTCAGAACATCAAGACACAATGACTTTTTAGTAAATAGATGAAGGTTTTTTGTTTTAAAAAAAAGTCATGCATGGAACTCAGATTTTCAAGGTAGTAAGATGAAACAACACCAGATACTGAGTTGATGTATTTAAATTATGTGAATCTTTAAATCATTGTTAAATTGCTAAATTTGATTAAAAATTGTAAATTATTTAACATTCTCTTAGATATATTTAAGATATTCAACACATTTAAGTCATTGTTACAGTTAAATATATCAGAACTCACAGGCTCGTTGAGAGATACAGACAGATAAAATAATTTGTTCTATCTATAATTATGTCTGGATTGTACTCATACATTTTATCACTAGAGCCAAGTTTAATCAAAATTTTATTTTATAAAACCCACATAGTCTTTCTCATTGGAAAAAGTAAGACTTTCTTTACTTCATCTAAATACTCATGTAAATCATGAGTTACTTGATGTATCTTCAGTGCCCCAGGCCAGGGTGTTAACCAATAAGAATAAATGCCACTGTTACTTTTCTTTTTACTACTTTCTTCACGAAATGTGATAAAATAATGCTGCATAACTATTTAAACAACTTCATTTTATGATACACTCATATATGTCAACAGCTCAATAACAAGCTCTCCATTTCATGGAAGAAACTTTTAAGTGAGTTTCAATACTTACGTAGCTACTAAAATGCGCTAAGGACATACATTCAGGTCTGCACTTCCTACCATGAAGCTGGTTCCTCAGGTCCTCCTTCCTGCTCTTCTCCATTGCATTTGCAAGTGGCTGCTCCACTGCAGGATTCCAGCTTGTCCAAACCAACAAGATGACTGTCCTGTGTTTATGGCCTCGCACATGATAAAGAGTACTTTTTTTGTGTGAGGAACAGACAAAGGTACTTGTTTATTTGTTTGGCTTTTTTTTTTTTTTTTTGATTTGTTTTGTTTTGGTTTTTGGTTTGGGGGTTTTTTTGTTGGTGTTGTTTGTTTTGTTTTGCTTCTGAGGATATTAATGCTTCCTAAATGTAACCCCTTGAGAATAAAAGCATTATACTGATAGGAAAAGAACCTTCTCATGTACATATTTAACCCCTTTGACACGGCACATTTTAAATCTGTGGATTGGTTTGTTTGTCTGGTCTTGAATTCAGGATCCTCCTGCCTCAGCATACACTACCACATCTAACTACATCTGTGCATTCAAAAAGAGAATGCTGTTACCTAATGCAGTGTAGCTGAAGAGAATGTTAAAGAGACAGGAAGGGCCATTTCCTCTCCTCACAGAGGCCAAACAAGCTTTGCCCAGTCATCAGCTCTGTTGAGCTCTTACAGGATGAGAAGCTGGGAAAAGGCCTTCCAGTGGGAGCTGTAGAAAGGGAAATGTCCCTTGACCCTCTAATGGTTCAGCGATTGATCTGCTAAAACAAACTGACAATAGCCAGGCTATGGGGGAAAAGATGAGTGAGTTCATTACCTTCATAGAGGCATCAGATGAAGGTGAGCTCCTCATGAGTCAATGAACTTAAAGCTTAGACGTGCCCTTACCACAGAGGGAGAACTGGAGAGAGGAAGTGATTTCTAAGGAAGAACAAAGGAGGCTTGGGGAAACAAATGGGCCCAAGGAACAGACAAGAACCCAGAACAAAGTTCATCTGTGCATTGGATGTAGGGTTACCTCCAGAATTGAGTTGACTTTTAGTTTTTAATGAGATCATGGCGAGGAAACTTAATCAAATGAGTTCCATGTGGAGCAGCCAGACTTAGGTAAGGGATTTTGAGAGAAGGCCCCCTTCTTACGTTTGCGAAAACAAAGAAAGTATGGAAAAAGTGGCCTAGGTGGGTCAGAGAAGCCTTGAAGGTGCGTCTTTAGTTTAAAGAGGAATCATTTCTGAGCTGCAGCAGAGTATCAGCAAATGGTCTATCTCCAAGGCCCAAAACTCTTTGCAGAAAGGAACTTAATGACTGGTGACTGAGCAACTACAAGTCACACAACCAAATGCATACGGCAAGGTCAGTTTGTCTCCATTGTCTCTGTAGGCTTTCCCATCATGATCTTGTCCCCCCTTGCTCATATAATCCCTCTTCCCTCTCTTTGACTGGACTCCCGGAGCTTGGCCTGGTGCTTGGATGTGGGTCTCTGCATCTTCTTCCATCAGTTACTAGATGAAGGCTCGATGATGACAGGGTGTTCACCAATCTGATTACTGGGGTAGGCCACTTCAGGCATCAACTCCCCTATTACTAGTAGTTCAAGTTGGGATCATCCTTGTGGATTCCTGGGAATTTCCCTAGCACCAGGTTTCTCCCTTACCCCATAATGTCTCCCTCTATCAAGATATCTCTTTCATTGTTCTCCCACTCCATCCCTTCCCCAGCTCCACCATCCCATTCCCTCATATTCTCATCCCTGATTCCCTCCCTTCTATTTTGCCCCCCCATCCCCGCCCCCAGTTTACCAGTTTACTCAGAAGATCTCATCTGTTTCCTCTTCCCAGGGTGATCCATATGTGTCCCTCTTAGGGTCCTTCTTGTTTCCTAGCCTCCCTGGAGCTGTGGTTTGTAGTCTGATTATCTTTTGCTTTACCTCTAGTATCCACTTATGAGTGAGTACATACATGTTTGTCTTTCTGAGTCTTGGTTACCTCACTCCAGATATTTTCTCGTTCCATCCATTTGCTTGCAAATTTCATGATGTCATTGATTTTTACAGCTGAGTAATACTCCATTGTGTATATGTACCACATTTTCTTTACCCATTTTTAGGTTAAGGGGAGCTCGTAGGAACTCACAAACTTTAGAACGACAGTTGTAGAACCTGAATGGGACTGGACTAAGCCCTCTGCATATAGGACACAATTGTGTAGCTTGGTCTGTTTGAGGGGCCCCTGGCAGTCGGATCAGGATCTATCCATGGAGCATGAGCTGGCTTTTTGGAGCCCACAGATGCCTTGCTTAGCCTTGATGGACAGGGAAGGGGCTTGGTCCTGCTCAACTGAATGTACCAGGCTTTGCTGACTCCCCATGGGAGGCCCCACCCTTTTGGAGGAAGGGATAGAAGGTGGGTTGGGAAGGGGAGGCAGGGACGGGGCGGGGGGGGGGGGATAGAGTAGGAGGGGGGATGAGAGGGGCATCTGTGCTTGGTATGTAAAATGAAAAATAATTAAATTAAAAAAGAGCAGTTTGTCTTCTCCTCATTACTTTCTGTCACTGTAATATATCTGGAAATTCTGAGTTAAAATAATAAGTGATAACAGCCTACAAAATAATTAACACTAAGTAGCCCAAAGAGGAAAAATGTAACAAGCCCAGTTACTTTTTATATAAGGTGTCTTCTGGGAAAGTTCCCTTTAATGTAGGAAAGAAATATTTTATGTCTCATATACTAATCCATTAGACATCTTTCATCGAACATATGACATATATCTTCCCACACATAAAGCCTACACAAACTATTCTTACTTTTAGAAAATGTACTAACACACCTTGAGTTCAGAGTAACCATGACACCCAAAAATGATCAAAAAAGGAACATAGCCAATTGATGTGTAGAGAATTACACACACACACACACACACACACACACACACACACACACACACACACACACAGAGAGAGAGAGAGAGAGAGAGAGAGAGAGGGGGGGAATTATTTTCTATGTTCAAAATTTAATTACAAATAAAAATTTAAGGAGTCTGTAAGGAAAACTTGGAAACTCCATGCCTTTCCTGTAGAAGCCTCAGCATTGCTGACTCATGAAGGCTTGCACTGCACCCTGGCCCCCATAAGAATGTGCCCATGTTACATAGTCTTCTGTATCAGCTACATGAAAAGCAATCAAAACACCTACATCAAAAGGGAAAATCCTTCCATTGTTTTGGTGACAGGATTTCAAAGTATTAAGAATATGGAGATATACAGAGCCAGCATTTAGTAGTAAAGAATACATTTGGACAAAGGCTTACAGGAAGTTAGAGAATTCTTCACATGGGTGTCTGTGGCAAGTATGTTCCTGGAGGTGGGAAACCTGGAGTGGAACTGGGAGTATTCTTAAGGTGGCCAGTGCAACTGGGGTAGAGTGCACACACTGTGCACTGGAGACATAAGGGGACCAGATATCTACAATTAAAATAATGAAGAATCTAATATCCATGAACATGTTTTAATGCTACCTGTATTAACTCACATTTACAAACATTAAAGTCTATCACGTAGAGATTGGAAATAGTGTATTATGAGATTAATTTACCAGTTTTAAAAATTAGATTTTATAGTTGGGGCAAGTCTTTGCAAGATTTCCATATTAAATTTCAAGACATTATTTAGTTTCATCATACAGTTTTGTTGGTCTTAAGTAATCAGAAGGTTTTGGTTCTGGAGGAGAAATAATCAAGAACCTGTAATATTTGCTAGATAGTACATTGTCTAGTTGTATATTACTAATGAAGTTATTTTGTTAATTTAATGCTTCTTATGATCAAGTAAACATCATTTAAACCCATTAACCACAGAGAGCTGTGTTCAAATACTCAATGGTGGTTGAGTGTTTCCCACGGATGACTGCCTTTGGGGACAGGTAATAGAACTCTTCTAGAATCAACTGTGTCCTTGGCCACAAAGCAAACCCCAATAACTTTAAAGAGAAATAATGCAGACAAATGATCTTTGTGCCCCATGTAGAGTAACACTGGGTAATTCACAATACATGGAAATTATACCAGATACTATAAATACTTAATGGGTTAATAAATAAGTCAAAGGGAAATCAGAAAATATGCTGAATAGGATACAAGTGAAGAGGACACAGAGAAGCAAAATGCAGATGAACTATCACTTAGATGGAATGAAGGGCTATAAAGGCCTATGTTTAACAAGAGGAAAATGTGAAATCAACAGCTTCTTCCTCTGCCCTAAGGTAATGATGGTTGGGGAAAATTAACTAAATCTAAAAGAAAGAAAATAACTGAATAAAGAATTTTTTTTCAAATGAATTGATGACATACAAAAAAAGATTAACAAATTTGTAACTCTAAAATATGGTTGATAGCAAAAGTCAGAAAAAGTTCCAAACCTTGTCCTTATCAAGAAAAAGAAGGAATCTCAAACTACTAAAATTAGAAAGGTTGATTTATAGAAATCATAAACATCGTGTGGCAGGAATATGAGCAGTTAAACACCAACAAACTGGATGAAGTTGAAGCCTTCCCTTGTTTATATAGGATGTTTAGTTGTCCTCTCTTAGAAGCCTGTTCTTTTCTAATGAGAGACAGAAGGGACTGGGTCCAGAGGGGAGGGGGAGGGGGAGGAACTGGAAGGAGTAGAGGTGGGGGAAACTATAATCAGGGTATATTGTATGAGAAAGAAATCTATTTTTAATAAAAGGGAATTTTAAAAAAAGGATTTTAAAAAGTATAACAACTGAAACTATAATAAGAAATAATCATGATAAAACTATGTTACTAAATTTTGCAAAGGATTTTTGCGTATGGCCCCAAACACTAAAACAGTAACTCTTTTCAAACTACATTTAATTAAATTTTAGTAAAAATAGAAAATTTGTACCACCATGGACACCATCAGTTAGATGTAAACCAAATCACAAAATACAAAAGAATTTTGAAAATTTTAAGAGGTTTTTTTTCATATTCCAGAAGCAAACCATTTAAAATTTAATAATAAAACACAAAAATTGGAGAAGTTATTTCTCCCAAGCAAGTTGACAAGTGGCCTATAAACCCAAGATAAGATAGTCGATATCATTAGTTATCAGGGAAATGCAAATTAAAACCACAATTAGATATTTAGTGTCTATTTGAAATCGAACTCAAGTCCTTATGCTTTCAAGGCAGGCAATTTATTGACTGAGCCTTCTCCATAGCCTCCTTATGGATTTTTGAATCCATATTCTTCTAAATATAATGAATGGGCTTCTCTTGTGGCAGTTTATGGGTAAGGGATCTTCAAAAACAGTTGTATTCACTCTAAGTAGGTAAATAATTATGCCATTAAAATGGCATGAATATATATTTTAGTATAACAATATTATCAATACCATTTATTACCATTAACACTATATTAATGATATAATGTTATTATGTATTGATCTGCTATCATAAAATTGAAATATGTTCTATACATTTCATGAGCTCCCAAATGAAAATCAAGAAAGAAACACTATTTTCAAAACAGTCACACCATTTCTTTGCCTTGGGGGTCTCTGACTTACCTTCTAACACTAGACTGTTCATTTCCTCACTGTTTAACAGCTAGAGAAAGAGGGAAATATGTTACCTTGTGGGTATTCTCTGCTAAAAGTTAGTCATTCTGCTTTGATGTATGTTCTCAGTGAAGCATTATAACATAGAGAATATTGTCACAACATTCTTGGGTAAACAAGCTCTTCATACCACAGTTTCATCTGGTATTACTTTTGTGGCCACCCCGGGCACCTCTAGTTGGAAACACTGTGAAGTCCTGCCATTTATGGGATGTCGTCTCTAGAGCCCACCTAGTCCCTGTTGGCTCACTCCTAGCTGCTGCTCATATTTGTATCATGCATTGGAATTGTTCCCTGCAGGCTCCTGACCTCCCTGTCATTGGAAGAGGTGAGTGTATGTTCATGGAGGACAGCACATAAGCATCTCCTCAGTATGTGGACACTCTAGCCATTCTCTTATTCTAACTGATTTTCTAAGTAGTGTAGGTTTTCAATATATGAAAACCCTACTTGCCTAGCAATAAAATTTGCCAGCCTAAATTGTCCTTAGTACATTCATGAAGAAAAGGAAGAAATGACTGAAGAACTCCACTGGGGAAATTGACAATATCTGTGCTCTTTATTCTATAGGGAAGGTATCTGTTTTCACAGAGAACCTGAAGAAGTATATGCATCATTGATGGTGCTTAATTTAATATGCATAATTACCTGTTTCTTCTATCTCCAAGTCCTTCCCAGGTTTTATTAAGCCATCTCAGCATAATCAATACTGACATCATGGTGGTAGAGGCAGGAAGGGCAAAAGCAATGGAAAATTAGTGGATGAAGTCATGTAAGGCACTAAGAATTAATCATGGAGTCAGGACATTAAGTGTCACTACCTCCAGAAACCTTGAGAACTTTCACATCATTTAGTGGATGTGCCTAAAATATCATAGAAACAGGGTAATGTAGTCATAGACATTGACACTGATCATATGAAGGAAACACCAAGATTAAATCATGCTTAATATATAGTTAGCCCTTTGCATCCATAACCAACCGCAAACTGAAGTTAATATACCAAATAAACATGTGCTGACATTGCCCCTTATCAATATTTCCTAACCAATATAACAGTTGTTTATAGTGCACTCATATTGTTTTAGATACTACAAGTGATATAGAGATTATTTAATGTGCACAGGAGGGCCTGCACAGGTTATATTCCATTTTATACAAGTAGTTGAGTATCCATGGGTTTTAGAACCCGTGGTAGTCCTAAAATCAATCCCCCAATGATACAGAGGAAATACTACTGTATTTTCTTCATGATGTAAACATATATAATGTTTACTAGAAAGGTTTGCTTAAACATTAATAGCTGGCCATTGATAAGTTAAGTCTCTATGATCTGGAGAATTCTTCCATTCATAACAATAATTCTCAAATTCATTATAAAGATGATGTTCCCTCTAAAGTTGTCCTAATACTTGCCAATTCATATATGGGAAATTATATAGCATTATAAAAAGTAAGATCTCCATGGAAAGTCTGTTGTAAATTTCTTAAGTAGAGGTATCTAATCAGGGTTTCACAGTAGTCCCTAGGCCCCCTGTCCAGACAATAAAACCATGATTTCTAGAGATTGGCCTTGGCTTGGTTCTGAGATTGAATTGTTTGAAAATCTTCCCAAATGATTCTAGTGTTGAAGAAGCCTGGAGAAGTTGCCAATAAAAAAATAAGGAAGTGATGGAAGGAAGGAGGGAGGGTAGAATTCCCCTGAAGACTTTGAACCACACTCTACATGTTTTCAACAAGAATGACATTTTGAATCAGTGGACAAGAGAAAAGGCTGCCTGTGAATTCCTGTGTCTTAGACTCAGAAAACCATCCACGGGGAATGGAAAATTCCCCTATGAAAATTGTTGCTCAAAGAGTGAAGGGAATAAAACAAGAAAAAGCGGCGTTGAGCAAAAGAACAGTTCACCTTGCAGACCATGTAAGGTGCATGTCAACATCTACGCACAGCAACAGAGATGCGCCCACACAGAGCACATAGCTGTCGTTCTATTGAAAAGGGTTCTGGGAGCTTTTGAAAACTGAGCTTATGAAAAGCTTCTGATTACTGAAATAACATTTATTCTGATGGAAATAGGCATGAAATTTCTGTCAGAGCTTTCGGAAGCCCTAATTTGGGAAGGTGTAGGCAGAGAGTTTGGTGTCTTGAGTTTTCCAATTTAGTAAATAATCTAAAAGATACCTATTTCATTAAAAAAGAAAAATCATTAATCCTCCCTTTTTCACGTAAGTTTTAAAGTGCTCTTTATTTTCTTGTTTTTAATTTAACTGAAAATAGATTCTTCTCTCATACAGTGCATCCCAACCACAGTTTCCTCTCCCTCCACTCGTCCCAACTGCTCTCTCTCCCCCAGACCCACTCCTGCCCTCCATCTTCAGAAAAGAGCAAGCCTCCAAGAGACAACAACCAATCAGGACAAAACAAGATAACAAGATAAGTAAGACAAGGCAAAAGCCCTCATATTAAGAGCTGGACAAAGCAACCCAATAGGAGGAAAAGGGTTCAAGAGCCGGTAAAAGAGTCAGAGACACACCCACTCCCACTGTTAGGAGTCCCACAAAAATACCAGGCAAAAAACCATAACATATATGTAAAGGACCTGCTGCAGACCCACGTAGGCCCTGTGATTGCTGATTCAGGCTCTGTGAGCCCGTAGGTGCCCTGTTTAGTTGTTTTAGTGGCCAGTGTTCTCCTGGTGTCCTCCATTTCCTCTGACTCCTACATTCTCTCCTCCTCCTCTTCTACAGAGTTCCCCCAACTTTGAGAGGAGAGATCCACTGGAGACTTCCAGGTGTGCTATTTATTTTCCATAAAAGCATCTCTTAAGAAGAAATACATTCAAAATCTTAAGTTAGTAGCTTTGTGTGGCAAAGCAGCCAATATGGAATATTCTGGTGGAATATTAATTCCTCAGCAAATTATTATTCTGAAAATTATTGTCATTTGTTCTGTACCACATATTTTAAATGCCTCCAAAGTGATTCCATTTGGGATTTGGGGACCAGCCTGATGGGATTAGCTGGAAGTTTCTTCCTCAGAGCAATGTCTTTGGAGTAATAGCAAAGGGAGGTTTTGCTTCACATTTTACTTTAAAATGTCCATAGCTGCAAGCAGGACAAAAACAAATAGCATCATTGAAGGAGGTGGGGTCAAGGAGGATCCCTGGGTTCATGAGGTTGCCTCTGTTTGTTGTTAAGTAATGAGCTTGAAGTAATGGTGCCTTCCTACTGGGCAGTGGTGGCACAGGACTTTAATCCCAGTACTTGGGAGACAGAGGCAGGGGTATCTTGTGAGGTCAAGGCCAGTATGGTTGGCAGAACATGTTCTGGGACATCCAGGGCTACACAAAGAAAACTTGTCTCAAAAAACCAAAAATTAATAATGATAATGATGATGATGATGATGATGATAATAATAATAATAATAATAATAATAATAATAATAATAATAATGTGTTCTGTCTCTTCCCTGAAATGAAGATTCCAAATAATAAGGAGAGTTGGTGCTTTACGGGAAGACACTCTGACAGATTTTCTGAAACTGAGTTTTAACACTGAGTATTTATAGACAGCCATTATTATATGCTGTAGCTGATGATTTTCCTGTATTCCATCTGGCCCATGGTCAGGACAAATCTCTCTCACCTGCCAGTCCTACAGCAACTCAGACCCATATAAACAAACACACAGAGGCTTATATTAAAACTGCTTAGCCGTTAGCTCAAGCTAACTATTGACTTGCTTTTACATTTAAACCATAATTCTTATTTATGTTTAGCCACATGGCTTGGTGCCTTTTCTCAGTTCTGTCTTCACATCTTACTTCCTCTATGTCTGGCTGGCGACTCCTGACTCAGCCTTCCTGTTCCCAGAATTCTCCTCTCTGCTTATCCCGCCTATACTATGCTTCCTGCCTGGCTACTGGCCAATCAGCGTTTTATTTATCAACCAAATCAGAGCAACACACATTCACAGCATACAGAAAGACATATCCCCAGCAATATACCCGTGAGTGCCCAATGGTAGTGCATGGTGCTGTGCTCTCGTGGAGTTTGGAGGACAACTTTGGAGAGTTGGTGCTTTCCTTTCACATTTACATAGGCTCTGAGGATCACATTTGGTGTCCCAGGCATGCCCTCCAAGTATCTTTAATGTGATCTATTTGACCAGCCCTAATCCTGAGTCTTAGAATAGTTAAGACTGTTTAAATATGAAATCGTAAGAGTCATATCCCAAAGAACATGGATTTCCCTATGAATCATTAGAGTGATAAATGGAGCAGCTGTGGAGAGAAGGCATTTTAAAACTAAGGGGTTGGGGGAGATAAAATATGTTTTCCATGCAGCATTCATGGTTAGGCCTAGCACACATTCTGTGTATGTGGTCACCTTTGCTGAATATTCAGGCTGCCCCATGCTTAACTTGACTCATTTGCTGTTGTTAACTTCCTCCTGGTAATAAGATCCACAAATTATGTTAATGTACCTTTCAGATGGCTTTGCTTTGGGGTGAAAATGCAATTAGAATAAGAATGGTGCTGTTACTTTGTTTCCCAAACAGAATTTATTTCTACACTGAAGGAGCCAACATTTTAATCAACATTAAGCAGAGGCAAAGTAGACATGTAGAAAAGCCAAGGCTGGATACTCTGCCTATGGTACTCTACTGCAACTAGGCAGGAATGCAACAAATAGCAGCAGGCCTCCTTATCTCTGAAAGGATGTCCTAATGTTATAAAACAGACTATTCTGATTCACCAATTTTTTTTTTAAATAATCTGTCAGTCTGGTCTCTGTTTTTGTCATTACTAAATAGCTTGTTAAACCATCTCCAAAGAATTCCTTCTCTGTCAGTAAGAAGCAAGTAGTTTAGTCTGCTTTTTCTCACTATGACAAAATGCCTGAGAATAACTAAATCAAGGGGGGTTGGTAAAGGGGACTCATAGTTTCAAGGTCTTCCATCCATTGTCACTTGGTTATGCTGCTTTGGGCTGGATATATCATGGTATATCGTGTTAGCGTCAGCAAGAGAGCTGTTCACTGCTTGTCATCTGGGACATGAGACAGAGGCATAGCACTGGGATTTCATGGCTTCAGCAAGAGCTCACTCCCAGTGATCTAATTTCCTGCCACTTGGCTCCATACACTAAAAGTTCTGCTGCCTCCATAGACTGGTGACCAAAGCTTTGACACTTAAGCCTTTGAAGGAGAGCATGTTTGATCCAGATCTTATAACTTCAGCACAGCACTGAATTCAAGAAGACTTTAAATGTCATTATTATTCACATTGTGCATCTCCTCTGTCATCTGTCACTTCTTCAAATGGACCCTGCCATGATCTTGAAATGCATTAAACACTTTGATTATGCTTGTTTTTGATGGCATGCAGCAGACACATGAGATATATTACCTTTAAAACAAGAATGGCTGCTTATGGAATATTCCAAGTCTCAGTCATTTTTTTTCATTCTCAAAGTCATAGTTTTAAATTTTAGTGTCAAATATTCTTATAGAAACTTAACAGTGTGGCCGTATTTCAGTGCAAACTACACAGATTCAATTGTCATCTCAAGACTGTGGCTGTAGCTATCTAAACACCTCTTGATACTAAAACTAGAGGACAGAAAGGTAATCTGGTAGTCTGAGGAGACAAAAAGAGGGGATTGAATTAGGACTGGTACAGTAAGAACAAGGGAATACATCATTATCCTGATATCTGCATCAGCATCAAACAAACACTCGCTTCTACCAATGGCCGAGTCTTCCTTTTTCCTTCATTCATTCTTTCTGCTAGTTATGCTTTCAACCTGCACATGCTGTTACATAATATTTAAAAATGCTCTATTCATTTTTTCCCATTTATTTTATTTTATTTTACAATACTATTCAGTTCTACATAACAGCCACAGATTCCCTTGTTCTCCCCCTTCGTGCCCCCTCCCCTTGCTCTATTCATTTTTAAAAGTTGTAAAACTATCATTCAAATTGAAGCTTCCCTATTTCAACAGTTACATATATACCAACATCAAGTGAATTGTATTTCTTTAAGTCCCCTCCACTCTTCTAAAGGTAATAAGTTTGGAGCTAATTGTAAAGAGATAATGATGGGTGGCCTTTCATGTGAGAGTACCTCTAAGAAGGTCTTTGTTAGCCTACCTTCTTGATGTTCATGTGTATGTGTATCCCTGTACCAAGTCTTGGTAGTTTAACAGCAGTGTTTGTTCTTAAAAGTGTGGTAGGTGATTTTGTCATTGTGAATATAGAGAGAACTCTTATCTCACCCTAGATGACGGAGGTCGGCCATAACACTGCCCCCTGATGCAGTGAGGAGACACAGTATAGAAGGACCATCTGTAGTTGCTGCCAGCATGGTATATCATACCGTTTCATGATACACATTTTTATACCTGGAAGTGCTCTCAGAACTAGTAGTCAACATTATTGTAATTGTCTAGCCCAGTAAAAGTCATTTGCTTTTTTTCTGACTGGCGTTGTAGTAGACTTCTCACACCAGTATAATCATGAAATCATGAGTGATACATTGCCCCCCAGCACAATGAAGTCTACCTCACTGGCCATGGGATTGTTCAGCATCATTAGTCCTAGTCTTGGGGAGACTTCATTTTATATATTTGTTCCAGTGTTGGGCTGACTAAAGCATCATCACTCATACATGACTGATCTTATGGGATCAACAGAATTTCACTTCTGGGACTAGAGGGTCAAAGATTACTGTACATCTGCATTGGTCAGTCTTCCTCAGTGGCATGAATCATCCAATAGGAAAATAACTGTTACACCACATGGGTTCCTCTGAGAACCTGTTTTTATTGCTTGTTTGTATGGTTTCAGGGCACTACGTTGTACAGCCAGTAAGGGGGCTCATCCCTGGGAGAGGTGATTTCTCCTTCTCCCAGCAGTCAGTAGTTATCTGGCTTACCTTTTGATGGAGTCTTAAGCTTCCTCTCCCCCAGGAAAGGAGCCACAGGGTTGGAGCTCTAGCCTTTGCTTTTTTTTTTAACCTCATTTTTACATTTTGTAGGATTCTGTTGGTCTTCCTCTCTTTGGGGTAGAATTATTTGCTTTTGTGTTATTATTCTGAGTCTTAGCTGAGTCACATGGAAACAGCTTCTAGCCGACAGTCTTTCCTGGAAATTATCTTTGCTGTTTTTCTTATTTATTCATTTGATTTGTTGTTGCTGTTGTTGTTATTGTTTGTAGTGTGGAGGAACAAACCTAGAGCATTGTGCTTGGTAGGCAAGGACTACATCTCCCTCCTCTAATGCTGCATTTTTTTTAAATAATTAATTTTGCCAAATCAGCTAAAATAAAAATTTCTCTCATATCAGAATTTTTTTTTATATATCTACAAATCTCAGATTCTGTGATGTCACTGGGGTTAAAAAGCCTGCTAGGTGAGTTCATCAACTGAACAATTTAGTGTCAGCTGTTGTAACCTGATGACTAGTTCCCAGAAACATTCAAAATACATTGAATAAAATTCTCAAAGAGTTGATAAAAAATATTTGTTAAAAAAGCATTCCCAGAAATCTCATTCTTTGGGAGAGTTTTGATAGAGGCATCATGGAAAGGAAGCAGCTGAGAGAAGCCGGTGGGTAAAGTTTACACTAGCAAAACAAAGGACAGACGCATTGAGAGAGAATGCAGAGGAAAACGAAGCCTGAACTGGGAAGAACGCTGCCTCTGTGCCTTCCATGTGGTTTTGCCCCAGGATGTGGCAGCTTGGTACTCTTGGAGAAAGAGTCAAGCTGGTGCCCTTGAAAAGCCTCCAATTTGCTTCTGGTCGACACGTGTTTCTAGAACCATCTGTAAGGTCTTGAAAGCTCAGTTTTGGGTTTTGTTTTTTGTTTTTTGTTTTTTTTTAATTCAGCTCAAGGTCACTAAGGACCAGTCCATTCAGTCTAAATCTGGTGGATTAGCCTAAACTCCCGTGAAAATCCCGTCTCTGCTGTTGAAAAGTTGAAGTTGCAAACTGAACAAGTTTTTTGAAAGTCCTAAAGATTCTTCGCAGCCAGATGGGACAGTGTCTAGACTGCATGATGAAGCAACAGGAAATACAGCGTTGAAGGTGAATGCAGGAGTGGAATCAATTTTACGAACCACGTTCAGGTTCAGGGTTGGTAATCTCACAGCTCAGAATGAGGTCAGGACCCAAGCAAGTCTTACACAATACTGATAGGAGAACAGCAGTGTGAGGCCTTTCCTCTGACCAGGTTGACTCTCAAAATAGGACCTCAGCATGGGAGCTGAGCCTAGCTCACACATCTGGTGGCCTAGCAGGAGGGGATTCCCCAGTGTGTGGATTGGACAACAAACTGCTCCTTGGAATGGCTTCAGTGTGTGAATCGCTTCGCACCCCTGCTATTGTGGTTCACCGGCACAAGGGTTACCCAGACTCCTGGGACTCGCAGCTTGAAATTGGGGCTTTCCAATTTATGATTGATTTTGCCTAGACTATAACTTAACAAACCACATATGACCTATTTACATAACTACTTACAACTAAGAGAATTCTGAGAAAATATCTTCATGTATGATGCGTACGTACAGAAACTGACTTATGAAAAACATTTACCTTCACTATAGTCATGAACTAAATATTAATCAGACAGCCTTTACTGATCAAGGAGTGTTTGTTTTCAGGGGAAACATTTTTAAATTGTGTCACTTGTTCATGTGCTTTCATATTCAGGATGACAATCGATGTAAAGCATTCAAAAGAGAAAAGATGATGTAAAACCTAACCTTCCTCCCTCCTTTTCATAACCTAAGAATCGAGAACCAGAATTGAGCAATTACTCATTTATTCATTTACTTAATGTATGAATGTTTAATTTCTAGGCATTGACTTAAAATGAGCAGACACATCATCAGCTCTATTCTCCTGAACTCACATTCCTAAGGAAAGAAGAGTAATCTCTGAGTGAATTTTTTGCCTTTATTGGCCATCTGTTTTTAAGGTTATAAGATTTTAGAATATTTATAAAATATTTTGTTTCCTTAATATCTAAAATCTAGTTTTACTTTGAAATTATTAGAAAATCTAGGCACAGTGATGCATGCCTTTAATGCCAGTGCTTGGGAAGCTGATAATGGAAGATTGATGGTTCATGGCTAGCCTGGTTACATACAGAGTTCCAGCATAGCCTCACCTACACATCTTGTCTCAAAGCAAAATCAGGTCATTTTATTTAGATAACGGAACAATTTATTAAAATTTCATGTAGGCATAATTGTATTTTCAGTGATTAAAAGCAATGTGGAGGAATGAGATATTAGTTATTTTTTTTTATTGTTACAAAGATACCCCATGACCAAGACAACTTATAGAGGAAAGGGTTTATTCAGGGAGTGCTTACAGTTTTAGAGTGTGAGTCCATGGCCATCACACAGGGAGCATGGCAGAAGATAGGCAGGCATGGCACTGGAGCAGTAGCTGGGCGCTTAGACCAGATCCTCAAGTTGATACACAATAACTCTCTTAGCTACCTTTCTGGGAGTTGCTGACCTATCCCATGCCCCTCAAAAACAGCTCATCTTCTCTGTCTGCTGCCTTTGAGTTCAGTTAGTGACCAACAGCGAAGAGCATAGCTTTGTGTACAGTATGGAATGTGTTTGGTAGCTTGGAGTAGCAGCAAGTGTAAGCTAGTAGAGGCTAACTTTACATGTTTGCTCATTGTCATGCTACTACATTGTCTCAACTCTGTGAGTTAAGGCCTCGTGCTTAAAATGAAATACTTAAAGGGAAGGGATTGAATGTAGGGACCATTTTAAGATCATCATTCCACAACTTTTAATTCTAGCCCAGCAATTCAAAAGTAATTAGTAAGCAATAGGGTTTTACTTTATTGATAGCCATGAACTGAATTAGTATGTCTTGCCATGCTCTGGCATCTTTTTTAGAACCGTATAGGACTGAACAATACAAATCTTTTTAAAAAAAAAAATGCATCAATAGGTAATGGCATAGCAATTGTATAGATGTAGAAACTGAAGCCCACCAAAATTAGTTTTCACAGAGACACACAGCTATGTGTGACTGGAAGCTGATGAGAACTGGGAAGACTGGGCACAGAGTATAAGCTGGTCACCACTTTGCTGTGCTCCTGACATACTAAGTTACATGAATCTTCCTTTATCTGCAGCTTTACTTTCCAGAATTTCAGTTACCTATGGTTGACCATTTTCCATCACGTGAAAAACTCCATAAATAATTCATAAGCTTTAAAGAGTGTGGACTTTACATGGCAAGATGAAATCATTCATGATTCTGGGAACATTCCCTATGGTCAATGGATCCATGCTATATATGCTACCTGCACACTAGTTACTTAGCAGATTCCTTAGTGATCATATAGGTACAAAAGATGGTCACTAGTCCCAGGACTTATTGTTTTAACTGTTCTGTTTTTATTTCTGTACTATTTTTAATCATTTCTTCCTATACTTAATTTATGAATCATAAGTAGGCAAAAAAAGAAAAATACCGTATATGGAGAGATCACTGCTATATAGAGCTGCAGACACCTGTTGGAGTCTTAGGATGAAGGATGACTGGATTGTAGATTGATGTGCCCTTGAGGGCATTGACACAGATTGCCTGTGTTGCCCGGACCAACAGGCCACTTAAACGTCAGTTTTATTCTGGTCTTCTTGTAAGACGTTACTCAAATGGCTTCAGTATGAAGGGTATTTACCTCACTTATCTGTGCTACCTACCATGTTTCTGATGTCTTCAGGATAATGCAATAACACATTGCAAGTTTTGATACTTCCTCCTAAGAGATATCTGATGGTGTGAGCCACTTAGATGGGCACACCCATTGCTTGCTTGCATGCATACACTCCCATGCAGGTACACAGCAGAGGGGACCAGCCAAGGGCAAGCTGTTCTTCTTTAACTAAGGGAAGTAGGGAATAAATGAAAAACTCTAGTTCATTTTTGTAGTCTGTGTTCTGTCTATGGCCTGATACTCTGTATCAAGAGTTTTGTGTCATGGTATAGTGCTATTTAAAGAAGAGAATGATTCCCATGGCTTGAACCTGCAAAGAGGTAGCTGGCAGAATCTAGATCTTGGGGAAATGCTTAGAAATGTGCTAACATGGCTCCCAGTCTTGGCGGCATTTCTTCTTTGTGCTTCTGGGTACTTTTCCTGATGGTGAACCAACCTCTTTACTTGGCTTTCTTCTCCCCTGCCCCAGCCCCCCACTCCACCTCTTCCATTCTTCTTCTGTTATTACTTTACTAAGTCAACATACAAAGCAATGGGTTTCACCATGGCATTGTCTTGAGTCATCATACTTTTTTCTAATGAATTTCCTAACTCCACTGCCTTCCCTTCCCCCTATCCCTGCCATCCCCTCTGGGTGGTTTATTCCCTCTATTCAGATAGTTCCCTTTGCTGCTTTATATCATGGTTTCCCTCACAAACTCATTCCCTGCCTGAGACCACATCCTCTCCTTTCATAATCCTCTTCCCAGTTTTATAACTCTCTCTCTCTCTCTCTCTCTCTCTCTCTCTCTCTCTCTCTCTCTCTCTCACACACACACACACACACACACACACACACACACACACACACACTCACATACACAGAGAGAGAGACATTATACCATATATATATATGTGTACAATTGCATATATGTAGTTTTAAATCTAGATTCCACATTTGAGAAAAAAACATGATATTTGTCTTTCTGAGTTTAATTTGCTGTACTATTGTGCTTAATTTCATCATTTCCAGATCTATCCATTTTCCTGAAAAATATTGCTTCAGGAAAATTTCCTGAATTTCCACTTAGAGGAAAAAAATATCATTTTTGCCAGGGGATGAATACAGTGCCATTGTATATAGGGTGGCACATCATGGTATACCTCTAGGTGAGAGCTGATCCCTGGCTATTGTGAATAGTGAAGCAATAAACATGGATATGTAAGCATCTGTGTGGTGTGTTGATTTAGTGGGTTTGTGCATGTATACAAGGACTGGGTAGCTGGGACATGTGGACGTTCTGGTTTTGGTGTTTTGAAAAACCCCATGCTGATTTCCACAGTGGCTGTGCCAGTGTGTACTCCCACAGGCTGTGTATGAGGGCTCCTTTCCCACATCCTTAACACATAGGCTGTGTGTTTTCCTGATGGTCCTCATTCTGAATGCAGTGAGATGGGATCTCATAGCAATTTTTTTTTTTTTTTGGTTTTTTGAGACAGGGTTTCTCTGTGTAGCTTTGCGCCTTTCCTGGGACTCACTTGGTAGCCCAGGCTGACCTTGAACTCACAGAGATCCGCCTGGCTCTGCCTCCCCAGTGCTGGGATTAAAGGCGTGCACCATCAACGCCCGGCTCATAGCAGTTTTAAATTGTGTTTTCCTGCTGGCTGGGGATGTCAAGCATTGTTTTCATTGTTTTCCATTTGTGTTTCATCTTTAAAACTGTTTATTTGCTTCATTAATCCATTTGTTGATCAGATGATTTCTTCTGGTGTTTAATTTTTTTATAGTTCTTTTTGTATTCTAGATATGCACTCCCTCTCAAATGTGTGGCTAGTGAAGAGTTTCCCCCTATTTTGTAGGTTGTCTGTATGCCTGGTGATATTCTCCCCTTGCTCTGCAGAAGCCTTTTCACTTCATGTAAGCTTACTTGTCAATACTTGACATTGTTTCCTATCTGTCTGAGGTCATTCTCAGAATCACCTTTGTAAGACAAATTGCTAAATGGTCTTATTAATAAAAAAAAAAATCCAGAGTCAGGTATTGGGGTAAAAAGACAGAACAAGCCACAGCCAACTTCACCTCACCAACTCCTAAACCGATCCTGTTTCCTCAGACTGAAAGCCTCTTGAGTCCTCTCCCAAAGTGTCTCAGTTGAACTGCTTAAAAGCCTCTAGTTCCTGGTCCTCACTCCTTATATAGCTTTCTGCTTCCTGCCATCACTTCCTGGGATTAAAGGCGTGTGTCCTTCCCAAGCAAAGACATGCGATCTCAAGTGCTAGGGCTAAAGGTGTGTGCTGGCTCTGTGCCCAGTGTGGCCTTGAACTCACAAAGATCCAGACAGATCTCTGCCTCTCGAGTGATAGGATTAAAGGTGTGTGCCACCACTGTCCGGACTCGATGTCTAACCTAGTGGCAGGCTCTGTCCTCTGATCCCCAGATAAGTTTTATTTGTTAGAGCACAAATAAAATATCACCATACACCTTACCCGTGCCTGCATGACGAAGTGTTTTGCCTTGGCTACTTGGGAGCATCTTTGAGGTTTCAGGTCTTCTGTAAGGATTTTATATCCATTCTGAATGGATTCTGTGCAAGGTGAAGAGTATGCATCAAGTTCTATTCTTCTGCAGGTGCATCACCAGTTTTCCTGGCTATAGCTATGTAACTTTATTTCTGGCTACATTCTGTCAGTCTGCATGTCTGTTTTTACCTCAGTCCTATGATTTTCTCTCCTCGTAGCCCTGCAGTATAATTTGAGATTAGGTGTCTTCACATCCCCAGCATTAATCTTTCTATTTATGGTTGTATAAGCTATCTTTTTGTGCCTCCATATGGATTTTTTAATTGTTTTTATAGTTCTGTGAAAAAATATCATTGAGATTTTGATGGTGTTTGCATTGTATCTATTGAGAGCTTTCAGTAATACAACCATTTCCCCAATATTCATTCTTCTAATACATGATTACAGGGGAGAGAGGACTCTTACCACCCTCTAATGTTCTCTTTCATTGCTCTCTTCAGTGATTCTAACTTTCATTGCAGAGATGTTTCGCCTCCTTGTTAAGTTTATCCCTAAGTGTTTTTCCTAAAGCTAATGTGAATGGGATTTTTTTTCCTGACTGCTCTCCTGGTGAGTTCTTTATCAGCATGTAGAAGAACTGCTTATTTTTATACACTGGTCTTTATTCTGCTACTTAGATACAATCATTTATAAGTAATAAGCATTTTCTGATGGAAACATTAAGATCTTTTAAACATAGGGCCATGTTGCTCTTAAATAGGTATAATTTAACTTATTCCATTGTTTGTATCCCTTCTATAAATTTACCTTGTTTTATTATTGTAGCTAAGACTTCAAATACTATACTTAAGGAGAGTAAGAACTGTGGGCACCTTTATCTCATATGAGATCTAGGGAATTTGGCCTCAATTTTGGCAAATGTTGGGTATAGGTTTGTTCCACACACTTCCACCCTGTTGGGTTTCATCCCTTCTCTTTCTAGTTTCTGCAGTTTCATCACTAAGGCATGCTGTATTTTGTTGAAACTTTTCATATTTATTGAAAGGATTGCGTGGGTCTGCCCTTCAGTTCTGCTAGGGTTCCTGTTCCATCTTTAAGCAGATAAAGTTATTAAGATGTGGTTCTGTTTTAGGTCTCCCTACTCACTTCTCATTCTTCTAGCATTAGATGTCTTAGATCATTATGGTTCACTGTCTGGTGTTTAGCAAAAGTCTGTCGACACTGTGACTTATTTACCTTTCCACTGGGTGGACATTTAGAAACATCAATATTCTCATCTGATTAAATATTTGTTCATAGCCACATTCTGTATAGACAGAATCTTGCCTGTAACAGAAGACAGAAATGGATCATTTAGGTCACTATATTCTATAAAATATGGGCAGGAGACAAGGACTTGGCATGGAAAAAAAGGTGAAACCAGAAAAAATTTAAAGAATATTTTCTTGAGTAGATGATTTTGAGCTAGTATTAAAGATGAGGAGAAAATATCTGATGAAGACATAAAACAGAAGGGCACTTCCAGAAGAGAAATATTAGCATATACATTAGATAGATAGATAGATAGATAGATAGATAGATAGATAGATAGATAGATAGATAGATAGATAGATAGATGGATAGACGGATAGACGGATAGACAGACAGACAGACAGACAGACAGACAGACAGACAGACAGACAGACAGACAGACAGACAGACAGACAGACAGACAGATAGATAGATAGATAGATAGATAGATAGATAGATAGATAGATAGATATGAGAGGGCTTGTACTGTGGTTGTATAATGTTGGTGCAGAGAACTGGTATGCACCATCCTTGAGCACATGAAGATATTTAGCTCTCACAGGTGGCCTTTGCCCTGCATGATTTACAAGCAAATCATAGTAAATGTAAGCAGTTTATAATCAATGTTTTATTAAAGAAAAGTTAAAATAGGCTACCAGCTGGAGACATCAACCAACATACATTATACAAGAAGGAAGATCATATAGTATGCAGTATACATTATACTATAAGGAGGACCAAAGCAAGGTGATCACAGAATTGAAACCAATCCTATACATTCTTGGTTTTGCTTATGTTTAAAAGTAAAAAGCCTGGCTCTGTGTTTCCTAAGTGGAGCGCTAATTCATGTTTGTGCAAATAAAATCTTTATGTTTTAAGTTTGTTTTCAGTTTACCTTTAACACACAACATAATCTTAGCCCCTTGCAATTAAAGAAGATAATGTTAACTTGTTTATTTTAGGCAAAGCTAGAAACATTATTACATGCAATCAGCCACAAAATAAAAGCTCCTTGATTTCAATTTCCATGATGGTGAAATGAAATATACTAGTTCCTTGACTTTCAAGCTAAGATCCTCTTTAATATTTTACTATATTAAAACAATGCCTCATAAAAGAAGGTACTTGTCTTCAATATTGTATACCAGAATTAGGAGAGAGAGAGAGAGAGAGAGAGAGAGAGAGAGAGAGAGAGAGAAAGTAATGAGAATTTAATGCACAAAATAGAATAATAAAAGATAGCAGTAAGCCTAGAGGAGAGCTGGTTCTGTTAACCACCTTTTTTATCTATTTTCTATTTCAATGGTGCACGGAGGTTCTTGTTGTTATTGTCTGTGTTCTGTCTTGCTTTTGTTGAATCTGTCTACCCAAATTTACTCACCTTGCTGCTGAGTATGGACCGTTACACCATCTCATGACATTTACGTCATTGCCCAGCCCAGGGAATCTCAAGGGATTGTTGAAATGCCTAGGATATTGTTTACTTTCTAAAGCTCACATTCCTCCTCTTTCAAATACAACCACGAGATACATAAATTCGGGTCTGTGTTCTGTCTACCTATTTACCAGGGTGAGTAACTGAATTAATCTTGATCAACCCTTTTCCTCTGCACCCCAACATATCCAGTGGTTTATTTTTAAGTCACATACATACTTTGTTGCTTTCCAAATGACATTTTTAGAGATACCCCAAGGAGTTAAGGAAGTGGCCCAGTCATATAGCTTGATCAACAAGCACAAGGACCTGAGTTTGATCCCCTATGCCCATATCAAAAAGAAAAAAAAAAAAAACAGGTGATTTGGCGTGCCTATAAATCCTGGTGCTGGGAGGTAGGAGGACCCATAGAGCCCATTAAACAGCTAAGCAAATTGATGAGCTCAAGGTTCTGTAAGAGGTTCTGCACTACCACCACCACCACCACCACCCCCGGGGGGGGGGGGGGGGGGGGAATAAGTAGAGAGAAATTGGGAAGACACTTGATATGTATCTTTGGCCTCTACATGCACTTGCACACAGATACACACACACACACACACACACACACACACACACACACACACACACACGCCTCAAAGAAAAATGCCAGTGTGTATTTCTCCTTGTTTTCTCTGCATTCTGTACTTATACACATGAGGGTCCTGTTTCTTTTCTCTCTTCATTTTCTTTTCTGTCCTCCTGACTTTCTCCCCACCACAGCATTTCCCCATCTGTTTGCTTCCTTCATACCCTCCAGAAGGTGATGTTTATTACAAATCTTTTTTTAAATGTTTTTTTTTTATTTTATAATTTGATTTAATTTTACATATCGGCCACAGATTGCCCTGTCCTTAAAATCAACTTCTATGCCAAGGACTCTTCAGAACAAATCCAAGAATGGTAAATTCCTCAGTACATAGGGCATATTCAAATATATAAAGACACTTAGTGACTTACAGCCTGTAAAAGCACACACAGGCATGTCTGCTCGGCAACATTTCTAAGATGAGAAGCAGCTGTGTGATCAATGTTTTATAGAATTTGTAACACTTTGAAGAAATGAGGACAAGGACAGCCCACCAGGATTCTTCCTTTCAAAGATCACAAGACTTCAGACCTCAAGGTTTTAATTCATGTCCAAAGACTAAGAGAGGCCACACATTTAGGAGCATGGAGCACCCTCTCCACCTACATGTTCCTTTCTTGGTGGTCGCTGCATGTCAGTACATACTACTATGAGGAATGTGTTTCTATAATGAATTGTTAGTTGAGAGGTAAAATTAATTACATTTGTTAATTTTCCACATCACAGTATAATTTATTTTCAGTGTGCACTATTTTAATGCTATATTTATTTTACTTTTCCAATTTAACTAAGATGTTTCTGTTTTTTTACATTTGGGTTGAAAAACTTACATAATCACACTTTTTGTCCACCATTGTATTTTTCCAATATGTACGTATTTAATAGCAGTACAAAACAGTATACTTGGTTGTAGGAGAAACCAAATATAAAATAGATTGGTAACCCACATCAAAAAATCTTGCCTTTCAGAAAAGGAAATTTGGAAAGGGTCAATCACTAAAATGTCACATTGGCAGTTACATTAAAAAAAAAAAAGTCTTTATCCTTGGCTGTCATAGAGGATTTCTGGAGGCCAACCCCTAACCTGAGTCTGAGGTGATCATTATCCATTGCCTGAGTTACATAGTTGTCCTACCAAAGCCTTGCTTTTTACTGACAGAAACTGACAGGGATTTGGGGATGCTTATGTGTGACTCCTGTCATGTCTTGACTCTGGCTTAACAGGGAACAGAAAATGAAGCAGTCAGAATAGCTCTGCTTCTGTAGGCAGATTTCATAAATTTCTAGGGGGAGAGGGTTGACTGATACATGTAACATTACCTGGCCAGTTCCTTCAAAGAGCATGTTTTAAAAAAAGTTTTTGTTACAATTCTAGCATTGTAACAGTTTATTTTTATTTAGCGATAAGGTAGTGTGTACGCTGATATATATGGTCATTCCCACACTGTAGGCCTAAGAACTTAACCTAAGGGCTCAACTAAGTACCTTTGGCAGCCCAAGTCAGTGGCCTATCCTACCGCATGGATGCATTAGGCATCCACATACCATTCACTTAATATTTCATGTCCTTACTGTAGTTCATGAAAGCCTTCTGCATACTCCAGCAGTTCAGAGTCTGGCCTGCTCCAAAGATTTGTAATGGTTCTGAAAAGTCCGAACAAAGCTAACCTCTTATTCTACTTTCCATAGGCGTCTTTCTCTTTGAGGGACAGTACACACTAGAGCTCTCCAGATCGTGTCATTTCTGTCTCTTCTCTCAGCCAGAGCCAGTGGAACTGTGAGTGATGATAGTGCTTGGTGGTAGGATGGGACCCAATACTTCATCCCTTCTCCTTTCTAGGTGTCTTTACCCTTCTTGATAAGATCACATTCCTGTGTCTCCTACTACTGAGGAATCCAGAATCACAGAGAGAAAACAAAAAGTCAGCTATCTTTACTGTACATTCCACTTTTTTAAAGAGATACATTATTATATGGTTATATAACAGGAAGAGGTAAACCCAAGTTGGCTATAATCATGTGTGTGTGTATACATATATATGTATACCATATATACATATATATATATACACACACATATATATATAGCACATATAGATGATGTGTCTCTGCATTTGTGAGAGAGGGAGACAGCAGATGGATGGATGGAGGAAGGGAGGAAGGGAGGGAGGGAGGGAGGGAGGGAGGGAGGGAGGGAGGGAGGGAGGGAGGGAGGGAAGGAGAGAGTGAATATTGTTCCAGAAACCCACAGATGCCTAAATCCAGGATGGCTAAGTCTTTTACACACAGTGCTCAATATTTGCATATAGCCAATGTACATTGTGTGTATACCTTAAATCATCCATAGATTACATACAGTTCCAAATACCGTTCAAATGCTATGTAAATAATTTGACCTCTATGGTTTGGGAATTATGACAAGAAAAAGCATCAATACATGTTGAGTCCAGACATAACCAACATAACCGTCTGAGTGCTAACTACATAGCACCTGTAACAAAAGAATATGATTCATGGATATTTCTTCCTTCTCAGTTTTTATGTGTTGATGTGTGTATCCATGCATACATGTGGGACACAGGTCTGGGGGGTGATGCACACAAGCACATTGCATAGTGGATGCTGGAAACCGTCTCCAGATGGAGGCAAGGTCAGAGCTCAGCAGCATGGCCACTCTTGCTTGGCAGTGTGATCTGGAGGCCCACCCTTGACTGTGTCTTATGGGGCTGGGCAATTTATCTTGGTTTTGGGGATCTGATCTTATACCTTCATGCTTATATAGCAAGCACTTCCCCAATGGGTCATCTCCCTAACCTTACTGGTATTTCTGATCTAAAGTTGGTTCAATCTACAGAGGTAGAACTCCAAGGTATGGAGAATATATGTGTGTGTGTGTGTGTGTGTGTATGCATCCCACAGCCCCCATATACATGGTTTTGCCCTCTAAAGAGTCACAGTTGAATAAAATTTGATATGTATATGTATTTTCTCTAAAGAAAATTGAGTTGAGTGTGTCTCAGCAGATCTTACAATCTAATGAAGTAAAACAGGTCCAGGTGAAGCAGGACTACTGTAGCAGTATGATTTTCATTACCAATATAGCTTTTGATTGGTTGTTGCCCCAGGGCTGGCCAGGAGAGCCGTACATCAGATGATGTGTATTTGGTAATGCAGAGAGTCAGCAATTCTACTTGGATTAGCATCTCCATGTGTGTTTGTGGCCATGAGATGTCAGAACTCTGAGCTTCACACAGTCCTTTTCCTTGCACATAATCAAACTACTGATGTTTATTTCCTTTGCCAAAGAAACTAAATCACGATTGAAATTTCACCTATATCCTGCTATTTCCTTCCCAACCACCCCCAACCACACACATATGTACATGTGTGATCCCTTTATATTTTCTTGGTTGCTATTCTATGTTGTATTCTCACATCTGATCATTTGGATTTAGGAACCATGGATGAGAGAGAACATACAGTCCTTGTCTCTGTTTCCTTATTAATATAATCTTTTCTGGATCCACATGTTTACCTGAAATTTTCATATTTTCTTAGAGTTAGTTGAAATTTTCCACTTTAAGAAGTCTCTAATATTTTACATTAAACTTGATTGTTCATATTATTTTTTGCAAAAGTAAAAATAAGGTTTATAGTTAGTATATTTGGAGAAATATTGTTTTATATTACTTCGTTATATGTTTAAATAATTATTCAATTTTTTTAGTCTTGAAGATATGAACTATGATTTAATAAGGAATAACCTCAGTTTAAAGAGGTATCAAACAATAGTGGAAAGACAGTCTTTGTATTTGTGAGTCACTAACAATGGAGATTAACTGCTATAGTTACACACACACACACACACACACAAATGCACGCATACTTAAACATAGACATGTGCACATGGCCCTGATGGGGTTAAAAGAAGAGTTGAGAGAAGGCACACTTTCCTCTGCAAGGTGACAGAAAGGCATTGTTCTGCTGAGTAAAAGCAAACATTAAGAGCTCAGAAACTTGAGGCTGGAGACTGATGGAAACAAGTGCTGTGTTCATTCATTTGTTGGCTTGTTTCTACTCTCTCTTTGCAGTTTGCTGCAGTCCATCATGACGGGCAATCTAAAGGAGAGAGGAGCTTGAACACATACCCTGCTCCACAGTGTGTCAAGTCTAAATGCTAGTGCTGTTTTGATCTAGCATGCTTGAATCTAACTAAGCTGCCACATCATGCTCTACCCTGCCCCAGTGTGTCTTCTCTGCTTTGATCTGATTGGTGTCCTCACTGGTCCACTGTGCTAATTCTTTGTGTCCTCAGCATTTTTTCCTAGACTGTTTTTTTCTGAATTCCACTCCACAGAGTACAGATTGTCACTCTATTTCCTGGTTGGTGTGGCTGAATTTCCTCAGCAAGGAAGCTACTTCAGGTCACATTTCCCCTATCTTTGACTCTGTATTTTTCTGAATGATAGAAGTAGAGTCAAATGGGGAAAAAAAAAAATCTTCATCTCAACTTTCCCTAAATTTTCATAAACTTGGACAGACTAAACAGACAGGTGAAACAGGATGTGGAACTTCCTGTGTTTCTCTGCTTCTTGCTCTCAAACCATGGCTTCATGGTCTTCAAGATGATATAAAAATTCTGTGGTTGAAAGCATTATTTTTAGATTTTGGTTAGTGTTCCCAAATGCAGGACAAGATTCTTTATGGTAAGAGTGATGTCCTGTGTAAAACCTGATTGAATATGATTAAAATATCAATACTAGACTTGACCCACATACCAATTGTGGAGAGTCTCAGAATTAAAGTTTGGGGCTGTCCACTTTCTGCTTACAGACTGGATGGCCATGAGCTTTCACTGGACATGAATGCCATTATATGTAGGGCAGCTCAGATCAGTTGTTCATTCCTAATCAGTCTCACAGCCCCAAAATTTCAGTTTGCATTTGTTTCATGGTACCTGAGTCTACAAGTACATCATATACTCAATATAGGATACTGATGCTGGGGCATGTAGAGAAGGCAGTCTTGTCTAAGAATCGGGATTCCCAATTTAGATCATGAGAAGAAAACTTCCCAGGAAACATGTGCTGGGAACGAGCGGTATCTTCCTTCTTGTTCTCCATTCCTGCCCTGCTTCTCTTGGAGCAAGATGGGAAAACTCGGTGCTGAGGTTCAATGTTAATGTGTAGCACAAGAATCCGGAGGGCATAGAAACAAGGGAAGGCAAGATAATATCTACAACTTCCGGTTTCCATATACTCTAAAGCAAACATATTTCAGGAAAGCTGAGACAGGAAGGCTTCCCCTGGATATGGTGGAAAGGCACCAACATCAGAAAGCCAAAATAGTTGAAGCAACGTACAGAACACAAGTATAAATGGTAGAAATTGGTTGACTCCCAAAATAATTTAGTCTTTTCTTTTGGGGGTTGAACAAGTACGTATGTTCATTCTGCCCCAAAGTTATCTCTATCTAGGGCCAAAATGAATGATTACCTTGGAAATTGGGGTGTGTTCTTCAGTAGGAGTTCTGAAAATGGGGGATGTCATTTGCTATGTTGGAATTTTTTTTCCAATATCATTTTCTTATTCTCACTGAAACTTGTCTTTGGGAACATCATATGCATAATGTATTATCACCCTGTATAGCATCTGGCACAATGTAAATGATATGTAAATAATTGTTGTTCAGGGAATTATGCAGGAAAGTAATGTGTGCATGTTGAGTATAGATGTAGCCATCATAGCTTTAACCACACAGCATGTGTTTAAAAACAGAATGTTTTTTAATGTTTTTTTTTTTTTAATCTAAAGTCAGTTCAATACATAGATGATCATCCTGTAAAAGACTAGTGGAAATGAAATTGGTGAAGGTGATTGGCCACAGAACCCTACCTCATGATACGCTAATGTATCTCTTGGGTGTCCCCCGCCCCCCGCCTTTATGACTTTTCTTGAGAAAAGAGTGCTCCTTTGATATTTGCTCAAAAGCAGAGCAAGTTGGTGAGTGTGCTGGCTTCATCCACTTTATGCTGCATCAGTAGTCTGCATTTATTCTCCCCCAGGAATTTCAAATACCAGCCAACAGCATTAGGCCACGGTACTTTGAATAAAAAGATCGGTCTCTAAATGTCCTGAAAGCATTCTGCTTCCAAATTTCTTGAAAATAAGAAAAAAAAATGTGACTTTGTTTAAGAAAAAAGGTGGCTTGTGCTTAATGGCAAGGCCATTGTGATCTGTGAATATAGCTCTGATGTTCAGCTCTGAGGTGATAAATCACACTGATATCTTTGGCAATGTTCCCTTATCAGTAAATGTTTTATCTGCATTTGAATTCTGAAAAATCTATTATTTGGGGAATGGAAGGAAAAGCTAGATGTTTTGTTTGTTTTGGATATTCTGCTTTTCTTTTCTTTTCTTGAATATTTGTTTAAAGGGAAATCACAAATGTTTTAAATACCTACTGCTGCAAGAGAGGTGGGCCATCTTTTGTGTAAAACAGAGAAGTTTAGAGATAATGCTGTGTGGAAAGACAAGCTGTCCTCTCTCCTTTCTTCAGTACAAGAATGCAGGGAAGCCATCATGAACCTGAACCTCACACACTCTTTTCAGCTCACTGCATCAGGACTGGGAGGGATTTAATTTAATTCATTTCACTCTAATGCCAGGCTCATCCATACAGAAGTCGAAATGAAGAGTCTTGGTTTGCACACTCTCAATCTCAGAGTGACAAAAGGAGAGGATTTGGAAGCTCCATAAATACCGCCCTCCTATGGAAAGTTGCCCAGGCTCTCAGAGCAGTCCCTGAAAGAAGTAATCCTTCCCTGGTGGCACAAGTAGCTGCCCCCCTCCCTGAAGGCTACTCCTTGCTTGGGTTGACATAGGAAGTCCTGTTTCAGGATACAATCAGATACAATCTTTTTGCTTGTAGGTGATTCTGAGAACTCACAGAGAACACGATGAAGGAAAGACTTGGAGCCTGGGGTAGTAGATAAGCAGTGACTCTACAACCCTCCCAAAATTAAATGTGAAGGCTTAGAGAGGCTCCAGAAATAATGATTTGGGAATAAATTATGCCATAAATCATGCAGCTCACATTAGCCTTGAACTCGTGTAGCTGAGGGTCACCCAGATGTCCCTATTCTGCCTACGCGACAGCCACCAGGGCTGGGATTTTAGCCATGCTTTATGCTGGTGACACCAGATGTTTTCATTTAATCTTATTTTGTCTTACAAATAAAAACTATGTTTGACATTCTCTGTTTTTCACTGGATTTTAAGTTGACTGAGCTCTAATCCATTGACTGATCTGTTAAATGAGACCCCAAGTTCTTAGAGACTTTCTTAACTCTTGGCAACTTCTGTGACTTCCCATGGACTCAATAACAAGTCCATTGTGCCTGATACTGGTTACTAGAGATGGACTGTAGGGCAGAGGTTAGGGCTGCTGTGGTCAAGCTGTACATTGCTCATTATATTTTCTCTGGGTATGACATCCCCCTCTGAAAGTCAAGTTCTTAGACTAAGTAAATACGACAGATATTCTAGCTTAAAAAGTTACATAAGCCACATCTAGAGAATTTTGTAAGACAAAAGCAAGTAATTTAAAAGATGTATATATGAAGATTTTAAAAGAGAAAGATATTCTCTTTGTGTCTCTATTTGTCTCTTGTTTCTCTGGAAGCTGTGAGAACTTAAAGACCATTTTATTTCTGTGTTTCTGTGAAGTGTTAATCTGTTTTAACACCAGTTCAACTGTCTCCTGAGCCCATTTAGATTTTACATCAGCAAGTTCTCATGGGTTTATGCTCTCCTTCCACCAGAAGTGGGGAGGATTCTGCCTGTTTTCAACATGTGTATGTGTGTATTTGTGTGTGTATGTATTCACACATATATTTTAGATTCAATATATTGCTCATAGTTGCTGACTCAGGTTGTATTGTTGTAAACTTTCCAAACCATAGTGTTTAATTTTTTCTGCATCATGGGAATGTGCTTTTAAGCAAGTAATTTATGCAATGGTGTTTCATTTTGAAGTCTTGTTGTATAGGCCAGCTTTACCTGTCAGAATCTGTTGGATACAAGAGGCATATTTTCGCTCTACTTCACATGGGAAATTACATAGAATTGATATTAAGACAGCCTTTCTCCTAATT
Organism: Peromyscus maniculatus bairdii; assembly: GCF_049852395.1. Lineage (NCBI taxonomy): Eukaryota > Metazoa > Chordata > Mammalia > Rodentia > Cricetidae > Peromyscus > Peromyscus maniculatus. The sequence goes on from NC_134864.1 coordinate 28,168,688, forward strand.
TGAAGTCATTTTTCAGTAAAAATCTTGCTTAAAAACACTGGTAATAGGCATGAGAAGGTTCCCAAGTTGGAAAAAAATAGTCTTTAGAAATTAATGAAATATGACACATAAAACCATAGAACAACCTTTCACAGTGTGTGTCCACCTTGCTGGAATCAGGGCTTTCTCAGGTACAGAGAATGTGTGACCTGGCAGCCAAGGAGAGTATTTTTTGATCTGTTAACTGCTCAGAGGATAGAGTAATAGCTGTGTGGTACCAAAAGCAGAAGTATGCTTAGCACAAATTATCAACACCAAGGTTAGGCTGCTTTCTCTTATGTAACTGCTGTTGGCCAAGGGCAAAGGAAGATCCAGGGATAAGGGAGAAAGTATCTCTGGGCTGGCTTCTGCAGAGCCGGCCTAGAGCAGCATGTACTAGGCTCACAAATATGAATGGTTTAGAGCAATGTAGGTTCTGCTCCCTGAAGAGGTATGGGGATGTGAAGTAGCCTGTCTGAATGTGTGGCTGGAGGACATAAGTTTGGAGACTGTTAGGTGTGATCGTGGGTAATGGCACAGAAGGACAGACAAAGAAGTGTTCCTTAGCAGCATGCCGATATGGAGGAGCTGAAACTGGGAAACAAGTTTGCCATCCGTCATTACTGAAATCCTACTGGTCTACCACAAAGGAGAGGTGATGCCTGCTTCCTTGTCTAGGAATATCTCATATGCATAGGCCATATTTCACTTGTTTTTTTTTTCCTTGCCAGAACATTCAATCATGCCAAGCCATTTATTTGGTACACTCTTTATCATCCCCAAATAGCTAGGTACACATTTAGTTGCACACCCAGGACTTTTTTTTCTGTATTTTACAAGGTAGAATTCTACTCATTATTGACTCATTCAGAAATCTGCATTGAGCCCTTACTCATGCCAGACAGTGTTCTCTGCTTTGGAAATAAGTTATGAACAAAACAGACTAACACTCATCTCCATTTAATAGCCTAGAGAGAATATTCAGTGAGGAATGAGATATTATTGTATGCACATATGTGTACTATATGGTTGTAAGCAGAATAGAAAGAATTAAAGCAGCGAGGGCAAGTGGAGCAGGTTGGGGTTTCCATAGATGGGAGAAGGGTGCTCCATGTCACTGAGCAGGGCACCTCTACATAGCTGTGTGGTAATATATTGTGTACCCTAATAAAATTTGCCTGAAGATCAGACAGACAAAACAAGCCACTAGATTAAACATTGATACCAGACAGTGATGGCACACACCTTTAATCCTAGCACTCAGGAGGCAGGGATCTGTCTGTATCTCTGTGAGTTCAAAGCTACCCTGAACTATGTGAGATTGACTCAGTCTAGAAGAGAAAACAGAGCCAGGCAGTGATGGCACACACCTCTAATCCCAGGAAGTGATGGCTGCGTGGAAAATGGTATATGAGGTGTGAGGAGACAGGAACTAAAGGTTTATTGGCAGAAGCATCCCTTTCAACTAGAGGCTTTTTCGGCTGGAGCCTTTCGGGTGAGGACTCAGAGGAATTCAGACATGGCAGGGAGACGTTTGTCTGTCTGACCTCTCACCTTTTACCTCTATATCTGCTTCGTGTTACATAGCTGGGTCTTCAATGCCCAGCAGTCTCTGGATATGGACATGTTGCAGGCTGAGATGGTGCACACAGAGTAGACCAATGTACTAAGGCAGCGGCACTCATGGGGATGCCTGAAACAAAGGGGCACCTCACTATGAAGAGACACAGTATATACTGTGATGAGTTTGGCTTACTGAGTAAAAAGGAGTCCTCTTAAGACATTTAATGAAAAGTGTGGCATAGTTTGCTTGACTTTCAAAGGGTTGTATCGCCCTACTGAGGGCAAATGACAAAGAAGAGAACATGAGAAGACATCTATAAGCTTGAAAATCATAGTCGACATCCAGGTGGAGGTGACAAGCTAGGAACCTGATAGATAAGACTGAAGTTCAGTATGTTTTGTATTTTTTCTGTTGTATTTTTCCTCTCTTTCATTCATGTTAAGGGTATCTAAGTGTCTCAACTCTTCTCTTGAATTATTCAACAGATTCAGCAATCTCTATTTAAAAAAAAAAGTGATGTAACAGGCAATTATTTAAAGGGGAGGGCCATATGCAAACCAGACTTGCAGGGAGGGAAATAATAGGCAAGTCTAGAAAGTTTGGCTTCAGGATAAAGCAAACCCTTATCCAGTGAAATAAAACACATACCAGACTCCAAGACATAAATACTGCAGAGAAATTGAAGATAGGGTCCTAGCCGCTGCCTTTGCCCTCTGTCTCACTGTGGAGGTGATAGTTTCCTGTGGCTTTTAAAAACATTGGTCTTTTCCAGTTTGTAGCTTCAGCTTCAAGTGAAGGGCCAGAGGGACAGGATCCAGCACTCCCATTTAAGGTAGCTTTCACCAACATACCCAGTTCCTCTTCCCCTTCTGTCTCCCCAACTCCTGTGTTAAACCCCAAGAAATTTAAATGTTTTACTTTGCTTCCTACTAGTGTAATAGATATTAGATCTCAGTATGTACTGAGTTCTCAGATAATGGAGAGTTTAATGGTAAGAAAAAAAACAAGAGTGGTAACTTCAGTTAGAGATCAGCAATTGTATCTACTTACCTTAGGAAAGAATCTAATCCTTTTGAGACAATTATCTTTATCTCCTAAATTTCTTGTGTAAATAAATAAATGGGATAACATTCTAAGGATAGTTTTCACAGTAAAGAGGCAAAGAGTTAAGGGAATATATTGTCATTCTTAAAACCAAAACCAAAACAAAAACAAAAAAACCCAAGGCCAACATATGCAAGTTTTAATTCTGGTTACCTTCCTGAGCACCTAGGTTAAATGAGCCAAATTTCTTAGCCTCTGTTCCTTTCTGTCAGTAATAGTATAATGCATAATTTAGCATGTGTCTCAGACTTAACGTGTGGGAAAATCCCCATTGCAGTGCCAAACAAATAGTAATGGTTTACAGTAAACATTAGAATTAATGAGACTGTTATTAATAGTTATAATTATTGTTACTTAAGGGAGTCCCAGTTACCCAAACTTTCACATAGTCAGCCATCCCAAAATTATTAAATGGAAAGGTCCAAACACATTATTCAAGTATTTAAATTGTATCCCTTTCTCGGTAGTATGGTATAATGCTGAGCCAAAGGCTAATCTCTCTGCCCAGCATATCCACACTGTATATGCTACCTGCCTGTTAGACACTTGGTAATGATCTCAGTTATCAGATCAATAGTCATGGGTTGCAAGTGTGTGTATTTAAGTAACCTGTATTTTACTTAGCAATGGCTCCAAAGCAAATGAGTAGCTATGCTGTCAATTTGGATATGTGAAACAGAAGTTATACAGTGCATGAAAACATAATACTTGCATAATTTTTATTGCAGTATATAATTAAACTTGTTCTAGGTTATTTATTGTAAGATCTTATTTTCAATCTCTTACCATGTCTAATTTATAAATTCAACTTTATTATAGGTATGGATGTATAAGAAAAATTATGTGTATACGTATGTGTAAATGTATGTATGCATTGATGGCATGAAGTTTCAGACACCCACTGTGAGTCTTAAACATAAACCCTGCAGAAAATTACAGGGACACTACTGCACTGTTTCATTTCTCTTCTCCTTCTCCTATTTTTTTTTTACCATCCTTGTCATTCCCCTAAATGACTAATACTGTTACTACTACTGCAATTCAGGTACAAATTTTAATATAAGGAAGTTTTCTAAGAGACCCACAGAATGCTGGGACATCTTGGATAAGATGTCATATCTTATAGGCCTTCACAACTTTGAAATTCTATATTATAATAAATTGATTCTTCTCTCTCCCTCTGTAGTCTGTCCTAAAGGGAGAATCAAAGTAAAATGAGTTCACAGATGTCATTGAGACTTTTAAAGGAACTACCATGTCACTGTCTATAATGGGCCTCTTACATCACTGACGTCCTTGCCTCGCTTGCTTTATCCTGTGATACACTGACAGGATCCTGTTTCCTATTCCAAGTAACTTCCTTAAGAGTAAAACCCCAAATAGCATGGAGATGCATAGGGGGCGGAGGTGGGAGTGGAGAGGAGTCCTGGAAAGCCCTCTACCCTTCACTCTGAGCTTAAACACAGTAGCCTCTCCTGACCACTCTGTTCATGAGCAGGCTTGAACATCTCCTTGCAGTGAGAGCTTGTGGTCTGTCATCTGTGGAGCCTTTGGCCCCCATAGATTAGAACAGATGTCAGGTGATGTTCTGGGTAGATACAATAGTAACATTTCATTCATGAAAATCTTCCCCAACTCTGGATGCTTAAGAAACATGGCCCACTTTTAAAACAAACAAGGAGGAAAATTTTCAATGAAGAAAAGCCACAGCACTGTAAAGCAGAACACTGGTAATAGAGACTAACTACCAGTTATTTTATAGCAGGGTGGAATGGTTTAAAACAGTAGAAATATTTCCTTTAAATTGAGAATATATGTTTTGGAATTATCCACATGAATACAAATGGTAATAATGCATTTAGCACACAGTCTGTTATCATTTAAAAATCATCAGGTATCTTGGTTCTAGAAATTCTAAATAAAATTTATTTGGCCTGCTCAAAATAGCAACTGCTAGGATTTTCTCCAACAGAGATTGAAAAAAAATGAGGATATTTTCTAGTATCTATGCCAAGAATTTCATAAACCTAATTATATTTCATTATGTTTTTCTAATTCTTTTATGCTGTTCTTACCAGATAATATAAGACATGTGCCCCTGAGATACTATATGATAGTTAGACAGACACACACACACACACACAGTGGCAGCACTTGAATCTTAGTGACCTGAGAGTCGTGAGAAGGGTTCCCCCACCCTATGATGACATCCTGCAGTAGAGCCTTGCACACGAGGCATTGGTGAACCAGAGCCCTGCCTTCAGGTCTCAGTCTTCTCTACAGCATTTGGGTTGATCATGTTAATAAAAGAATGTTTGCCCTTCATTGACAGAAATGCTCCTTCCTCGCCTTGCCTGAAATAGCACCAAAAATCAAATCTTACTTAAAAGGAAGCTGAACGCATCTTGGCAAAGCGATGCTGCCCAAGCAAGTTCTGATGATACATCATGATTTCCTGCTGGAAGGTCACTGAATTGCTTGGGGAGTCTGGGTGATCTCTGCGCTGCTGTGTCTTGGCTTTGGCTGCTCATTCGATAATCTAGGCCTATTGCTTACGAGGAAAACTAGGCTTGCTAACGCTGTGGAGATATTGAAATGTTTGTTTTATTGCATTAAAAATGGAGCAGCAAGGCTGCAGAAACAGCAAGCTTTGCTTTTCTTTCTGTAAAATCCCTGACTTCACTAAATAAAGATGCCAGAAAATCTTATCAGAACATAAGCTTCTGAAACAGGGCATATGTCTTTCTTAGGCTTCAAGTCATTGTTTTAACACACCATGAAATATACATTCACAAGATGGCTATCCACAAGGTATCAGAGCACAGTGAGACTTCATAGATTTAGTAATTGCTGTATTCTCTTCAGGAATGTAGTGTATCCTTCCAAGTACCTTCCTCATCACAGATATGAATCTACACAACCTTTGATGTTGAGATAATGTTTTGAGTGATTGCAGTAGTAGCTACACATGGTACTGCATAGCAGCTATGGTGAATTCTAGGTTGAGCAATATGAAATTGCTGATATTAAATCTCTCTAACCTGTAAAGTAATTTTATATAACTTAACCTTAATGCATTTATACCAAGAATGAGAATGAATGGTTTGCTGAATTTCATATGCTATAGAAAATGCATTACTAGACACCTGCTATGTTATAAGAACAGTTCACCTAAAATAGAGTACACCCTCATTATACATATATATATATATATATTTGCCAAGACCCATTGGGTTACATTGGATGACAGTAGATGATGTAAGTGAGTCTCATAGGGCTTAGATTCCATTATTGCCTATGAACCAAGAGTAATTTCATCCTACATCTTTTATCCTTTTAATGTCTGTAATATACTGAAGGTGATATGAGCATGACTATTATAGAGTATGGGATCAAAAGGAATGGCCAGCATCATCTGTTTTGTTGTCATTGCCAATTCCCCTGTCATTAAGGTAGGGACTTACATTTTTGATTATTCTGTCATATCTAAAACACTTATTCCAAAATATGTGCTACACAATTTGCTATAGTAACCAGGTACCACTCATGAAAGGTAAATGGGTAAATTGTACAAATTGGCATGCTAACATTTAGCAGGAAAACATTAAGATGCTCAAAACTCAACTTCAAATGGTGCAGGAAAAAAATATAACAAGGATGAACAAAATAGTCACAAATGGTTAAAGTCAGGTGATGGCATGTGGGCGATCATTTTATTCCTATGAACTTTGTAAAGATCTAAATCATTTGAAATACAGATGTAAGGAGAAAATATTCCAAAGTGTAGGCTTCAGTTCTTAAGGATCATTTAAACATCACTTACCTTTTAGCCATAATGTAGAATCATCCATCCAGAAAAAACTGGATAATCAAACTTATTGGTGCTATTGTGGATTTGAGAGAAAAATGTTAACCCTAGTATGCACCATAAAGTGACCTTAAATTAGCTCTTCATGTGACAGGATCACTGATGGAAAACACCTTGTCTAGTGAGATGAATTCTCTTCTCATGATGCCCGAGCATTGTGGAATCTTGGAAGAATCTGGCAATCAGTCAAAAGGGCACAGCTCTTCTAGTACCTAGTATTTGGTACTTGTCAAATACCTCTGAGTGCCTTGGCAATTGCATAATGTTGCTGTTTCAGGGCATATTTAGGTGCCCTCACAGTTTAGTGACCAGACAATTTCTATGAGAAAAGAACTAACACCCATTTTGCAGATGGGGAAGTTAAAACATAAAGTCTTTAAGTTGTGTATCACAAACTATGCCAAATCATTGGCTCTGCTTGTGGGCCCGATACAGTTGTATTGCTGAACATTATCCTGTGTCTCCCTTCAAGTCCTTACCACACGACTGCCTTCAGTCCCTGTTGAGGATGGATGGTGACATATTTGAATCAGTGTACCTCTAGCCTTTATCCTGTTCTTAATTCCTGGAATAGGCATCTCCTTCCATGCTTTACTTTTTCTTCTGGTTTAGTGTCTTAGTGTCTCTGAAAATAATGTTTTTTTTTATGGGAATAAAACAAAGAACACTTTGTTTTGCCTTTTCTCAAAAGAAAGCATGACTGTTCTTTGAAGGAAAAATTGCTTTCTAATTTTCAATTTATAAGAGAAAACCTACCCCAATCCCATGTAGTAACCAAGCATTTGTGGATTTCCTTCCTTTCAGAACTATCTATCTGGAAATATTTTTATAATTTCTTGAGAATTTCATCTAAGTGTACGTGTGTGTGTGTGTGTGTGTGTGTGTGTGTGTGTGTGTGTGTGTGCAATAAAATACACTTGGTCATTTATACTCCCTATCCTTCCCCCTGAATCCTCCCAGATCAACTCCCAACACTACATCCTCTAAACTTCATGTACCCCTTTTTAGTAATAACCCACAGAGTACAATTTGTACTGCCCATAAACTCATGAGTGTGGGGCCATCTAATGGAACATAGTCAACCTGCTGGGAGCCAAACCTCTGAAAAAACTGGCTCTGCCTCCCCTAGAGGCCATTAACTGTAATTAGTTCCTCACTTAGGGGTGGAGGTACTGAGCCTTCCTTCTGTGGTAGAATGTTGACTGGCTTTATCTCTTGCAAGCCTTGTACAGGCAGCTATACAGGGCCACTGTACTAACAAATTCAAAGCAACTATGGTTGCTTCATGTCCAGAAGATACTGTTTAACTCTGGTCCTTCCAGACCTCTGGCTCTTACAGCATTTCTGATCCCTCTTCCATGATGTTCTCTGAGCCTGGGTGGGGTATGATGTAGATGTCCTGTTTGTGGCTGAGCATTCCACCATCACTTACTCTCTGCACCTTGGCTAGTTGTGAGTCTCTCTGTTAACCACCATCTACTACACAAAGAAACTTCTTTGATGAGGTCTGAGAGTCACGCTAATCTATGGGTATGGGTATAGTAATTTAAAGGGCAGTTTGATACAATGTCCATGTAGGAAGATAAATCATAATAACAAATCCTATAGATATTTGTATAACTTACCATGAAGTTTGTAATTTTTCTAAACAAAGAATTAGAGTATATTTTAGTGTTATTAGAAGATACTTTCTGCAAAACAAGTAAACAAACATACAAACAAAAGCAACCAAACCATAGAACCATGCAGTACTGAAATTGGTAAGGATAAAGGAAATGCTATCATGCTATCAGGTATCCCTGTCTGTCATCTTATGGTTTCAAGGAATCATGATGGCAAATGTAAAACCAGATAAATAACTGTGAGGGGCAGTTTGGTTTAGCTATTGCACTATATGTAGATACTCCAACAAACTTTATACATTATATATGCAATATTTATTTACTAGATAAAAAGTTTTAAGATGTATTTTAAAATAGTTACATCAAGAAAGAACTCCTAGAAGGATATCATTGGCTAGTCAATATGCTAGTACAACTATTGCCTGGATAGTATTCCAAAATATTCATGAGATTACATGTGTAGTAATGTAGTGGCAATCCCTCAAAATGAGTATTTTAGACAATAAAATAAAAAGAAGGTAAGTCTCATATTTTTTGTTAGTAGCATCACAAATCCTACGACCAGTACTGCTCAATTTTGCATTTTTATTTGTTTTAAATTGAAGCTAAATTATTTCATTTTCTTTATTCATTCATTTAACAAAGATTTATCTCTTTGCAAGCTCTGTATAATTCGTCATGCACTTACATTTTGTATGAAACCATTGTTTCTAAGAACCGTGTGCTGAGCTGGTGCAGTGTGCTTTATGTTAATTTTATCTATAGATTCACAGTCAAATTTCACCACCGTAACTGCTGTAGAAGGAAAATAGCCTATGAAAATCACTGAGTGGTTCACACTTTGGTGCCGTAGGTCTAGTATACCTTTCAAATAACCACACCAGCACCATCTGGGAACTTGCTAGAACTGCAGATAAATATTTAATTTTTGCTATTCCTTATACATTCTAGATATTAACTCCTTATCTGATGTATAGCAGGACGTGGTTCACAATTCTCAGCCATCTCAGAATTCTGATGGTTGTTTCACTTCCTATACATGTAATTTCTCAATTTCATGTAATCCTGTTTGTTGCTTTGGGGAGTTATTTCCTGTAGAATTTGAGTCCTTTTCAGAAAGCCCTTGCTGAAACCTATATCTTAAAAGTGTTTTATCAATTTCCCCTAGGAATTTCAGTTTTAGATACTGTATTAAAGTCTTTGATAATTTTTAATTGACCTTTTTCTTGGCCATTAGGAAAAATGGATCTATTTCCATTTTTCCACATGTGAATATCTAGGGTTTTTATTTTTTTTTTTACAACATGCTTTATCTTTTTTCCAATGTATTTTTGACACCTTTTCAAATTAGATAGCTGAATTTTTGTAAGTTCATATCACTATTCTATACCATTGGTCTACTTGTCCATTTGGGGGCCAAGACCCTGTTATTTTTGTTACTGTTGATCCACAGTATAATTTGAGATCAGGTACTTTCTCCTCTCTGCTTATGACTACTTTGGATGTTCAGGACCTTTGTGCTTCCATATGAACTTTAGGATTGTTTCTAGTTCTCGAATGAATATAATTAGAATTTTAATGAGGGTTGTGTTTAATCTATAAAGTACATTTGGTAATGTTCACAATATTGATTTTGCTAACCCCTAAATGTAAAATCTCCCTGTTTTCTAAAATCCTATTCAATTTCTTAAAGCTTCAATATAAATGCCTCTCACCTCTTTGGTTGGGTCAGTTCCTACATAGATTTTTGTTTTGTTTTTGTTTTCATTTTTAATTTATTGTGAGTGGTATTTTTTTTCTAATTAATTCCTGGTAATTCACTTTCACTGCTGTTGAGAATATGAACTGGTGTGGCCACCATGGAAGCCAGTATAGTGCTTTTTCAAAGAACAAAAATAGAACTACCTACTATACAGCTCAGGTGTACCACCCCTAGGTATGTGTTTTAAGGAGCCTCAGGCAATATATCACAGAGATTCTTACATAGTCATAAAATGGAGCTTTCCTAGATGTCCGTCAATAAATAAGTGGATAAAAGTCATACAGTACAAAATACAAGGGATTTTATTCAACCTTGAAGAAAAATAAAACCATGGCATTTCCAGGAAAGTGGGTGATACTGAACAATCATTAATTTTCAATGAAATTAAGTGAAATAAGACAGACTCAATAAATTGCCACATTTTCTCTTAAATGCTGCATTTGGCTATCAATCTGTAAATATTTGTGTATATAGATGGAACTCGACAAGAAACCGTGGTGTCAAAAATGCTGAATTCCAAAAAGAAATAACCAGCCACAGAGCCAAATTTGTGCAGTGAATACAGTTGGAGCCAGAGTCTGGGTTGCATTGCATTGGCGTTTAATAAACCTAGGATGAACTGCCTGAGTTAAAGGAAAGATGAAAAGGCCTTTGCCATTCTCTGTCTTTAGTACATCCCCTGAGCATGGAGAGTAGAGTGGAGGTGACTGGTGGGTCTAGCGACAGTGAGGTCAAAGGGCATCCACATCTTGTGTTGTACTTAGTATGCATCATTATTGAGCCAAATGAAATTATATAAGTTTATATGATTTCATGTGAACCACATGGAACTTAGGAGCAGGCCAGCATTTGCTCCTTGAAAGAAATATGGAACTTGTACGAATTTCTAATAAACCACCCTCAAAATTCTAATGTTCTTTGCAATTCAGTTTACATTAGGGGGAAAAATGCTATTTCTCTCAATTATAACTGGAAATACCATGGAAGCCTTATTATGAACTCATGCTAAGACATGTGGTTTCAATCTGTTACATTTTCATATTTAGTCACACATAGGAAGAGAATCAGATTAGTCTCTTTTTAATCAAAGTTTTCAGTCTAGTTTTATAAATATTGCTTTACCAGAAAATCTTAATTTCAAGAGATTTGTTAGTAGTAGAATATTGATTTTTAGGAACATATTTTCAAATAACATAAACTCAGAATTTTATATTCTTTTCAATTCTTGATTTTTCTAAGATAATATGTTTATCTCACTTATATGTTGTCTGGTGGTAAATTTGTTACAGTCGGGGCTAATTTACACTTGAAAGGATGGCTTCGAGATTTCACTTAAGTCCAGATGGAATAAAACTCATTGTAAGGGCCTTAAGGAAAACTACACATGAGAAAACTGCGCACATTTTTCACTGAAAAATACGTAAAAATCCTGTATGATCGAAACAAACAGTCTATTTGCCAAGATGGCCTTGCCTGCTGAAAACCAGCCGCTCCATAACTAGTTTACATTTCAGGACAGACGTGCTTAGCCGAGAATTTTCAGCAGGAATGAAGCACAGAAAGAGGAACTGTCTCTTTGGAGGGCAAATTTGACATGCCTGAAGGACTAAGAAGATGAAAGAGAGATTTAAATAAACAGAATGTGTAGAAAGAAGATAAAAGATAGGAGGAAGTATTCAGTGGGTGCCCCAACCCCCAGAGGATCTGTGATACTTCACGTCACTGAAAATTATGTTTCCATAGTTGAGCCCACCCAGACGACCTGTACTGAGGCACCCAATGATCTCACCTTTTAACCTTCTAAATAAGTATTAATTTAGACTCTGTGACTGAAAATACCCCTGGGTACACACATTCGCAAGGAGGGCTGTATAGTTTGTTAAATAGAGTATTTGAGGAAATGGATGTTGAGGTACTACAAGTCTGCCTGGACTCTTAGAGTCTTCCACCCACTCACATCACTTCAATGTGGGATAATGGTTTATAGCATGAGACTAGTTTTTAAAAGTAGTATTTAGTCAAATTTTTTTTATTAAAATATAGTTACATTATTTTCCCCTTCCCCATTTCTCCCTCCCACCCTTCCTATGTATCCCTCTCTTAGTAGATCTTGAAATCATGACTTCCTTTTCTTTAGTTGTTACTGATGTGTGCACAGATATATTATATATTATACATGTATTATATATGTTTTATATATATGCCTAAATATATAAATACAATATAAATGCAGTCAGTTCAGTCCGTTTATTGTTTTGCATGTATATGATTTCATGGATGACCACTTGATGCTGGATAGTAAATTAGGGGGCTCATCGCTGGAGAGGACCATTTCTCCAGCTCTCAGCAGTGCTTAGCTTCCTGAAGTCCTTTGTCTATACATGGACCCTGTGAGATGAGACCTCCCCGTTCCGTGTCAGTGGGTCTGTTGGTAGTGTGTCCTACAGTCTTGTTTAAGTAGTCCAGTTGGTGAGGTAACATAAAGCAGCAAGCCACTTTGTGACACTACACACACACACACACACACACACACAAGAAGACCTGCCTTCTTATATTTCTCAGGGATCTTCTGACAGCATGTAGAACAACTAACTGTAGATGACAAGCTGAAGGTCTCAGCGGGTGAAATTGTTTGCAGTACTCTGTGCTCTAACATTTCCAAATGAAGAACTTTCTTTTTACTGCAATTCCTTGAATTAAAGACTTGGCCTTCAAAAGGAATACACCAATTTGGTTTTTCAAAATGATAATTCAATTTGGATTTAAGTAGAACAAAGGATGGACTTTTATACATTTTATACTTGTTGACACTGACAACTTGTTCAACACTTAATTACACTGTACCCATCATTACCTGTGATATACATGACTGAAAACATCATATTGTTCTTCATAAATATGTACAAACATATGTACCAGTCCAAAAATTTAAAGACTGTGTATAAATGGGGTGCATTCTCTCAGTTGCTATTTTGGTCATTCTTCCTGATAATGACCTGAATTGAGTCTCACCCTCAGAGACACCAATACAATTAACACTGTGCTGCCACAGCATTCTACAAAATTGTATAGTGCACAACATTGGCTCTTGTTGCCTTCTGTATTCTTAGTGAAATCATCTAAGCTATGTTCATGAAAATTATAAGGAAAGTTTGTCAGTGGCGTTCATCCCTACTCTACATACTCAAGAAATTGTCATCCAATAATTGAGTTCATTTCACAAATCTTCTCTTGAAAAATAATGCCATATAATTTAGATGCAGGGGAACTGAAGATTGCCCTTGTGCGACCTTTACTTGAAATAGTACCCATTTCTAGCATTTTGAGTTAAGTGCCCCATTGCCAACTCATTTGCTTTCAGTGGACTAAAAAGACAGCCATTGCATAGTTTGATTAGTACTAACAACAGTGATACTATAAATATTTAATACCTATTGCCTTCTATCATTCCTGTTTTTTTTTTATTCAATGAACCTTCTCAGTAAATAATCCATTCTTTTTAAGGAAGTGTGCCAAAAATTAATCCTAGAAAAGGAAGTAACATTTCTCAAAACCACACCTGTCTATTTGCATAATTTTAAGATATTTTAATGCTAAGAAGTCTTTCTGCTTCTGTTTAATTAAAAGAAAATGTGCTTCATCAAAATATTGCCAGAAAGTTGTCAGATTGACTTACCAAGCTAGATTTATTCTTCTGATGATCTAGGTGACTTCAAATCTTAACCTTTCAAATGTTGCTTTAAAGGGGCCTAAAATCGATCTTTGGTTTGAATAGGAAATAGTTTGTAATGTCTCTTCCTTACACTTGGATCATAGTTAATGGAGGGGGGTCTCCTAAGAACTTCCATAGGTATCGTCCTGTTTAACTCACAATCCTGTGAAGAAAGTGGTCCCTCTCACTCACAGATGATGAGAATTGCTTCACAGACAGGGGTATACTGTCAGAGCAATGCTTCACATGGCATATGGCAACTGCAGACTGTTTTCACAGGTAAAATATCCAAATGAGTTTTTTACTTTGTATGTATAACAAGATTGCATCATAATAATTCCATTATAGCTTTATAACTCACAGTAATTCATTCTGTTTCAGGCATGGTGGGTGATATAAAATAATTTAAAAGTGATTTGTGTCACCATAACTTAGTTTAAATCATGCTGTCACTGGAGCCATTTGTCCATGTTGAATTTCAGTCAGCTCGTAACTTGGGTACCAGTTGCTTCTTTTTCTTTCCCTCCCAGCTGGTGACTGGTCAGATGTGCTACAGATAAAAACTGTGGGTAGTGTACACAGATAAGGACTGTTTGAGAGTGAGCTTGGGAAAAGTGACAAGTCTGTAGGAAAAATGTCCATCCTGGTTGACGTTCTGCCATTGACACAAGCTAGAGTCATCCGAGAAGAGGGGACATCCATTGAGAAAATACCTCCATCAGACAGTCTGTAGGCAAGGCAAGCCTCTGGGGCATATTCTTGATTGATAGTTGATAAGAAAAGGGCCCAGCCCTCTCTAGGCACTGCCATCGCTGGGCAGGTGGTCCTGTATGTATTAGAATGAAGACTGAAAGAGCTAGGGGGGAGCAGTTCAGTAAGCAATATTGCTCCATGGCCTCTGCTTCAGTTCCTGCCTCTAGATTCCTGCTTGAGTCCTTAGCCTTATTTCCCTTGGTGATAAACTGTGATGTGGAAAACCATTTCCTCCCACAAGTTTCCATTCTTTATGGTGCTTTTTCACAGCGACAGAGAGTAAACTAAGCCAGTACCCATCTCAGACACGATAGACGTCTGGACACCGCAGGGCTCTTAGGGGTGTGAACACCTGCTCTTGGGTGCTGAAGCAGGCTCTTCCTCTTTAACCACAGAGAAAAGCTATTGACTCCAACCATCCATACTGGTTTGGGTTGCTCCCTTTAATTCAAATTCCCAACCAGATGCTTCCAGGTATTCATTGAGCATTCAGTATCTAAAATCTCACTGGGATTCTATCTGCTAAAGGGAAAGAACAGCCCCCACCCCAAGAACCAGGTGTCCTGTTAGGAAGGGAAATGAGTACTAGCAATCAACAAAAATGAGAAAATAAGTATCTGCTGAGGTGTTTTGAGAAACAGTAATTAACAGCTTCTCCCTAAGTCCCTTGAATTTGTCAGGCACATCTATACATACTGCAAAAATGGGCACGCACAGGAGAAGGGGGGAGGAGATGACAATGTCACCTGTTTGAGGCACCATCAAGCTGACTGGAGAATGCAGTGTTGGAATGGTAGCCATCTGGGCTTGTCAGGCTTCACCTCTTAATGAGACAGATACTGCAGCAGCTGGTGAACTCCAGCACACCCCAGGAGACCCGTGACCAAATGGCAGCAAGTGGACCAGCATGTGGCCTCATCACTATCAGTCAAGCCCAAAACAAAGAAGGGACAGGTGCTGGGCTAAGCAGACTCCACTTCTTCTTCCTGTCACACCCCAAAATGTCACGCTTTTTACCACAGGGAAGAGTAACAGGTGAGTGGAAAGATCTATCAATAACTTCCAGAAGAAATATGAAATTTAGTAGCTGTGGCTTCTCACAAAACTAGTGTCCATTATAGCTTTATTTTATATCATCAAATTATAGTATTCACAGTATAAAGTTTATCTAGTAAGTCTATAAATAACTTCTTCATAATAGTATAGCCCTATAAGTAGCTACTGTTACCATTTATGTGGACACTGCTTTCATTCCATATGTTTATCGCACTGGCTATTTTTTTTTATGTCAACTTGACACAGGCTAAAGTAGTCTGAAAGAAGAAAAGTTCAATTGACAAAATGCTCCATATGAACCAGCTGTAAGGCATTTTCTTAATAGGGGAGATCCCAGCCGATTGTGGGAGGTGCCATCCTTGGGCTGATAGTTCTATGTCGATAAGAAAGCAGGCTGACTGAGCCACAATAAGCAATCCAGTAAGCGGCACTCGTCCATGGCCTCTGTGTCAGCTCCTGCCTCCAGGTTCCTGCCCTGTTCGAGTTCCTCTCCTGACGTCCTTCAGTGATGAACTATGACGTAGAAGTGTAAGCTGAATAAATCCTTTCCTCTTCAATTTGCTTCTGGTCATGGTGTTCCATCATACTAACTAGGACATTTACCTAGATAGGCACATCTACATCATGACTTCTATGGTAACAAAACATCCAAGCATGTACCCACTGAGTGAGCCAGTCACTCTTTACCTTTTGTGTGGTTTGTGTGTGTTGATATGCACATGCTGCAAACATGGGGGTGGATTGTGTTTGCCTGTGTATGCATGTATGGACACCAGAGGTTGATGTCAGGTATCCAGTTTCAGGTATCAGGTATTTGGAAGCAGCCTCTCACTAAACCTGGAGCTCACAGCTGGCCAGCAAACCCCAAGCCCCTCCTGTCTCTGCCACCTGCCCTAGTATTGGAACTACTGATATATATATCATCACTTAAGTTTTTATGAAGGCTGGGGGATCCAAACTCAGGTCCTTGTGTTTGCTTAACAAGTAATTTATCCATTCAGCCGTGAGCCATCTTCCCAGCCCTTCATTATGTCTTTTTAATGCAGTTATAAACAAATGTTGACATTTGTTATAAAAAATTCTGGTAAGTGCTTTGTAGAGAGAAGCAGATGAGTTTCCACAAATAGAAGGAAATGTGATAAGAGGAAGAATTTTGTCCTGTAGCAGATGAGGAAAGAGCTCTGGTGTGTGTCCAGCTACCAGCTACAGCATTGTGCTCTTCAGTGACTTTATACAATCATCAAAATAAGATTGCCATCTCCTTACCTAAAGACCATCTCACCTGGTTCTGACCCATGTAGGTGAAGAAACCGTGGACCAAAATTTTTGAGTGAGCTATATCCAAGTCAGGTTTAGTGCTTTATGCTGCCCTCTCATGATGGATGGTTTTGCAGTCAACGTTTTTAAAGCAAGTAATTGTGGTAGAGAAATGATCATTTATCAGCACATATTCCGTATATAACATCTCACCCCCATCTGTTACTTCATCTTCATGCTGAAGGACAAGAATCTCCTAGTGCTTATCTGCAGATTGTTGTATTTTATCCGCTTCCAGTTTCTCCTTAGCATCACATCATACTGGAATAAAACATCACACAAGACTCCTAATATGTGAGAGCAATGAATATAAGCCACGGTTCCTTGCCTATAATTGGAAAGGCTACCTGGCTGCTTGTGAATGCTTAGTGCTGAATGAGAATGATCATGCTTTACATTTATAGTATTATTTGTCTTTATAACCAATCCACAGAGTAGAACATATAATCATCAGAGGCTGAGAAATCCAGTCACCTCACAGTTGGAGAGCCACTGAGCTACACAGATATTTTTCAAAGGAGACAGTAGATAAATCTGTGTATTTCATTATAGGTTTAATGAGCTTCCAATGCAGGGTCTACAAATCTCTTTCCCACAAATTATAGTCAAGGACTGTAGCTTCAAATATCGCTTTTCATGAAGTGAGCTCAGGGTTAGTGAAGTCCCCATAGCATTTCCTTCATTAGGGCTTCCTCCAAACTAACAGAGGCACTTAATAGCCTTCAGCAGTTACCCCTTGGGAACTTCCATAGTGTTAGCTTAGTCTGCCTAGATCAGGAGAAGTAGGGGCCGCAGATGATGTAATTTCCAATGGCAGAAGAATGTTGGTTTCCCATGCTAAATTACGCCCCTGAGTACATCACTTCAAACTGTTCAGTGTGGAGCCTTTAAGGAGGCATGGCAGGTAAAGGCATTTGCTGCTAAGCCCAAAGACCTGAATTTGATCCCCAGGCTCCACAGACTAAGAGGAGAGAATCAGTTCCTTAAATTTTCCTCTGGCCTCCATACATGTGCCGCAGCACACATGCCCCACCCCCACACAAAATATAATAAATAAATAACGTAAAAAGAAACCAAAAGATAAAATGTAAACTGTTCTGTGCTTGTTTGTTAAATGGAAATTATGGAAATGTATCAAAACAAATTCTGTTTAATGTCCTAGAGACTAGCAGGAGTGTATGTATCAGATATTGGCAGTTCAGAAAAAAAAAATAGTACTGCTTTCATTTAGGTAATAAGAACTGTTACTTCTAAGGTAAATATCAATGCTCAACCTGAGAGTTAAGTGTACTACATTAAAACATTAAAATTAAATTAAATTATAAAATAAAATTTAAAAAAAGAAAAAGAAACATTAAGGAAACTCATTTAAGAGAGGAGAAATGGGAACGTTTCAAGCGTCTGAGGTGTGACATGCTGCCTGGGTTAGGGAGCCCCGTTTAACCTGAATTTAAGAACACTAGCTCTCCTGTGCTTCAGTGGCTCAGACGGCAACGAATTCCTGAGGAAGAGAAAAACCCTACTGTGCATTGCCAGTGTTTATTCTTGCCATTTTCTTGAGATTCCCTCCATGACGTGCATTGTATTGGAATGTCCAATAAAGAAAGCTTTAGATGCCTAAAGTGCTTTATTATTGAACTTCGGATGAAGTCAAACTCTGCCTTAGTTCTTCTATGAGTCAGTCCATCTGGGAGTGCCTTTTTATGCATTACTGGTGGAATCCCCAGGCAGGGAGGTTTTATTCCTCATTTGCAATCTTAGACAAGAAACTTCCAATGTCTTACCTAAGTCCAACCTTTGGCTAATGCAAGATCTGAACCCAGGAAACATCCTAAAATCCATAGTTGTGACTAACAGAGCAGTAAACAAGGAAATCCCCATGTTTTGCTGCAGAAAAAATGAAAGAACAGCAAAAAAAAAAAAAAAAGGTAAGGTGTAAGAGTGTAGTCCATGCTGATACACATAACTTCGAATTGTCCTTCAGTTCTCAGAATAATAAAGGAATTTGATGAATTCAGATAAGAAAGAGAAGACATCGCATGGTAAGACATTATTGAATCCATTATTGCACACAGTGCTGAGATCTATCAGCAGCTGCACAATGTGACTTAGATCATTTATGGGCAATCGCTCCCTAAGCAGAGCAGCCGTTATTTCGTGGTCAGACAGAAGCAGTTCTCCCTCTGTGGTGCACATGATGCTATTCTCCTCCTACTCTCAGGGGTCACCTCACCATGGGTCACCACCACCTGCCTCCTCACATTTGGAAATTCCTCAGGCTGCAATTTTCTGCTTTCTCCTCTTTTCTTGTCATGGGCGACTGTCGTGGACAGTGATGTCATAATCGTGACCCTTCCCTCCCAGCTCATGTCAGCAACAGGTTCATCCTGGCAGCCTTTGAACCTCACCATTGCCCAAGTAATTCTATTTGTAGCAATTTGAGAGTTGACTGGAAGCCATTCTTATTCAATCCTCTCTTGTTCTTATTATCTTCTTTCTCAAACAGAACTGGAATTGCTAATCATGCATTTTTTTTTAAAAAAAAAGAAATCAGATATACAGCCTGTTTTGGATAAGTTCCCTTCCTACCTGGTAAGGGATCAGCGTGGCCTGGTCCTAAATTAAATCCAACCAAGAACTCATATGTTCTCTCCCTGTGTGTCTGTCTCTTTCTGTCTCTCTGACTCTCTTTTCTCTCTCTCTCTCTCTCTCTCTCTCTCTCTCTCTCTCTCTCTCTCTCTCTCTCTCTCTCTCTCTTTCTCTCTCTCTCTCTGTGTGTGTGTGTGTGTGTCCCCTTCCCTCCCTCCTTTTTCCTCTTTCTCTTCCTCGTCCTTCTCTCCATCCCTCCTTCCTTCCTTCTGCCTCTTCCCCACCCTCAAGACTGCTGCATGTTAGTCAAGCCCTGTTCCACTGAGCTGTGTCCCCATCCCACCAACTTTTCTCTTTCTGCTTCTGCTTCTAAGCACTTGGAGACACCAAGCAAAGTGCTGGTGCTGAGCCACACTATTGGGTAGCTGCACTGCTCCAAGACTTAATTTCCATTTTCTACATGGAAAAGGAATAGGAACTGTCTTGATAGCCACGTTCCTTTCCTTTCCCTTGAGTGTTTTTTTTTTCCTTGCCTCCCCAGTTTTATACAGTGACTATGTGCAATTTGGGATTTTTTTAAAAAAATAAAGGATGTTCTATAAACTCAGTTTAATAAAGTTTAATCCATTTAATAAAATGGATAGGTATGGCCCACTATGTAGTGGCCACCATGAGGGAATAAGATGAATGTGTCATGCTTTTTAATTTTATGAAATGCTTCATCAAAGGACAGAATAGGTGCTTTCATGGAGCTAAAAGACAGGTTTCACAGTGTAAATGTTATAAAGGAGGTAGAAATTGTCTGCAGTCCCACACCAAAGGAGACAGTACTGACCTGTGGTACAGGTGGGGGAATTATTCACAAATGAGGAAAAACTGGCTTTGATATTTTCTATTTTCTATTTTAATCTTATATAAAAATAGGGGAGGGTGGGAGAGAGTGGAGGAAGGGAGGGGAGGAGAAGGGAAGGAGGGAGAAGGGACACTAAAATAATAGTGTTAGGGTCTACATGCACTTGATTCTCTGCTACACACTTTTATCTTACTTCTGAATTCTTTGTTTAGTCTCATCTTTATGAACTATAAAAGAACATGGAGAATGTCGGCATTTAGCCAAGTTACCATGAGAATAAAGGGACACGATGAGAAGTGGTGGAACTACTTTTCTACTTACATAATGACTCCAGTTTTCAAACTGCTGCTGAATTTGTTTGCCTGTTATTCTCCTAAGAGAATATATGTTTTCTAAAAGAAAGTTACAAGAAGTGCTATTTTGATAACTGTGTTACACAAACTATTTCCCACTGATATAGCTTTTCTATCAAAGTTAAAATGGTGAATAATTTTTCAAAGAAAATCACTGTGGTGTGAAGAGAAGACGAATGAGCTTATGATGGAATTTGGATAGGTTGGAGACTATTTAGGGATACTGGAAGTGTACATTACCTCTGCATTGACTCAGAAGTGTGGCTTGGTTACCACCAACCTTGGACTGAGCTTATTAAAATTGTTGCTCTAAGAGCACTCCATCGGGTGGCTCTAAAGCATGTGTGTCATGGCTAACTAAAAGTTGAATTTCAGTACTACCAATGTAATTTCTTACTGTATCAGTAGTCTATCTGGAAAACTCTCCAGTGCTTTAAGACAGTTTTGATACCATTATTAGTATTTATTAGAGACTATTGTATCAGTCAAAATTATCTAAAGGAACAGAACTGATAGACTGAATATATAAAAGATATAATATGTTATATAAGGTAAGTTATATGTGAGATTACTATATATATATACACGAAATTTATTAGGTTGGCTTAGTAGTCCAATAATAGCTGTCTTACACCAATGGGGTAAAATTCTGCTGGTGCAGGCCATGAGGCTGGATGTTTCTGCAGTCCCTATCTGGTACTGAAGATCTGCAGGGTTCATGGAGAGATGTTGATCTTCAGTCTATGTTGGAAGCATGAAGAAGGCGGTTCTAGTATCAGTGAAGGAATGCTGCAGTACCAGGGTAGGTTGACTTGCCAGCAAGAATGATGGCAGGCAAGCACGTGCAAGTTTCCCTCTTCCCTCTCCTTTGATCTGTGCTGTAACCAGAAGGTTGTTCTTCCCGCTACATATAATAGGATCAAGAAAGTCCCTCATGGCAATAATGAGCCATTTGCACTTTGGTTGATTCCAGATTCGGTCATGTTAACAACCAACTGTAGCAACCTATACCAATGACTAGAGGTCATGTCTATTTGAGCTTCCAACTACAGCAGACAAAAGAAAATTAACCAAGAAAAGAAGTTCCATGTATCTTTACCTGGAGAAGTCTTTCATATGGTTTTTATATATATTTGGAGTTTTTGTCAAGTTGAGTCAGGGATGAAAATTGGGACATTTGGGGTCTAATCACATCTCGGTTTTCAAAACAATTTTTGAATTCTCATGTAGTACAGTTATAATAAAAGGAAAGTATCATGTTTTGATATATTTTCTTATATTAAAATTATTATGGAAGGGAAGAAATGATGATCAACTTTAACTTATCAAAAAGAAGCTGAAATACTTTCTCCATTGTTTCCACTTTCTTTGAACCTTCTCTCTCCAGTAGAGGTCATAACTTTCAGAAGTTCCTTTTACCATGTGTATAGTCAGGGTCACAGAACTTATAAAATAAACTCCCCCATATATATAGGTATGTACGTACATATATATGTATCCACCACATATATACATATATGCATATATGTATATATAAATGTATATGTGATTGATATATATATGCTGGATATCTCAGCTAGTCTTCAGTAGATGCCGGAATCACAAAGAAGTCAATGGGAGTGAATGCCAGTAAAGGGATGGACTTGCTAGACAAGAGCAAGCAGAGAAAGAGCAAACAAAGCTTCCTTTTTCCATGTCCTTATAGAGGCTTCCAGCAAAAGATGTACCCCAGATTAGAGGTGTGTTGTCCCATCTCAAAATCTGGATTAAAGACATGTCTTCCTATCTCAATCCAAATTGGAAGTGGACCTTCAAGACTTCAGATTAAGTAAAAATCCCTCACATATGTGACCTTCATTTTTGGATTGTAGTGGATTCCAAATGTAGTCAAGTTGACAACCGAGAATGTCCATTGTGTCATGGGTCCCAAGGATCAAACTTGGGTCTTTGGACTTGCATGACAAGTACTTTTAGACCTACTCATAGAAAAAGACACCACATAAGTTTTGTCGTTTTGTTTTGTCTACAGCAAGGTTGCACCTTCTGACGACTGTCTATTTCTGTGGTGAATGGCAGAAATTCTTGGGGCATGCTATGTATTTTGTGCTCATTTTTCCTATTTATAAAATTAATGAGTCTAAATGGGACAAAAGAAATTCTTTATTTTACTAATGTTTCGTTCTAAAATGATTAGCTGATTTCATAGTACCCTTTAAGTTATGAAATCATAAATATTTAACTTATGTAGTGTTCCATTATTATTTCTGCTGATTTGATAAATACCCTGACAAAAAGGATACATCAACATAAAGGGCTTACAATTCCAAGTTACAGTCCATTAATTTGTGAAGGAAAGCAGGAACTGAGGCAGCTACAGACAAGAACAGACAAGAACAAAGAGGGACTAATGACATCAGCGCTTGTTTCTTGCTCTCATATAGTTTTCTATTCCCATATACCATTCAAGGATACTCTGCTGAGGGAAAGGTGCTGTCCACAGTAGGCAATGTCTTCCTAGATCAATTAACAGTCAAGACAGTCACCCAGGCACACAGACCCACTTGATCTAGGTTTTTCCTCATTCAGACTATCTTCCAAGGTGATTTTAATTTGTGTCAAATTAATTGTTAAAATGAACCAGCATACAATCTTAATACATACACCAGTAAGTATGTAATACATACTTAACACCAATATGTATTAACATGTACAACTAGGGATGAATACATTGGGGATTGAACAGTGACCAAACAAAAATCTATTTCCATCCATAGTACGTATCTCTCATCTATACTAGTTTGTATGTCTTAGAGACAATTTTTTTTTTACTCACTTCTTATCTAGTAACTGGATATGTTGGTTGTGATTTGGGTGCTTTCTATATCAGCTCTCTCTCTCTGAATCTAGCCAGAGATAGCAATAGCTGGAGTATGTTACTTTCCTGTAAAATGAACTAAAATGAAGATGAGCCCAGAAAGGACTGGAAACTCCCAAAATAGATCACCCAGTGAGAGTGGGAGTCTTTGAAATATTGAACTGTATCCTGATACTTTGGTCAGTTCAGGAAGAGGAAGAAAGTGTTCCAGTTTCCCTTTTGTCCTGCCTGATAATCCCCTGCTCTTCTAACGATACAGTCTTCCCTCTAGGGAAATACAACTTTTATGCTGATGTAAACATGTTTCATAATCATGGATATAAGAAATTACATATTTATTTTTGTTAAATATTAATTATGAAAGTCACAATTAATAAAACATTAGTAATACATGAAAATAAGATTGAACTGTTTAAAAGTAAAAGAGAAACAGCATCCTGAGTGTGCTCATCAGTCCTTTGATTTTTATTTTATTTATGTTTGTACCAATTGTCAGTTATGTCCATTTGTTTATCTTCTCCATTTTAGCATCCCTAAGTTTACCACAGTTTTTATTTTGTCTAGTAAAGGCTTTTCTAGGTTTATTCTTTATTGTGCCATGGTTCTGCATCTTATTACTCTCACGTGTTAGTTTTTAACCAGGACCAATTAAATGTAATCTAGAATATATATTTAATAATTCTTTGTAGAAAGCTATTACAAATATACATGAAGTCTTCAGTTTTCATTATATAAAAAGCTTCTTCATGTTGGTTTGTTACCAATAGAGTATACAGTTATAAGATGGTTGTTTTATCATACAGCCTCTTAAGTATATTATTATTTCATTGACTTCTGGCTTCCATTGTACTGTTAGCAGGTTAACTGTCTGACTATTGTCAACCATCTGAAACAACTACTTCTTTGTATTTTTAACATCATGTATTAATATGAGCTTCCACTATGATGTGTGTGGTTGCATATTATTTTGTATTTTATCATGCTTAGACTTCCAGATTGTTCTACATCAAGTAAAAATAAGGTTCTAAATAGTCCTGGAGTCTGGCATAAAGAGCTTATATAGAAATAAGTGAAAATAAACTAAATACCAATATTCCAAAACATACTAAATAGGATCCATTAAGAAGAAGAAGGAGAAGGAGAAGGAAGGAGAGGGAGAGGGGGAGGAAGGAGGAGGAGGAGGAGAAGAAGGAGAAGGAGAAGAAGAAGAAGAAGAAGAAGAAGAAGAAGAAGAAGAAGAAGAAGAAGAGGAGGAGGAGGAGGAGGAGGAGGAGGAGGAGCAAAGAGTTAAGAGCTGAGTGTTAACAGCATTACATTGGGGAATGTTGAACACAATGTGTCTTAAGGTATTTGAATAATGACATAAAGTCAGAACTTTGATATCTTAAAAACTAAGGAGGAGTTTGGAATATATAAATTTGAATATTGCCTAATAAGTGGAAGAAAATAAAACCATGGATTGGATAAAATTGTCTGAGAAAAATCTGATGCCATAGAAGGAAAATAGTTTAGACCAGAAACTCTGGTGAATGAAAAGTGAAGCCAATGGACTTAGAAGCCCAGAAAGGAGGAGACAGAGGTAATGAGTTATTTATTATTAACAATTTGGTTCTTAAGAAAGTTTAGAATGATGACAAACTTTGGAATGTGAGTGCAGAAGTAAAAGTAGGTGAATAGGTGGTTTGAGCACAGTGGCTGAGAGGTTACATAAGCTAATTACTTATGTGCTAAAAACGGTCACTGTCATAGAAGAAAAGACCATCTGCAGGTGCTAGCATCAATGATAAATAAATACTGATCTGAACACCTACAGTTACTGGTAACAAGGATAATGTCCTGCCAAGATATGACATGCAGCCAGTGGTTTTCCATCTACCCTTACATGAAAAAAACTAAAAGGAGTGTTTTTTAAAATATAACAGTGTCAAACTAGGCTTAGAGATAATTTCAGCTTGCTAAAGAATTACAAATAACATACACAGCACCAGGCTTAATGGTAAGAAACTAGATACCTCTCTACTAAGATTGAACACAAAGCAAGTACCTCTCTTCAAACCACTAATATTTAACACTGTACTGGAAGTCCTAGATAATGCACTAAGAAATTAAACATATAAAACTTAAAAATAAATATATATACAAGTTGAGAAAGACTAAAAGTTTGTGTTCATTACTTGTGGGCTGACCTACATAAAATACCTTCCTTCAAAGAACTGGGAAAATCAAAGCTGGGTCTACTCAGCAATTAGTTTGAAACTGGGGAAAACAGGGTTAAAGGCTTTGGTATTGTTTCTCTATTTCATCAATGAACTGAGAAAACTTGAAACTAATGCTAAGATATCATATATATTACCTGTAAATATTTGAAACACTTGACTACATTTAAATATATATATTTATATGATCCACATAAAGAAAATTACAAACACTGATTTTAAAAATGTAGAATATCTAAATAATTACAGACTAGAATAGGCTATTTATATGAATTAATTCCTGTAATTAGCATGTCAGTTCTTATGGATACAATCAATAGATTTGGCACCATTCCAGTAAAAACATCCAAGCAAGTCATACTATAAATGTTTACCAAATGAATCTGAAGTTCATATGAAAAAGTAAAATACCAGAGCAGTCAATAGACTACTACTGCAATACAGAAAGGTATAGAGAGGACAACAGGGAGGCTAGTGACTGATAGTCATCATGTAAGCTTACATCATGTAAGCTTACTGAAAGCTCTAGTAATTAAACAGGATGCTGGTAGAATAGAAAAAGAAATCAATTAAATAAGCAAAGAGGCCAAAAGTAATCTTAAGCAAATGAAATCAACTGATCTTTGTCAAAAGAGGCAAAGACAATTCAACGGAGCAAAGATTGATATTTTAACAAATTCTGCTTGAACAACTGGGTAACCACATGAAAAATTCTAGGCTGATTTTGTACCATTAATACTTTTAAATTAAAATCTGTGCTGGAATTTTGTCTGGCTGGAGCTTTAACAGGACTTGTTCATGCTGTCACTATCTCTCTAAGTTCATATGTGCATAGTAAGTTCATAAGTTCTTTCTGTGTCTGGAAAACACTATTTCCTTGGAGTTGTCTACCACCTCTGGCTCTTAAAATCTTTCTGTCTCTTCTTTCACATAGATTTTGAGCCTTGAGGAGAAGGGGGTGATAAAGACATTCCATTTAGCACTGAGTGCTGCAGAGTTTCGAACTGTCGGTATTAATTCCCATCTACTACAAGAAACTTCTCTGATGGAGATTGAGTGATATACTGATCAACAGGTGTAGCAGTATGTCATTAGGAGTCCAGAGCATAAAGTGCCCCCCCAACTAACAAGCTAAGAAGCTCATTGCAATTGATGGCTGCTGGGAGTGAGAAAATCAGTTTTCTTCAGTTGAGTGACACTAAGTATATGAGCTACATTCCAGGGAAGACCCAATGATAATCAGTAGTTGGCCAACACAAAATGGACTTCATGTTTGGGGAGTTTTCTTTTGTTTGTGTGTGTGTGTGTGTGTGTGTGTGTGTGTGTGTTTGGCTTGGGGTTTCTTTTCCTTTTTTTTTTTTTTTTTTTTTTTGGTTTTTCAAGACAGGGTTTCTCTGTGTAGCTTTGCACCTTTCCTGGGACTTACTCTGTAGCCCAGGTTGGCCTCGAACTCACAGAGATCCACCTGGCTCTGCCTCCCGAGTGCTGGGATTAAAGGCATGTGCCACTGCTGCCTGGCTCTCTTTTCCTTTTTAAAAGAGAGAAAAAAACATGAAATTAGATGGGTAGGGAAGATGGTAAAGTATTTGGTAAGAGTTATGGGAAGGGAAAGAATATGATAAAAATATGTTCTCAAAGGCAAATGAAAGTACAAAAAGTTAAATTAAAATAAATAAACCAACATGCTAATCTAAAAACTATAATCTATACAATAACATAGAGAAAAGTCTAGTTGATCTCAGTTTTAGTGAATATAATCCCAAAAGAAAGTCCATGAAAGGAAAATCTTATATTTTAGTCTTCTAATTAAAACTTATCTACAGTAAGTACAGTTATAAGAGTGGAAAGAAAAGCTATACGCAAGATGAAAATATTTGTAAGATACATATCTGATAAAGTACTTGGGACTAAAAATATGAACATTCTACAATAAAAAAGTAATCAAATTTTAAAAGAGGAGAAGTCTGAACATACACCTCACCACAAAACGACACACAGATAACAAGGTAGCATACAAAGATAAAATAATCAGAGTTTTTGGGCATGTGTGTGACTACAGAACAGTGAAGTAAAACAAGACACCACTATAAACTTACTAAAATACAAAAAGACAGACAATGCCAAATGCCACCAATATATAGAATGAAAGAAATTCTCATTTGTTGCTGATGAGAATGCAAAATGGTATGATCACCTTGGAAAATATTTTGACCATTTCTTTAAAATATAACTGTTTTGTTCCAAGAGTCAAATTCCCAAGTTCTTGTGCAAATCAATTGAGAACTTACCTGCACACACAATGGCCATGTGTGTTTATAGCAGCCTTGTTCGTATTTGGTAAAACTTGGAAGCAATCATGATTCTCTTCAGTGAGTGAATGGATTAGCAAAATGTGTTACATAATTACCGTTGGGTATTATTCACCTCTAAAAAGGAATGAGCAACCATGCCTCAAAAAGATATGGAAGAATATTGCATGCCCGTTGCTCAATAAAAGAAGTGAGTCTAAAAAGGTTGTGTACTGAATAATCCCAAGTATATTACATTCTGAAAAAAAGAAACAAAACAAAACAAAATATAACATAGACAGTAAGAAAAGCTGTTGGCTACCAGGAGTCCAGTGAGGGAGAAGGGAGGGTGGACAGATGGGATGTAGTTAATACTTAGGAAAATTAAACTCATATAATGATGGAAATATAACGCTATACTTATTAAAATCAAATCAATAGAACTGTACAGCACAAAGATGTACCTTCACATAGACTTTGGACCTTAGTTAAAATATCAAGGTAGCTTATTATTTACAATAAATATCTTCCATTCATGGGTGACCAAAGAGATTATTGAAATATGTTTTCTACTCATTTTTTTTCGGGCAAATTAAAATTATGCTAAAAATAACTTCTGGTAAAAACAATCTAATTTAACTCTATGAAAGAGACATTTATTCTGAGTATTAGTCTGAAGACTTGTTCATTGTTTTATTAAGCTAATAGATATTTATTGATGCTTTAAAAAATCATACATGTGTGTTTTTGTGTGGCATGATCACCATCTTCCTAGGCATTCAGAATGCCATCTAAGTGCTTTGACTATGAGTATAAATAAAGGGTAAACAGGAAGACAGTTCTAGAGAGCAGCCATTAAAATCAGTTGGAAGAATGCTAAATTGCAAGGATGAGATATATTTGCACATTCTAAAATTGCTTCATAGTTGCCTGTTTTTGCCTCTTCCCTGAAGTAACTGTTGACCTTGTTCATTGGGTTTTCCAGATCTGTCTTCCTTCCCAAACCTGTTCCTGCTCCAGCTTTTGGCAGGACAAAAGAAGCACCTGGGTTAGGAACAGCCAGGTTGCCAGGATGTGGCAGCTACGTTTGCCATGAGAACAGCACCAAGCTTATTTTAAATACACCAGACAAGCGAATACTTGAGTAGTTTTAAAAAAAATGTACCAGTGTCTTTGGCACAGAGAGGATGCCCCAAATTAATGCTGACCCTCTTTGCTTTGGCTGGTAAATGAGCCCATCTGTTGTAATGAAAGGGGAAAGACTGTCCCCCGCCTTGGTCACACAAGCAGGCAACACTGACTGCAGAATTGGGCAATGGCTGCTGTCCTTCTAAGAGTATTCAGTATTGGGTTTCATTTGGTGAATCAACGCAGCAAAAACAGTGTAGAAATCTGATGGGAATGTTCATCACAGGAGAGGAACCTTAATTGCTGAAAATATGAGACTGTCTGCCCCTTATCTGCTGGTGAACACATTCACTCTTGGGAGTCATATAAAATCTGTGTTTAAATGTGGACAGAGATAATGGAGAGCAAGGCACATGCTGCATCCTATGGCACATTGTCATGCACAGCTTTTATTGGCAAATTTGTTATAATAACTGTTTATGAATATCTAGAGAAGTGCATTGAGTCTTCAGGTTGAAGTATTTTTCCAGTAGTTAACAGTGCTATTTAAATTTGTACAGTAAAAGTAATTAGTATGTCTGACATAATTTCAGTATTTTAAGACAATGTTATCACTTTCTTGATCTGGCATATTCAATATAGCACAAAATTTTGTTTCTTCCTATTGAAAGAAAAACCAGCACAATATACAGTGTACTAAATACATTTGAGAATACAGTAGACCTTTACAGGAAAATCATTCCAGTTTTACTGATGAACTAACCTAAAGGTTGCATGTGTGTTTCCTTAATTATTTGCAGGTCTCCAATGTCTTCCTCATTTTATTGCATGTTGTTTACTGAAGGGAAGACACACTTTATCAAGAAATGCGTGAAAGTCCTGATAACAAAAGGGAAATGGCACACATTTTTTGTTTTTTTGTTGTTTGCTTCTTCGTTTGGTTTGCCTCTCTAAATGAACCAGATAATTAATCATGTTCTCTAGAGTAGAAAATTGTCCTGATTAGACCAAGGTCAGAATGCAGTTCACTGCTAAGG